>NC_141685.1:2073101687-2073784187 GCF_964263255.1 Lissotriton vulgaris | reverse complement strand
AGACGGGTACAGATCACAGGAAAACAAGACCAGCGTCACGGAGATAACAGAACACTACCAGCAACTGAGCCACAAGCAGAGGAATCCAGCACCCCCAAACAGTCACAATGTACATCGCCATAGAGTCTGCCTGCAAACTAGCAGAATGCGCCACCATATATGCCAACACAAAGGCAACACGCACCTCCCTTTCACATCACACTGGGGCAGACAACACCTGCAGCAGAGCACATAATACAACGCATCAATGATGCCGGAGAGGACCACCACACCATCGGCACTGATGCCATACAACAGCCCATGAATATCCTACGCAACCCCCAACCAGGACCCGGATAGCCAAGATACCCAGAGGAGAACACCGAGCCTGCAACAGACCACACAGCAGGAAGCACCCACAGGCACAGCTGGCTCAAAACACTTCACCCACCCACACATGGCACCCCAATGGCATGTGTCAGCACACCAAAAGGAGGTGGCCCAACAGGTGTGGGAGGGGACCTAACCCATGGAATGTGAACCAGGACACCAACATATGTGTCTATCGCCCTTCAGGGACCACCCACACCCCACTAAGGAGACCCACACTGCCATAGAGACACATGCAGATGCACATGCACAGCACAGAACCATGCCTCTGGGCACGGAATTAGCCATCACACACCAATATTGGCTGTGTGTACAACGGGCCTGACCACTCCCCTCACAAATGAAGTGGGTGATGACAAAGCTACATGTTCAAACCCCAACCCGCTGCCTCCGGTAACATGTGTGCATCCCTAGTACACTGCACAATGTAAAGTCGTAGGGCCCTGGGACTACACGCATACTACAAGACCACAGGAACACACTTGGAGATCATGTTGAACTGGCTATGGGCGCGTGTGCCTGGCCCCTTTATTGGCAGGGCCACATGTACAGTGACGCCTTTGCTGGATGAGTGTGGGGTGAGTGTAAGCCATTCGGCACGGAATGTTTAGTGTTGGCAACCACATGGACATTGGACACTAGTGCAATGCAAACAGAAAACATCTGCAATACAGAGTCAACTGATGAGCAACATGGGGTGATCCAGATAAAGTCCTGAGGACAGCCAACATGCAAACAGTAGTGTCCATGAGTCGCAGTGCACTGGGGTGTGGACACTAGAGATGAGCGTGCTCATGTGCAGATAAAGTCTCGGATTGTGTCCCTACAATACACTCCTGATGCAGATACAGTGGGGTGTGTCAGACCTGCATCATCTTCACAATCAACGTCTCATGGCCCCCACACTGTTTGAGGTGACATACCTGCATAACCGCTCCACAGCACAAAACACAATCAGCTATGGACAATAACCTGCGGTGCACTGACTCACTGGCACCTGGAGTGCTGAGCAGGGTAACAGGCCGATCATGGCATCCACGACAGGCCTGAGCACCACAAAGTCTGTCAGGACCACCGCTTCACCTCTGGCAGATGGCGTTTGGAGTTGGTCCTTGCGGTGGTGGTGTGTGCCTCCTGCAGCGATGTGTTGTCAGAGCCAGTCTGGACTCTCTTTGGTGTGTGAGCCCTGTTGGGACACATTTGGGCCCGGAGGCTGCGTACAGCGCACAGCCATAGAGTCATGGCGTTGATGAGCCCAAGACCCACACCTCAGGGGCCAGCCTATGTCTCCGGAGAAGGGGTCTCAGAATTGACCAGTAGTGAGTTAATGGCCCCGGATGCACTGCGTCCGGCACAGGCACCCAGCCACGGGACGGTGGCTTGCAGTGTAGTCAGATGGCCCATGCAATCTGAGCGGGTAACCATCATTGTCCAAGGTGTATGTTTCAGAGGGGACAGTGGAAGTTGTCCTCCAGGGCAAGATGCCAAAAGGTTTGATTTTATCAGGAAGCAGCAAATGGAGGAGTGGAATCGACAGCCCCTTGCTACCACCAATTTCGTATCAGCAACATGGGGTGAAAACTGCCCCGTAGTCCTTAGGCTCAGAAGCCACCACTGTTTGTCCAGCTAGTGTCCATAAATGTCAGGGAACCGACTTAGTGTCACCGGCGCTGAGTGGGGATTCAAACTGTGATGATGCCGGTACACTGATATGGACTCCTCCATTGCTAAATCATGACTCAGTGACCTACTGAACCACAGTGTAGGCCGTAAGCAGCGGTCCGTAGTGGCCCACAGCCACGTGTCTTTGGATCCTGATGCACATCGCTAGTGACACCAGAGCAGTTGTCGGTATTGTATGAACACCTCCGTAACGATCATCCTTTTCTATCCGCTAAGTTGCAAGGCAACATCTTCTTAGGCCTCTCCTTGCATGCAATGATGAGTAATTAGCCTTTGCATACTCGAAGTTCAGTTCCAAACCTGTGGCCTACTAGAGCACAGCCTAGTCCGAGAGCAGTGTAGGCTGGAGGCAGCGGACAGCACGGGACATTCAATGAGCATCCCCAGCATAAGTTGGTGGCCCCATTGGCCTGCGTAGTTCAGGTTCAGTGGCACCATGTGTTCAGTCACCTCTGTGACTGTGACCCGGATTTCGTCCGGACTGGGCCGCATCTACCTCTTACTCCTCTCCATGCATCCACTGGTGTGGACTCAGCCGTTCGTGATTCGCGACTAGGTGCTGGATGTGAGACCTACTGGTCCACAGGGTTGTCCTGGTCCCTCTTCCACGGTTCGCCGGATATTGTTGGGCAGGGTTTGTGGCAGCACGGCTCGCCGGATGGTGTTGGACAGGGTTTGTGGCAGCACGGCTTGCCGGACAGCGTTGGACAGGGTTTATGGCAGCATGGCTCACCGGATGGCGTTGGACAGGGTATGTAGCAGGATGTGTCGCAAGAAATGGATATGGCACTATGCTTCACTGATCGAAGAGAGTCTCAGGCTTGGAGCTTACACTTGCACATGGTGGGCCTTCCATGACACACGCCCGTGTCGGATGCTGATTAGTGTAGCCTGGCTGCGTAGGGTCGGGCCTGACCGGTTTATGGTCCAGCGGGCCGGGGTATGTCACGCGCATGGGATCTCAGGCAACTCCGCTAACGAGGACGGCGTTGGCCTCGTGGCGGGGTGAGAAGTGCTGCCCTGGCAGAGACGTTGTGCTTTCTGGAAGGCGACAGCGCCCAGGGCTCTGTGCTTTTTATTCACATATGGGTGGGGTGTAACAGGTAACATTTTCACAAGGACCTCCACTGGCTGTAGTGACATGGTTGTGTCCACTGTCCACTACATTCCATTCACCAGAGGTGTATGTTGCCATGGATATGGGTGTGTTCTGCATACTGTCGTTTTTTCAGTACTTCGCCACCACTCTAGGCATTGTGTACTTTCCCAATCATGGTTCGACTGCATCCTTCACATATGCCTGGTTGCCACCTCTCCCACATTCGGTTATTGTGTGGCTGAGGTGCCATGCCGATAATAGCTCATGTTCAGGGCTTGCCCAGGTTACCATTCTAAGTTGTTCTGTTGTGTCTGGTGGGTGGGCATGTTGTTGTGCATGTTGGTTGTGATTTTGTGACTTGAGCATTACCAGAGATGTGGATTGCATGGTTGTGGAGTTGAGGTGAGTGAGGTGTTAATTGGGAAGTTGCCAAGGGGCTGTGCATTTC
The DNA here is from genome assembly GCF_964263255.1 of Lissotriton vulgaris. Taxonomy (NCBI): domain Eukaryota; kingdom Metazoa; phylum Chordata; class Amphibia; order Caudata; family Salamandridae; genus Lissotriton; species Lissotriton vulgaris. The sequence goes on along the minus strand of NC_141685.1, from coordinate 2,073,780,588 downwards.
CCTTTGTGCCATCTTGGGATGGCTGGTTGCTGTTGGACTGTCGGAGGGTGAAGGGATCATCCACACTGGCTGTGTATTTGGAGGCGACATTGGTGAAGGTTCAACGGTGTTCAGATGTTGCCTGCACATTGATGTGTGACGTGTGGTTCATGTTGCATTTATTGTGTGCTGTGTCACCTGGGGGCACATGTGGGACATGTATGCAGAGGATTGCCTCTAAAATGCACGTGCATCCAGCTATGGTTTATGGTCCATCCTTGGTCTCCAGAGGTTCCTGCGCATTGTGTTAGCCGTACGGTGACTGGGATGCCAGGATGATGGTGATGTCCAGGACAGGCGTGGGGGTCATGGATGTGGCTGGCCGTGAGACTCCACCGACTCTGGCAGCTGTTTTATGGGGTGTGCCAGGGGCCAACAGGTGGTACACAGCTAGCAGCTTGGTTTGGGGTGGGATGTTGGTTGTCTTCTGTGATGGTGCTGTAGGCCAGTTAAGCGATGATGGCCAGGATGCATAGGATGGTTGTCCCTTTCAGGCTGTAGTGGACAGTAACATTGTCAGATGTTGTGCCTGTGAGGCAGCTGCGTTTCCTGGAGGGCCTCTGTAATTGTCTGAGCTGCTTCTGTTGTGGTCCGGGGGGGGTACCGGTGGGTGTTGTGGCCCTCTTGTGTGTCCTTGCCTCATGTTCGGTTGCTCCATGGCATCTGTTGCCCTTCCGATGAAGCCCTGGGCAGGGCTCCCTATTGTGGTGCAGGTTGTGGTCTGACTTTACACCAGATCAGAGCTGTTGTAAAATATCCTTATCGCGTGTTTTGTGTTCTTATCGCCGATCTGTCTGGTCAATGTGAATGTTGAGGTGTGGTGTTGTTGCGGCTTTTGTCACAGGAATGCCTACTCTGCATCTCATTAGCGATAGTAGCGGGGGTCCTCTGTGGAGATGTTTTTTGCGGCTGCTTTCCTGGGAAAAGTGGTGCTGTGGGCTGTTAGCAATAGCTTGTGAAGAGTGGGGTAAATTTATCACGACTTTGGCTGAGATGAAGTGCAGTTAATTCCCCAATAGCTCCTTTGAATATGCCCCTTAGACTTTTCGAAAGCTTAAGCCTGAAACAAAAAAAAGAACACCCTCGTTGAGAAGATCTACTCTAGATATCACACTGCCCCATCAAATAAGGAGACAGTAGGGTCTAATTTTCTCCCAGTGCTGTATCACTTAACCATCACTCAATTTTAACTATGCAGATGATCTGCAACTTATCTTTCCTATCGACTCCTCCCCTCTCTCCTGCTCTAATTTCCAAACCACTATGCTCTCCATCTATGAGTGGATGAACTTCAGCCAGCTGAAGCTCAATCCTAGCAAGACAGAGCTGGTCCTGATTGGTGGGCCCCCTCATCCTTGGACTCCCAACTTCTGGCCCCCTGCCCTCGGCCCCCTTCCCTGCCCAGTTGACTCCGTGAAGAGCCTAGGTGTTACCATCTCCAGTGACCTCTCGATGCGGCCGCATATTAATGCTGTTACCTCGGCCTGCTTCTTCCACCTTCGCAGGATCGGGAAGATCCGAAGGTTCCTATCTCCAGAGGCTCTTATTCTTGTCATCTTGGCCCTTGTTACCTCACGTTTAGACTATGCCAACTGTCTATATGTGGGGATCCCAGCATACCATCTTCAACGGCTCCAACTGGTGCAAAACCAGGCAGCCAGATTAATCTTCCAGCAACCCAAACATCAACATGTCACCCCGTTGTTAAAAACCCTCCACTGGCTCCCGGTTGCACAACGTTGCATCTTTAAACTTGGCTGCACTATCTTTAAATCTCTTTTTGTTTCTGTCCCTGCTTTTATTTCTCTCTGCCTATACCCTTATGTTCCCTCCCGACACCTTAGAATCCCTGCCCACAATTTGCTGGTCATTCCCAGGTTCAGACTAAGCATGGGCGGAAAATCCGTTTCGCTCGCGGATTTTGCGGATTTTCGGGAAATTCGCAATCCGCGAGATTCGCGAATCTCCCGCAAAATCCGCAAATCCGCGAGCAGCGGATTTTGCTCGCACTGCTCGCACTGTTTGCGTGAGTTCGCGGCTTCCCAGTACAACTTCGCGCCCCGCGAATAAGTGCTAAATTGCAGAAATACGATCTTAGCAAAACTGAAACTACTTACCAGGTTCAAAAGTTCAGGCTCATCATTAGTAGCCATTTCCTGTAGTGCTTCCTGAGGGGCCCCTCCAGAGTTCAGTTGCCAGTTGCAACTATTATGCGACCCTGCTCTGAACCTCAGAATAGTTACACATATGCCACAAAGGTCCTGAATTACAGCTAAGGGAGACAAGCAGGAGCCAGGCTGGAAGTTAAAATCCATTAATCAGCCCCTAATTCATTATTGTCAGTTGGGGCAGGGCAGGTGTTGTAACTAATTTTGCAACAATGAAAGCACTTAGCAAGTGCAAAAGATCACTAATCAGGGCGCACTAAGGAAGCAGGTGCCAGCTAAAAAAATATTCTGTGACACATTAATCAGCCCCAAATTAATTCAGGTCACTTGAGGCAGGGAAGGTGTGCTTTGCTTTGCCGAAAATAATGTACACTGGACAACCAGAGGGTGTGGTGATGAAACAGAGGGTGGCATGGGTGGGCCAGAGGGTGGCATGAGTAGTCAGAGAGTGGCAGTGGTGACAGAGAGTGGCAGTGATGAAGAAGAGTGTCCCAAACAGGCTGGACACGTAGAAACAACAAGTTCGCAAAACTTGCGACCCGACAGGTAAGTTCGCAAATTGCGAAATTGTAAAAACCCTCGCGAACTGGCAGAAACACGGGCGAACACAAAAAAAAAAAATCCGCAAATTCGCGGGAATTCGCGGATTTTGCGGATTGCGAGTTCGCAAATCCGCAAAATTCGCGAACGCGAGATTCGCAAAATTCGCCCATGCTTAGTTCAGACGCAAGAAGCATGGTGGTGCTGGCTTCTCTTACCTTGCCCCATCCACTTGGAACTCCCTTCCCCTCCCAATTCGGCTCACTGCTGATTACCCCACTTTCCGCAAATCTCTGAAAACTCATTTGTTCCGTCTTGCTCACGGTTAGCTGCCTACACTCCCTGTGTCCTCTTCCATGGTCCTCGAGCGCCAAGAAACCAATTGGTGTATGTGCGCGGTATTAAACACTTTTAACATAACATTTTTTAACATAACTCAATTGTGTGTGCTAGATTGGAGCTAACACCGGAAAAGGACACAGTTCTCTGTTTTAAAATGCAAAACTTGAGAACTTTTATTTTTTTCCTACTGCACACATTTTGCTGAATATTAACTAGGACAATTTGTGCAGGTAAATTCCTGCAGGCAGTGCACAATGTGTACACTCCCTGGAAAGCACTAACTGGGATGAGGCCCCATTCTCTGGGAGAATTCTATACTTTGGTTCTCCTTCCTGTACATGAGCAAACCTACCTGCTCGCAGACACCCTTGCACTCTGGTGATCAGAATGCATCTGGGTTTAAAACTAGGCCTGGGCGTCAAATTCTTCTCCGTTTGCGGAATGTAGGCAATTTTGCATTCCGCTGAGAACTCAAAATTGTCAACAATTACGCAATCTGCAGTGTAGCGGAATTATTTTCTTGTTCATGCTTTAAAAATGCATTCTAGCGCAAGCCATAGCGATTTACCCGGATTCTGCTTTCGCCGACGAGTTTTCCTATCCATTCGTGAAAGCCACGAGCTTTTGAATTTGCGATCGCGAACACGTCATTTGCCGTGCCATCAGACACCGCGAGAGTGTGCGATCGTGAACACGTCATTCGCCGCACCATCATGCACCGCGAAAGAGATTGTGTTCGTGAACACGACATTCGGGCGCGCCAGAGATGGAGGAAGTGAAACAGAACAGAGTCTCCTACTTCCTGCTCCTGTCCAGCAGCCTCCTCCATGATGGTTTTAAAATATATGTGATTTTATATTGTGTTTTACTTCAATCTATATTTTGTATTGTATTGCATTGGTTTTAATTAACTGTGCAAATAAAATTTACTTATATTCCTCCCAGTGCTTTGTCCATCTCCTGGTCATTTTTCATTTGGATTTGACCTGAAAGGATCACCCTTGTGTCTGCTGCATCATTATCATTGGATTTGAGGACTTTTGGATTTGAGTTTTTACAAGTAAGTTTGTGTTGTTTTTTGTTTTATGTGGGCATTGCAGTTGCTGCAACTACAATTTTGGTACTTTTCATCATTTTAAAAAAAAATAGTTGTTGGTAGCCAGGAGGCCCAGAGCTAGTCATGGGTGGGTGCATGATGAACCAACTTTTCCTTTGCTGTGTGATGTATTTATTTATTTCAAACATCATTTAGGGCATGGATGGCATTGGATTGACTTGCAAAAAGTGTTTTTTAGGAGGTATTTGACTTTTTTGGTGTGTGTTAAATAAATGCCTTAGTTGTGTGTGGTGTGTTGTGTACCTTGCAGACCATGTTTAGCCCTGTGGATTTTCGTTTTTGCATTTTATTCCATTACAGGCAAAGCAGTGTGGTTTAGCATGCAACCTTTGCCTGGCTATTATAGCCCTGTTGTCAGTTCATTATTTTCCTGGCCTCCTGCTTGCTGCTTGTCATTTGTGAGTACCCATGTGGCTGGTGGCCATTTTGGGTGGGAGTTATTAGTGTGCAGCTTTTGCAGAACGCTGATGTATGCTGCTGTGGGTGCAGCTTTTGCCATATAGGCCTGCATGTGTTTCCTTTGTGGCCTAGGCTTCTTGTTGATGTGGGCCTGGCCATAAGGCTGGCAGCCTTTTTGAAGACAGGCAGTGCGCTTTTTGCCATAGGCCTGCATTGTCTGTCTTCACTTTCTCATTGTTGTTGTGGGCATGGCCATGTGGCTGGTGGCCATTTTGAAGCCAGGCAGTGTGTTTTGCCATAGGCCTGCAAGCTTGTGACCTAGTCTGCCAACAGGCCTTTCATCCAGTAGGCTCAGAGGTAGTCATGGGTGCATGACACAACTGTTTCTGTGTGTTATTTTGAATTGAAACATCATTAAGGGCATGGATGGCATTGTATTGAGTTGCAAAATGTTTTTTGGGGGTTATTTCATTCTTTGGTGTGTGTTAAATAAATGCCTTAGTTGTGTGTGGTGTGTTGGGTGCCTTGCAGACCTTGTTTAGCCCTGTGGATTTTCGTTTTTGCATTTTATTGCATTACATGCAAAGCACTGTGCTTTAGCATTCAGCCTTTGCTTGGCTATTATAGGCCTGTTTTCAGTAAATTGTTTCCTAAGCCTCCTGCTTGTTGCTTGTGATTTGTTATTGTCCATGGGGCTGGTAGCCATTTCTGATGGGAGTTTTAAGTGTGTTGCTTTTGCAGAACGCTGATGTTTGCTGCCGTGGGTGCCAATAGATGGACCGTTGAATAATTCAGACCACAGACGGAGGTATTTTGTGAACTGTTGTTGCTCCCCAACCCAGATGTTTGTCTCCAGCTCTGTGTTATCTGTGACTAATGAGGGCCCCCCTGTGTTTTTGCTTGGTCTTTCCTTTATCTTGATATTAGGAGTTTTGAATGAGCGAGATTCTCCCTCCCTCCCTTCCGGCCATTCGTTTTAAACGAGTTTGCCCCCGGACTTTGAAGTGGGTTCTTGCATTTTTGCTCAAGGTATGTGGCATTGTTGCCTGCGCTGTATGTGTGTTCTTTGGAGGTTTCAGCCTTCCGTAAGGATGTATATGATTTCCCCTAGGGGCACAGGAAGTGTGCACCAGACGAGGAAGCCGTTTTTCCACCCAATTTCATGGGATTGGTTGAACCCCCGTGATAATAGATACCTCACTTTCCGTGGTTTTTGTAGTTTGGAATGCTTTTTTCGTGTGTTGGTATTTGCTTTACACAGCACTTTTCCTAGTTTTTTGTCATTTACGCACTAGTGTAATACAAATCACTGTGGTATGGTTTTGGGGTTAGGTTCCTTTTCCCCTCTCTTCACTCCTTTTACTGGATTCTGTTTTAATTAGCACTTGGCTTTCATTACTTGGGATTTTTTGGCGCTGCATTTCCACAGACAGGTGAGAGTGAACCGGCATAATGAATCTGTCTCAGTATATTTTATGTTTTTGTAATATTATTCTAGTACCCATGTCCTGATGAAGCCATAAAAGACAACTGGCAGAAACGCGACCGCGACTGCTTCGACACCTTTGTGATACGGAGTCCCCATAATTTTGTACTTGTTTGTTTAATTTCATGCGCCTTGGAAAAACAGTTTGTTTGAGAGAATTCATATCTCAGGCGCTGTGAGGATTCCCTTTCAGTTGTGTATCACTCTAAATAAGGAGTGAATAGTTTATATATATATATATATATATATATTTAGGGTATATTTTTGTATATGTGATGGATATGGTGTATATGTCATATGTATATATATTGTATGTGTTTTTGAGATATGATTTAATATATATTTTTTCAGTGTGCCACTTTGTCTTGTGACACATATATATGTCTTTATAATTTGTGAATAGTGACTTGTTTACAAATATTTGTAAAAAAACAGGATAATTATTTATATCTTGTGTAGAATTAAATGTTGAATTAATCCCTCAGTACCAATTGTTTCTACTTTTGCATCTTTTTGATGTCCCTTGCTCAGGTATGGGAGGGTGATTTGGGCAGAACCCCTGTATTTTTTTCTAGCTTTTGCCTTTTAGGCCTGCATGGTTTTCCTATTGACTTAATGCTTTCATCCATCCCCTTTGCCAGCTGCAGCTCCCTGAATGATGTGTTGAGGAGAAAATAATTTAATGCCAAACAGGGTCCACTTCCATTACATTTGTATTTTAGTTGTTGTTCCTCTTCTTTCCTATCCTTCCTGAGAGTGTACATACACACTATACCATGAAACATGTTTTTGAAAAAGTCTCACAAATGGCTACACTAAGTTATACTTTCATTTGTTTGTTTATACTAGTAGTAACCACAACAACAAATGCAACATTTCACTGATGTTATTCTCCTGGCTTCGTTGCTTTTAGGTGCATAAAAATGAGGTGTCATCACCCGTTGTACTGCCAGACAGAAGTCCTGCTGTGAACCATGTCATGTCCAAGTGTGACCACAGACATCTCTGCAACTTGTGTACCTGCGTCCTGCTGACATCTGTAGAATATGGCCCCAAAGTAAGGTACCAGGTTCTCCAGTACCAAGAAAGTTGCCAGTGAGAAGGAACAGCAGGAGGAAGAGACACTTTCCAAGACTGGTGTGCTGCCCTCATTGTTTTTTGGGCAAAAAAAACTTACGCCTGCAGCAGCAGTGTCCAGCGGGTCCTATGCTGGGAGCAGTACCTCCGAATCAGCGGGCCCATCCTACCAACCTAAGCCCAAGGCCATGAGTGTGGCAGATGTAGCCAGTCTACTAATGAGCAGTGATGTTAAAATATTATTGTCACAAAATAGTACCTAATCAAAGTACTCGCAGGCGTAAACAGCAGATAAGTGGGCAACAACACCCACAAGCACAGGTGTAACCACAGCCACAGCCACAGTCCACAATAGTAGTTGTTCCACCTGAAGTAGGGGCAGTTCAGGAAATTGAGATTTTTGCAGACGAAGGGAAGCAAGCCACCGTTTCAGAAGATCCATTGTCTTCCAGACCCCCAGCAAGGAAAAGGAGGGTTAGTCCATCAACTTCTTCTTCAAGCCCCCCTTCTGATGATCTAAATACAACTTGGAACCCCCAGCTCAGTCTGAGAGTGATGCATGCCACAAGACAATGCTAGTGAAAAGGAAGGTTCCAGAAAACCTTAGAGTTAGGGAGGTAGATTTACAAGAGGGGGATGATGATGATGATGAGCCAGTCATCTTGAACATCACTCCTGGCCCAGAGGAGATAGAGACCAACATTTTTACCCTATCCAAAAGCACTGCGAGGTATGTAGCACAGATTCCACCAACACAGATAACACCAACACGATTTCCGGCTTCCATATTTGGCTATGCAAAGGCCTGGCAGGGACCTACATCCAGCACTAACACCACCTTAGTAGGTAGTCAAATTCCAGGCAGACTCTCCAGTTTATCTGGTATTGAAAGTGGCGCCTCCAGCAGCTCCAGAAAGTTCTCTTCCCCAGTTCAGGACTTCTTTTCAGTTAGCAGTAAGGAGGAGAACATTGCAATATGCTCAATTTGTTGGCAGGCTGTTAGGCGGGGTAAGCTTGGTACAAACTATGGTACCGGAGGCCAAACAAGTCATCTAAAAAAAGACCACATCATATAGTGGGAGGCTCACCTACTTCGCTTAGAAAAAAGTAAAACTGATTCCATTGCTTTTGTTGGGGATGAAGAAGTAGGGGAAGATATGATGGCGGTGGAAGGTGAAAAAGAGGGAGACATTTCTAGCCCTGTCCCCAATAGTGTAGTGGTACCACCCACCTCCTCAGCAACATCTCAGTGGTACAGTCGTAAGAGTCAGGCTGAGACATCAAGGCAACCGAATAATGCAATGAGAAAAAGTGCTTTGTCAATGAGCCTAATTGGGTTCAAGAAGACATCTGCACCACAAAGGAATATAATCCAGCCTACCATTGACAGCATGCTTAGTTCGGAAGGGCAGTACCAACGCAGCCACCCAACAGCACTGTTGTACAATGCAAAGCTGGCTAAAATGTTAGAGCTAGGCCTTCTCCCTGTTTCATTGTGGAAGGGGTGGGGTCCCTTGAATTTGTGTCTACTATCTGCCCTAAATGGAAAGTTCCCTGCCGGTCCTATTTTGCCAGAGTTGCTGTTCCAGGACTAAATCACGATGTGCTGGAATTGGTTGGACAAGCTCTGAAGCAGAGTGCTGTTCACAAGATCCACCTGACAATAGACATGTGGACCAGTTGCCAAGCCACTAATTACATGTGCATCACTGCACACTGGGTCTCTTTTGTGGGAGTTAGAGAAAAGCTATCTGAAGTAGGTGCTTTTGACACAGCTGAGATTTTTAATGCTACTAGGAAGCATACAACTGTAGCTATGCTCGCTCGCCATGGACAAATCTCATACTGCTGCAAACGTTTTGGAAGAGTTTAACAGCAAGGTCTTTGAATGGTTACGCCCAAGAGGGCTTAACATTGGTTTTGTTGCCAAGGATAATGGTAGTAATGTACTTAAAGCCATGGAGATTGTTGCCTATTTCAGGGTCCTGTGTTTGTTACACTGCATTAACATTATAGTTCAAGACTTTCTGGGAAAAAAACCATAGTCAGCAACTTACTGACCACCTGCCACAGAATATGCACTCATTTCAGCCATTATTTTAAAGCCCGGAAGCAGCAAAGGAACATTCAATGTGACTATAGCATGCCAGTCAAAGCACTCATCCAAGAGGTCGCAACATGTAGGAGCTCAACGTATTACATGCTTGACCATCTGTTTGAGCAGTACAGACCAATCAATGAATATGTCATGCGAAGGGCGGATGTGACTGTGAAAGGCATGACCCTTCAGATGGACCAATGGTGCCTAGTTAAATGCCTGACAGAGATGCTTCTTCCTTTCGAGGTCTTCACATGTGAAGTCAGCAAGGAGGACTGTACTATGGGCCAAGTTATCCCAATTGTTGCACATGCTAGAGCAACAGCTGAAGGAGGTGTACATATGTGTGGAGGAAAAAAAGAAGCATGTGAGTTGGTGGAGAGCTTATCATGTTGCCTAACTTAAAATGCAAGGGTGCAAATCTTAGTGTCACAATTCTAGATCAACAGTAAAAATCGGCACTGAACAGAAGATATTACTCCCTTTTTCAGAAGTGGATGTTGCCAGGTACAAAACTTGGATAGCTGAGGCAGCCAATAAATTGGAAAATGAATGGCTGGTAATTAAAGGCCGCTGCTCAAACCCACAACAAGTACTGCAGTGCGTTTGGTTCACATATGTCACCAACACAACACTATCGACAACAGCAAGAACCTGATCATCGGCCCCAGTAAAAACGGCACAGGATTGGTATTTACAGCAAGGATTTGCTAGGTCCAGTGCTGATTCAAAGACAAACGAGGCCAAACAAAGTGTAGCACCCCTGAGTATTAAACGGATGGTCCAGGCCTATCTGAATGACCCAACAGAGATTTACATTGATCAAAACCCATTGCGGTATTGGAATGGCAAAAGGGGCCAATGGCCAGTGCTCAGCAGGCTGGCAATAAACTATCTGGCTTACCCTGTCGCAAGTGTCTCTTCTGAACGTGTTTTCAGTGCTGCTGGTTCCATTGTAACAGTGAAAAGGACCAGTCTCTCGCCCAAAAGCGTGGAGAGGTTAACTATGATCAAAATGAATCAGCAATTTATACCACTGAATTAGAATTACATAATACATGAATCAACCCAGGAAGATGAGGACAGCGGCTCAGGTAATGGAAGTAGTGTGTTAGATGATGAATACCAAAATAAGGAGGGAGTTACCCCTTTTACCAGAAAAGGAATGGGTTACAATATCAAAAAACAACAGATTTCCCTTTTTCACAATTTTATCAAGGATGATAATCCTAGCAGGTCATTAGATACTAAAGCGCCCTTCCCATCAAAATGAGTTACTCATTTTGATGGGAAGGGCGCTTTAGTATTTAATGACCTGCTAGGATTATCATCCTTGACAAAATTGTGGAAAAGGGAAATCTGTTGTTTTTTGAGATAATGAATACCTACTTCTAGTTGGACTCCCAGAGTTTGAAGACGAGCTATACTTCCCTGACAACTAGGCTTCTACTTCTTATGGTCTTCCTCCCTTATTTACTTTTAATTTGTGTGTCTGTCTTTCTGGTTGAAAACTTTGAATCACAACAAATCCATCACCACCGTCTTCTAGTCTTTTATTGCCATCTGAGTTTTAGCTGTCTGCATTTCAGTCCACCCCTCCGAGTCCTGCTCCTCCGTCTTCCTGAATCGCCCTAAATCTATTGCCCTCAAGCCAGATGATGATTGGAGTTAGCATAACAGAAGAAAAAAAAAATCTTGCCTTGTTGAGTCCCTCCAAAAGAAGTGGAACATGATGATGACTACTTATAGCTATCCTCCTTTCTGAGCCGAGAGAGACTGCCCATTAACTGAAGATGAGAAGGAACAGGTAATGAATGATGACATGCATTGGATGCTGACTGAGTGATTTGTGTTGTTGTTTGTAGTGCAGGAAGTTAATTCATTGTGCACTATTATCTATTCTACACACTAAAAGTAACTCAAGGCAATGTTTGTTTCCCTTCTTGTTTTTTAATAACAAATTTGTACTTCCACTGCAGGCGATCCATTGCATTTTGAATATGGAAAGGGGACTCAATCTGTACAATGTACACCGAGTTGGACAACACCATGATGATGACCACCGTGACATAATATCTTCGCAATCAAACTCAGGGCGTTTCACGAGTCGGATAAAAGGTAAACAAGTCAACAAAAACCACTACAGACCTACATGTCTGTGTAGTGATGGATTCAAGTGTGGTGGTATGACTGAGAGCGGTGCATTGATTTAGTCACTTAATTTGAAAAATGCTATGTTGCGGTATATGTGCTTTGTCTGCCTCTGTCAAAAAATGAACGCTAAATGGCGAATGGGTCACGAGTCACGACGAGTGCCGTGGGCCTGCTCTGTCCTGTTTTAGTTGGAGGTTAATATTGGAGACATACTAGAGTAGACATGATGTTTCCATGCCACCTCTGAAAGTGTTCTTGTTGCACTCCACCTTAATTTATGCATTTTTTTTCTTCTTGATTTTTCAATATCCCTTTTCTTTTTCCATCTACAATTATAGGCCGGCCTTTACCCTGTGCTATTCTGGGAAAAACAACTCACACCTACCTTACCAATGAATCTTCATCTTCCAGGCAGGCAGTGGCGTCACCCATGTTTGATGGCCGGAGTGTCCATGGAAGGGAGGACCAAGAGGAATGCTGAGATGCAACTCCCCATTTTGACCAGTATAACATACAATATCAATATCAACTTTCATAATCTTTTCCATAATTTGATTAGTTTGTTTGCTTCAGTCATTACTACTGTGTGTTGTTTGTTATTATTATGTTTGCTCTCTGCTTATAATTCAATTCATCCCTACAGCTACTTTTGAATACTCTTTGCTATCTTTAATAGTAAGCCTGGACCGGTACAACAGAACAGAAACCGTATGTAATTTGGGTCTCCCGGAGGGCAGACAGGCAAGGAAAATTGCATAATATACTGCTGCCCTGTACTGTCTAATTGTCTAGTAGTAGTTAGTAAGTACTTCATTAACCATCAAGTTATCATCATCATGCATGCATTTCCTTTTCTCTCTAAATAGATTTATGGATATGGCCATCTTCCAAGATTGTGTTTTCTTTTGTTGTTGTCCATGCGTACTGTTTTTCTTTGTCAAACCTTTCCCCAAACCCCCCTTTCCTAACACTCTTCCCCCGGGCTGTGTGACTTAACGAGGTGTGACTAAATTAAATGTACACCAATAATTTATCACACGCTTACTGGGGTGGATATGGCAAAAGCAACACTAATTCAATTTCAAGGCAGGGTGAGAACCTTCTTCTTCTTGCCCACCCAATAGTAGTGTATTTGTGAGGTAATTCTTTTACCAAAGGAACCTAATACATCACCATTAGTTTCCAGCATCGATTGGATTTGTTGTCATCCTCCTACACAGCACTAACGGTTACGCTTGTGTTAAGTGTACTGTAGGCATAGTCGAGTACCTCAACACAACTAGAGTTTGTAACTCTATGTACAAGGCTATCCCTGCCACCATTATGTTTTATTATATTTTAGCATATCATGATTGTTTGACAGTAAGTTCTGTACTGTACTTCGCTCTACTACTCCTCCTCCAACAGTCTCTCTCAGGCGACTGACTGTCTCCTTTTCTTTTTTTGCAAATGCTACTGCCAGTGTCTACTACTACTACCACCACAACCATGGCATGTTGGGAAAGAAAACAATCATCACCATGCAGCCATCGCTGTGCCTAAGTTAAACATCAAGCCCAGGTAAGAGAAGAAGTTTGGGGGAAGCATAATTAATAATGGAAATGTTTACATTAATTCAATTTCACACACCCCTTTGAGTCCAGTTGCAGTATGTGTAGACTAGGAGGAGAAACTGACATCACTAGTAGGACAAGACACTCAGTGATGGGTACATCATCTATCTGTTTGTGTCTTACAAAGTCAGCCAATTATTTAAATCAAACACTGGTTGTGGCCCGGCACCAGCAAGGAAACAGTGTGACGTAAAACAGTAACCCCACCCACAAAACATTAATAACATCATACAAAAAGTGTAAATATATAATTTAATCCCCTAACAAAAATAAACAATGTAAAAAATCCCACAACAACACCTGACCCACCCCTCTCCCTAATCCCAACGAATATCTGGAACGAAAAATTCCAACAAATGAAATGTTCAATTATACAAAAAAGTGACCCCACCCACCAAAATAAGCAATAAAAATAGGGCAATCAACAGGGTCTGTTTATCAGTGGGCTTGCCTCTCCAGGAGGACACAGACTTGCTCCTCTAGACGGGCCACGTGGCACTTCAATGGGCGGCAATTGCATCCACGGGGGCAGCAGTGCTAGTAAATGAAGGGCGGCGGCGGTCGGCTGCCAGATGTTGGCACCATAACACTGGAGGGGGAGGCTGGGACCCGGGGCATTGGAGGAGGCTACAGCTGCTGCCGCCTCCTCCTCTTGCACCAGAACCACCAGCCACCGGTATTCTGTTTGTATGGCCTCCAGCTTCCAGCGCCGGGCCTTGGCTGCCCACTCCTTCCTATCCGGTTTCCCTATGCAAGGAGTAGCTATATCAAGAAGAAAAAAAAGACTATTGTAAAATATACTCTTAGCAAAGCAGTAAGACAAATTAATTCTACACATAATGGCATGGTAGCAGTAGAAAACACAGTACATAACATTTGTGGTATGTATCTATCCTCCCACTTCCTCTGCCTCTAACATTTATGGGTGTTTCAGGCATTCATCCACCCATGCATCTGATTCCTATCAGCCACCTATGCATGCATGCATCCCACGTATCCTTCTCTGCCAGTCATAATTATTACATCTCTACTGTCCTTCCTCCTTCCATCCTTGTTTCCCTTTTTGGTTCAACCCATCCATCAAGGTCATCAGATCTGACTTTTAGTCTTCTCCATAAAATTTTCCCAGCTGAGTTGAAGTCAGATAGAAGAAGCCATTGGTTGCTCAAAAATCTCGCTGCTAATGCTTTTGCTAATGCTAAGTAAACGGTGTCTTTGTTAACTGTTCACAACAACTTCTTACTTAACAATTCTCAACAGTACAGTATAAAGTACACCCTTACAGTGAGTGTAATGTCAATAAGTAAGGATTACGAATATAACTTTCCACCACCCGCTACTGCTGTTCGCTCACCCCCTGCAGCTCCTCTTGCAACGGCTGCATCTCCTCCCTCAGCAGCCACGTTGCCTTTGCTGCTGGAACCGGTACTGGTGGTCGGTAGTACGCCTAGAAAAAACATTCCACATTTTTTAGATGCCATATACACCTCCACCTATTTTTCACTAGCCAGATTGAAAAAAATGTTCATACATACATACATACATATACAAGATACATCACTAGTACAAATCAGGTGGTAGAGTAGACACTAGTAGCGTTGGTCCCTAGGGTCATTCTAGTCTTTGCTTAGTTAGCCCGAGCCATGCACCCATTTTAGCTTTGTGTCTTCTATTTTTGTGCATGTTACCTCGCAGCTTTCTATGTAAGATGCATTTGAGCCCACATGAGCTTATACTGCTACTGTCTGAGCGCTGCGTACAAGGTCGAAAAAACAAGCCACTTTGTTATGGAGTTCTGGTGTTAGTCTATATTGCTTATCCATAAATGCAACACTTTTGGGCACGACTGAGAAAGCCTTGCGATATACTAACGCGCACCATTTCTCTCATAACAAACGGAATCTTCCCTTTTATGAACCAGAGCCTTTCAGAGCTGATGATGTAACCAGTATTAGGTTCTTCTAAGGTGAGGGGTCCTCCTGAATTCGCTCAGAGATCTTCATTTATAATTTTATATAAACTATATTCCTAACAAGGGGAGGGTGGATCTTCCACCACTGTTCAGTTATCGTCCCCTTTGGTTTCACTTTGTTCACCCTAAGTTATAAGGAGATGCCCAGACGTGGGACCCTTGCTCATTTTTCAACTGCATTCAAGCTAGCCTGGCTGATGACAGCTGATTAGCTAGCCTGGCTGATTGGCTGATTAGCCAGAAACTGGTCCCAGGATGCTTGTTTCCGGTCCAGAGAAGACACGGCTTGGCAGTTCCAGCTGGACTGTTCCTCTGAGGCACAGGGTCAGACTGATTTGCATATGGCCATGTCTGAACTAAGGTGGTGGAGTGAGCTAAAGAATGATGATGGATTAAACCCAGATCAGTCGACTGGAAGTGAGTGCTTGAATGTTCAACACTCCGTCCATCATCCCCTTTGATTTTGATTTGTTCGCCCTAATTTGGCACGGTATGCCCAGACGTGGGTCCCTTGCTCACTTTGCCACTGGATTCAAGCTAGCCTGACTGATGATGGCTGATTAACCAGAAACCGATCCCAGGATGCTTTTTTTCGGTCCAGGAAAGAAATGGCATGGCAGTTCGGGTTCGACTGTTCAAATGAGGCACAGGGTCAGACTGATTTGCATATGACCATGTGTGAACTGGGGTGGCGGGGTGAGCTAACGAATGATGATGGATTAAACCCTTGACTGGGGGTGAGTGCTTGCAATGTTCAACACTCCGTCCATCATCCCCTTTGGTTTTGCTTTGTTCGCCCTAAGTTGGCAGGATATGCCCAGATGTGTGTCCCTTGCTCACTTTGCCATTGCATTCAAGCTAGCCTGGCTGATGACGGATGATTAGCCAGAAACCGGTCCCAGGATGCTAGTTTCCGGTCCAGGAAAGAAATGGCTTGGCAGTTCGGGCTCAACTGATCAAATGAGGCACAGGGTCAAACTGATTTGCATATGACCTTCTGTGAACTGGGGTGGCCGGGTGAGCTAACGAATGATGATGGATTAAACCCAAATCAGTTCACTGGGGGTGAGTGCTTGCAATGTTCAACACTCCGTCCATCATCCCCTTTGGTTTTGCTTTTGTTCACCCTAAGTTGGCAGGGTATGGCCAGACGTGGGTCCCTTGCTCACTTTGCCACTGGATTCAAGCTAGCCTGGCTGATGACGGATGATTAGCCAGAAACCGGTCCCAGGATGCTTGGTTCCGGTCCAGGGAAGACATGGCTTGGCAGTTCCGGCTGGACTGTTCCCCTGAGGCACAGGGGCAGACTGATTTGCATATGGCCATGTCTGAACTAAGGTGGTGGTGTGAGCTAAAGAATGATGACGGATTAAACCCAGATCATTTGACTGGGGGTGAGTGCTTGCAATGTTCAACACTCCGTCCATCATCCCCTTTGGTTTTGCTTTGTTCGCCCGAAGTTGGCAGGATATGCCCAGATGTGTGTCCCTTGCTCACTTTGCCACTGCATTCAAGCTAGCTTGGCTGATGACGGCTGATTAGCCAGAAACCTGTCTCAGGATACTTGTTTCCGGTCCAGGGAAGACATGGCTTGACAGTTCGGTCTAAACTGTTCCTATTAGGCACAGGGTCAGACTGATTTGCATATTGCCATGTCTGAACTGGGGTGGTGGATTGAGCTAAAGAATGATGATGGATTAAACCCAGATAAGTTGACGGGGGTGAGTGCTTGCAATGTTCAACACTCCGTCCATCACCCCCCTTGGTTTTGCTTTGTTCGCCCTAAGTTGGCAGGGTATGCCCAGACGTGGGTCCCTTGCTCACATTGCCACTGGATTCAAGCTAGCCTGGCTGATGACACCTTATTAGCCAGAAACCTGTCCCTAGATGCTTGTTTCCGGTCCAGGGAAGACATGGCTTGGCATTTCTGGCTGGACTGTTCCCCTGAGGCACAGGGTCAGACTGATTTGCATATGGCCATGTCTGAACTAAGGTGGTGGAGTGAGCTAAAGAATGATGATGGATTAAACCCGGATCAGGTGACTAGGGGGGGAAAGCTTGCAATTTTCAACACTCCGTCCATCACCCCCTTTGGTTTTGCTTTGTTCGCCCTAAGTTGGCAGGGTATGCCCAGACGTGGGACCCTTGCTCACATTGCCACTGGATTCAAGCTAGCCTGGCTGATGACAGCTGATTAGCCAGAAACCTGTCCCAGGATGCTTGTTTCTGGTCCAGGGAAGACATGGCTTGGCAGTTCTGGCTGGACTGTTCCCCTGAGGCACTAGGTTAGACTGATTTGCATATGGCCATGTCTGAACTAAGGTGGTGGAGTAAGCTAATAATTGATGATGGATTAAACCAGGATCAGTTGACTGGGGGTGAGTGCTTGCAATGTTCAACACTCCGTCCATCACACTCTTTGGTTTTGCTTTCTTCGCACTAAGTTGGCAGGGAATGCCCAGATGTGGGTCCCTTGCTTACTTTGCCACTGGATTCAAGCTAGCCTGGCTGATCAAGCCTGATTAGCCAGAAACCGGTCCCTGGATGCTTGTTTCCGGTGCAAGGAAGACATGGCTTGGCAGATCCGGCTGGACTGATCCCATGAGGCAACGTGTCGGACTGATTTGCATATGGCCTTGTCTGAACTAAGGTGGTGGAGTGAGCTAAAGAATGATGATGGATTAAACCCAGATCAGTTGACTGGGGATGAGTGCTTGCAATGTTCAACACTCCGTCCATCACACTCTTTAGTTTTGCTTTCTTCGCCCTAAGTTGGCAGGATATGCCCAGATGTGTGTCCCTTGCTCACTTTGCCACTGGATTCAAGCTAGCTTGGCTGATGACGGCTGATTAGCCAGAAACCAGTCCCAGGATGCTTGTTTCTGGTGCAGGGAAGACATGGCTTGGCAGTTCGTCTGAACTGTTCCCATTAGGCACAGGGTCAGAATGATTTGCATATTGCCATGTCTGAACTGGAGTTGCGGATTGAGCTAAAGAATGATGATGGATTAAACCCTGATAAGTTGTCTGGGGGTGAGTGCTTGCAATGTTCAACACTCCAACCATCACTCCCTTTGGTTTTGCTTTGTTCACCCTAAGTTGGCAGGGTGTGCCCAGACGTGGGCCCTTGTTTACTTTGCCACTGGATTCAAGCTAGCCTGGCTGATGATGGCTGATTAGCCTGAATCTGGTCCCAGGATGATGACTAGGGGGGGAAAGCTTGCAATTTTCAACACTCCGTCCATCACCCCCTTTGGTTTTGCTTTCTGGTCCAGGGTAGACATGGCTTGGCAGTTCAGGCTAGGCTGTTCCTGGGAGGCAGAGGGTCAGGCTGATTTGCATATTTCCATGTCTGAACTGGGGTGACGAAGTGAGATAAAGAAAGATGATGGATTAAACCCAGATCATTTGACTGGGGGTGAGTGCTTGGTATGTTCAACACTCCGTCCATCACCCCCTTTGGTTTTGCTTTGCTCGCACTAAGTTGTCAGGGTATGCCAAGACGTGGGTCCCTTGCTCACTTTGCCACTGGATTCAAGCTAGCCTGGCTGATGAGAGCAGATTAGCCTGAATATGGTCCCAGGATGCTTGTTTCCGGTCCAGGGAAGACATGGCTTGGCAGTTCGGGCTAGGCTGTTTCTGCGAGGCACAGGGTCAGGCTGATTTGCATATGGCCATGTTGGAACTGGGGTGACAGATTGAACTAAAGAAAGATGATGGATTAAACCCTGATAAGTTGAATGGGGGTGAGTGCTTGCAATGTTCAACACTCCAACCATCACTCCCTTTGGTTTTGCTTTGGTCACCCTAAATTGGCAGGGTTTGCCCAGACGTGGGCCCTTGCTTACTTTGCCACTGGATTCAAGCTAGCCTGGCTGATGATGGCTGATTAGCCTGAATCTGGTCCCAGGATGATTATTTCTGGTCCAGGGTAGACATGGCTTGGCAGTTCAGGCTAGGCTGTTCCTGTGAGGCAGAGGGTCAGGCTGATTTGCATATGGCCATGTCTGAACTGGGGTGACGAAGTGAGATAAAGAAAGATGATGGATTAAACACTGATAAGTAGACTGGAGGTGAGTTCTTGCAATGTTCAACACTCCGTCCATCATCCCCTTTGATTTTGCTTTGTTCGCCATAATTTGTCATGGTATGCACAGACGTGGGTCCCTTGCTGACTTTGCCTCTGGATTCAAGCTAGCCTGACTGATGATGGCTGATTAACCAGAAACTGGTCCAAGTGTGCTTGTTTCTGGTCCAGGGAAGACATGACTTAGTATTTCGGTCTAGACTATTCACATGAGGCGCAGGGTCAGACTGATTTGCATATGGCCATGTCTGAACTGGGGTGGCGGAGTGAACTAAATAATGATGATGGATTAAACCCAGATTAGTTGACTGGGGGTGAGGGCTTATAATGTTCAACACTCCGTCAATCACCCCCTTTGGTTTTGCTTTGTTTGCCCTAAGTTGGCAGGGTATGCCAAGACGTGGGTTCCTTGCTCACTTTGCCACTGGATTCAAGCTAGCCTGGCTGATGGTGGCAGATTAGCCTGAATCTGGTCCCAGGATGCTTGTTTCTGGTCCAGGGAAGACATGACTTAGTATTTCAGGCTGGACTGTTCCCATGAGGCACAGGGTCAGACTGATTTGATATGGTCATGTCTGAACTGTGGTGGTGGAGTGAGATAAAGAATTTTGATGGATTAAGCCCAGATCAGTTGACTGGGGGTGAGTGCTTGGTATGTTCAACACACCGTCCATCACCCCCTTTGGTTTTGCTTTGCTCGCACTAAGTTGGCAGGGTATGCCAAGACGTGGGTCCCTTGCTCACTTTGCCACTGGATTCAAGCTAGCCTGGCTGATGAGAGCAGATTAGCCTGAATATGGTCCCAGGATGCTTGTTTCCGGTCCAGGGAAGACATGGCTTGGCAGTTCGGGCTAGGCTGTTCCTGCGAGGCACAGGGTCAGGCTGATTTGCATATGGCCATGTCTGAACTGGGGTGACAGATTGAACTAAAGAAAGATGATGGATTAAACCCAGATCAGTTGACTTGGAGGTGAGTGCTTGCAATGTTCAACACTCCGTCATTCATCCCCTTTTATTTTACTTTGTTCGCCCTAATTTGGCACTGTATGCCCAGATATGGGTCCCTTGCTCACTTTGCCACTGGATTCAAGCTAGCCTGACTGATGATGGCTGATTAACCAGAAACCGTTCCCAGGATGCTTTTTTTCGGTCCAGGAAAGAAATGGCTTGGCAGTTCGGGCTCGACTGATCAAATGAGGCACATGGTCAGACTGATTTGCATATGACCATGTGTGAACTGGGGTGGCGGAGTGAGCTAAAGAATTATGATGGATTAAACCCAGATAAGTTGATGGGGGTGAGTGCTTGCAATGTTCAACACTCCGTCCATCACCCCCCTTGGTTTTGCTTTGTTCGCCCTAAGTTGGCAGGGTATGCCCAGACGTGGGTCCCTTGCTCACAGTGCCACTGGATTCAAGCTAGTCTGGCTGATGACACCTTATTAGCCAGAAACCTGTCCCTAGATGCTTGTTTCCGGTCCAGGAAAGACATGGCTTGGCATTTCTGGCTGGACTGTTCCCCTGAGGCACAGGGTCAGACTGATTTGCATATGGCCATGTCTGAACTAAGGTGGTGGAGTGAGCTAAAGAATGATGATGGATTAAACCCGGATCAGGTGACTAGGGGGGGAAAGCTTGCAATTTTCAACACTCCATCCATCACCCCCTTTGGTTTTGCTTTGTTCGCCCTAAGTTGGCAGGGTATGCCCAGACGTGGGACCCTTGCTCACATTGCCACTGGATTCAAGCTAGCCTGGCTGATGACAGCTGATTAGCCAGAAACCTGTCCCAGGATGCTTGTTTCTGGTCCAGGGAAGACATGGCTTGGAAGTTCTGGCTGGACTGTTCCCCTGAGGCACTCGGTTAGACTGATTTGCATATGGCCATGTCTGAACTAAGGTGGTGGAGTAAGCTAAGGAATGATGATGGATTAAACCAGTATCAGTTGACTGGGGGTGAGTGCTTGCAATGTTCAACACTCCGTCCATCACACTCTTTGGTTTTGCTTTCTTCGCACTAAGTTGGCAGGGAATGCCCAGATGTGGGTCCCTTGCTTACGTTGCCACTGGATTCAAGCTAGCCTGGCTGATCAAGCCTGATTAGCCAGAAACCGGTCCCTGGATGCTTGTTTCCGGTGCAAGGAAGACATGGCTTGGCAGATCCGGCTGGACTGATCCCATGAGGCAAAGGGTCGGACTGATTTGCATATGGCCTTGTCTGAACTAAGGTGGGGGAGTGAGCTAAAGAATGATGATGGATTAAACCCAGATCAGTTGACTGGGGATGAGTGCTTGCAATGTTCAACACTCCGTCCATCACACTCTTTAGTTTTGCTTTCTTCGCCCTAAGTTGGCAGGATATGCCCAGATGTGTGTCCCTTGCTCACTTTGCTACTGGATTCAAGCTAGCTTGGCTGATGACGGCTGATTAGCCAGAAACCAGTCCCAGGATGCTTGTTTCTGGTGCAGGGAAGACATGGCTTGGCAGTTCGGTCTGAACTGCTCCCATTAGGCACAGGGTCAGAATGATTTGCATATTGCCATGTCTGAACTGGAGTTGCGGATTGAGCTAAAGAATCATGATGGATTAAACCCTGATAAGTTGACTGGGGGTGAGTGCTTGCAATTTTCAACACTCCAACCATCACTCCCTTTGGTTTTGCTTTGTTCACCCTAAGTTGGCAGGGTGTGCCCAGACGTGGGCCCTTGCTTACTTTGCCACTGGATTCAAGCTAGCCTGGCTGATGATGGCTAATTAGCCTGAATCTGGTCCCAGGATGATTATTTCTGGTCCAGGGTAGACATGGCTTGGCAGTTCAGGCTAGGCTGTTCCTGTGAGGCAGAGGGTCAGGCTGATTTGCATATGGCCATGTCTGAACTGGGGTGACGAAGTGAGATAAAGAAAGTTGATGGATTAAACACCGATAAGTAGACTGGAGGTGAGTGCTTGCAATGTTCAACACTCCGTCCATCATCCCCTTTGATTTTGCTTTGTTCGCCATAATTTGTTTTGGTATGCACAGACGTGGGTCCCTGCTGACTTTGCCTCTGGATTCAAGCTAGCCTGACTGATGATGGCTGATTAACCAGAAACTGGTCCAAGGGTGCTTGTTTCTGGTCCAGGGAAGACATGACTTAGTATTTCGGTCTAGACTATTCACATGAGGCGCAGGGTCAGACTGATTTGCATATGGCCATGTCTGAACTGGGGTGGCCGAGTGAGCTAAATAGTGATGATGGATTAAACCCAGATTATTTGACTGGGGGTGAAGGCTTATAATGTTCAACACTCCGTCAATCACCCCCTTTGGTTTTGCTTTGTTTGCCAAAGTTGGCAGGGTATGCCAAGACGTGGGTTCCTTGCTCACGTTGTCACTGGATTCAAGCTAGCCTGGCTGATGGTGGCAGATTAGCCTGAATCTGGTCCCAGGATGCTTGTTTCTGGTCCAGGGAAGACATGACTTAGTATTTCAGGCTGGACTGTTCCCATGAGGCACAGGGTCAGACTGATTTGATATGGCCATGTCTGAACTGTGGTGGTGGAGTGAGATAAAGAATTTTGATGGATTAAACCCAGATCAGTTGACTGGGGGTGAGTGCTTGGTATGTTCAACACTCCGTCCATCACCCCCTTTGGTTTTGCTTTGCTCGCACTAAGTTGTCAGGGTATGCCAAGACGTGGGTCCCTTGCTCACTTTGCCACTGGATTCAAGCTAGCCTGGCTGATGAGAGCAGATTAGCCTGAATATGGTCCCAGGATGCTTGTTTCCGGTCCAGGGAAGACATGGCTTGGCAGTTCGGGCTAGGCTGTTCCTGCAAGGCACAGGGTCAGGCTGATTTGCATATGGCCATGTTGGAACTGGGGTGACAGATTGAACTAAAGAAAGATGATGGATTAAACCCTGATAAGTTGAATGGGGGTGAGTGCTTGCAATGTTCAACACTCCAACCATCACTCCCTTTGGTTTTGCTTTGTTAACCCTAAGTTGGCAGGGTGTGCCCAGACGTGGGCCCTTGCTTACTTTGCCACTGGATTCAAGCTAGCCTTGCTGATGATGGCTGATTAGCCTGAATCTGGTCCCAGGATGATTATTTCTGGTCCAGGGTAGACATGGCTTGGCAGTTCAGGCTAGGATGTTCCTGTGAGGCAGAGGGTCAGGCTGATTTGCATATGGCCGTGTCTGAACTGGGGTGACAATGTGAGATAAAGAAAGATGATGGATTAAACACCGATAAGTAGACTGGAGGTGAGTTCTTGCAATGTTCAACACTCCGTCCATCATCCCCTTTGATTTTGCTTTGTTCGCCATAATTTGTCATGGTATGCACAGACGTGGGTCCCTTGCTGACTTTGCCTCTGGATTCAAGCTAGCCTGACTGATGATGGCTGATTAACCAGAAACTGGTCCAAGGGTGCTTGTTTCTGGTCCAGGGAAGACATGACTTAGTATTTCGGTCTAGACTATTCACATGAGGCGCAGGGTCAGACTGATTTGCATATGGCCATGTCTGAACTGGGGTGGCGGAGTGAGCTAAATAATGATGATGGATTAAACCCAGATTAGTTGACTGGGGGTGAGGGCTTATAATGTTCAACACTCCGTCAATCACCCCCTTTGGTTTTGCTTTGTTTGCCCTAAGTTGGCAGGGTATGCCAAGACGTGGGTTCCTTGCTCACTTTGCCACTGGATTCAAGCAAGCCTGGCTGATGGTGGCAGATTAGCCTGAATCTGGTCCCAGGATGCTTGTTTCTGGTCCAGGGAAGACATGACTTAGTATTTCAGGCTGGACTGTTCCCATGAGGCACAGGGTCAGACTGATTTGATATGGCCATGTCTGAACTGTGGTGGTGGAGTGAGATAAAGAATTTTGATGGATTAAACCCAGATCAGTTGACTGGGGGTGAGTGCTTGGTATGTTCAACACACCGTCCATCACCCCCTTTGGTTTTGCTTTGCTCGCACTAAGTTGGCAGGGTGTGCCAAGACGTGGGTCCCTTGCTCACTTTGCTACTGGATTCAAGCTAGCCTGGCTGATGAGAGCAGATTAGCCTGAATATGGTCCCAGGATGCTTGTTTCCAGTCCAGGGAAGACATGGCTTGGCAGTTCGGGCTAGGCTGTTCCTGCGAGGCACAGGGTCAGGCTGATTTGCATATGGCCATGTCTGAACTGGGGTGACAGATTGAACTAAAGAAAGATGATGGATTAAACCCAGATCAGTTGACTTGGAGGTGAGTGCTTGCAATGTTCAACACTCCATCATTCATCCCCTTTTATTTTACTTTGTTTGCCCTAATTTGACACTGTATGCCCAGATATCGGTCCCTTGCTCACTTTGCCACTGGATTCAAGCTAGCCTGACTGATGATGGCTGATTAAGCAGAAATCGTTCCCAGGATGCTTTTTTTCGGTCCAGGAAAGAAATGGCTTGGCAGTTCGGGCTCGACTGATCAAATGAGGCACAGGGTCAGACTGATTTGCATATGACCATGTGTGAACTGGGGTGGCGGAGTGAGCTAAAGAATTATGATGGATTAAACCCAGATAAGTTGACTGGGGGTGAGTGCTTGCAATGTTCAACACTCCGTCCATCACCCCCTTTGGTTTTGCTTTGTTTGCCCTAAGTTGGCAGGGTATGCCCAGACGTGGGTCCCTTGCTCACATTGCCACTGGATTCAAGCTAGCCTGGCTGATGACAGCTGATTTGCCAGAAACCTGTCCCAGGATGCTTGTTTCTGGTCCAGGGAAGACATGGCTTGGCAGTTCTGGCTGGACTGTTCCCCTGAGGCACAGGGTCAGACTGATTTGCATATGGCTATGTCTGAACTAAGGTGGTGGAGTGAGCAAAAGAATGATGATGGATTAAACCCAGATCAGTTGACTGATGGTGAGTGCTTGCAATGTTCAACACTCCGTCTATCACCCTCTTTGGTTTTGCTTTTTTCGCCCTAAGTTGGCTGGGTATGCCCAGACGTGGGTCCCTTGCTTACTTTGCCACTAGATTCAAGCTAGCCTGGCTGATGATGGCTGATTAACCAGAAACTGGTCCAAGGGTGCTTGTTTCTGGTCCAGGGAAGACATGACTTAGTATTTCGGTCTAGACTATTCACATGAGGCGCAGGGTCAGACTGATTTGCATATGGCCATGTCTGAACTGGGGTGGCGGAGTGAGCTAAATAATGATGATGGATTAAACCCAGATTAGTTGACTGGGGGTGAGGGCTTATAATGTTCAACACTCCGTCAATCACCCCCTTTGGTTTTGCTTTGTTTGCCCTAAGTTGGCAGGGTATGCCAAGACGTGGGTTCCTTGCTCACTTTGCCACTGGATTCAAGCAAGCCTGGCTGATGGTGGCAGATTAGCCTGAATCTGGTCCCAGGATGCTTGTTTCTGGTCCAGGGAAGACATGACTTAGTATTTCAGGCTGGACTGTTCCCATGAGGCACAGGGTCAGACTGATTTGATATGGCCATGTCTGAACTGTGGTGGTGGAGTGAGATAAAGAATTTTGATGGATTAAACCCAGATCAGTTGACTGGGGGTGAGTGCTTGGTATGTTCAACACACCGTCCATCACCCCCTTTGGTTTTGCTTTGCTCGCACTAAGTTGGCAGGGTGTGCCAAGACGTGGGTCCCTTGCTCACTTTGCTACTGGATTCAAGCTAGCCTGGCTGATGAGAGCAGATTAGCCTGAATATGGTCCCAGGATGCTTGTTTCCGGTCCAGGGAAGACATGGCTTGGCAGTTCGGGCTAGGCTGTTCCTGCGAGGCACAGGGTCAGGCTGATTTGCATATGGCCATGTCTGAACTGGGGTGACAGATTGAACTAAAGAAAGATGATGGATTAAACCCAGATCAGTTGACTTGGAGGTGAGTGCTTGCAATGTTCAACACTCCATCATTCATCCCCTTTTATTTTACTTTGTTTGCCCTAATTTGACACTGTATGCCCAGATATCGGTCCCTTGCTCACTTTGCCACTGGATTCAAGCTAGCCTGACTGATGATGGCTGATTAAGCAGAAATCGTTCCCAGGATGCTTTTTTTCGGTCCAGGAAAGAAATGGCTTGGCAGTTCGGGCTCGACTGATCAAATGAGGCACAGGGTCAGACTGATTTGCATATGACCATGTGTGAACTGGGGTGGCGGAGTGAGCTAAAGAATTATGATGGATTAAACCCAGATAAGTTGACTGGGGGTGAGTGCTTGCAATGTTCAACACTCCGTCCATCACCCCCTTTGGTTTTGCTTTGTTTGCCCTAAGTTGGCAGGGTATGCCCAGACGTGGGTCCCTTGCTCACATTGCCACTGGATTCAAGCTAGCCTGGCTGATGACAGCTGATTTGCCAGAAACCTGTCCCAGGATGCTTGTTTCTGGTCCAGGGAAGACATGGCTTGGCAGTTCTGGCTGGACTGTTCCCCTTAGGCACAGGGTCAGACTGATTTGCATATGGCTATGTCTGAACTAAGGTGGTGGAGTGAGCAAAAGAATGATGATGGATTAAACCCAGATCAGTTGACTGATGGTGAGTGCTTGCAATGTTCAACACTCCGTCTATCACCCTCTTTGGTTTTGCTTTTTTCGCCCTAAGTTGGCTGGGTATGCCCAGACGTGGGTCCCTTGCTTACTTTGCCACTAGATTCAAGCTAGCCTGGCTGATGATGGATGGTTAGCCATAAACCGGTCCCAGGATGCTTATTTCTGGTCCAGGGAAGACATGACTTAGTATTTCGGTCTGGACTGTTCCCATGAGGCACAGGGTAGGACTGATTTGCATATGGCCATGTCTGAACTGGAGTAGCGGAGTGAGCTAAATAATGATGCTGGATTAAACCCATATCAGTTGATTGGGGGTGAGGGCTTGTAATGTTCAACACTCCGTCCATCACCCCCTTTGGTTTTGCTCTGTTTGCCCTAAGTAGGCAGGGTATGGCAAGACGTGGGTCCCTGCTCACTTTGCCACTGGATTCAAGCTAGCCTGGCTGACGGTGGCTTATTGGCCTGAATCTGGTCCCAGGATGCTTGTTTCTGGTCCAGGGAAGACATGACTTAGTATTTCGGGCTGGACTGCTCCTATGAGGCACAGGGTCAGACTGATTTGCATATGGCAATGTCTGAACAAGGGTGGTGGAGTGAGCTAAAGAATGATGATGGATTAAACCCAGATCAGATGACTGGGGGTGAGTGCTTAGAATGTTCAACACTCCGTCCATCACCCCCTTTGGTTTTGCTTTGCTCGCTCTAAGTTGGCAGGGTATGCCAAGCCGTGGGTCCCTTGCTCACTTTGCCACTGGATTCAAGCTAGACTGGCTGATGAGAGCTGATTAGCCTGAATCTGGTCCCAGGATGCTTGTTTCTGGTACAGGGAAGACATGGCTTGGCAGTTCGGGTTAGGCTGTTCCTTTGAGGCACAGGGTCAGGCTGATTTGCATATGGCCATGTCTGAACTGGGGTGACGGAGAGAGCTGAAGAAAGATGTTGGATTAAACCCAGATCAGTCGACTGGAAGTGAGTGCTTGAATGTTCAACACTCCGTCCATCATCCCCTTTGATTTTGATTTGTTCACCCTAATTTGGCACGGTATGCCCAGACGTGGGTCCCTTGCTCACTTTGCCACTGGATTCAAGCTAGCCTGACTGATGATGGCTGATTAACCAGAAACCGATCCCAGGATGCTTTTTTTCGGTCCAGGAAAGAAATGGCATGGCAGTTTGGGTTCGACTGTTCAAATGAGGCACAGGGTCAGACTGATTTGCATATGACCATGTGTGAACTGGGGTGGCGGGGTGAGCTAACGAATGATGATGGATTAAACCCTGATCAGTTGACTGGGGGTGAGTGCTTGCAATGTTCAACACTCCATCCATCATCCCCTTTGGTTTTGCTTTGTTCGCCCTAAGTTGGCAGGATATGCCCAGATGTGTGTCCCTTGCTCACTTTGCCATTGCATTCAAGCTAGCCTGGCTGATGACGGATGATTAGCCAGAAACCGGTCCCAGGATGCTAGTTTCCGGTCCAGGAAAGAAATGGCTTGGCAGTTCGGGCTCAACTGATCAAATGAGGCACAGGGTCAAACTGATTTGCATATGACCTTCTGTGAACTGGGGTGGCCGGGTGAGCTAACGAATGATGATGGATTAAACCCAAATCAGTTCACTGGGGGTGAGTGCTTGCAATGTTCAACACTCCGTCCATCATCCCCTTTGGTTTTGCTTTTGTTCACCCTAAGTTGGCAGGGTATGGCCAGACGTGGGTCCCTTGCTCACTTTGCCACTGGATTCAAGCTAGCCTGGCTGATGACGGATGATTAGCCAGAAACCGGTCCCAGGATGCTTGGTTCCGGTCCAGGGAAGACATGGATTGGCAGTTCCGGCTGGACTGTTCCCCTGAGGCACAGGGGCAGACTGATTTGCATATGCCCATGTCTGAACTAAGGTGGTGGTGTGAGCTAAAGAATGATGACGGATTAAACCCAGATCATTTGACTGGGGGTGAGTGCTTGCAATGTTCAA
Source organism: Lissotriton vulgaris (assembly GCF_964263255.1). NCBI lineage: Eukaryota > Metazoa > Chordata > Amphibia > Caudata > Salamandridae > Lissotriton > Lissotriton vulgaris. The sequence goes on along the minus strand of NC_141685.1, from coordinate 2,073,751,983 downwards.
CACTCCGTCCATCATCCCCTTTGGTTTTGCTTTGTTCGCCCGAAGTTGGCAGGATATGCCCAGATGTGTGTCCCTTGCTCACTTTGCCACTGCATTCAAGCTAGCTTGGCTGATGACGGCTGATTAGCCAGAAACCTGTCTCAGGATACTTGTTTCCGGTCCAGGGAAGACATGGCTTGACAGTTCGGTCTAAACTGTTCCTATTAGGCACAGGGTCAGACTGATTTGCATATTGCCATGTCTGAACTGGGCTGGTGGATTGAGCTAAAGAATGATGATGGATTAAACCCAGATAAGTTGACGGGGGTGAGTGCTTGCAATGTTCAACACTCCGTCCATCACCCCCCTTGGTTTTGCTTTGTTCGCCCTAAGTTGGCAGGGTATGCCCAGACGTGGGTCCCTTGCTCACATTGCCACTGGATTCAAGCTAGCCTGGCTGATGACACCTTATTAGCCAGAAACCTGTCCCTAGATGCTTGTTTCCGGTCCAGGGAAGACATGGCTTGGCATTTCTGGCTGGACTGTTCCCCTGAGGCACAGGGTCAGACTGATTTGCATATGGCCATGTCTGAACTAAGGTGGTGGAGTGAGCTAAAGAATGATGATGGATTAAACCCGGATCAGGTGACTAGGGGGGGAAAGCTTGCAATTTTCAACACTCCGTCCATCACCCCCTTTGGTTTTGCTTTGTTCGCCCTAAGTTGGCAGGGTATGCCCAGACGTGGGACCCTTGCTCACATTGCCACTGGATTCAAGCTAGCCTGGCTGATGACAGCTGATTAGCCAGAAACCTGTCCCAGGATGCTTGTTTCTGGTCCAGGGAAGACATGGCTTGGCAGTTCTGGCTGGACTGTTCCCCTGAGGCACTAGGTTAGACTGATTTGCATATGGCCATGTCTGAACTAAGGTGGTGGAGTAAGCTAATAATTGATGATGGATTAAACCAGGATCAGTTGACTGGGGGTGAGTGCTTGCAATGTTCAACACTCCGTCCATCACACTCTTTGGTTTTGCTTTCTTCGCACTAAGTTGGCAGGGAATGCCCAGATGTGGGTCCCTTGCTTACTTTGCCACTGGATTCAAGCTAGCCTGGCTGATCAAGCCTGATTAGCCAGAAACCGGTCCCTGGATGCTTGTTTCCGGTGCAAGGAAGACATGGCTTGGCGGATCCGGCTGGACTGATCCCATGAGGCAAAGTGTCGGACTGATTTGCATATGGCCTTGTCTGAACTAAGGTGGTGGAGTGAGCTAAAGAATGATGATGGATTAAACCCAGATCAGTTGACTGGGGATGAGTGCTTGCAATGTTCAACACTCCGTCCATCACACTCTTTAGTTTTGCTTTCTTCGCCCTAAGTTGGCAGGATATGCCCAAATGTGTGTCCCTTGCTCACTTTGCCACTTGATTCAAGCTAGCTTGGCTGATGACGGCTGATTAGCCAGAAACCAGTCCCGGGATGCTTGTTTCTGGTGCAGGGAAGACATGGCTTGGCAGTTCGGTCTGAACTGTTCCCATTAGGCACAGGGTCAGAATGATTTGCATATTGCCATGTCTGAACTGGAGTTGCGGATTGAGCTAAAGAATGATGATGGATTAAACCCTGATAAGTTGACTGGGGGTGAGTGCTTGCAATGTTCAACACTCCAACCATCACTCCCTTTGGTTTTGCTTTGTTCACCCTAAGTTGGCAGGGTGTGCCCAGACGTGGGCCCTTGCTTACTTTGCCACTGGATTCAAGCTAGCCTGGCTGATGATGGCTGATTAGCCTGAATCTGGTCCCAGGATGATTATTTCTGGTCCAGGGTAGACATGGCTTGGCAGTTCAGGCTAGGCTGTTCCTGTGAGGCAGAGGGTCAGGCTGATTTGCATATGGCCATGTCTGAACTGGGGTGACGAAGTGAGATAAAGAAAGATGATGGATTAAACACCGATAAGTAGACTGGAGGTGAGTGCTTGCAATGTTCAACACTCCGTCCATCACCCCCTTTGATTTTGCTTTGTTCGCCATAATTTGTTTTGGTATGCACAGACGTGGGTCCCTTGCTGACTTTGCCTCTGGATTCAAGCTAGCCTGACTGATGATGGCTGATTAACCAGAAACTGGTCCAAGGGTGCTTGTTTCTGGTCCAGGGAAGACATGACTTAGTATTTCGGTCTAGACTATTCACATGAGGCGCAGGGTCAGACTGATTTGCATATGGCCATGTCTGAACTGGGGTGGCGGAGTGAGCTAAATAATGATGATGGATTAAACCCAGATTAGTTGACTGGGGGTGAAGGCTTATAATGTTCAACACTCCGTCAATCACCCCCTTTGGTTTTGCTTTGTTTGCCCTAAGTTGGCAGGGCATGCCAAGACGTGGGTTCCTTGCTCACTTTGTCACTGGATTCAAGCTAGCCTGGCTGATGGTGGCAGATTAGCCTGAATCTGGTCCCAGGATGCTTGTTTCTCGTCCAGGGAAGACATGACTTAGTATTTCAGGCTGGACTGTTCCCATGAGGCACAGGGTCAGACTGATTTGATATGGCCATGTCTGAACTGTGGTGGTGGAGTGAGATAAAGAATTTTGATGGATTAAACCCAGATCAGTTGACTGGGGGTGAGTGCTTGGTATGTTCAACACTCCGTCCATCACCCCCTTTGGTTTTGCTTTGCTCGCACTAAGTTGTCAAGGTATGCCAAGACGTGGGTCCCTTGCTCACTTTGCCACTGGATTCAAGCTAGCCTGGCTGATGAGAGCAGATTAGCCTGAATATTGTCCCAGGATGCTTGTTTCCGGTCCAGGGAAGACATGGCTTGGCAGTTCGGGCTAGGCTGTTCCTGCGAGGCACAGGGTCAGGCTGATTTGCATATGGCCATGTTGGAACTGGGGTGACAGATTGAACTAAAGAAAGATGATGGATTAAACCCTGATAAGTTGACTTGGAGGTGAGTGCTTGCAATGTTCAACACTCCATCATTCATCCCCTTTTATTTTACTTTGTTTGCCCTAATTTGGCACTGTATGCCCAGATATCGGTCCCTTGCTCACTTTGCCACTGGATTCAAGCTAGCCTGACTGATGATGGCTGATTAAGCAGAAACCGTTCCCAGGATGCTTTTTTTCGGTCCAGGAAAGAAATGGCTTGGCAGTTCGGGCTCGACTGATCAAATGAGGCACAGGGTCAGACTGATTTGCATATGACCATGTGTGAACTGGGGTGGCGGAGTGAGCTAAAGAATTATGATGGATTAAACCCAGATAAGTTGACTGGGGGTGAGTGTTTGGTTTTGCTTTTTTCGCCCTAAGTTGGCTGGGTATGCCCAGACGTGGGTCCCTTGCTTACTTTGCCACTAGATTCAAGCTAGCCTGGCTGATGATGGATGGTTAGCCATAAACCGGTCCCAGGATGCTTATTTCTGGTCCAGGGAAGACATGAGTTAGTATTTCGGTCTGGACTGTTCCCATGAGGCACAGGGTAGGACTGATTTGCATATGGCCATGTCTGAACTGGAGTAGCAGAGTGAGCTAAATAATGATGCTGGATTAAACCCATATCAGTTGATTGGGGGTGAGGGCTTGTAATGTTCAACACTCCGTCCATCACCCCCTTTGGTTTTGCTCTGTTTGCCCTAAGTAGGCAGGGTATGGCAAGACGTGGGTCCCTGCTCACTTTGCCACTGGATTCAAGCTAGCCTGGCTGACGGTGGCTTATTAGCCTGAATCTGGTCCCAGGATGCTTGTTTCTGGTCCAGGGAAGACATGACTTAGTATTTCGGGCTGGACTGCTCCTATGAGGCACAGGGTCAGACTGATTTGCATATGGCAATGTCTGAACAAGGGTGGTGGAGTGAGCTAAAGAATGATGATGGATTAAACCCAGATCAGATGACTGGGGGTGAGTGCTTAGAATGTTCAACACTCCGTCCATCACCCCCTTTGGTTTTGCTTTGCTCGCTCTAAGTTGGCAGGGTATGCCAAGCCGTGGGTCCCTTGCTCACTTTGCCACTGGATTCAAGCTAGACTGGCTGATGAGAGCTGATTAGCCTGAATCTGGTCCCAGGATGCTTGTTTCTGGTACAGGAAAGACATGGCTTGGCAGTTCGGGTTAGGCTGTTCCTTTGAGGCACAGGGTCAGGCTGATTTGCATATGGCCATGTCTGAACTGGGGTGACGGAGAGAGCTGAAGAAAGATGATGGATTAAACCCAGATCAGTCGACTGGAAGTGAGTGCTTGAATGTTCAACACTCCGTCCATCATCCCCTTTGATTTTGATTTGTTCGCCCTAATTTGGCACGGTATGCCCAGACGTGGGTCCCTTGCTCACTTTGCCACTGGATTCAAGCTAGCCTGACTGATGATGGCTGATTAACCAGAAACCGATCCCAGGATGCTTTTTTTCGGTCCAGGAAAGAAATGGCATGGCAGTTCGGGTTCGACTGTTCAAATGAGGCACAGGGTCAGACTGATTTGCATATGACCATGTGTGAACTGGGGTGGCGGGGTGAGCTAACGAATGATGATGGATTAAACCCTGATCAGTTGACTGGGGGTGAGTGCTTGCAATGTTCAACACTCCGTCCATCATCCCCTTTGGTTTTGCTTTGTTCGCCCTAAGTTGGCAGGATATGCCCAGATGTGTGTCCCTTGCTCACTTTGCCATTGCATTCAAGCTAGCCTGGCTGATGACGGATGATTAGCCAGAAACCGGTCCCAGGATGCTAGTTTCCGGTCCAGGAAAGAAATGGCTTGGCAGTTCGGGCTCAACTGATCAAATGAGGCACAGGGTCAAACTGATTTGCATATGACCTTCTGTGAACTGGGGTGGCCGGGTGAGCTAACGAATGATGATGGATTAAACCCAAATCAGTTCACTGGGGGTGAGTGCTTGCAATGTTCAACACTCCGTCCATCATCCCCTTTGGTTTTGCTTTTGTTCACCCTAAGTTGGCAGGGTATGGCCAGACGTGGGTCCCTTGCTCACTTTGCCACTGGATTCAAGCTAGCCTGGCTGATGACGGATGATTAGCCAGAAACCGGTCCCAGGATGCTTGGTTCCGGTCCAGGGAAGACATGGCTTGGCAGTTCCGGCTGGACTGTTCCCCTGAGGCACAGGCGCAGACTGATTTGCATATGGCCATGTCTGAACTAAGGTGGTGGTGTGAGCTAAAGAATGATGACGGATTAAACCCAGATCATTTGACTGGGGGTGAGTGCTTGCAATGTTCAACACTCCGTCCATCATCCCCTTTGGTTTTGCTTTGTTCGCCCGAAGTTGGCAGGATATGCCCAGATGTGTGTCCCTTGCTCACTTTGCCACTGCATTCAAGCTAGCTTGGCTGATGACGGCTGATTAGCCAGAAACCTGTCTCAGGATACTTGTTTCCGGTCCAGGGAAGACATGGCTTGACAGTTCGGTCTAAACTGTTCCTATTAGGCACAGGGTCAGACTGATTTGCATATTGCCATGTCTGAACTGGGGTGGTGGATTGAGCTAAAGAATGATGATGGATTAAACCCAGATAAGTTGACGGGGGTGAGTGCTTGCAATGTTCAACACTCCGTCCATCACCCCCCTTGGTTTTGCTTTGTTCGCCCTAAGTTGGCAGGGTATGCCCAGACGTGGGTCCCTTGCTCACATTGCCACTGGATTCAAGCTAGCCTGGCTGATGACACCTTATTAGCCAGAAACCTGTCCCTAGATGCTTGTTTCCGGTCCAGGGAAGACATGGCTTGGCATTTCTGGCTGGACTGTTCCCCTGAGGCACAGGGTCAGACTGATTTGCATATGGCCATGTCTGAACTAAGGTGGTGGAGTGAGCTAAAGAATGATGATGGATTAAACCCGGATCAGGTGACTAGGGGGGGAAAGCTTGAAATTTTCAACACTCCGTCCATCACCCCCTTTGGTTTTGCTTTGTTCGCCCTAAGTTGGCAGGGTATGCCCAGACGTGGGACCCTTGCTCACATTGCCACTGGATTCAAGCTAGCCTGGCTGATGACGGATGATTAGCCAGAAACCGGTCCCAGGATGCTAGTTTCCGGTCCAGGAAAGAAATGGCTTGGCAGTTCGGGCTCAACTGATCAAATGAGGCACAGGGTCAAACTGATTTGCATATGACCTTCTGTGAACTGGGGTGGCCGGGTGAGCTAACGAATGATGATGGATTAAACCCAAATCAGTTCACTGGGGGTGAGTGCTTGCAATGTTCAACACTCCGTCCATCATCCCCTTTGGTTTTGCTTTTGTTCACCCTAAGTTGGCAGGGTATGGCCAGACGTGGGTCCCTTGCTCACTTTGCCACTGGATTCAAGCTAGCCTGGCTGATGACGGATGATTAGCCAGAAACCGGTCCCAGGATGCTTGGTTCTGGTCCAGGGAAGACATGGCTTGGCAGTTCCGGCTGGACTGTTCCCCTGAGGCACAGGGGCAGACTGATTTGCATATGGCCATGTCTGAACTAAGGTGGTGGTGTGAGCTAAAGAATGATGACGGATTAAACCCAGATCATTTGACTGGGGGTGAGTGCTTGCAATGTTCAACACTCCGTCCATCATCCCCTTTGGTTTTGCTTTGTTCGCCCGAAGTTGGCAGGATATGCCCAGATGTGTGTCCCTTGCTCACTTTGCCACTGCATTCAAGCTAGCTTGGCTGATGACGGCTGATTAGCCAGAAACCTGTCTCAGGATACTTGTTTCCGGTCCAGGGAAGACATGGCTTGACAGTTCGGTCTAAACTGTTCCTATTAGGCACAGGGTCAGACTGATTTGCATATTGCCATGTCTGAACTGGGGTGGTGGATTGAGCTAAAGAATGATGATGGATTAAACCCAGATAAGTTGACGGGGGTGAGTGCTTGCAATGTTCAACACTCCGTCCATCACCCCCCTTGGTTTTGCTTTGTTCGCCCTAAGTTGGCAGGGTATGCCCAGACGTGGGTCCCTTGCTCACATTGCCACTGGATTCAAGCTAGCCTGGCTGATGACACCTTATTAGCCAGAAACCTGTCCCTAGATGCTTGTTTCCGGTCCAGGGAAGACATGGCTTGGCATTTCTGGCTGGACTGTTCCCCTGAGGCACAGGGTCAGACTGATTTGCATATGGCCATGTCTGAACTAAGGTGGTGGAGTGAGCTAAAGAATGATGACGGATTAAACCCGGATCAGGTGACTAGGGGGGGAAAGCTTGCAATTTTCAACACTCCGTCCATCACCCCCTTTGGTTTTGCTTTGTTCGCCCTAAGTTGGCAGGGTATGCCCAGACGTGGGACCCTTGCTCACATTGCCACTGGATTCAAGCTAGCCTGGCTGATGACAGCTGATTAGCCAGAAACCTGTCCCAGGATGCTTGTTTCTGGTCCAGGGAAGACATGGCTTGGCAGTTCTGGCTGGACTGTTCCCCTGAGGCACTAGGTTAGACTGATTTGCATATGGCCATGTCTGAACTAAGGTGGTGGAGTAAGCTAATAATTGATGATGGATTAAACCAGGATCAGTTGACTGGGGGTGAGTGCTTGCAATGTTCAACACTCCGTCCATCACACTCTTTGGTTTTGCTTTCTTCGCACTAAGTTGGCAGGGAATGCCCAGATGTGGGTCCCTTGCTTACTTTGCCACTGGATTCAAGCTAGCCTGGCTGATCAAGCCTGATTAGCCAGAAACCGGTCCCTGGATGCTTGTTTCCGGTGCAAGGAAGACATGGCTTGGCGGATCCGGCTGGACTGATCCCATGAGGCAAAGTGTCGGACTGATTTGCATATGGCCTTGTCTGAACTAAGGTGGTGGAGTGAGCTAAAGAATGATGATGGATTAAACCCAGATCAGTTGACTGGGGATGAGTGCTTGCAATGTTCAACACTCCGTCCATCACACTCTTTAGTTTTGCTTTCTTCGCCCTAAGTTGGCAGGATATGCCCAGATGTGTGTCCCTTGCTCACTTTGCCACTTGATTCAAGCTAGCTTGGCTGATGACGGCTGATTAGCCAGAAACCAGTCCCAGGATGCTTGTTTCTGGTGCAGGGAAGACATGGCTTGGCAGTTCGGTCTGAACTGTTCCCATTAGGCACAGGGTCAGAATGATTTGCATATTGCCATGTCTGAACTGGAGTTGCGGATTGAGCTAAAGAATGATGATGGATTAAACCCTGATAAGTTGACTGGGGGTGAGTGCTTGCAATGTTCAACACTCCAACCATCACTCCCTTTGGTTTTGCTTTGTTCACCCTAAGTTGGCAGGGTGTGCCCAGACGTGGGCCCTTGCTTACTTTGCCACTGGATTCAAGCTAGCCTGGCTGATGATGGCTGATTAGCCTGAATCTGGTCCCAGGATGATTATTTCTGGTCCAGGGTAGACATGGCTTGGCAGTTCAGGCTAGGCTGTTCCTGTGAGGCAGAGGGTCAGGCTGATTTGCATATGGCCATGTCTGAACTGGGGTGACGAAGTGAGATAAAGAAAGATGATGGATTAAACACCGATAAGTAGACTGGAGGTGAGTGCTTGCAATGTTCAACACTCCGTCCATCATCCCCTTTGATTTTGCTTTGTTCGCCATAATTTGTTTTGGTATGCACAGACGTGGGTCCCTTGCTGACTTTGCCTCTGGATTCAAGCTAGCCTGACTGATGATGGCTGATTAACCAGAAACTGGTCCAAGGGTGCTTGTTTCTGGTCCAGGGAAGACATGACTTAGTATTTCGGTCTAGACTATTCACATGAGGCGCAGGGTCAGACTGATTTGCATATGGCCATGTCTGAACTGGGGTGGCGGAGTGAGCTAAATAATGATGATGGATTAAACCCAGATTAGTTGACTGGGGGTGAAGGCTTATAATGTTCAACACTCCGTCAATCACCCCCTTTGGTTTTGCTTTGTTTGCCCTAAGTTGGCAGGGCATGCCAAGACGTGGGTTCCTTGCTCACTTTGTCACTGGATTCAAGCTAGCCTGGCTGATGGTGGCAGATTAGCCTGAATCTGGTCCCAGGATGCTTGTTTCTGGTCCAGGGAAGACATGACTTAGTATTTCAGGCTGGACTGTTCCCATGAGGCACAGGGTCAGACTGATTTGATATGGCCATGTCTGAACTGTGGTGGTGGAGTGAGATAAAGAATTTTGATGGATTAAACCCAGATCAGTTGACTGGGGGTGAGTGCTTGGTATGTTCAACACTCCGTCCATCACCCCCTTTGGTTTTGCTTTGCTCGCACTAAGTTGTCAAGGTATGCCAAGACGTGGGTCCCTTGCTCACTTTGCCACTGGATTCAAGCTAGCCTGGCTGATGAGAGCAGATTAGCCTGAATATGGTCCCAGGATGCTTGTTTCCGGTCCAGGGAAGACATGGCTTGGCAGTTTGGGCTAGGCTGTTCCTGCGAGGCACAGGGTCAGGCTGATTTGCATATGGCCATGTTGGAACTGGGGTGACAGATTGAACTAAAGATAGATGATGGATTAAACCCTGATAAGTTGAATGGGGGTGAGTGCTTGCAATGTTCAACACTCCAACCATCACTCCCTTTGGTTTTGCTTTGTTCACCCTAAGTTGGCAGGGTGTGCCCAGACGTGGGCCCTTGCTTACTTTGCCACTGGATTCAAGCTAGCCTGGCTGATGATGGCTGATTAGCCTGAATCTGGTCCCAGGATGATTATTTCTGGTCCAGGGTAGACATGGCTTGGCAGTTCAGGCTAGGCTGTTCCTGTGAGGCAGAGGGTCAGGCTGATTTGCATATGGCCATGTCTGAACTGGGGTGACGAAGTGAGATAAAGAAAGATGATGGATTAAACACCGATAAGTAGACTGGAGGTGAGTTCTTGCAATGTTCAACACTCCGTCCATCATCCCCTTTGATTTTGCTTTGTTCGCCATAATTTGTCTTGGTATGCACAGACGTGGGTCCCTTGCTGACTTTGCCTCTGGATTCAAGCTAGCCTGACTGATGATGGCTGATTAACCAGAAACTGGTCCAAGGGTGCTTGTTTCTGGTCCAGGGAAGACATGACTTAGTATTTCGGTCTAGACTATTCACATGAGGCGCAGGGTCAGACTGATTTGCATGTGGCCATGTCTGAACTGGGGTGGCGGAGTGAGCTAAATAATGATGATGGATTAAACCCAGATTAGTTGACTGGGGGTGAGGGCTTATAATGTTCAACACTCCGTCAATCACCCCCTTTGGTTTTGCTTTGTTTGCCCTAAGTTGGCAGGGTATGCCAAGACGTGGGTTCCTTGCTCACTTTGCCACTGGATTCAAGCTAGCCTGGCTGATGGTGGCAGATTAGCCTGAATCTGGTCCCAGGATGCTTGTTTCTGGTCCAGGGAAGACATGACTTAGTATTTCAGGCTGGACTGTTCCCATGAGGCACAGGGTCAGACTGATTTGATATGGCCATGTCTGAACTGTGGTGGTGGAGTGAGATAAAGAATTTTGATGGATTAAACCCAGATCAGTTGACTGGGGGTGAGTGCTTGGTATGTTCAACACACCGTCCATCACCCCCTTTGGTTTTGCTTTGCTCGCACTAAGTTGGCAGGGTATGCCAAGACGTGGGTCCCTTGCTCACTTTGCCACTGGATTCAAGCTAGCCTGGCTGATGAGAGCAGATTAGCCTGAATATGGTCCCAGGATGCTTGTTTCCGGTCCAGGGAAGACATGGCTTGGCAGTTCGGGCTAGGCTGTTCCTGCGAGGCACAGGGTCAGACTGATTTGCATATGGAAATGTCTGAACAAGGGTGGTGGAGTGAGCTAAAGAATGATGATGGATTAAACCCAGATCAGATGACTGGGGGTGAGTGCTTAGAATGTTCAACACTCCGTCCATCACCCCCTTTGGTTTTGCTTTGCTCGCTCTAAGTTGGCAGGGTATGCCAAGCCGTGGGTCCCTTGCCCACTTTGCCACTGGATTCAAGCTAGACTGGCTGATGAGAGCTGATTAGCCTGCATCTGGTCCCAGGATGCTTGTTTCTGGTACAGGGAAGACATGGCTTGGCAGTTCGGGCTAGGCTGTTCCTTTGAGGCACAGGGTCAGGCTGATTTGCATATGGCCATGTCTGAACTGGGGTGACGGAGAGAGCTGAAGAAAGATGATGGATTAAACCCAGATCAGTCGACTGGAAGTGAGTGCTTGAATGTTCAACACTCCGTCCATCATCCCCTTTGATTTTGATTTGTTCGCCCTAATTTGGCACGGTATGCCCAGACGTGGGTCCCTTGCTCACTTTGCCACTGGATTCAAGCTAGCCTGACTGATGATGGCTGATTAACCAGAAACCGATCCCAGGATGCTTTTTTTCGGTCCAGGAAAGAAATGGCCTGGCAGTTCGGGTTCGACTGTTCAAATGAGGCACAGGGTCAGACTGATTTGCATATGACCATGTGTGAACTGGGGTGGCGGGGTGAGCTAACGAATGATGATGGATTAAACCCTGATCAGTTGACTGGGGGTGAGTGCTTGCAATGTTCATCACTCCGTCCATCATCCCCTTTGGTTTTGCTTTGTTCGCCCTAAGTTGGCAGGATATGCCCAGATGTGTGTCCCTTGCTCACTTTGCCATTGCATTCAAGCTCGCCTGGCTGATGACGGATGATTAGCCAGAAACCGGTCCCAGGATGCTAGTTTCCGGTCCAGGAAAGAAATGGCTTGGCAGTTCGGGCTCAACTGATCAAATGAGGCACAGGGTCAAACTGATTTGCATATGACCTTCTGTGAACTGGGGTGGCCGGGTGAGCTAACGAATGATGATGGATTAAACCCAAATCAGTTCACTGGGGGTGAGTGCTTGCAATGTTCAACACTCCGTCCATCATCCCCTTTGGTTTTGCTTTTGTTCACCCTAAGTTGGCAGGGTATGCCCAGACGTGGGTCCCTTGCTCACTTTGCCACTGGATTCAAGCTAGCCTAGCTGATGACGGATGATTAGCCAGAAACCGGTCCGAGGATGCTTGGTTCCCGTCCAGGGAAGACATGGCTTGGCAGTTCCGGCTGGACTGTTCCCCTGAGGCACAGGGTCAGACTGATCTGCATATGGCCATGTCTGAACTAAGGTGGTGGTGTGAGCTAAAGAATGATGACGGATTAAACCCAGATCATTTGACTGGGGGTGAGTGCTTGCAATGTTCAACACTCCGTCCATCATCCCCTTTGGTTTTGCTTTGTTCGCCCTAACTTGGCAGGATGTGCCCCGATGTGTGTCCCTTGCTCACTTTGCCACTGTATTCAAGCTAGCTTGGCTGATGACGGCTGATTAGCCAGAAACCTGTCCCAGGATGCTTGTTTCCGGTCCAGGGAAGACATGGCTTGGCAGTTTGGTTGAACTGTTCCCATTAGGCACAGGGTCAGAATGATTTGCATATTGCCATGTCTGAACTGGGGTGGCAGATTGAGCTAAAGAATGATGATGGATTAAACCCAGATAAGTTGACTGGGGGTGAGTGCTTGCAATGTTCAACACTCCGTCCATCACCCCCTTTGGTTTTGCTTTATTCACCCTAAGTTGGCAGGGTATGCCCAGACGTGGCCCTTGCTTACTTTGCCACTGGATTCAAGCTAGCCTGGCTGATGATGGCCGATTTGCAAGAAACTGGTCCAAGGATGCTTGTTTCTGGTCCAGGGAAGACATGACTTAGTATTTCAGGCTGGACTGTTCCCATTAGGCACAGGGTCAGACTTATTTGCATATGGCCATGCCTGAGCTGGGGTGGCGGAGTGAGCTAAAGAATGATGATGGATTAAACCCAGATCAGTTGACTGGGGGTGAGTGTTTGCAATGTTCAACACTCTGTCCATCACCCCTTTTGGTTTTGCTTTGTTCGCCCTAAGTTGGAGGGTATGCCAAGACGTGTGTCCCTTGCTCACTTTGTCACTGGATTCAAGCTAGCCTGGCTGATGATGGCTGATTAGCCTGAATCTGGTCCTAGGATGCTTGTTTCTGGTCCAGGGAAGACATGGCTTGGCAGTTCAGGCTAGGCTCTTCCTGTGAGGCACAGGGTCAGGCTGATTTACATATGGCCATGTCTGAACTGGGGTGACGGCGTGAGATAAAGAATGATGTTGGATTAAACCCAGATCAGTTGACTGGGGGTGAGTGCTTGCAATGTTCAACACTCCGTCGATCATCCCCTTTTTTTTTGCCGTTATCATGATTTCGCCTTTTGTCTCCTATGGATTTGTAATTGTAAGTGTTACTAAGTGTAACAAGGTTTCCTGTTTTACTCTCATCCATTTTGCTGTTGGTACTGTATTATAGAACAATGTACATAGCTTGTCAGTTGAAAATAAACCTTTTGAACTTACATCGACTCAGTGGTATTTGATGTGGATTTACACGAGTGAGTGAGTGAAAGGGTGTGCATTGCTTCTGCGGCTGAGAGGTTGGCAGTGTTATGTTCTGGGTTGTCTACTCATTAGGTATCTTGGGGGGTTCGGAGAGCTAATAGCAATGAGACACTATAACTAGTCGGTCAGGGGATTGTGGTGGGTTCTGATTGAGGTGTGAGGAAGGTCCAACCTCCCATCACCACGCCCTATTTTCTTGTGAAAAGTTCTGATTGTGCAGAATCCCTACAACAGTAGTAGTATGTTCTATGGTTGGGCATTTTTTTGGTGGGAATTGTCAAAAAAATCTCAAGATTAATAAGACTAGAAGAAGACAACCCAAAAGACTGGACTCAATGGCTAGAGCTATTGGTGAATCTGAGTTTTATTTAAAACCTTTTAAATAAAGAGTGGCCAACTGGGAAAGCTTAGCTACAGACAGACTAATAGTAGTAGTACAGAGAGTCTAGCAGAGGCAGTTAGAGGCAGGGATAACAAGAATTTAGAAACAGATAGTCTAGATCGAAGAAGAATTTGTAAAAAGAAAAATTAGAAAACCGAAATAATATTCAGAAAAAATAAGGTACAGGAAAAGTTAGGGAAATATAATTATTAATATTGGGCACTGGAGGACTTACTGGGGCCAGCAGCAGAACGCTTTGTAGAGGAGTGGTCCTTGCCTTGGGAGGCATGATGGTCAGGTTCCGCTGACTCGGACCCCGTCTTCTTGCCCCTGGGTGCTGATCATGTAATATTTAATAAAGAAAGAGACCAACATTAATGTTTGGTGTGAAACATATAAAATATTGTAAAATATGCTCCAAAAACATTTTTGTGATCAAGAATTGCAATAAAATTGACCAATATAATCTGATCAACTAGTAGTATTGCGAGATTCATGGACCTTCCAGTAAGCCTATGTACCACATGACCTAGCCCACCTATTCCAGACGGGCCAATTGTTCACTAAGTTTGCATTTCCATTTATATTAGTCCTAAAATTTGTATAGATGGAGGTCACATGCATACATATTTGCATACACCAAATTGTTGGTTAGTAGATGCTGATGTTCTGCTAGTGATGATAAACCTATTAACACTCACTAAACAAACGAAAAAAGGTTCTACTGAGGACTGGGGTAAGCAGCACTCAGCAGCACGTGAATTGAAAGAGGATGCGTCACCCACACCACTTAAAAATTACCAACTAATACTTATAAGTAACTAAACCTATCAATCCACAACTATCTCTTCTTATTGGCACAGGACAAAGGAAGGACTAGAGTCTCTCTAGCATTACCTAACTTAAGTTCTCTAAAGTAAACTCTTACATAATCAGGCCAAAGCGCGCGCAAAGTTGCAAACAAGTAAGATTAGTAGTGCTGAGGACCTGTATCATAACAATCACAGAAGATTTGTAAACATAATTTACCTGCAATGTAAGCAGCAGCATTCTTGCTGGTCGGAAAAAAATATATTCGCAATATATACTACAGAGCAGAAGGACACAAAGCAGTAATATTAAATAGCTACTCACCAAGCCACCTCCACTCCTAGCAGGTCCAGCAGGTCCTCCTGCCGGTCCAGAATATCGGACCACCGGTTTGTCAACTGGTTATTGGTGCGCCAGACACCAGAGCAGTGAAACACTGCACAACGCACCTTTCCCGACTGCTGCCAATGCTCACGGAGCCCGTATCCGGACCCAGGCCTGCTGCCAAGGTTAAGGGGAGGTGGCATGCACCAAAAAAAACAGTGCGGCCTCTTCTGCCTCACCAAATAAGGCCCGTGGCTGCACCCCGTGATGGCACTGCCTTCCGCAAGGAAGGTGGTCGAGGCTCTGTCTGCGACTACAAGCCCTGCGGCCCTTTGCCATGGTTCTGGGTAGGCGGGGGGTGGTCAGAAAAGAAAAGGTATGAATGAAAAAAGTAAGTAAAGGAAATGAAAAAAGCAGGTAATAGAAAAAAGAGTGAAAAACACAAAAAGTAGAAAAAAAACTCAAACTATAGAATCAGGAAAAAGATTTTTAAAAAGTTTCCAGAAACAAAGGATTAAAAGATTGAGGAAGGATTGAAAATCAGGCACAGAACCATAGCAATAGAGTGAAAAACAAGATGGCAGCGCCCATTGCGACCACATGGGCAAGTTTGCGCAATATTTTCCCCCGGACACGCAAAAAGCATTCCCGAACACGTAATACGCGTTCCCAAACAGGAAATACTTATCGTGAACCGGCAGGAGCATGCAATACGCGACCCGAAATAGGAAATAAGCGTCACAAGCGGGCACGAGCATGCAATACGTGACCCGAAAAAGGAAATAACCATCGCGAGCGGGCGGGACAAGTGAAAAACAAGGTGGCCGCGCCCATTAACGACCGCATGGGCAAGTTAGCGATATATTTTCCTCTGAGCACACGAAAACACATTGCGAACGGCCGGGACAAGCAACTGCCCCTTCGTGGAGTTTCTGCGTGCTTGCAGAGATTTTTAACAATTTCACAATAATTTGCGTAGCACGACTACTCAAATTCCACCCACCTCTACACAGGGCTAGTTACTTTGACTTTCTATTTATATTAACCCTGGGCAAAGCACTATGCTACGCTCATGTAATTTGCAAAGTTTGTGCTACTTCGCACTACGCAAACTGCATGTAGCACAGTGCAAACAAGCTTAGCGTAGCATTGTGCAACTGTCTTTTTTTGCTTGCTCGCGGTCCTCAACGTCAAGTTGGCGACTGCGAGAAAGCAAAATGACATCCCCGCAAGACTTTTTCCTTGTTCGTGATCAGCAACATCAAGTTGCTGATCGCGAGCGTGGAAAATAAACTTAGCGGCGAGATTCTCAACGCAGGGAGGTCAGGTTTCTCATTGCGAGTGGTCGCCTATGCTTGCAACAGCTCGCGATGAGAAACTACCAGTCCGTGTTGAGAAAGCTGCCGCTCGAGTAAAAATTTACTTGAGCGGCAGAAAACTACAGCTCGCACTGTGCAAGATGCCGTTTTCAATGATTGCACAGTGCTGGATGCTTGTCCGCACTGTGCAATCATTGAAAACGGCATCTTGCAAAGTGCGAACAGGGTACTACGCAGTTCGCGTAGTGCTACGCGTAGCTCGCTTAGTGTGAAGTGCACTTCGCGTAGCTACGCGTAGCGCTACTTTGCAAACTATGCCCAGCCCTAATTTATATACTTGAGGGAAGAGACTCCGTCAGCCTTGACAGAAGTGTATCTATCCAACCTGTGGTTATCCTCCATCGTCGGCCTACAGACGTCTGGTGTTTGATAATACTCCATTGGCGGTCACCAAAATTATATGTGTCCATCATTTCGGTGACCTTTCAGGTTGGTACTGATGGAGTAATTATGTCCCTGACATGTTTTCCTTAGCCTTAGCCACTCATCTTAATGACGTCTGTTAAAAGTTGACCTGGCATATGATGTCCACTATTCAAGTGGGCACCTTGCACCAATCCAAACGACCCTTATTGATGATAGGTTTAAAACAACCTTTATAGAAAGCTATCCTAGTGGTAGCTGTGGAGAGCAGCCTTCAGGCTAAGTCTTGAAGGAATGTAAAGCATCTTGTTTTACCAGTCTATAATCTCTTGAATAATCAAATTAAAGAGCACCACACCAGGTATATATGTAGTCTCTTTATGAGGCTAGAGGCAAAAATGCAATACAAGAACTTAAATAGCACACGGTAAATAAAATTAGCACAGTATACGTTTTGCCCTAGGGGCCTCACAATCCATATTCTAAGAAAGTGGTATAAAAACCTCATGAGGGATTGAAGTTAGGCCTAGGGCCTGTAGAATCGCTGGGGCAACCAGGAACCTCCCAAGGTAGAGATGCAGGAGACCCACGGGGGACGTGCGCAGTGTCTAAACAAAGCCGCAAATCACCATTGACTTCTATGGAGAAAGTTTAAAGTTACAGTTCAAGTACACTTAGGAGTGAACTATGGTAAAACCCTTTCAGTACTGGACACTTCGAGAGCCAAGACCCATGGGAGCACCGAAGTACTCGTGTTACGTCACCCAGGGAAGCCGGGTGCATAGGTGTCTTTTCGTG
Source organism: Lissotriton vulgaris (assembly GCF_964263255.1). NCBI lineage: Eukaryota > Metazoa > Chordata > Amphibia > Caudata > Salamandridae > Lissotriton > Lissotriton vulgaris. Next base: position 2,073,734,615 of record NC_141685.1, on the reverse strand, counting down.
TCAGGTTTCGTCATTGATTCCAGTGGAGAGCTGCAAAGAAGTGCTGCAGGCGTCCAGGAGAAGAGTGCCTGGATGGATCCAAGGGTGGATTTGAGATATGAAGAACCTGAAAGCAAAGGGGATAGAGTCTGGGTCACTAGCCAGTGACCAGGATAGCGACAGGAAGATGCCAGCTGATGTTGGGTACTTTTAAGTGAAGTAGGTGAAGCTTGACTCTTCAGCCACGAGGTCCAGGAGGTGTCAACGACAACCAGGAGCTTGATTCGAGCAGTCCCATGTCGGATGTCGAGTGCTGCAGCATCGGTAACCGTATTGGACCGAAGAAGATTTGGCAACAGCAACCCACGCAAGAAGACAATATTGGCTTTGGTGCAGACCAGCAAGGTCTGAGGAACTCACCCTTTGGGGGAGAGTCAGGGCCCATCTGGAGCAACCAGAAAAGCCCTAGAAACAAAGTAGATTCATTTGTGGGGACCCACTAGCCAACGGACTAGAGATTGCGAAGGCACCTCAAGCTGAAATGCTGAAAGTGGGCCCACGGAACACTCGTGGAGTGTAGGCCCACAATCTTTGATGCAAAAGGTGCTCAATGCTTGGACTACATGAAGCCCAATGCACAACTTCAGAAAAGCTCGGGAAGCTGATAAACTAGCAAATGTGCAGGATGTCCAGGAGTTCAAGTCTCACGTCTCTCGTGATACCTACAGGTCTCAGCATTGATGGGGACTCGTGTCAGCCTTGGAGATGTCTGGAAGTCCATGTCCTGTGTCGCAGATTCTTCACAGGATTGTCAAGGCCTGCCATAGGAGTGACTTATAGGTCTAAATGTGTCTAAATATATATATATTCACTGAAAAAACCATAGGTTTCACACCAGTTATAGTTAGGTGGAAATTTTACTCGCATAAAACCATTGAAATTCCCACGTTATAGTTAGTTGGACTCACTATAACTTGTGCGTGCAATGCACTGCTGATGACGTCACATATTACATCACTCATGACATAGTCAGTGACATCACTCATGACATCACTGATGACATCTCAAATGACATCACTCATGACAACATCCTTGTGACAAAGTGGCAGACCTCCTATCAGCATAAAATAACCTTTGACACACACATTCAAAAATAGAAACTAACATTTTCTTAAAAAAGGAGAAACCAATACCAATTACAACAACTTATTAGGTAATTCCAACATCTACATACACATCCACTCATTCACCAACAGTTCTATATAGTCACTCATGCATGTACTTACTCATACATCCTGTTACACACTAATACTCATCCATATAGTTACTCACACACAAATTCATACATGCAAATAAACTATCAAAAAACCATTTACTTGATTATACTGCTATATGCACACCACTACACATACTTCTACAGAAACGGAAACATATTTACTCTCTTAAACAATCAATTATAAAAACACATACTCACTAACCCACCCATACACACAATCATCCACCCATACAGTCTTGCACACATGCTGTCTTCAAAATACATACAAATAGTGAGTCACTCATTCATGCATCTGTGCTCTAAGTAATATCCCCCACCGAACCATACAGACACTGATACTGATACTCAAAAAAATAACTAATAACCCATATACACACTCATGTAGCTACTCACCAACCCATGCAGCCACTTATACACAAAGTGAGACACAGATACAGATATTTAAATATTTAAACATTACTCGCTAATATATGTATTCACTAAGATACATTTAATAAGTCAGTTAACCAATCAATTTTACACCAAAAAAAATCAATTTAGACATTTATTTACCCATTTATTCTTCCATAAACCTTTAGATATACAAATATAAAAAATATTTATTTTTCAGAAAGATACACATTCCCTGGATGATGTCAACAGTGATGTCATTTGAGATGTCATCAGTGATATCATGAGTGATGTCACTGACCATGTCATGAGTGATGTAATATGTGACATCATCAGCAGTGCATTGCACGCGCAAGTTATAGTGAGTCCAACTAACTATAACGTGGGAATTTCAACGGTTTTATGCGAGTAAAATTTCCACCTAACTATAACTGGTGTGAAACCTATGTTTTTTACAGTGAATTTATTAGGTTTTTTAAATGCTAATTCCTAACTATAACTGGTGTGAAACCTATGTTTTTTTCAGTGAATATATATATATATATATATATATATATAGATATATATATCTATATATATATATATATACATATATATATATATATATTCACTGAAAAAACCCTAGGTTTTACACACGTTATAGTTAGGAAGTAGCATTTAAAAAACCTATGAAATTCACTGAAAAAACCATAGGTTTGACACATGTTATAGTTAGCTGGACATTTTACTCATATAAAACCAATGAAATTCCCCGTTATAGTTACTTCAGCTAACTATAACTCGCGCGTCCGCAATGCACTGCTGATGACTTCACATATTACATCACTCATGACATGGTCAGTGACATCACTCATGACATCACTAATGACATCTCAAATGACATCACTGATGACATCATCCTTGTGGAAGAATTGAGCATATAAGTGTATAAATAGCTGCTTTTTAGGTGAAAAATAGATTGTATTACTGACTGATTAAGTATATCTTGATGAGTACATGGGCTAATGAGTAATGTTTAAATATATACATATATGTATCTGTCTCTCAGTTTCTATGTAAGTGGCTGCATGTGTTAGTGAGTAGCTATATGAGTGATACATAATGTCTATATAGGTTATTATTTGTTTGATTATTAGTTGGAGTGTCTGAGTGTCTAAGTGTCAATATGCTTCGTTGAGAGATCTTATGTAGTGCATAGATGCATGAATGAGTGACTTACTGTTTGTATGTGTTGTAGGCAGCATATATGCTAGACTGTATGGGTGAGTGAGTTTGTGTGGTGAAAGGCATATAGGTTATTATTTGTTTTTTTTCTGTATGAGTGTATATATGACTGTCTAAGTGAATGAATAACTGTTTTAATAGTGTATTTCTGAGTAAGTACATATGTTTTAAACTAGTACATATAACTTATGTGTGAATAACTCTATGCTTGAGTGTCGGTGTGAAACAGGATGATCAGGATGTATCAGTGTATAAGAACATATGATGACTGAATACATATATGAGTGACTGTATATAATATATGATTTACTGTATATATCTGTTGATGAATAAGTGGTTGTGTATATAGATCTTCGAATTACTAAATAGGTGTGTTTTAAGTGGCATTGGTATGGCTATTGTATTGAAATTGTTATTTTCTACTTTTTGAGTGTCTGTAATAAAGGTTATATTAGGGTGAGTGAAGGTCTGCCACTCTTCCACAAGGATGATGTCATCAGTGATGTCATTTGAGATGTCATTAGTGATGTCATGAGTGATGTCATGACCATGTCATGAGTGATGTAATATGTGAAGTCATCACCAGTGCATTACGGGCGCGCGAGTTATAGTTAGCTGAAGTAACTATAACGGGGAATTTCATTGGTTTTATATGAGTAAAATGTCCAGCTAACTATAACATGTGTCCAACCTATGGTTTTTTCAGTGAATTTCATAGGTTTTTTAAATGCTACTTCCTAACTATAACGTGTGTAAAACCTAGGGTTTTTTCAGTGAATTTCATAGGTTTTTCAAATGCTATTTCCTAACTATAACGTGTGTAAAACCTATGGTTTTTTCAGTGAATTTTATAGGTTTTTTGAATGCTAGTTCCTAAGTATGAAAGATATACCTGAAATAAATATCGACATACCAACCTTACATGCACAACTGAGTGCACGCACCCACCTATATATTTCATGAAAGCTTTCCAATTTAAACCTAATGAATTTCTTCATAGACCAATGAAAGAACTTATAGTACGTTAAGACACTGACCCTAGGCTTTTTTTTTGTCATACAAACCTTTCAATTAAATGGAGCCGAATTTTTTTAAATCGTTCGTGCGTGACTGATTGTACACACCCTAATATTTTTTTTAAAAAATATAAAAGGTTTTATAATTTAATAATTGTATACTTAAATCGAGCTCTAAAAATATGTGAAATCCGTATGTGTTTGAATTCACTTCTTTTCACGTTTTTAAACTTCACTAAAGAACATCGCTACTTCCAAATCACGTTTGTAACTAGATAGTGTCACCGCCTACACGTCCTGAGAAGCGCATGTAAAGTCATGTGACTTGAAAACAACACTTGCAATTGGTTGTTGGTAGTTTCTATTCTGGAATTTACACACAGCACTCCACCCACTTCCATCACTTTCTTTTCTACTCTCAATAGAGAACAACGTTGAACATCTTCCCGAAGACTTTGCTGCAATGGCTACCGTTCCGCATTCATCTTCCGAATCTGAAGGAAATGAGCGACCACCTTTGACTAGAAAAACGGAGGCCACGCTATAACCATCAGAAGTGACCAGCACATCTTCTGCAGAACGACCTGTATCTCCATTGAGTGCTGAGATGGACTTCAAACCATATCTGGCGAACGTGCACATGAAATGCAAGAACTGTGGAAAACTTCTTGTATACGGAGAGCAAAGCTTTATTCTAATTAAACACAAAATTGAGAGTCATAAATGCTCCAAGAAAAGTTACATTTCTTCACTTTATTTGGATAGTATGACATACTGAAAAATGTCGTAGCAACTTTAAGAAATCAAAAGCATCATAACAATTGTTTCCAAAAAAAAAAAAAAAAAAGTTCTTTTCAGAACTAACTATTTGTACCAAAACGAGCTCCAAGAGCATATTAGCTGATATTTTCTCGCCGCTTTCTTTTAGTGCGCGACCAGGTGCGCGCACCCACCAATCGCACAGAGGCAGCGACACATGCATGTGAAGTCATGTGACTTTAGAACAACACTTCCAATTGGTTCTTACTAGTTTCTAATCTGCAATTTACACGGAACACTCCACCCACTTCCCTGGAAAACCAGTTTATCGAAAAACTTTTAAAGCCTCCTCTTATGAAACATTCGACATCGTTCACATAGCAGTGTAGTAAATAGCACTATATACACTCCGTTCCTTAATTATAAGAGACTTATTGCTATGTGAGAACAACTTTTGTTTTCACGTGATAATGTGAAATGCTGAGCCTGTTACAGAATTTTCTTTCACATATATGTTACTATTCTCCTTCGAGCACTAACACCGTAGAAAATACCACCAATAGCGGTGATATTTTTTACACCGAGAACGGGCGATTTGTATCGCTTAGAGCCCTTGCTATCATAAAGTTTTATTTCCTAAGTCTCTGATCTCCAACTGTGCAACGTGGCTCCCCTGTGTCGTAATGAGGTCCATAGACAAAAACTACAGGGCCAGCATTATACACATGCACAGAACCACAAAACCACAAGAGCCACCATGTTAATATATATCCTTAATATAATACACCTCTGAGAATGGATACATAGTTCCGTGGCACCCCATAACAGAAATTTGGCGTCCACTGACTCTGCTCCATTACCAAACACCCTAACCCCCCGCCCCCCTCACTCTTCATTAAACTCCACACTCCACCCCACCCGGACCCCCTATTACAAACCCCCAACCTACCCTCCCTGCTCAAGCCCACCATGAACCTCAAACCGCCCCTGGAAAACTTATAAGACACAGGATTACTAAAACTCAAACAATAGGCAACAGGCAGATAATCTAAATAGTACATAAAGGCACATATTTTTTCCATAATACTATTGAAAAGCATGTTCTATTTTTTATAAATCTATCATGCATCTGACCCTCTAGAACCGCTTTCAAAGCGTGAACTATAAACCTCTACATTTCATTTTCAAACCATACACTTTCAATTACATTATTTTTTTTTTACAATTCATGTAATGTTACACACCTTTTCTAAAATACACCAGTCCCTGTTATTTATAAGGATTTATTTTCAATCTTCATCAGTGACACTTTCTTAACATATAATGAAAATCACTGTAACTTTTTAAACGACAATGCTAACGCGGTAAAAATAACCCTCCATTTGCTTTCCTTTAAGAATGCAGACTATCTACCCCACGCATGCGTTTCTTGATATTTGCATTTGGCAGCGAATACCGACCTTGAATCGGAAGACATGAACAAGAGCTCTATTGTCACATTTAAAACTGAACGTAGCATCTGCTCACACACATATTTTTCACTTAGCTAACATTCACAGAAAACAGCATTGATGTAAAAAAAAATTGACCTTGCTTTACAACTTGCTCAAATGACTCCCTTATTTTTTAACGCATCCTCCACTTCAAGAAAAGCTACTTTTTTGATAACTACTAAGCAATATTTAAGTGACTAGACTCCTAGAAAATTTATCAAGTCATTCTGCTCCTCTCCACTGCATAGCCGGCGACCTAATTCTGTGGAGTTGCTATACAACCGGCAGTGCTGCGCTGTTTCCTTTACCATCTTGGTAAATTCAAAATGGATGTCCCTCCTGCCTTCGCAAATGAGCCGGACCACTTAGAACTATTTCGACAGAGAATGCTTCTGTACTACGGCACCTTAGCACTCTCAACTTTGAATACTTCATATCGATTATCATTTCGATATTCGTATTTCACCTGTGTGCAGCCTGTATTTCATTGCCTGAGCTGTGATTTCACGTGGGCCCTGGATTTATGTCTCTGCAATTTGGTACCTCCTGAAGCGAATTACAATCACCTCATGAATCCGTTACTTGATCATGAACAGCTTTGTTACAACGGAGGGTTTATGGCCTTTGCAGCGATGCAAGGAGTTCTGGGTCATTGGAATATATTCGCAGCGGCGCAAGATTTCCTAACAGAGAGCTACATCGAAAACCCACCGAGCTGCCCTATGATGGTAAAAGACGCTCCAATAATGACAGATCATGAATGCTCCTTTCATCTTCTCAATTGGATGGCTGACATGTTTTCAGATGATAACAGTGATTTCCTGTTAGAAGCACTTGCTGCCTACTTTGCCTACACAATGGACGGTTAACTCTTTCCTAACAGAGAACTACATCGAAAACCCACCGAGCTGCCCTCTGATAATAAAAGAGGCTCCGATTTTAACAGATCATGAGTACTGCTTTACTCTTTTCCATTGGATAGCTGACATACTTTCAAATGATAAAAGTGATTTCCTGTTAGAAGCAGAAGCTACCTATTTTGCCTAAACAATGCTTCAATAACTCTTATACAAGTCATTGACGTCCTCATTTCCTTTTGCTTCCCTATATTCTTCACGTTCTTTTCCATATTTTCTTTTGAAGAACAGACCTATTGGCTTTACTAACAGTGGACATTATGATTTCGTGCTGGTTAAATTTTGGTCTTTTATGTGGACTACATTTGATTCTTCAGCTACTCGATTTTCAACTTTATTTTTTTACAGTCTAATCTCAACAATTCTATTGCATATCTTATCTAAGGTTATTTCAAACGTACTCGATGCAAAACTCGCTAATATATGCTACATGTGCCCTAATTAATGTGTACATTTTAAACGAGTTTTTTATAACTGTAAACGCCATTTCGCATCTCAACTGCTTATTTCCGCCTCACACGCCTCTACTCCTTTAATTTCCTATAAAATTATGTTTTTAAAATACTTTACAGAAAAATATGTTCTTTCAACAATATTTCCATTATTACTTGTGCTGTATTTCAAATGCAATACTGCAACCTTCAAAAGATATCTCAATACAGTAGTTCTCCTCAATAGTGATTTGCGCAGCATCCAACAGATTACATACATGCACCTCTCACCATTTTATCGCTTTTGGCGCCTTTTTTTCCCCTCACACACTGACATAACACAAACTTGATAGTGCTTCGCATGTAGACAGCTGATTGATAAAGTAATGATGTATAACCACTTGCATTTTCATATATCGTTCCCTAACTGAAAGGCCAGAGACCTTCTTCCATTTATTAAAATATGATATACTTCCTTATAAGAGTGTACAATGTTTTTTTCCAACTATATTCATTTTTCTTCAACTATAGCGTTTGTATTCCATGTACTACTGACAATACCAAGTACTGTGTTTTTTACAATTTCTGTACTCATATTACATAATGATTTGCCTTTAAAACAGTACATTTCTAAATAAACATTTCAAATATTCACGGTTTCTCTTTTGATCCATCCATAATGGTTGTTGGTAGTTTCTATTCTGGAATTTACACACAGCACTCCACCCACTTCCATCACTTTCTTTTCTACTCTCAATAGAGAACAACGTTGAACATCTTCCCGAAGACTTTGCTGCAATGGCTACCGTTCCGCATTCATCTTCCGAATCTGAAGGAAATGAGCGACCACCTTTGACTAGAAAAACGGAGGCCACGCTATAACCATCAGAAGTGACCAGCACATCTTCTGCAGAACGACCTGTATCTCCATTGAGTGCTGAGATGGACTTCAAACCATATCTGGCGAACGTGCACATGAAATGCAAGAACTGTGGAAAACTTCTTGTATACGGAGAGCAAAGCTTTATTCTAATTAAACACAAAATTGAGAGTCATAAATGCTCCAAGAAAAGTTACATTTCTTCACTTTATTTGGATAGTATGACATACTGAAAAATGTCGTAGCAACTTTAAGAAATCAAAAGCATCATAACAATTGTTTCCAAAAAAAAAAAAAAAAAAAGTTCTTTTCAGAACTAACTCTTTGTACCAAAACGAGCTCCAAGAGCATATTAGCTGATATTTTCTCGCCGCTTTCTTTTAGTGCGCGACCAGGTGCGCGCACCCACCAATCGCACAGAGGCAGCGACACATGCATGTGAAGTCATGTGACTTTAGAACAACACTTCCAATTGGTTCTTACTAGTTTCTAATCTGCAATTTACACGGAACACTCCACCCACTTCCCTGGAAAACCAGTTTATCGAAAAACTTTTAAAGCCTCCTCTTATGAAACATTCGACATCGTTCACATAGCAGTGTAGTAAATAGCACTATATACACTCCGTTCCTTAATTATAAGAGACTTATTGCTATGTGAGAACAACTTTTGTTTTCACGCGATAATGTGAAATGCTGAGCCTGTTACAGAATTTTCTTTCACATATATGTTACTATTCTCCTTCGAGCACTAACACCGTAGAAAATACCACCAATAGCGGTGATATTTTTTACACCGAGAACGGGCGATTTGTATCGCTTAGAGCCCTTGCTATCATAAAGTTTTATTTCCTAAGTCTCTGATCTCCAACTGTGCAACGTGGCTCCCCTGTGTCGTAATGAGGTCCATAGACAAAAACTACAGGGCCAGCATTATACACATGCACAGAACCACAAAACCACAAGAGCCACCATGTTAATATATATCCTTAATATAATACACCTCTGAGAATGGATACATAGTTCCGTGGCACCCCATAACAGAAATTTGGCGTCCACTGACTCTGCTCCATTACCAAACACCCTAACCCCCGCCCCCCTCACTCTTCATTAAACTCCACACTCCACCCCACCCGGACCCCCTATTACAAACCCCCAACCTACCCTCCCTGCCCAAGCCCACCATGAACCTCAAACCGCCCCTGGAAAACTTATAAGACACAGGATTACTAAAACTCAAACAATAGGCAACAGGCAGATAATCTAAATAGTACATAAAGGCACATATTTTTTCCATAATACTATTGAAAAGCATGTTCTATTTTTTATAAATCTATCATGCATCTGACCCTCTAGAACCGCTTTCAAAGCGTGAACTATAAACCTCTACATTTCATTTTCAAACCATACACTTTCAATTACATTATTTTTTTTTTTACAATTCATGTAATGTTACACACCTTTTCTAAAATACACCAGTCCCTGTTATTTATAAGGATTTATTTTCAATCTTCATCAGTGACACTTTCTTAACATATAATGAAAATCACTGTAACTTTTTAAACGACAATGCTAACGCGGTAAAAATAACCCTCCATTTGCTTTCCTTTAAGAATGCAGACTATCTACCCCACGCATGCGTTTCTTGATATTTGCATTTGGCAGCGAATACCGACCTTGAATCGGAAGACATGAACAAGAGCTCTATTGTCACATTTAAAACTGAACGTAGCATCTGCTCACACACATATTTTTCACTTAGCTAACATTCACAGAAAACAGCATTGATGTAAAAAAAAATTGACCTTGCTTTACAACTTGCTCAAATGACTCCCTTATTTTTTAACGCATCCTCCACTTCAAGAAAAGCTACTTTTTTGATAACTACTAAGCAATATTTAAGTGACTAGACTCCTAGAAAATTTATCAAGTCATTCTGCTCCTCTCCACTGCATAGCCGGCGACCTAATTCTGTGGAGTTGCTATACAACCGGCAGTGCTGCGCTGTTTCCTTTACCATCTTGGTAAATTCAAAATGGATGTCCCTCCTGCCTTCGCAAATGAGCCGGACCACTTAGAACTATTTCGACAGAGAATGCTTCTGTACTACGGCACCTTAGCACTCTCAACTTTGAATACTTCATATCGATTATCATTTCGATATTCGTATTTCACCTGTGTGCAGCCTGTATTTCATTGCCTGAGCTGTGATTTCACGTGGGCCCTGGATTTATGTCTCTGCAATTTGGTACCTCCTGAAGCGAATTACAATCACCTCATGAATCCGTTACTTGATCATGAACAGCTTTGTTACAACGGAGGGTTTATGGCCTTTGCAGCGATGCAAGGAGTTCTGGGTCATTGGAATATATTCGCAGCGGCGCAAGATTTCCTAACAGAGAGCTACATCGAAAACCCACCGAGCTGCCCTATGATGGTAAAAGACGCTCCAATAATGACAGATCATGAATGCTCCTTTCATCTTCTCAATTGGATGGCTGACATGTTTTCAGATGATAACAGTGATTTCCTGTTAGAAGCACTTGCTGCCTACTTTGCCTACACAATGGACGGTTAACTATTTCCTAACAGAGAACTACATCGAAAACCCACCGAGCTGCCCTCTGATAATAAAAGAGGCTCCGATTTTAACAGATCATGAGTACTGCTTTACTCTTTTCCATTGGATAGCTGACATACTTTCAAATGATAAAAGTGATTTCCTGTTAGAAGCAGAAGCTACCTATTTTGCCTAAACAATGCTTCAATAACTCTTATACAAGTCATTGACGTCCTCATTTCCTTTTGCTTCCCTATATTCTTCACGTTCTTTTCCATATTTTCTTTTGAAGAAGAGACCTATTGGCTTTACTAACAGTGGACATTATGATTTCGTGCTGGTTAAATTTTGGTCTTTTATGTGGACTACATTTGATTCTTCAGCTACTCGATTTTCAACTTTATTTTTTTACAGTCTAATCTCAACAATTCTATTGCATATCTTATCTAAGGTTATTTCAAACGTACTCGATGCAAAACTCGCTAATATATGCTACATGTGCCCTAATTAATGTGTACATTTTAAACGAGTTTTTTATAACTGTAAACGCCATTTCGCATCTCAACTGCTTATTTCCGCCTCACACGCCTCTACTCCTTTAATTTCCTATAAAATTATGTTTTTAAAATACTTTACAGAAAAATATGTTCTTTCAACAATATTTCCATTATTACTTGTGCTGTATTTCAAATGCAATACTGCAACCTTCAAAAGATATCTCAATACAGTAGTTCTCCTCAATAGTGATTTGCGCAGCATCCAACAGATTACATACATGCACCTCTCACCATTTTATCGCTTTTGGCGCCTTTTTTTCCCCTCACACACTGACATAACACAAACTTGATAGTGCTTCGCATGTAGACAGCTGATTGATAAAGTAATGATGTATAACCACTTGCATTTTCATATATCGTTCCCTAACTGAAAGGCCAGAGACCTTCTTCCATTTATTAAAATATGATATACTTCCTTATAAGAGTGTACAATGTTTTTTTCCAACTATATTCATTTTTCTTCAACTATAGCGTTTGTATTCCATGTACTACTGACAATACCAAGTACTGTGTTTTTTACAATTTCTGTACTCATATTACATAATGATTTGCCTTTAAAACAGTACATTTCTAAATAAACATTTCAAATATTCACGGTTTCTCTTTTGATCCATAATCTCAACTGAAATGATTTCATATTGAAAAACTATTCATGGGTTCCACATAACCTTAACTGTAGTCACTGAGGACCTTATTTATGAAGACCTTCCGCCGCCGGTGCCTCATTTTTTAAAATGAGAAAAAGTGACACACCGGTGGCGCAAGGCCTTCATAAATAAAGTCCTGAATGTTTTCTTTTCTCGACCTCACTTACTGATACTAGAACCTGCAAGCCAATTACGGCCCGTGAACTCTTTCTTAGTAGGTCGCGCACCGTACAGACAGTTATACCACTGTTAAAACATTTTTTTTACTGTTACCAAGCACCGCCACAGTTCCGCTTCACTCAGAGTTAATCACTGCTCCCACGCTTCTACAGGCCAGACGCTATGTCGTATTTCTCTCCTTATCACCCTTTCATCTCCACAATAACAAACAGTTCCCCGCCTGCCACCACAGAACAGAGTCAGATGCAGAGGCACCAAAGAGTGAACCCATCACCAACTGCCATCTCCGGCTGTTTCCATGGTTACACCTCATTCTGCACCTTGCTGAAGGCACAGGTCAAAAGTTCATGTCTCAACGTTCTACAGCAAACTAAGAAGACTGTTTTCCCTCCAGAAACACCTGCCAATCCACAGCTCTGTTACATGTCTTTTTTTTTCACACCCAATAGTACTTTTCGTTTAACATAAACATTAACATGCAACGTACTCTTCAATCTCCACTTATTACAATCAACCAATCATTTTTATTTTTTTAACCACACCCAGCCTCTTCCTTTTTCTTTATTTAGAATTTCAACTTCTAACTACCATTCCACTTCCAGAACCGATCGGAGGACGACTACAAATCCCTTGAAAATGAAGGTCTGGCTAATAGGACACAGTTATATTCACTGGAGTGAAAAATATGCAGTAAGCAGACGAATTTGCAACCTCGGCTTACCAAATGTACACATAACATGGATTGCCAAAAGAGGATTGAAATGTCACCAATTGATTCCATTGGTGAAAACTTTTATGCATCTCCCAGAACCAGACCTTATAATTGTGCACTGTGGTGGGAACGATCTAGGCACAATCACTGGGGTAGGTCTGGAAATGCTTCTAAAAGACACCTTTCGACAATTGATGACACTTTTTCCTCGATCTGCCTTGGTATATTCCAATATATGCCAAAGACAGAAATGGAATTGGTCCAATCAACATTGTGCACAATTTGAGAAAGCAAGGAGACATGTAAATAAATCTGTTTCTGCGTTCCTCAGAGATTATAGCATGGGTTCTATTTACCACAACAACTTGCGATACCACATGCAAGACGTCTATAGGAGAGACGGTGTTCATTTCACGAATGAGGGAAACAGAATCTTCCTCTGCAACATCAGGCTCTGCATCGGTACTTACTTATAAATGCAGAAAACGCTCAATGGCTCTTTTCAGAGCCACCTTATATCTAAGCACTCAAACTTCTGATTTATCTCCATTTTCACACTCTTGTAAATAGGTGTGCGCGACTGGGTGCGCGCACCCCGTATTTTTTTTCGGGAAAAAATTATATCTTTTCGCGTTTAAGGGCCTTACTGTACACCCCGAGAAAACCTACGCAGCAAGACAATCTCTACCTTCTCCCCTTTCCATGTTTCAACGCTTTGAAATGAACAATATATTTACTCGCAGTGACAAAATGGCGGACAAAACTTCCTGATTTCCTTCGAATCGAACGTTAACAGACGTCACGCAGCAAAAAAAAATTCCGCTCACGCGCAGCCGCTTGAGTGCGCATACCCGTGCGCGCCTATGGATGTATAATTGACTTTAACTTTAATTTTCTCAACAAGTACTGAACAGATTTACACCATTCCAAAAAAAAAGCGTAATCTGCGAACCGGACTCTACAGTTTTGCCAAATTTCTTATAAATCCATTCAGCCGTTCGACCTGTAGCCGAGTCTAAAGGTCCTATGGAAAATAACATGCAGAAAACACGTTTTGGGACCCCCCTTATATCTTGCCCCCACTTGACCAATCCCCCCCAAACTTTCAGGGAAGGAGCGCAGCGGACCGAGCCATTTGCTTTGAGAAATTCGCTAAGATTCTTCAACCAGAGCCAAAGTTATTCCAAATAGAATGTTGAGGATTTCCTATGGAAAACAATCCTAACTATAACTACCTAGGTTATATATATATATATATATTTATATATATATCTATACATATATACATATATATATATATATATATATATAGATATATATATATATATATATATATATATATATAACATTTCTATGGCAAAATGAAACCCCTCATTTTGTTCCTTTTCAAATTAAATGTATTAAGTGTTACCACTTTATTCCAATCAAGATGACTTCAGGTGTGCCATACTTTTTTCATAAGTAAGACTGTAAGCGTTCTAGTTGTTCTTTAGAACACTCTGGGACATTCTGACATTGGTCTATAGTTGGGCTACATCTGGCTGATATTTGGGCTACATTTGGGCTCTTTTTTCTCTGGTGGCCATCTTGGGAGACTGCATATCAGAATTGTTTTAATGAAATATAAGAGGATTTGAGAAGTCACTCAAAATGTGCCCTAATTTTTCTTTCTTCAGCACTAATCATAATTTCTATGGCAAAATGAACCCCCTCATTTTGTTCCTTTGCAAATTAAATGTTTTAAGTGTTAACACTTTATTCCAATCAAGATGACTTCGGGTGTGCCATACTTTTGTCATAAGTAAGCCTGTTAGCGCTCTAGTTGTTCTTTAGAACACTCTGGGACATTCTGTCATTGGGCTATAGTTGGGCTACATCTGGCTGATATTTGGGCTACATTTGTTTTTTTTTGTCTCTGGTGGCCATCTTTGGGCTACATTGGGCTACATTGGGCTACATTTCGGCTCTAACATATATATAGCCCAACGTAGCCCAATATATATTTTTTCAAAGTTAATTTTCGTAAAAACCACTGGAGCACATATCTTGAGACATAGCAAAGGCACATCAGGCTACCAGGCCCTACAATTTTGCCAAGTTTGGTGCAAATCCATTCAGCCGTTCGGGCTAAAAATGAGTTTGACCGCCCTTTCGAAATTAACATGGGGAAAACATGTTTTGGGACCCCCCTTTTATCTCGGCCCCCGCTTGACGAATCCCCCCCAAACTTTCAGGGAAGGACCGGAGCTCCGCGAGGCAAATTTGGGGAAATTTTCAGGCAGATTCGTCAACTGACGCCAAAGTTATTCACAATAGAATTTTGAGATTTTGCATTGAAAAAAACCCTAACTATAACTACCTACTGGCGACCGACAGTAGGTAATAGGTAGATATCGGTATACTATATCCAAGTAAGGGGTGCTTACACCACCTTGCCCAGGCTGCAAGTGCAGACCTGTGGTGCCATTTTGGAAGGCTTCCCAGGGGGGGCATAATACATGCATCAACCCCTGGTAGGCCTCAGGGATACCTGTGGCCTTGGTACCTAAGGTACCATATACTAGGGACTCACAAGGGTGACCCAGTAACCAATCTGGAGTGTACCTAATATACAGGTAACCAATTTAGATAGAGAACAGCTACGCTGTAGTCCTGATTAGCAGGGCCACAGCCAGACTAACGTCGAAAAAAAACAGTGAAACACAGCAAAAAGTGGGGGTAACCATAAGAAGCAGATCCTACTCTCCTACAACGTCTCACACCTGTGGTTAATGTGCAAAGTAATTACATCTACACACCACACTATTAAACACACCTCATTTAAAACCACTAACCATTTCTTTTGTCATTTGAAACCTGGAAGATATAGGCAATTATTTCTACTTCTCCATCTTGCATATTTTTGTCACCTTTATTGCTCTTGTTAATTGACATACTCTTTTCTTTTTATTACCATGGGTGGAAGGAGGACCCCAAGATTTTTAGACACCAAATAAATTGTCATGGTAGTTGAGATTATTAAGGTAGAGACACAGCTATTTGGTGCCATTGCTCAGAATACCACTATTTCACAGACGAAGCAAATGTGGGATAGAATTGTTCCAAGAATGAATGAAGTATTTAACTGCAGACGTTCATAGGAGAAAAGTAGGAAGCACTTGCATGATCAGCTGGGGAGAGTGACTTGCCTAGGCTCCAAAGACCACCTAAAGGCCCAGCAGACAGGTCCATGAACCATTTTATCTGGGAGTAGAAGATGAATGGAATCCTCCACACTGAACGTTTTGCAGGAATCCCTGGTGGAGAGAAGACTGCTAAGTGAAGCTACAGTATGTCTTCATACATGACTTCATTAGACTTCTACTTCTCTAATGTTGGTGGACGCCTTCTCTGCAGGGTTACCCCCAAATGATTTACCCTTTTCCTTCTACTTTTTGCTGAATTGGTTTTTGTTCATCTTAGGACTATGTGCACCTTACCACTGCTAACCAGGGCTAAAGTGCTTGTGCTCTTTCATTTAAAAATGGGTAAATTGGCTTATACCTAACTGGTCTATTTATTTTACTTTATAGTCCCTTGTAGAGTGGTATACTATATATACAGGGCCTGTCAATTAAATACTAGCAGTAGGCCTGCAGCATTAATTTTGCCACCCACTTGAGTAGCACATTAAAACATGTCCCAAGCCTGCCAATGATGTCTTTTATTTTTTTTGTGTTCAAAACTTTTTTTAAAATGTAAGTTTATCATACAATAAACACAATACAAAGAATAATACAAAACTGTAAAGAATGCAATAAAATGAAAGCACAAGGAAAATATAAAGCATTGTTTTACATCCAAGTATGAGACTATAACAATAAGTATCCGAACAAGGAATAACAACGAAAAAGGGCTCCAGTGAAAGTATAAGGACGAGTGAGAACTATAATACATGTTTTAAATTGAAGTGCAAGCAGTAATATATGAATCTAAGCTATACTATATGTTAGGTCTGGAAGTAAATGATTCATTATGAGTAAGTAGAAAAGGGGATTGCCCACGTCTTAAAAAAAAATCCATTCCCACCAAACATTAACCGATAGCAACTTAGCATCTTTTCAATTCAAAGAGGTGATTTAAAAGCAGTAGAAATAAGGAAATCCAAAACTAAAACTGAAAAATAACAAGACATTTGTAAAATAAATGTGACTCTTCAGTAATGGAATTATAATGCCATGAGTTCGGCGTGTGCAAAAGTTTAGCTGTACATAGTTTATCCAGAGACCAGAAGCATTTGTATAGAAAATAAACTTTAGTTTGTGTGACAGAAGCTTGGAGATAACTAGCAGTGTTGGATCTCCAAATATCCTTCCCTGATACATTTGAGAGCTGAATATTTATGTATTCTGACCATTTTTTGGTAAAAAGTGTAAAAGATGAAATAGGAGTAGAAAGTTGTTTATACACTTAGAGGCAATATGACCTGCATGACTAAACATCTTAACACAAAACTCCATATTAGAATGTTGATTCATAGGTAACAATTGAGTATACACATTAAGAATGGCGTTGCAGAGTAACACTTATTTAGGAAATTCAGATAAGGGTAATTTATATTTGGCTTTAACATCATCAAATGAACAAAACATATTTCCCTGATACATATCAGCAACATAAAAAATACCATCAACAATCCATAAATTCCAAAAGGAAATATGTTTATTGTACTGGAGTTTAGGATTAAACCAAAGAGAAACTTTCTTAGTCGACACAATGGCTACAGAAAATATTTAATCGAAGGATAATAGGGTAATCTTAGAAGTCACAATAATGGGTGATCACTTGCCAAATTAACTATTGGCTATGGTTAGGCAGGCAGGTAATGGATATGGTGCTAGTATATTTTCCTCCACAGTAAGCCATTTCATTGTGTTGGAATAAGAGATTTTATGTAACCATAACGAAAATTGTGCCACAAGAAATGATAAATGATATCTCTTAAAATCCGGAAGACCAACCCCTCCCTCACATTTGGGCATTTTAACATTTTGAGACTATTGCCTGCAGGCCTATTGTTCCAAATAATCTTAGTAAATAATTTGTAAAGGTTTACAAAAAAAGTAGAAAGAAAAGAAAGGGGTAACATGAACAACAAATTAAGGATTTGTGGAGTTATAGTAATTTTAAATGCCTCAATACGTCCCCAACAAATTAAATGAAGAGTGGACATGTATCAAGTTTCTCTTTGGTGCTGTTTAGTGTGGTAGAACAATTGGTTTTAACTGTACATTTAATCGAATTAGTAAAGGTTATGCCTAAATATTTGAGTGTCTTTGGAGACCATATTATATCAGTATTTGCCAACATTTTGGAATTACAAAGAACATTTAAGGGATAAAGCTCAGTTTTAATAATATTCCAGGAGTAACCAGAAATTGCAGCAATAATATTGAGAATAATAGGGAGGGAGGCAGAGGATCATTAAAATATAATAACACATTATCAGCATATGCAGAAACCTTTATAGTAGAATTCCTCAAAAAAACACCTCTGTATTTGTCACTAATACAGAGAGAGCACAAGAGAGGTTAAATGGCAATAAGAACTGATAAAGGGGATAGTGGGCATCCTTGATGTGTACCTCTATATAGACAGAATGGAGAAGAACAAGCACTATGAACATAATAGAAGCCGCCCGAAGGTGCAGATTTATAGTGCTTTAACAATGTTGAGGCATGTGGAAACAAACTGAAAAACTACCAATGTGTTAAATAAAAATTGCCAGTTTACTTTATCACATGCCTATTATGCATCCAAGGCCAATACACCAATACGACAATTATCGTCCTTAGCGATAGATAGAGCATGACAAAGTAAGCGCGTGTTATGAGCTGACAATCTACACTTCATAAAGCCAGTCTGGTCAGGTTGAATAATTGAGGACAGTAGGAGTGATAGTCAATTTGTGAAAATATTGCCATATATTTTACAATCCTGAATAATCAGAGATATGGGATGATAATTTGAAACTAAGGTAGAATCCTTATTTGGTTTAGGGAGGACAATTATAGTGGCTTCATTAAAAGAACGACCCATCATGTAAGTGTTCTGAAATTCTGTAAATAGGGAGCGTAGAATAGGAGATAGTTGGTCTTGGAAACATTTGTAAAATTCAGCTGGAATACCATCTGGATCAGGTGCTTTATTGGGGTTTACTACTTTGATAGCTGTGATTATTTCTTGAATATCGATTGGGTTTTCTAAATCTAGTCTATCAGTGTAAGAAATGTGAAGTTATTGACAAGTATTGAGGAAGTCAATCATGACTTAATTTTGAAGAGAGAGAGGTTCATGGTATTAAGAGATATAAAATGATAAAAACACTCTCAATATCTATGTCCTCAACACCTGTAAGCAGAGTACCATTACTTGCATTGATGGCAGGAATTTGAATTTTATCACGCTTAATACGTATTTAGTAAGCTAAAAGTCAGCCAGATTTGTTTGTGTTGAAATGAAAGTTTGATTTTTCTTTTGAAATAAGTATTCCTGCTATTTTACTAAGTATACAATTATATTCATATCTATACTTCTGAAGTTGGCACTTATATTGCGGGTCTCAAGATGCCATGGAAATTATTTCCAAGGTTGCCATGTATTTTTCTAAATTGGAAAGGTGAACATAGAATGTTTAATTGTCATGATTCCTAATAGAAATTGTGACACCTCGAATATATTCATTAAAGGCATCCCAGTGGATAATTTTGGAGGAATCACATAGATCATTATGCAAAAAATACTCTCTAATGGCTGAGGCAAGTTTGTAGAATTAATTGGATTAAGAATGACGTCAGAGTTCATTTTCCAACTTTTATTGAAAGTATGAGAGTCAGAAAGAGATAAGGAAAAGGAGATTAGAGCATGATCAGAAATTGTGATAGCATGTATAACAGATTCATTAATCATGTGGCATAGATTATGTGAAGTCAATAGGTAATCAATCCTAGAGAAAGAAGAATAGGCATTAGAATAAAAAGTAAATTCTTAGTCTGTAGGGTGAGCTAATCTCCAGAAAAGGATTCGTGAGGTAGAAATTTAAATGTAGAGGAACAGTCCAATAAAGTCTCTCAAATGAGATGAAAATGTCCACCCACAATAGGAGACGAGTTACCTAATTGTAGTATTTCGGCCATCTGTTGGCAGGATGAGGGGTGCTGAGCATAGCCCCACCTGCAGATGAATAAGATGTGCTCTGCCTTCAAACAAAAGTAGTCACTGAAGCCAGGTTGAATCCAAGGCAGGGGAGTCAGGAAATTCCATGCACTTCAAAAAGCATCCAGAGAAGTTTTCCCACCTTCCAGAAGGAGGGCCCCAGGGTACAACAAGTATTGGTAATGGAATAGGTTTCACTTATGTGATTAATAATGAGCTGCTTTTGTTGTATGTTGCAGTTTGGTGAGCAGTTGTGCATTACAAGTTACTGAAACTCTGTTAAAATGTTTTGATTTGTTAATTAAGAAAGGCAATATATTGTGCTGTTACTGGTGGTACTCTAAAGCGGAGAGATTAGGTAAAGGGCGGAGTTAAAGAATGAAAAAATTACACCCAACAAGTATGCTTGAAATGGGTGCAGCTATGGTGAGATTAGGTAAAGGAAGGAAAAAAAACAAAGAAGCACAGCGTAAGCACAGTGCAGCCAAAACCTAAAGCACAATGGTTGTGACCGAATGGCAGCTTGTGACATGAGAAAGAAACATTATTTGAAGTAAAGCTTGACATCTTACTGAAATGCTGGACATTGAAGGACAGATGTGGAATAATTTGCTAAAAGTCTGGTTAGGTTTGGATTCAGGGACCTATTACGACTTTGGTGGTTGTAGAGCGGACAGTGCAACACAGTCTAGTGTGACTGCCTGCCAGAGCTGTGGTGTGACTGTCCACCAGATAAGGAGTCAAATCCTGGTCTGGCAGGTGGTCCCGCGGTGGCCTTATAGTGGTGGTCTGTGAGGCTCATAGAGGTACCTCACATGCAGACTGCCTCTGCCAGTGACCCAACTGCACCTTCCTGCATATATGCTGCACCATTCAGGAAATGGGGTTGCAAATATAGGGGTGCGCCCCTATTCACCCCAGGGCCAAATCTATCGGGAGAGCCTGTTAGGGCTCCCTTTGTAGCCATTCTGCCACCCTTTTAATGGTGGGATCACTGCTATGAAAAGGGCTGCGAAATGGCAACATGGAATATGCTTGGTAGTGCCAGCTGCGGCATCACCAACATATATCTGCTGATGAAAGAGCACTGGACCAGCGGATCCTTGATCCCATCAGAGCTGGTGGTCTCGTGGTGGTCCGACCACCGCAGTATGAATACAGCAGGCTGTCCCCCAATGTGGTGGTGGTCAGACTGCCACTACAGGTTCGGCAGTCATATGGACCACCAAACTCATAATGAGTCCCTAAGTATTTTGTAGAATAGCAACTTTTGGTTTTCCATAAAAGGAACAAGTTAGGCAGGAAGAGTAAACCTGAATTAAATATGTTTTGGAAAAAATGAAAAATGCTAATGAGGGATAACATTGTGTGCATTTCTATGCAGGGAAGAGAGCTAGTTATCAATGGTGCAAGATGAGCAATTTCACCAGGGCCCAGGAGCATAAGTAACTTACAATACCCCTTTAGCTGGCAATGTAAAGAGAGGATAGGGTAACAACATTTCCTTGCCTCATCAAGGAACAGTGTCATACTTGGAACAGAAATAATTTGGGGAGTAAATAAATAATGGAAACACAAACTAATTTGGGGAGTAATTAAATAATGTAAACACAAACACAACAAGCAATGGGTGGAATGCATTTAGAGGAAATCTTTCCAAATGTCCCCATGAGCACAAAAGGCACGTCTGTCAAAGATACTCACCTACCCAACGCAAAATGTTTACATCAGTGAGCACTGTAGGCACAAAATAAAGTAATTTCCACAAAAAGTACAGCACTGCAGTTAGTCACTCAGTAAACACAGGAGTGTTGACAGAACTCAGTCCTTTCCAGCGATTTTCTGAACGCACACCCGCAGGTGTCTTTATGAACACTCTGTTCCCCTATTCTCAAAACCAGTTACAGGAGTCAAATCCTGATGATGGCAGTGGGTAGTCAGATCTTAATGCGCTATGACTACTCATGATACACAGGCAATTATTAAAAACACAGTTAGAGAGAATTTGGTATATAAATACTTCATAAACAGTACACCACAGAGATTTACCCCATGATTTGACTATGAGGTTCGGTGCAGGGCAAGTTGAGAAGCTATTGCTTCTCGATTCTAGTGTGACAAGCATACTGGACTTTTGCAACATTGTGTCCGCCACGGATCACAAATTATGCCGGTGGATTGAAATGCCCTCTCTATTTATACACTGAGAAAAAGCCAAAAATCAGGTGCAGTGTCAGAGTATGAATCTGTGCAACAAAAGGTGACAGTGGATGAATGAATGTACAAGGCGTAATTATAACTACTGTCACAAAAAGGACTTCTTGGTGTCATCATGATGCCATTCCTACACTGTGCTGAGATTATTTACGCCCCAGGTTTTTGGCTCTTGCAGATATCACTGCCATCGCAAGAACTGATGCTAGGTGGAAGATTGATCCATCGAATGAGACTGGGGGTCCGTATTCGTGAGTGAGCAAAACCATTGCCAGGGGCCACCTTAAACAAAAGAAAGGCACATGTGCATGCCCAGCACCATCAAAAAGATACATATCTCATTTCAGACCACTGGAAGCCACTGTCTGGGGTCCTTGCAAAGTCCAGACAGCAACACTGAGGGTGAGACGAGAAAGAAACACATCTGGGTAACATGCAGGTCTGAGAGTCGCTTCTTCTGTTCCAACTACCCCTCTGCCAAAGCAGCACATTCTGCAATTTAACACAATGGGTAACAAAGACTTAAATCATCTATGATGACCCAGGTCACACTGCAGCTTCCATTTGTGAGTGAATACATGGAATTCTGAGCGTGTTACCTTCACCTGATCGTTTAAAAGCCATTTCATCAGCGGACTCCTTTCCTGCCTCATGGTGACTGCGCTGGCAGTGCCATTCATGGTCGTGACTGACCTCCAGTGTTGTAACAGACTCAAAGACTCACTCACTGGGATTTCAATGCTGGAATGGAAAGAAGAGAGGATTGAGAATTAAAGGCCAGGAGACCAAACACCTGTGCACCAGCAGTGGCCCAGGAGCACAGTCAGACTGACCGGCTTACAACACCTGTGTCAACAATCTGCAAACAGAGAAACAGCAGCATGTTGTACTTGTTGCACTCAGAGTTAAAATGTTTTGCGTAGGGATTTCAATTAACATAAAAACGGCCATACAGTGTAAAAATGGGAAGCAGCCATGCTGTACAGATCATTGGAGATGTTGAAGATGACGAGTTAAAACAAAGTGTTACATCAAACAAATGATGGACGGAAGGCTGACAATGCAAAAATTCTCCCCCAGTCAAATGATCTTGGTTAAATCCATTGTTCTTTTGCCCACTACGCCACCCCAGTTTGGACCCAGCCATATGCAAATCAGTCTTGACCCTGTGCCCCACTGAACCAGTCCAGACTGAACGGCCATGCCAGATCCTCCCTGGACCGTAAACAAGCATCCTGGGACCCGTTTCAGGGTATGTCAACCTTCTTCAGCCAGGCTACCTTGAATCCAGTGGCACAGTGAGCAAGGGACCAACGTCTGGGCATACCCATCTCACTTAGAGAGAAAAGTGTTACAGCAAACAAATGATGGACAGAATGCTGACAATACAAACATTCTACCCCAGTCAAAAGATCTTGGTTAAATCCATCGTTCTTTTGCCCACTACGCCTCCCCACTTTGGACTCAGCCATATGCAAATCAGTCTTGACACAGTGCCCTATTGGAACAGTCCAGACAACACTGCCAGGCCAGGTTCTCCCTACACTGGAAACAAGCATCCTGGGACCGGTTTCAGGGTATATCACCCTTCTTCAGCCAGGCTAGCTTGAATCCAGTGGCACAGTGAGCAAGGGACCCACGTCTGGGCATACCCACCCAACTTAGGGCGAAAAGTGTTACAACAAACAAATAATGGATGGAGTGCTGACAATGTAAACATTCTCCCCCAGTCAAAAGATCTAGGTTAAATCCATTGTTCTTTTGCCCACTACGTCACCCCAGTTTGGACTCAGCCATATGCAAATCAGTCTTGAGCCTGTGCCCCATTGGAATAGTCCAGACTGAACTGCCAGGTCAGGTCCTTCTTGGACCGCAAACAAGCATCCTGGGACCGGTTTCAGGGTATGTCACCCTTCTTCAGACAGGCTAGCTTGAATCCAGTGGCACAGTGAGCAAGGGACCCACGTCTGGGCATACCCATCCCATTTAGGGTGAAAAGTTGGACCCAGCCGTTTGTGCTGTATTGTTCCCATGAGGCACAGGGTCAAGACTGATTTGCATATGGCCAGGTCTAAACTGGGGTGGCATGGTGAGCAAAAGAATGATGGATTTACCCAGGTCTCTTGACTGGGGTGAATGTTTTGATTTGTTCTGCATCCCGTCCATCAATTGTGTGTCTTTTGCTTCCTCACCCTAACTGCGCCAGGTATGCCCAGACGTGGGTCCTGGGCTCACAGTGCTACTGGAATCAAGCCATCCTGGCTGATGAGGGGTGAAACCCCAAACCGGCCCTAGGATGCTTGTTTCCGGGCCAGGGAGGACCTCGCTTGGCAATTCGGGCTGGACTGTTCCCATGAGGCACAGGGTCTAGACTTATTTGCAAATGGCCAGATCTAAACTGGGGTGGCATGGTGAGCAAAAGAATGATGGATTTAACCCAGATCTCTTGACTGGGGTGATTGTTTTGATTTGTTCTGCATTCCGTCCATCAATTGTGTGTCTTTTGCTGAGATAAAACAAAGAGCACTGTGAACTGGGGAAGCAGATTTGAGTCCTGCTGTGAGCTCAATGACATACGTTTCTGGGAAACTCAATGTCTCCTCACCTGAAAAAACAAGCTGCTGCACCTGGGGAAGAGGTCAGGAAAGGAGAGGACAAGCAGAGGTGCTGACAGGCTTTCTCATAAAAGAGAAGTTCCACCAAAGCAGATGAGTACTTGCGCCTCGGTAGACTGATAAGAGAAAACATACGAGCAACAACAGGAAATAGTGTGTGCATCCAATAGAAATGGAGGAAAAGTAAGTAGCAAGCATGAAAACCAATAAAAAGTGTAGGTGAAACCTAAAATGCAACCTCAGACTCCAGCTCATTAGTGCACTTCTGGACTTGTGGATGCTCTGACACGAAGAGGACTGCTGTGCTGGTGGAAGGATTGCTACTCTGCAAGACTGCTACTCTGGAAGACAGCTGCCCAGCTGGATTGCTGCCATGTTACTCTGCTGCTTTGCAGGCTTCTGCCTGTGTATAAAGTCTGGATCACCAATTGTCCCAGGACCTCCAGAGTAACTCATGAGGGCTAGTTTGCTGGCCTCCTGTTCAAAGTCACGGGGACACAAAAGACTTACTCCATCTTGAACTAACAGCAGGATGCAGCCTGCGTGAATCCTGAACCTCCAAGTGCTGCTGCTTCAGTCCTGTACCATTGAAGTGCTGCTAAGATGACCAGATATCCAAAACCCAAAAGTGAAGCCTCAATTTTTGGGTAAAAACTGCTCTGAGAGTCAAGAGGGGACCGAGACCAGCCTGCTCGCCTATCTGCCAAAGGGTGCATTGCCAGTCAGATTGACTTTGTGGTTTCTCGTGAGACATTATCCTCCACAGCAGCATATCCTTTTCAGAGATCATTTGCCAAAAGGGATATTCCCTTTTTGTGGAACTGTCTTCGGCTACAGCCTTCTGCTTTGTCCTGCTAGAGATTTTTTACTTCCATTTCCGAGACTAAGGACCTGATTTAGATCTTGGCGGACAAGTTAATCATTTTTAACAGTGACAGATATCCCTTTCTGCCAAAATATAAATCCTTTAGGCTATGATGGGATTTGTATTTCAGCTGACAGAATATCCATCACCATTGTGACACAGTAACCAGTCAGCCGAGATCTAACTTAGTACCTAACCCTGAACATAGACATCTTCACCACTGCTTCGACCACGGGCTAGCCAAAAATGACACTCCCTCCACCGGCACCTCCTGCAACCTTGCCCAGGTGTACTTTACCTTCTCAGAACATTTTTCTCTGAAATTAGTCTAAGTTCGAAAGTAAGCACTGATCAGGTCCAATCCAATTCTACTATCCGAAACATGCTCTATCATGGTCTGCCATATTTTTCTGATTTGACTAGATGTCTGCGGTTGGTGCTTTAACTTTTAAGTGCTAGTTTTTATGAAAAACGGAAATAACTTAAAACTCCGGTCTACTGCTTGTATTTTTGTCATTTTGATGTCAAATCATGTATTCACTTTACTCTATTTTATTAAATTAGTTTGGGATCTTATTTGAGTGGGACTTTTACTTTGTCACTGCTTCTGTGCTGCATAAATACTTTTCACATTGTTTTTAAGTTAAGCCTGACTGCCTTTTGTGACAAAAATGATTTACAAAAGGGGGTGGTGATGAACAGAGTGTCTGAATTGAGCAGACCACTCTTACCCAGTCCAAAGATCAGGGCTTGATCCATCACCGTTATTTATCTCACTGCCCCATCCCAGCTCAGAACATGGCTATATGCAAATCAGTCTGTCCCTGGCCCAGTGCATCATGGGAACAGGGCAGACTAAACTACCAAGCCAATTCTTTACCAGAAAGGAGACAAGCTACCGGGGACCGGTTTCTGGCATTTCAGCCTCTTCGGCCCGGCTTGCTTGAATCCTGATGGAGCAGTGAGAAAGGGACTCATGTCTGAGTATACCCTGCCACACCTATAGTGGCCAAAATCGATTTACAAAAGGGGGTGGTGATGAACAGAGTGTCTGAATTGAGCAGACCACTCTTACCCAGTCCAAAGATCAGGGCTTGATCCATCACCGTTATTTATCTCACTGCCCCATCCCAGCTCAGAACATGGCTATATGCAAATCAGTCTGTCCCTGGCCCAGTGCATCATGGGAACAGGGCAGACTAAACTACCAAGCCAATTCTTTACCAGAAAGGAGACAAGCTACCGGGGACCGGTTTCTGGCATTTCAGCCTCTTCGGCCCGGCTTGCTTGAATCCTGATGGAGCAGTGAGAAAGGGACTCATGTCTGAGTATACCCTGCCACACCTATAGTGGCCAAAATCGATTTACAAAAGGGGGTGGTGATGAACAGAGTGTCTGAATTGAGCAGACCACTCTTACCCAGTCCAAAGATCAGGGCTTGATCCATCACCGTTATTTATCTCACTGCCCCATCCCAGCTCAGAACATGGCTATATGCAAATCAGTCTGTCCCTGGCCCAGTGCATCATGGGAACAGGGCAGACTAAACTACCAAGCCAATTCTTTACCAGAAAGGAGACAAGCTACCGGGGACCGGTTTCTGGCATTTCAGCCTCTTCGGCCCGGCTTGCTTGAATCCTGATGGAGCAGTGAGAAAGGGACTCATGTCTGAGTATACCCTGCCACACCTATAGTGGCCAAAATCGATTTACAAAAGGGGGTGGTGATGAACAGAGTGTCTGAATTGAGCAGACCACTCTTACCCAGTCCAAAGATCAGGGCTTGATCCATCACCGTTATTTATCTCACTGCCCCATCCCAGCTCAGAACATGGCTATATGCAAATCAGTCTGTCCCTGGCCCAGTGCATCATGGGAACAGGGCAGACTAAACTACCAAGCCAATTCTTTACCAGAAAGGAGACAAGCTACCGGGACCGGTTTCTGGCATTTCAGCCTCTTCGGCCCGGCTTGCTTGAATCCTGATGGAGCAGTGAGAAAGGGACTCATGTCTGAGTATACCCTGCCACACCTATAGTGGCCAAAATCGATTTACAAAAGGGGGTGGTGATGAACAGAGTGTCTGAATTGAGCAGACCACTCTTACCCAGTCCAAAGATCAGGGCTTGATCCATCACCGTTATTTATCTCACTGCCCCATCCCAGCTCAGAACATGGCTATATGCAAATCAGTCTGTCCCTGGCCCAGTGCATCATGGGAACAGGGCAGACTAAACTACCAAGCCAATTCTTTACCAGAAAGGAGACAAGCTACCGGGGACCGGTTTCTGGCATTTCAGCCTCTTCGGCCCGGCTTGCTTGAATCCTGATGGAGCAGTGAGAAAGGGACTCATGTCTGAGTATACCCTGCCACACCTATAGTGGCCAAAATCGATTTACAAAAGGGGGTGGTGATGAACAGAGTGTCTGAATTGAGCAGACCACTCTTACCCAGTCCAAAGATCAGGGCTTGATCCATCACCGTTATTTATCTCACTGCCCCATCCCAGCTCAGAACATGGCTATATGCAAATCAGTCTGTCCCTGGCCCAGTGCATCATGGGAACAGGGCAGACTAAACTACCAAGCCAATTCTTTACCAGAAAGGAGACAAGCTACCGGGGACCGGTTTCTGGCATTTCAGCCTCTTCGGCCCGGCTTGCTTGAATCCTGATGGAGCAGTGAGAAAGGGACTCATGTCTGAGTATACCCTGCCACACCTATAGTGGCCAAAATCGATTTACAAAAGGGGGGTGGTGATGAACAGAGTGTCTGAATTGAGCAGACCACTCTTACCCAGTCCAAAGATCAGGGCTTGATCCATCACCGTTATTTATCTCACTGCCCCATCCCAGCTCAGAACATGGCTATATGCAAATCAGTCTGTCCCTGGCCCAGTGCATCATGGGAACAGGGCAGACTAAACTACCAAGCCAATTCTTTACCAGAAAGGAGACAAGCTACCGGGGACCGGTTTCTGGCATTTCAGCCTCTTCGGCCCGGCTTGCTTGAATCCTGATGGAGCAGTGAGAAAGGGACTCATGTCTGAGTATACCCTGCCACACCTATAGTGGCCAAAATCGATTTACAAAAGGGGGTGGTGATGAACAGAGTGTCTGAATTGAGCAGACCACTCTTACCCAGTCCAAAGATCAGGGCTTGATCCATCACCGTTATTTATCTCACTGCCCCATCCCAGCTCAGAACATGGCTATATGCAAATCAGTCTGTCCCTGGCCCAGTGCATCATGGGAACAGGGCAGACTAAACTACCAAGCCAATTCTTTACCAGAAAGGAGACAAGCTACAGGGACCGGTTTCTGGCATTTCAGCCTCTTCGGCCCGGCTTGCTTGAATCCTGATGGAGCAGTGAGAAAGGGACTCATGTCTGAGTATACCCTGCCACACCTATAGTGGCCAAAATCGATTTACAAAAGGGGGTGGTGATGAACAGAGTGTCTGAATTGAGCAGACCACTCTTACCCAGTCCAAAGATCAGGGCTTGATCCATCACCGTTATTTATCTCACTGCCCCATCCCAGCTCAGAACATGGCTATATGCAAATCAGTCTGTCCCTGGCCCAGTGCATCATGGGAACAGGGCAGACTAAACTACCAAGCCAATTCTTTACCAGAAAGGAGACAAGCTACCGGGGACCGGTTTCTGGCATTTCAGCCTCTTCGGCCCGGCTTGCTTGAATCCTGATGGAGCAGTGAGAAAGGGACTCATGTCTGAGTATACCCTGCCACACCTATAGTGGCCAAAATCGATTTACAAAAGGGGGTGGTGATGAACAGAGTGTCTGAATTGAGCAGACCACTCTTACCCAGTCCAAAGATCAGGGCTTGATCCATCACCGTTATTTATCTCACTGCCCCATCCCAGCTCAGAACATGGCTATATGCAAATCAGTCTGTCCCTGGCCCAGTGCATCATGGGAACAGGGCAGACTAAACTACCAAGCCAATTCTTTACCAGAAAGGAGACAAGCTACCGGGGACCGGTTTCTGGCATTTCAGCCTCTTCGGCCCGGCTTGCTTGAATCCTGATGGAGCAGTGAGAAAGGGACTCATGTCTGAGTATACCCTGCCACACCTATAGTGGCCAAAATCGATTTACAAAAGGGGGGTGGTGATGAACAGAGTGTCTGAATTGAGCAGACCACTCTTACCCAGTCCAAAGATCAGGGCTTGATCCATCACCGTTATTTATCTCACTGCCCCATCCCAGCTCAGAACATGGCTATATGCAAATCAGTCTGTCCCTGGCCCAGTGCATCATGGGAACAGGGCAGACTAAACTACCAAGCCAATTCTTTACCAGAAAGGAGACAAGCTACCGGGGACCGGTTTCTGGCATTTCAGCCTCTTCGGCCCGGCTTGCTTGAATCCTGATGGAGCAGTGAGAAAGGGACTCATGCCTTTTGTGACAAGCTATCCAGAGTTAAGCACAGGTTATTTTAGTGACTTTTTGTGGTTCATCCTACAAGGGATTGTGGCTGTTGCTTGACCAGGGCTCATACCTCACTCAAAACGACAACTCAATTTCTCACTCCTATGTATTATTAAGCCTTCTCATCATTGTTACAAATGTTTTGTTTGACCTTAATAAAGTTACACATTTTTGTTAAATTTTGAAATGTCACTTTTGTAACAATAAATTTAAGATATCATCTCTCCATGATTGTGATGTAATCTGTACAGCCATGACTTTTATCACCATCTTCATTGTAAAAAAGCACTGAGTCAAATAAAAATGACTGAAATCAGATACGAGTACAAAGCATATTGTTTAATTCAGATGTTTTGATAAAGAATTTTGCCTAATTGATTAGCAGCATTGGCACCTCTTTTTGTTTACTAGTAGCTTGTGGCTAAGCTGTGCTTTTGGGAGCCCAGGCCCAGTGGTGGTTTTTCGTAGTATTTGCAGGCGATGCCTGTGTGGTCCTTGTCCCAGTCTAAACATAGCTGAGTAAGGATTTGTTGGATGTTGTGTTGTCCATTGAGATTTTTCAAGCAGTGATTGGGGTCCTGCGTGCGTGTTCCATTTTTTGTGGTTGTGGACCTTCTTTGTGTAAGATTTGAGTGTAAGGTTGTGGTAGTATGTCTGAAAGTGAAACATTTGCACATAGCGAAGAACATATAAAAAAATTGCCGTCTGCGCCCCCATTATTCGCTTCTGCATCATTGAGCACCTCAGCTCAAAATCAAACTGAAGTTGCTAAATTAACTCGACTAAAGGAAAAACAAATTCGCACTGACCTGCATGGTCACTTCTTGCTTCAACATTTAAGAGCTGGAACAATTCCAGGTGGACTACAGATTAAAAACGTTCCTGTAATTTTTACAGAAGACCCACTTTACAAAAAAGGATATAGCTACATAGAAACAAAATGTAGCCGAGATCTGATGGTACTTACAGTTGAAACAGCCCAACGGCTATCGAAACTACAATTGGAAGAATTAGAAACACTAGAAACCTCAATCTCGACAAATCAATGAATAACTGACTCAAAAACACTACTTGATAAAGTCCGAAAGGAAATTGGAGAGTTCAAAGACTACACGATAAACCAAAAAACAGCCCAATTCGAAAAGGATAAAAAGATCTTCAGTTTAGAGAAAGTGTACCCATTTCTACAGCCGGATTTTTACTCCAGACCAGAAGCTCGAAAACATCTCCAGGAATACCAGGGGAGATCACAAAACAATTTAATCACATTTTCGGATGCATCTTCTTCTGGAAGTAGTAGTGAGGGAGAAATCTCAACTCCCCGGAGAAATAATAACAGACGAGGAGGATTCCAACACCAACATCAAGGATCTTTTTTAGTCAGGGGCCAAACAAAACCTCGCGGAAAAACAAGATACAACCAACAACCATGGGAGATGTCGACAAGACGACAACATTACAAGAATTAATTCCGTCATCCATATTTAATATATCAAATAAAATTCTAACGAGCGATGAAGAGAAGGTATTGGGAAAAGGACTAACATTCGTCCCAACTAGACGGACGGACTTTGTCAAACTAAAAACAGAAGTGATTGAATTCTGCCGAAAAGAGAGACTAAAATCTTTTTTTATTGAGAATATGTACCAATCATCAACAGAAACTCAGGACTAAAGAACAAATCTGTTTTCTGCCCCCCTAACAATAAAGTTCCCAAAGAAGTAATCACGTTTGAAAGAACAATTTTATCTGCGGTGAGTGAAATGGAAACAAAGAAAAAATGGACCAAACACAATCTATCAAAAGTGGAGTCACAAGCATTAATGAAGTTAAAAAGGGACACCACGGTCATTATAAAACAGGCCGATAAAGGGGGCTTGAACATTCTGGAAGTCAAAAGACAACTGGACGATGTGACTTGTTATCGGAAGATAAATAAAGATCCAACATCAGACTTGAAAAATGAACTACATAACATTTTTGACGAAGGTTTTGAACAAGGATTCCTAGGAAAAAAGGAGATGGAATATCTCAAAATCAAACACCCAAGGACTCCATTATTTTATGTATTACCAAAAATACGTAAAAATGAAAAAACACTCCTTCGTCGACCAATAGTTTCTGGTTGTGATTCCCTATTAGAACCCATCTCTAAGTTTGTGGATTTTTTTCTGAAACTTTTTCTATTACATGTAAAATCCTTCATACAAGATACCACTGATTTTATAAACAAACTGATGACAATCGAATACAATGAAGACAATCACTGGATGGTGACAATGGACTTTACGTCCATATATACACAAATCCCTCAAGACGAGGGTATCTATGTGTTAGAAGAATTTCTGGAAGAAAGGGAAAGACCTCACAAAATACCTACGGATTTTATCCTAAGACTCGCAGAGTTTGCCTTGAAAAAAAATTACTTTACCTTCAATGGAGAGTTCTATTTCCAAACAGGCGGGGTGGCCATGGGATGTCCCTTTGCCCCAGAATTGGCAGTCCTGTTCATGTCGAAATATGAGGAGACTTTTATATATCAGAACAATTCATATGCACAATGGATAAACAATTGGTATCAATATATAGACAATATTTTTTTTGTCTGGACCGGCACATAGGATGATTTAAAGAGATTCTATGAATGGATTAACAATAAAGCTCCAACAATTAAATTCAGTATGGACTACTCAAAGAAAAAAATGCCATTTCTCGACGTAGAGGTTTACCCATCTGAAGGCGGCCTAGTGACAACCCTCTACAAAAAACCAACCGACCGCAATAAGGCACTCCATTTTAAAAGCAATCATCCCCGCAGCTTTAAAGATAACCTCCCGTATGGGCAATATCTAAGAATCCGACGGAATTGCCAATATAAGGACGAGTATTTAAGACACGCAGAGAAATTGACAACTAATCTGTTAGCACGTGGCTACCCCAAAAAACTACTGAAAAAATCCCTTAAGAGAGCGTGGTGGACACCACGTGAAAGTCCACTTGAAAAAAAGACAAAAAAAGAAACTGATAGAATGGTATTTGTTTCAACATTGTGCCCAGATTCAAACACATTAAAAAAGGTGGTAAAAAAAACTGGCATCTGCTAAACAACTTGGATGACTCTTTTAAAGAAGAACCATTATTTGCATTTAAAAAGAACTGCAGCATTGCTAATCAATTAGTAAGAGCAGCACTTCCTAAAGAAAAAAATCCAAGCCTGCGGACGATGTTAGTTCTACCTCCCATACAGGGACATCGAAAATGTGGGACTTGCTCATGCTGTGATAATACAAAAGAAGGAACCATATTCGAACATAAAAATATAATCTGGAAACATGAGGCATTCACGAACTGCAAATCTCGGTACGTGATATATGGAATCATTTGCCCCTGTAATCAAGTGTACATCGGAAAAACTAATCAAGAAGTCCGATTGAGGATACAACAGCACAAATCCAGAATTAAGAACAATGTAATAACAGCTCCCCTGGTCAACCATTGGCGTGAAAGAAATCACAAGGAGACAGACCTAATTTTGGACAGTAATATCCAAAGTTGAAAATGACGCAAGAGGTGGAGACCTGGAAGACAAGCTCTCAAGGCGAGAAGCCATGTTAATCGTAAAATTCAACTCTGCAATACAAGGTCTAAATGAGCTTACAGAGATGTTAAAACTATGTTGAGACTCATACCTGAGAAAATTGACCTACGATCCTCTGCATTACTAATGAATTACAGATTTGCCAGTGCCAGGTCACAAGAAGTCACCAGGGGTTTCGCTAAGCCATCCTAACAACACTCTCAACTGGGGCATTATGCGTAATAAAAATAAATCACCCGATCAAACTTGAAACATCTAGAATCTTGAATAGCCAGATCTGCAACCATGAAGACAGTACCATATGGGTAGTCATTAATGCGACAAGAGAACATTGCAAGGGGTGTCTTAATTTGAGGGAACACGTCACCAGAGATATGTCACAAACATTACTTCACTAAGAGGCACATGAGGAGTTGCACCCAAACAGAACACTAAACCACATATCCCATGATCCTTCCCTCACCTGGCCGATCTAGATACGATCAAAGTACCAGCACCCCAGGGGCACAGATATAAGGACAACATCAGTTTAAATATTAATCACGAGGTGCGCATTAAATATTGAAATGGTGTTAATGAAAAAAATTGTTTTCTCATGAAGCTTTTCTAGCGTAAAAAATCGACATAACAACTTCAAACCTTTTAATCATAAACCATAATGAGGACAACAAGGACTGCAACAACACAGTCAGATTGGGACCACAATGACAAGCCACAATTATGGTAGCGCCAAGGCATAAAACCGTACATAGCTGGCCCCAAACTACACCTCCAGTGATCCTTTGCGGACCCGGAAGCCCGCGTTCGGCGACGTGGACGGGGTTCCTAACAACTAAGGCCACCACTTAGAGCTCCATGCCCCGACCCTTGCAGGTAATATATTACGGTTTTGCTGGACATACTTTTCAGTAAGAATCTGCAACAGAACCTAAGGGAGAGTAACAAAGGCTCCTTGTTGATGTATTTCAGGCGGGAGCATCTGACTTCGGTACACGGAAGCCTGAGCCGACAAGAGAGGTAAGAACAGCAATGAAAAATTGAGTGATCCACACATGCTAGCGCTAAACAGTAGCAAACCTACAAAAACGTCCTTTTCCTTTGTTATAGAGCCAGGCAGTCCTTTCAACAGTGAGACAACCAAAACACATAAAAAGTAAGTGTAATTAAAAACCGCAAAGCAGCGTATGGATATGAAAGAATAGATGTTGGGAATGACTTTTTGTATTCACTCTACAACAGAATTGTTTGTACGTCGGGGTAAATTTATACTACATGCGCTCTGAATACAGAGAGGTAAGATAAGAGGCTAGTAGTAATAGAGGTAGCAATCCGCAAATAGAAATCATATCCCTAAAGAAAGGTTTTTTGCTTTGTTACAGACTATGGTCCTGATGAGAACTCCCTAACAACGCGAGTTCGGAACGCGTAGACTGTCAAAAGCCGAAAGGATAGAACAAGTTAAAGAAAACTGATAAATAATAGGCTGTTCTGATAAAAGCAAAAAATACTGATGGCTTTGCTGTGATTAGTAGAATTCCAGCGTTTTATTTTTACTTATATATCTATGTTGTCTGTGGTTGTATGAGACGGGTATGACTGAATGTTTGAATGATCTCTTTTGAAATGTATATAATGTCTTATTGAATTGTTGTTTGAACTAATGTATTTGTCGTGTACATAAGGTCTCAAAAAATGAAAATTTGATAAACTAAAGGAACTAAACTCAAGAGCAAAAAAAGCACAGAGTCAAATAAAAATGACTGAAATTAGATACGAGTACAAAGCATATTGTTTAATTCAGATGTTTTGATAAAGAATTTTGGCTAATTGATTAGCAGCATTGAGATCTTGTGTCGGCCTCAGAGATGTCTGGAAGTGTGTGTCCTGTGTCACAAAACCTTCAGGTTCTGGCGAGAGCCTTGGAAATGCAAACTGGCAAGATGCTTCGTTGGTGCCTGTTTGAACAGGGGAGTCACTCCTTGACCCCAAGGGAGATTCTTCTGTCTTCTAGTTGAAATAGAATGTCGAAGTTACAGGATATATGTTGCAGGGTTTTGTCCAGGGTAATCTAAAGTCCTAAGGACTGGGATCCTATACGTATACTAAGTTTAGTGGTTGGACTTACTCTAGGGTCTCACCTATGGGAGGACCCAGGGTGGGGGAGGTTACATCACTTTCCCTTTGTCCAGTTTCATGCCAGAGCAGAGGCTGAATGCACCTGCAACTGGTTTGAACTGGAGTATGCACAGGGACACCAAGTGTGCCCCCAGCACTGTCTGAAAAAGCATTCAATGAATGCATCCACCAAGCCCCAATACACTAAAACCTGTCTGGGAGGTGGTTACACCTCCCTGTGACAGGAAACCTATTGTCCAAGCATCCCCTGCCGGAGTTTCATCCATCAGCAGGAGGTCAGACACGTGTCTGTGGCATCCATTTTGTGATGCCAGGGCTCTTTAAAACTATTACCGTTTAAGTAAGTGTGTACATGTCTTCTCCCTCTAGAAGGGTGGAATTCTACCCCCACTGCCAGGACTGGTTGGTGTTAGGATTCCAAAGTGTTTGACACCAAACACAACATGTTTTGATGCAGCCATCCCAAAGTTAGCATTCACCAGGAGGTTATAATGCACTTAAGAGTATATGGCATGGCTGTATCACAGAACAGCTACAGAGAAGTAATTCCAAAAGCTGCAGAGTGGCTCAGCTCATGCTTGGGCACCCTCTCACACAAAACCAAGGACTCTACCTTCAGAAATGTTAAGGCCTGCCATAGGAGTGACTTATAGGTTTATATGTGTCTGTCATTTAAGGTAGATATAGGTAGCCTATATCTCAGTAAGGGTTGCATGCACCACCTTACCCAGGCTACAGTAGAAGACCTGTGGTGCCATTTTGTTAGGCTTTCCAGGGGCGATCTAATACATGCTTCATCCTCTGGTAGGCATCTGGGGTACCTATGCCCTTAGTACCTAATGTACCATATACTAGTGACTAACAAGAGTAACCCAGTAACCAATCTGGAGTGTACCTAATGTACATACAATCAATTTATAGAGGAACGCAGATAGGCTGGTGCCCTGAATAGCAGGGACCCAGCCAAACTAAGTCAAACACCATCAAAACACCAGGAAAACTGTGGGGGCAACCATGTAGTCAGATTCCACCTTCCTACATAACCCACCCTCCCCCAAATGAAAGGAGATGAGGCTAACCTTGTCCAGGTGTGCCTCTATTGACCAAATGGCCATATAAGAAAGTACCTGCACTAGCATGGTTACCCTCTGTCTTATGGTCCACAAAGCAATCCCTCACCTTAAGGGAATGAGAGGGTCTCCACCATGGGGTATTACTAGCTTAGGTGTGTTTTGGTAAAGTAAAAGGCTGGTGAGGTGTCGGAGTGGGGAAGTGAGGCCCTACTAAGGTTGGTCTCAGCTTCCGCAGATCACTGGTCATCATGGATGCCTTTCTTTCTATGACTGAGTTACACTTGGCTCTAAGGGTCAACATTTGGCCGCCTACAGCTTGGGGTTTGGCTCCTTTGGTGGGGACACTGAAGGGACATGGTAGGTTTGGGACCGCTGGGTCCCAGGTTTGCCTTTGCCCAACAGAGCCCATCTAGGAGTGGTCCCTATTCAATGTCAAAAGTCTTCCCTCAGAGGGTTGAGGAATTCTCACCTGGCTAAACTGGTTGCCCTTGATCTGCTGATGGGGGGGGTCCTCTGGACAGGGAGCCCTGTAGGGTCCACTGACATCCCTGAAATCTGCAGCCCTGGGCTGATTGAGGCAGGGTAGAGAGGGTCGGGTTACCTGCTTCAGACTGGGTATCACCTTGGAAGGGTCCACTGCCATCAGGGGCCCTGTCAGGCCAGGCCTGACTCCCTCTGTAGCAGTTCTTTCACAAGGGGTAGGGTCAGTTCCCTGAGGAGGCTCACCCTCACCTATAGTCTGGTGGGAGGGAAACTCTCCTTCCTCCCCAACGCTCTCTGTCTGAGTGGAGATATCCATAGTTTCAGGCTTCACCACACTAAAATCAGTCTGGGATTGGGCTGTGGCCCTCATAGCCCCGCTAACATTTTCATTAAGGCCTACTATTTTGGAATGGGCCTCTTTTTCTACCTTAGTCCCGGATGAGATCTGTAGATCATTGCCTAGTAAACAATCTACAGGCAAGTTTGGGGCCACTGCCACTCTCTTTGGGCCAGTGACTCCTCCCCAGCTTAGATGAATTACAGCCATGGCATTATCTGTCCTTACTCCATCAATATTGGTCACCTGGTATGTGAACTCAGGTAAAAGCTGTTCTGAGGGTGCTAGTCTCTCTGTCACCATGGTGACACTAGCCCCTGTGTCCCCATGGGCCACAGCTTTCTGACCAATGATATGGGGCTCTTGTCTGTACTTACCCAAGGTAATGGGACAAGCAATGAAATTGTCAAACCCCATGCCACTATCACAGACTAGGGTTGCTACAGTAGGAGACCTGGTTAGGCCAGACTCTGCCTCAGTTTCATAAGAAAACCCAACAAAACTTTGGGGGGCACTCCCACCACCTGGGGGATTACTGCTAGTAGTAACAGGAGGTGTTGGAGTATTACTTGGAGGAATATTTTCCTTATTGCTGGCTTTTGGGCAACTGTTTTCAGTTTTCCAGTGGCCAGGTTTCTTAAAAACATAGCAAAAAGGTTTCTTGGAAAGAGAGGAAGGAGTTTGGGACCCACCCGTTTCAGAGGATTTTTGGGCCCTGTTGTTGAGTTATCTTTAGATTTATCCCCACCTTTCTCTGAGGACTTGGTAGAATGTTTCTTCTGGTCACCACCTTGATTCTTAGGCCTCAACCTGGTTCTGACCCATTTGTCTGCTAGTCCACCAGGTACTGATGTAAAAGCTGGTTTTGACAATTATTAAAGATCTGCTCTCTCATAATCAAATTGTACGACCCTGTATAATCACACACTTTACTGCCCAGTAACCAGCCCTCCAGAGCCTGGGTCGCACCATCAACAAAGTTAACCCAGTCCTGTGTCTGTGCCTTTTGGGTTTCTCTGAACTGTATCCTGTACTGCTCAGTGGTTAGGCCAAACCCATCTATAAGTACACTCTTCAGGACTTTGTAATTATTAGCATCCTCTCCACTGACAGAGAGGAGCTTGTCTCTACCTTTGTCTGCAAAGGAGAGCCACAGGATTGCTGCCCACTGCCCCTGGGGTACCTTTTGTACTTTGCAGGCCCACTCTAGTGCAGTTATCCATTTGTGGATGTCATCCCCTCTCTTGTAGGGAGGGACAATCTTGCTTAAGTTTATATGGTCATAAGACCTATCCCTATCTCTAGGGACCTTGTTGCCACCATGGGACTCTAGTCCCATCTTTTTCCTTTGTCTTTCAAGGTCTAGGAACTCCCTTTCTAAGGCTACAGTCTGTTTCCTTATCTCCAGCTGGGCTTTTTCAAACTCCAGTTGTTTCTTTCTCCTCTCCTGGGAGGTGACTCTCCTATGAGAGGAAGCAGACGTTCCTACTGATGAGTCAGAATGATTAGATTACACTGAAGGTGATCTGGATCTTCTGGGCCCACCACCAACTCTTCCTGGGGGGACAAAGACAGGGTCATCTTGGCCTTCTTCCTCCCCATTTGGAGTTGGGTTCTCCAGGTCTAGGTCATTGTCACCTCCCTGGTCAACTGCAGAGTCTGAGTCCTGTGGATTGGTTCCACTGGCCTCCTCCCCTTCAGTTACATCCACCACACTGTCTACCCTTTCAGGCTCTGAAACCTTTCTCTGGTCATCAAGTATCAACACTTCTCTCAGATGTTGGGTGGCTGTATTTTTTGGTTTCTTCAATTTCCTCATAGTACACAGAGCCCCTAACTCTTGAAAAGGGAATGCGTCATACTTGGATGTCTGTAATCTACTTACATCTGGCAGGGATCCACTGATTCCTGGCCTTGAAGACATAACTAGTGAAGAGTGGTGTATGAACTACCTACTCTAGTTGGGTACATACTGTTTGCTCTTGAGTTGTAGAAAGGGTGTGCATAAGCCCTTGACACACAACTCTAAGTTCAGTAGAACTTACTGTATTTAAGCTTGTATTATATGTACCTCTGGTACCTTTAGTGGTGTTCAAATAATCACACACTTGTGATTATCTGGTAAAACAAGGGCAAGCTGGAACCCCACATGCTGCACACCAATGTGAGAAGTTGGCCTGGCATATGCTGTCCACTATTCTAGTGGGCAACTTGCACCAGTCCAAATGACCCCTTATTGATGGTAGGTTAAAGACAACCTTATAGAAAGCTATCCTAGTGGTAGCTGTGGAGAGCAGTCTTCAGGCTCAGTCTTGAAGGAATGTAAAGCAGCTTGTTTTTCCAGTCTATAATCTCATGTAATGACCAGATGAAAGGAAAACCACACCAGGTTTATATAAAATATATCATTTTATTCTGAACACATCCCCCTTGTCTCTTTATGAGGCTAGTGGCAAAAGTACACAAGTAAACTTATTCAGCACATTGTAAATTAGCACAATATATGAATAGCCCTTGGGGCGTTGAAGAAATATAAAAACAATGCTATATAATGTTGTCATAATGTATCCAATATATTTCTGCTATTTCGATAGAGGCCCCTTGTAAATACACTCGACCCATGCACATCTTAAGAATCGGGCCCGAATTGAACAAGTGCCATTTTGGTTTCATTTCGCGAGGCCTTTTTCCCTCTTTCGTTAGTAAGGAAAGCACGTGACAAGTTGCTAAGAGGAGAGCCGAAAAGGTAGGCCTAGGCTATGAACAGAGCATTGATTCTAACTTAGGAAACTCAAGGTCACATCTGCTCTTTCTTGTAGGATGAGCACATTCCTGCAGGCGCCATGCCTGTACTCCCATGCACCAGAACGAAAGGGAGGCACCTTTACTGACCTACCCCCGGAATAACTTTAGCAGAGTTT
Source organism: Lissotriton vulgaris (assembly GCF_964263255.1). NCBI lineage: Eukaryota > Metazoa > Chordata > Amphibia > Caudata > Salamandridae > Lissotriton > Lissotriton vulgaris. Next base: position 2,073,693,706 of record NC_141685.1, on the reverse strand, counting down.
CAAACCAATCTATTGTGCCTTATATGGGTGTTCCTGTTGGTCTCTCTTGAACTGGTACTTTTCCATGTACTGGGTTTCTATGAGGTTTGTCGAAAGTATATATGCACTGTTTTAAACATGATCCAGCAGTCTCCTCTGCAAACCTTTGCGAGCTGTGACCAGAGGGAGTCTCCCCTGTACAGGGTGCTTTGCAAAATAAACGATTGAACCTTTTCCATTGCCGACTGATTTATGTGTGGTAAATAAGGTATATGGGCTATTGGTAAGTATAGCTCTATGGTATAATTTTCTAGTACTTCAGTTGGCGACTCCGCCGGGACTCCGCGATAGGGTTGTCCCCTCCTGTAATCGGGAGAAGAGGAGGGGTTCTGGTCAAGGGGGTGGATTGAAAAAGGATCCTAATGGAGAAATCAGTTTGTGGTAGAAGTGGAAAATTCCACTCTTCGACCCAGAGACCTTCCCAGCTGCTAAATAACCCTTTGCCGGAGTCCTTCAGGCTTAACCCGGGAACAGCTGACCGTGTTGGTCTATAAAGGAAGTTGGCGGTGGAGAACGTTCAATCAGACCTGCGTGCACCAGGTGAGTGAATTGTATGGTATGAAATGAGCGCTTTTGAGAAGTGGCTCAGAAGAACAGTTAACTCCGCATGGTATGGTGGTTAGCGAACCACAAGGGAATCTGGGGGTCTGACGTGGCAGAGGTGTGACTGCACGGGCTGATGCTCCACAGACTTGTTTGGTGAATAACTGGGAGAACGTCGGACGCCGTTGTGTTGCACGGTGGGTGCTCACTCAGCCGGATCGTCTTCGGAAAGGCCCCCAGGAGCAACTGGGTAAGCGCAGGGTCTGGGGTGGCGCCCTTAACGCCTGGCCCAACCAGCACAGGACTGGGGGATAGTCTGTAAGAGGGTCCGTGGTTCGCCTGTCTGATGATCCCAGGGCATTCTCTGGACTGTCTCTTTTGTGAAATCTTTTGGTGGTCTGGAATCCAGGGTGATCGATTCCCCGGACAGGAGTCGGCGGGCTCTGTTTGCCTATGAGACATGGCGTAAGAAATTGTAAAGTCATGACCGGAGTATTTTTTTTTCTCGATCGAAATTTGTGCACTTTAAGTATATTATGTATATTGACTTGTCGTAAGTGGAAAAAGTGAAAGAGTGTATGGTGAGTAGACGCGTCTATGAGTGTGACTGCAGTTGGAATGATATGATCTGTTGAATATCTAACAAAAATGTCTTGTTTTAGTAAATTATGTTTTGGGTGCTGTCGACGGAAAAGTGGGCGGCTGGAAGAAAGACAGCCCGTTCCTCCGGAAGACAGTCCTAGTTGTTAAACACGGGCTTACTCCTATTTGTTTAATACATTGTGGAACAAATATACTAAAGCAAATGAAGAATTACAGTGGCCTTTAACAGGGTCTTTTGATGAAAGGAAAATAAATTACTTAATAAACAAATTATTTTTAAGAAGGAGCCGTCAGACTATGTTTGACTCCTTAACCTTATGGTTCAAGGAGGCGAAGCGACGGCGAATACGAGAACAGAAATTAGAAAAAATTAAAGCAGGACAGACTGTAACCCAAAAGGCAGTGGCGTACAAAAAAGAAAAAGTAGAGAAGAATATCGAATAATTACATAGACAGTTTAGATTACAGACTGATAAAAGTTATGTGACCTGAACCGAAGCGGAAGCTGAAATAGAGGAACTGTTGGAGACTTGCCCTCCGCCACCATATGTGCCCCAGGGTTTGTACCCAGCCGTTCCAGTGGACCGAAAGGGAGGGATGGGAGCAGCTGTTGCGACTGCTCCAGTAGCTGTGCACCCTCCTGCTCCATTGTCTGTCCCTCCTACCCTCCGTCCCACTACCTCAGAATTAATCACCTTGTGACCCAGGACGGTGGTCGCTTCCCCCGCCTCCCCAGTATTTTTAACACCCCCGGCTAGAGGAATGGCGTTACCCCTGAAGGGATGACCGCTGCCTCTTCAGATGATACCCCACGATGCTCTATGGGAGGGATGGAAGGTCGTCGAGTTTTTACTCGATCATCCTTAAGTGATGAAGAAAGACGGGCTGTAGTGATTCAGGCGTCCCAATGGATGCGGAATCCAATTTATACGTTAGAGGACATTTGGAGTACTATGAAAGATTTTGAACCAGTTACTCAACAACTAGCATCAGAACACATGGAAATAAGACTGATTTCTTTATGGGAACAATGCTTTCACGAAGATCTGGCCCCTCAGATATTGTGTGACATCAGAGATCGAGCATTTAAGTTCAAATTACAGGCCCACAAGGTGTTCCAGAATGTTGAAACCCTGATAAATTCTCGGGACCGAATGATTAGGAGATGTCCAGATGTAGGGACACAGTACCCTATGAGAGACGTGCACTCCCTCTTTCACCCCGAGGTTCCCGAAGTATTGGACGGAGGAGGTTAGATCATTAGAGCACGTGTAGAGACATATTTCCGAGACCAGTGGGTTTATACCCCTTGGAAACGGAGTGAAGTCCTTACTTTAAAAGCTCAGCTCCCTGACCCTCCGAAAAATCCTACAGCTTATTACAAAGAATTAACTGAAGCCGCAAATTCAGCCGTTATGACTCTAGCTGATATCGAGTTCTTTTTCGGTCTTTTAGTCCCAGTGGACATATGGAAACAAGTGCATGATTCAGATCATGCCGCCGAACTTGGAGGGACTTGAGAGCAAATTAAGGCATAGGACAAAGATCGAAAGCCTGGCAATAAACCTAAAGACGAGATTTTAGCTGTACCAGCTCAAATTATTACATTTATGCAAACCCTTATTCCCCCGTGGAAAGTGGACTGGGATAAGTTAACAGCCTGCATCCAAAAAAAGGATGAAAATGTGTCAGATTTCTTTACCCAGTTTGAGAAAGTATTTATTGACTTCAGTGGACAGGATTTGTCCACCGAAGGTGGCATACAGCTATTTGTCAACAGTATTGTCACTAATTTGTTACCAGAAATAAAGACACGTTTACAGGCTGCCGAAAGTACTTGGACTACGTCAACCCCTTAGCATGGCTCAGTATTATGAGCATCGAGAAAATGATAGTAAGGATAAGTCGGACAAAAAGGTTAAGGAGTTGAAAACTCGTGTGCAGCTGTAGCAAGTTAGCAGAGGGCAAAATGGAAGAAGAGCAAGCAGGGGCCCTTTCCCTAGGGGCGCAATTATGAGAGGAGGTGGAGGACAGGGACCCCCTGTAAGGTATGATCAGTTCTCGAATTGCAGACAGGAGGGACACTGGCGAGCCCAGTGTCCATTATTGTATGAACGGGGTGGTTTCAATAGGGGACGAGGAAGAGGAAGTACTGATCAAAGTAGTATGAGACGTGGTGACCGGTCCGGTGATGAGTCAGGAAAAAACTATTTTGATGATTTTCAAGGAAGGCAGTACTACAATGAGGATTATCAAGAAGACAGCTACTGTGGAAACAATTATGCATGAGACAGCCACGGACAGAATAGGGGCCATATACCAGTACCAGTTGACCAGCAGGGGCCTTATGTCCAGGGGAAATTGATGGGGACATCTGAGAAGTTTTTAGTGGATACTGGAGCTTTGAAAAGTTCTGTGGCTCATACATTGGTCCCGGGGGCAAAATAACGTATCAGTGGGATTTTCCGGAATCCCCGTGGTCAGCCCCGTTTCAAAACCACTTCCCTTTACCATTGGACCTGTTACTGTAGAATCACTGTTTTTGCTTACTTCTAGTTGCGTCGAAAATTTGCTAGGCTTGGACATATTGAAAAAGTTGCATGCTCGTATTTATTGTTCTCCTGATGGTTGTACCTAACATTGCAGCCTCCCATTGAACGTGTATCTCAATGTTTAGTCAAAAATGCACCCCTCCCTCCTGAGTTCTAAGATATACCACCCACTCTTTGGACAAAAGGGGACCTTGGATGTGGGATTATTGAAAATACCACCTGTATCCATAACCCTAAAACTAAATGCGAATTTACCACGTATTCCACAATATCGAATTTTGCCTGAAGGTGAACAGGCTTTATTGCATGTTATTCGTGATTTGATTAAGAAAGGAGTTGTAGAGGAAACAGCATCAAATATTTGTAATAGTCCCATTTTACCGATTTTGAAAAAGGCCCCTTTAGATGGTGATCCTGATTATAAAGTTACTTATCATTTTGTAATTGACCTTAGAGATGTTAATAAAATAGTGATTCCTCAGTATCCTGTGGTGCCTGATATCACTGCCATCTTGACTATGATTCCCCCTACCGCGCAGTATTTTTCGGTGATCGATCTAAAGAACGCTTTCTTTAGTATCCCCATACATCCAGATAACCATCACATTTTTAGATTCTCATTATCTAGTCGCAGTTTTAGATTTTGTCGCGCACCCCAAGGCTTTACTGAAAGTCCTAGTATTTATAGCCAGGCTCTAAAACCGGTACTCGATGAATTACTTCTCCATTCTGGTAATGTTCTCATCCAATATGTGAAAGATATTTTGGTGGCATCTGATATGGCGGATGGTTGTAAGGAGGCCACTGTTAAATTATTGCATCATCTGGCTACTAATGGTAATAGTGGGCCCGATTCACAGAACTAACTTAAGACAAAATCCTAAACTTACTACTTTTGGTATTCACAGAAGTTAGGATTTTGTCTTAAGTTTGTCTTAAGACAGACTTAAGACAGACTTAAGTTAGGATTTTGTCTTAAGTCTGTCTTAAGTCTGTCTTAAGACAAACTTAAGACAAAATCCTAACTTCTGTGAATACCAAAAGTAGTACGTTTAGGATTTTGTCTTAAGTTAGTTCTGTGAATCGGGCCCAAAGTATCCCTGTCCAAATTTCAGTATTGTCAACAGGAAGTAACCTTCCTTGGTCACTTACTGTCGAAAGCGGGGAGACGATTAACTCCTAAACGAATAACTGTTATTACTAACATGTCTGTGCCTCGTACTCAACGTGATGTTCGTACTTTTCTAGGCATAACCTCTTGCTGTCGCCAATGGATTCCTAATTTTTCTCTTCAGACTAAACCTCTGTTGCACTTAGTTACAAAAGATGTGCATGAACCCTTACCCTGGACAGATGAATGTCAAGATGCTTTTAATTCTTTGAAATCTGCTCTTTGCTCTGCGCTTGTTCTGGGTACTCCGGACTACCGAAAACCTTTTGTACTTTAGGTGCGTGAAGTGGACGGTTGTTCTCTTTCAGTGTTAACCTAGGATTTTGGCGGAAAACAACGACCCTGTGCATATTTCTCAGCAGTATTGGATACTGTTGCCCGAGCCCTTCCTAGCTGTCTAAGGGCTACTGCTGGTGTGGCGGTGGCCATTCTACAGTCGGAGGGGATTGTTTTAAATACCGACCTCACAGTGATGGTACCGCACGCTGTGGACATATTACTGAACAGAACAAAAACTCAGCACCTCACAAGTGCACTGTTGACTGGTTATGAATTAACTTTATTCGCACCCCACATTAAAATTAAACGATGTGCCACTCTGAACCCAGCCACGTTACTACCCCTCCCTTCGAGTGATCAAAAGGACGATGTCCATGATTGTATATTTCGGATGGAAGAAGAAACGAAGGGACGTGTAGACCTCACCGACTCCCCTTTATCTGACCCACAAGGGGAATTGTATGGGGATGGCTCTTGTTTCAAGTTACCAGATGGCACGACCACAGCTGCTTATGCTATAACTACTCTTAGAACAGTAGTAGAGACCGCTTGGGTTTCTCAGCACTCAGCGCAAGCAGCTGAACTAATAGCATTATTAAGGGCCTGTGAGCTAAGTGAAGGGTTAAGAGTAAATGTCTTTACTGACAACCAATACTCCTTTGGTGTGGCCCATAGTTTTGGGCGGCTGTGGAGGGAACGAGGATTTCTTACTTCTCACGGTCAAAGAATACAACATGGCCAGTTGATTGAAAGACTGTTATATGCTTTAACTTTACCGGAAAAGGTAGCTATCATCAAGTGTAGTGCCCATAAGAAAATCATTGATTCTACAGGAGAAGGAAATGCTTTTGCTGATCAAGTAGCGAATGAAACAGCACAAACTAAAACGTCCACAATGTTCCCCAGTGTAGCAACTCGATGGGTGGCGGAGACTACAGTATTTGATAACACTATTGAAAGTGTTAAGGAATTGCAGAAAGAGGCCACGTATGATTAATTGTTAAGATGGGAACAGGAAATAGGGCAGTTAGACAAGAATGATTGCTGGATTGATTTGACGGACAGACAGAGATGGCTATTGCCAAATGCTCTGGTGTATGCAGTAGTAGTGATGGCCCATGGCACTGCTCACATTGGAGCAAAAGGCATTTGTTCATTATTGGACCCAGTGTGGAATAACTCGAATATTCCTTAAACTGCCGCCCATGTAGTTAAATACTGCATGGTTTGTTTGCAGCATAATCCTGGAGGAAGAGAGACAGTCCTTAGTGGAAATTTTGCCCCCCCCCCTTCTTTGCCATCTGAAGTTTTACAGATGGATTATATTCAATTTGACAGAGTGAACAATCTCAAGTATGTGCTAGTGGTGGTTTGTGCATTTGGTTAATGGGTTGAAGCATACCCCACCAAGGAAAACACTGCCCTAGCTACTGCAAAAGCCCTAATTACAGAATTTTTGCCCTGATTCGGTTTGCCCCGAATTATATGGACAGATAATGGGGTACATTTCAATGCAGAAATCATTATGGATGTTTGTACAGGGTTGCAAATAAAACAAACATTTCATGCAGCACAACACCCACAATCTGCAGGATTGGTCGAGAAATATAATGGCATATTGAAATTGAAAATGGCAAAGATACAAGAGAGTACGGGTTTAAGTTGGCCTGATGCGCTGCCCCTAGCATTAATGTCAATACGAGTTACCCCCAATACTCGGGCTGGGCTGTCACCTTATGAGGTTGTTTTTGGACGACCAGCCAACATGTGGGGTGTCCCAAGACCCAAATCCTTCCATGATCTTGATTACCCTATGATGACAGACTACCTGTACGCTTTAACTAAAGATCTGCGTTCTATTCATCAACAGGTCTCAGCAGTACTGCAGCCGCTACCGGAGGGTCCCGGACATCGCCTAGAACCAGGACAGTGGGTCCTTGTACGGAATTACCAACGAAAATCGAGTCTGGAACCGAGATGGATCTGTCCCTACCAGATTCTCTTGGCCACTCGGACAGCAGTGAAAGTGGATGGGAAGAAGAATTGGATCCATGCGTCACATGTGAAGAAGCTACCCTTACCACTTTCCTCTGATCAACAGAACTGAGACGGGGTTCTAACACAAGAGGGAGAACAAAGGGTACAAAATTACTGGGAAGATCATTTTGTGGATGGATAGCAAGAGCCTGCCTGTGAGGCTCTAAACGGACACAGGGAGAAGAAACCCTCTGGCAGTTGGCTTGCATCTGTTTCCAGAGTTTAGTTTGGACTTTTAGTTAGGATGTATCCCTTTGCCCGATTTGTTTTTGAAGATGAGAGACCTCTTGCTCCTAGACCTTTTATTGAAAATGTCCCCATGTTCTCCAGTTGGGCTACCAGAGTGAAGATAGCCTTTGTAATAACTATTGCAGTAATTATGATAACCTTAATGAGCATGTTTATATATTTAGAATTTCAATATCCAATGCACCATGTTTTAGGTACCACTGCAACCCCACCTGAGCATTTCTTTTATACTTTGCCTCCCCATAAAGAGCAACATCGAGAAACCTATGTTAAAAATGCGTTTATAGAAATGCTACATGAGGCTCATAGCACTACAAATAAGACAAACTGCTGGGTATGTGGTCTCTTGCCATCTGTAAAGCATCGCCATGATTTGTTTATTTCCTTACCGCTATCACACTTGGCAAGTTGTGAAGCCTGGTTTCAGTTACTATCACTCATGTATTTGCATTATGTAGCTGACCCCAAAAGATATACTGAAAAGGATTATGAAGCTGTTCTAAAATATATAGAATAAGACCTGGGATTTGATGCTCAGGGGAACCAGGGGGAGGGATCTTTAGATCCGGATGCTTGTATGAATATGTACACCACTTATGAAAACGCTACTTGGTTACAAGAGGAAATGTTGGATTTTGAAAAATTCAATTCTACCCAATATTTTCAGCATTTCCAGGATCGAAATGTCACCAATGATAAGGCAATGCCAGTTCCTATTCTGAATAGTACTGCTTCCTTTTGTATACAAGAGAAAGGTCATGTTAATGTAGGGAATAGTAAATGTAACTATGCTCACATTTTGCATACTACCAGTACACCACCTCTAATTACTCCTCCCAATGCATATTTTGTATGTGGAGAAAATGCCTACACTTGGCTTCCGCAAGGGTGGGCCGGAAAATGTTACCTGTCCTTCTTGTGTCCTACAGTGTATATAGCTCCTTCTAACTATCACAAACACACCAGCTGACTAAACGGAGTTTAGATCCTTATCGAGTATGAAGAAGTGTTAGTACTGAAGTCACTGATCAGACTGATACTGCTGCTCAGCAGTTAGTGGACATAGCGTAGGGTCTCTTTCCAATATGGGGTCCCATTTCATCTAGGAGAGACGTTAGGCGTCTCTCTAGAGTAGTAGAAAATGTAGTTCAAACTACTGCTGGGATTTTGACTAACCTCACTGTAGAGCTTCAGGCTTCGAGGCTTGTCACGCTCCAAAATCGGATGGTGCTTGATGTCATCCTAGCTGATCGAGGAGGAGCAGTTCGCGTGATCGGCAGCTCCTGCTGTGTATATATTCCAGATTCTGATCCTAATATACATTTAGCTATTCAAAAATTACATCGCTTAACTGCGGAAGTCCATGCTGACACTGGCACTTGGTCTTTTACTGGGTGGTTTTGGGATCTCCTCTCTACTTGGGGCTGGAAGATTTATCATGATTCTGTCTGGAGCACTGGGAGTGGTATTTGTTTTTTGCCTGTGCCTTCATTGTGGCCCGGCATGTTGCTTCTATTGTGCAGCAAAACTTACTTCCTCCTTGACAGTTTCCCGACAGACTAAAATTGAAAAGCAGTTAGTGCAGAAGGAGGTGCCCGACCTTATGCAGATAGATGAGGGTGTGTTCTTAGATTAGTAGACCAGCCTTTATATATTGGCTTCATCACGCCAAAAGGGCAGTCTGAAGAAATATAAAAACAATGCTATATAATGTTGTCATAATGTAGCCAATATATTTCTGCTATTTCGATAGAGGCCCCTTGTAAATACACTCGACCCATGTACATCTTACGAATTGGGCCCGAATTGAACAAGCACCATCTTGGTTTCATTTCCCGAGGCCTTTTTCCCTCTTTTGTTAGTAAGGAAAACACGTGACATGTTGCTAAGAGGAGAGCCTAAAAGGTCGGCCTAGGCTATGAACAGAGCATTGCTTCTAACTTAGGAAACTCAAGGTCACATCTGCTCTTTCTTGAAGGATGAGCATATTCCTGCAGGCGCCATGCCTGTACTCCCATGCACCAGAACGAAAGGGAGGCACCTTTACTGACCTACACCCGGAATAACTTTAGCAGAGTTTCAAACCAATATATTGTGCCTTATATGGGTGTTCCGGTTGGTCTCTCTTGAACTGGTACTTTTCCATGTACGGGTTTCTATGAGGTATGTTGAAAGTATATATGCACTGTTTTGAACATGATCAAGCAGTCTCCTCTGCACACCTTTGCGAGCTGTGACCAGAGGGAGGCTCCCCTGTACAGGGCGCTGTGCAAAATAAATGATTGAACCTTTTCCATTGCCGACTGATTTATGTATGGTAAATAAGGTATATGGGCTATTGGTAAGTATAGCTCTATGGTATATTTTTCTAGAACTTCAGCGTCACAAACCATATACTAAGAAAGTGGAATAAGAACCATGACTGACATCGATACAAGGCCTAGAGCCTTTAGATCCTCTGGGGCCTCCAGGAACCACCCATGGTAGTGTAACAGGGGACCCACGGGGGACGCGTGCAGTGTCTAAACACAGCCGCAAATCACCATTAACTTCTATGGGGAAAGTCGCGGTTGGAAAATTACAGATTAAGGACACTTAGGAGTGGACTTGGAAGAAACCCCTTGAGAACTAGACAGTTCGAGAGTCAATACCCATGGGAGCATCGGAGTACTCATGTTACCTCACCCAGAGAAGCCGGGTGTATAGGTGTATTTTGGTGTCGGTTTTCGTTGTCGTTTCCTGTGGCGAGCTGCAAAGAAGTGCTGCAGGTGACCAAGTGGAAAGTGTCCGGATGGATCCAAGGGTGGATCGAAGATATGAAGAACCTGAAAGCAGAGGGGACAGAGTCTGGGTCACTAGCCAGTGACTCAGGAGGCAAGGAGACAATGCCAACCAATGTTGGGTGATTTCAGGTGAAGAAGGTGAAGCTTGACTCTTCAGCCCGAGGACCAAGAGGTGTTGACGACAACCAGGAGCTGGATTCGAGCTGTCCCATAAAAAATGTTGAGTGCTGCATTGTTGGTATCCGTATTAGACCCAACAAGCCTTGGCAACAGCAACCGATGCAGAAAGTAAAGATTGGCTGTGATGCAGACCAGCAAGGTCTGAGGGACTCACCCTTTGGAGGAGAGTCAGGGCACATCTGGAGCAACCAGGAAAGTCCAAGAAACAGAAGATTTACCTTCATGGAGACCCTCCAGTCGACGGAGCAGGGATCACAAAGGGGCCTCAAGCAGAAATGCTAGACGCGGGCCCACGGAACACTCGTGGAGAATAGTCCCACAATCTTCAGTGCAGATGGTGCTCAGGACTTGGACTACGAGTAGCCCAATGTACAACTTCGGGAAACCTTGGGTAGTAGGTGCACTAGCAAATGTGCACAGTGTCCAGGAGTTCTGGTCCCTCGTCACTCGTGATGGCTACAGGTCTCAGCTTTGCTGGGATCTCGTGTTGGCCTCAGAAATGTCTGGAAGTCCATGTCCTGTGTCACAAAACCTTCGGGTTCCAGCAGAAGCCTTGGAAATGCAGACCAGCAAGAAGCTTCATTGGTGCCTGTTTGAACAGGGGAGTCACTACTTGACCCCAAGGGAGATTCTTCCATCTAATAGTTGAAAAAGAATGTCGAAGTTCCAGGATATATGTTGCAGAGTTTCGTCCAGGGTAATCTAAAGTCCCAAGGACTGAGTTTCTATACTTATACAAAGTTTAGGGGTTGGACTTACTCTAGGGTCCCACCTATGGGAGGATCCAGGGTGGGGGTGGTTACACCCTTTTCCCTTTTCCAGTTTTGTACCAGAGCAGGGGATGCGTGCCCCTGCAACTGGTTTGAACTGGGGTATGCACAGGGACATCAAGTGTGCCCCCAGCACTGTCTGAAAAAGCATTCTATGAATGCACCCACCCAGCCCCAATACACTAAAGCCTGTCGGGAGGTGCCTACAACTCCCTGTGAAAGGAAATCTATTATCCAGGCCTTCCCTGCTGGATGTTCATCCAGCAGCAGGAGGTCAGACCTGTGTCTGTGTCTGTGACATCCATTTTGTGATGCCAGGGCTCTTTAAAACTATTACCGTTTAAGTACGTTTGTACATGTCTTCTCCCTCTAGAAGGGTGGAATTCTGCCCCCGCCACCAGGACTGGTGTGGGGGTAGGATTCCAAAGTGTTTGACACCAAACACAACATGTTTTGATGCAGCCATCCCAAAGTTAGCATTTACGAGAGGTTATAATGTACTTAACAGTATATGGTATGGCTGTATCACAGAACAGCTACAGAGAAGTGATTCTGAAAGCTGCAAAGGGGCTCAGCTCATGCTTGGGCACCCTTTCACACAAAACCAAGCACTCTGCCTTCAGGATTGTTAAGGCCTGCCATCGGAGTGACTTATACGTTTATATGTGTCTGTCATTTAAGGTAGATATAGGTAGCCTATATCTCAGTGAGGGGTGCATGCACCACCTTACCCAGGCTGCAGTAGCAGGCCTGTTAGTGTTATGCCATTTTGTAAGGCTTCCCAGGGGAGGCTTAATACATGCTTCAGCCTCTGGCAGGCCTCTGGGGTAACTATGACCCTATTACCTAAGGTACCATATACTAGGGACTCACAAGGGTAACCCAGTAACCATTCTGGAGTGTACCTAATGTACATACAATCAATTTACAGAGGAAAGCAAATAGGCTGGTGCCCTGAATAGCAGGGTCTCAGCCAAACTAAGTCAAAAACCATCAAAACACCAGGAGAAAAGTTTGGGCAACCATGTAGTCAGATTTCACTTCCTATAGGGAGGAGTAGAGACCCCAGTATCACGACCGGCGTGGAAGCCAGATCGCTCATTAGACATTTGCGCTGGCTACTGCCTGGTCCATGAAGGTCCAGTGCTATTCGGAGAGGGGCCAGCAAATATTTCAAGTGGGCGACTTGGAGATATCTGTGGACCATGGGTAAGTTAAACCCCCCTTCGTGTTTGGGGCAGACAGCTGCACTACGGAAAGGTGCTCCTTCCTATTGCCCCATTTAAATGTATTTATTGCCAGCTGTAGTGCCCGCATTGCTTTCGCCTGGGGAACCAAAGGAAGCGTCTGAAATAAGTACAAGATCCGTGGTAGGACAGTCATTTTAAACTTACTTATAAGCCCAAACCAGTAAAGGTTGAGCTTAGTCCAGCCATCCAATGGTCCATCAGAGCTGTGTAATTCAGCTATAGGAGTAAAATAGTGTGGGGCTAGATCTGGGATGAAAAGCCTAGTTGGATCATGTTGGACTTGGCCCTTCTGGCAGGTTCACCCCTGAACGTTTTGCCTTTTAGTGTTACATAATTATAATGATTTCTGGTCTTTGCGGACTTTAGCACTGTGGCGCAGTGTAAAGTGCGTGTGCTCTCTGAGTGCGTGTGTGAGATTGGCCTGCTCTGCCTTAGGAATACATGGGAAATGTGTGTGTCCATGGTAATTCATGATGCATGGGGAGTGCAAGGTTGAGTTTGGTATGTGCGAACTCGTGAGATTGAATGCTGCGCAATGATGTGTGCGGCGTTCATGTGTCTAGTGTGGAAGTGCCACTTCTAGAAGTTGGTGTGTCTGTGCATTGAATGTGCTGGCTTGTGATTGGCTGGAGCTGGCTGGTGTGCCAGGCTCCTGGACTCTGGATGGGTCTGCCCTGGTGGTGAATGGGGAGATCCGCCTGTTGATGGCAGGGAGGAGCTGCACCTGGGACCTGAATAGGGCTGGGCTTTCCCCACACAATGCTGGCTCCACCTCCTGTGGTGCGTCTAATGACCCTAGCCTGGCCAGTGAATATTGAGAGGGGCTGAGCCCATCAGAGTGCTCCCAAACCAGCTGCGTCTGGTTTTTCCCCCACCCTACACCCTAGAGACAAAGCGATTTTCTGTATAAAATGAGGCTGTGACCTCATGTTCAATGTTCTTGTTTTTAACTGGAATCTACCATGGGCGTGCTGCTCCTGGGGCCCAGGGTAAGGTTTGCCTCCCTGGGCCCTGCCCAGCCCCTGGATGCTTGATGGACTTTTCTTTTGGACCTTGCTGCATGGGACCCCACTTTCTGATTTAAAGGGTCATTCCTTGGGGGCTTGGTTGTTTACATGCCCCCCAGCGCCTGAGGAGCGCTTTATTTTTCTTGTAAAGATTTCCCAGCTAATGGAGAGCACGTAGACCACTTTGGGAGCGCTTCTGTCTCTCCCCCCTGGCAGCGCTGGGCTGTGATCGCCACCGAGGGAATCCCAGTGTAGGGATTCCCCCATTTTGTCCAGGCATTACACGTTCCCACCCTGCATTGTGGCCGATTCCTCTTTATAAATTTACACGGGTGCCCACCCCGTTTATAGGAGCCTATACCGGGTGCCCACCCCATGTCTGCTTTTATTTCATACTACGAGGGAGCCTACCCCTCATATTCTGCCCAAAGGAGGCCGCCGCCGTCCGCGGCCCACCTGACTGTGGGCAGGACCCCCGGACGGAAGTGACGCGGCAACGCGGAAGTGATGCCTCGAGAAAGGAGGTCGGGAGCTCACCCCACCTCCTCGAGCCCCTGTAAGAAGAGAGGAACGCCCTCCCGTGGCCCCCGTGAAGTAGGGAGAGCCATGGGGCCGCCAACAGCAATAGCCCAAGTTTTGCAGGGCTCCCGTGTCCTGGAGGGAGCCCCGACAGAGGAGTCCTGCGGCGCCACGAGAGAGGAGAGAAAGCCGACCGGCAGCATCAAGAGCCCTGGTGCGTAAAAGGGAAGACTGCTGTCCTGAGTCAGCCGCAGTGCCGGTAAGCAGAGAGGCCCCGGTCAGACTGCCCCGTTGGTGCTGGGGGCCGCTCCAACAGTGAAATAATTGGTTAGAGGTCCCCGGGTAGTGGGGACCCCATTGCTTCTTACTGGTGCCATTGTTCACGGGCGGCCCCGATGGCAGTGGGCCACCCCGAACTTCCACGGGCATAAGTTCCTACCCGAGCCACGTGGCTCCCACGTGAGGGGTGATGTTTTCGGCCCCAAGCCTGTGTGTGGCCCTATCGCTGAGGACATCTTTACTTTAAAGGTCCCAAGCCTTCCCCCCATTTCTGCATTATTGTGTAGAGCCCACGAGGGGCTTCTGGGGACACACTGTTTTAGAGGCTAGAAAGGCTCCCATAAGGGCGCACATGTCTGTCCCAGAGTCTAGAAGGCTCCCGGTTGTCGCAGAGTTGGTTCCAAGGGCCAGTGAGGGCCCATGTCGCAGTTTGAGTTACAGCTGCCCAGCAAGTAGTGGGCAGCTGCTCCGTTTAGATTTTCTTCCTAAGGACAGGTCTCTGGACTTAGGAGTGAGATGCACTCCTTCATCCCTATCTTGGCCTTCCCCAGCTGCACAGCACTTAGTGCCAGCTGCAGTGTTTAGGCCCTGTTCTGTCCCCAGCTGCCCAGCAAGTAGTGGGCAGCTGCTACGTTTAGGTTTTGGCGCAGTGTCGCAACCTGGACTTGGATGTGAGTTATGTGCTACATGTGATGTCTGCACTAAATGTGATTTATGTGGTATTATGGTTTATGTGCTAATGCTTTGGGTGTTAGGAAATGTACTGTGTGTAGTATATTTTGCGCACCCTGTGTTCTGACACCTCTGAATGTGTTTTTATGCATCATGTATAAAGTTTCTGGCCTATACCCCTAAATGTATCTTTATGCTTAGGTGGCTGTTTTTCCTAGTATAGTTATGCTAGTGAGTTCATGGTTCCCTACGTGATATTTTCCTAAGGTAGTTAGGGTTGCGTAGGTGGTACTTACCTTTTACCAGTGGATACTGGTTGTGTGATACATTTGTTATCTGGTGCTTAAAACTATCTCCAAGGGCTTGATACTGAGCTCGCCCCTGACCAGAGTCCCAGGACAAGTGGACTCTATTGTGCCTTCCCTGCCAAGTTGCTGGGATTTGTCTGACCTCCTGGTGCCACTGGAGCCCCGCATGAAGTGTGCCTCGCTCGCCCCCCTTTTGCAGCCCGTGCCTGGTTGCCCTAAATGCCTCGAGCCGCGCGGCTCTCCTCTGAGCCGCGCCTGCTTCGCTTGGCCGCCCGCACCCTGTCCCGTGCCTGGCCGCCCTAAATGCCTCAAGCCGCGCCGCTCTCCTCTGAGCCACGCCCGCTTCGCTGGGCTGCCCGCACCCTGCCCCTTCTTCCTCTGAGTCGCACACTTTGGTCGCCCCAGCCTCAGAAAAAGCCCAGAGCCCCCTTTGGGAGGCGGGAAACACCCGCACACTTGTAGCGTACCGACCGCCTCCCGCCCGCTCCGGTCTGCCGAGGAGGTCCCCCGCCACCAGAACGGAAGGCACGGTCCGTACCTGCCGCCAGTTATTATATGTTCCATGTTCTAAAAGTGTTACTCCTACAAAGTGCTAATTCTACCAACGGCTAGTTCTAAAAGTGCTTATTCCTGACAGTGGTCCATGTGACCATGTCCTATGTATATAATCCCCTGTAAATTCTGCCCGTGCCTCTGGCACATTGTAAAGTGTGTGTTTAC
This sequence comes from Lissotriton vulgaris, assembly GCF_964263255.1. Taxonomy (NCBI): domain Eukaryota; kingdom Metazoa; phylum Chordata; class Amphibia; order Caudata; family Salamandridae; genus Lissotriton; species Lissotriton vulgaris. The sequence goes on along the minus strand of NC_141685.1, from coordinate 2,073,677,745 downwards.
TATCTGATGTGTTTGGTAATACAAAGGCTATTTTTATATATCCTTGTGTGGAGTTCCTTTTATGGGGAGCCTTGGATGTTGTTGCTCGTGGGTGCGTGCGCAAATACTTAACTTGCATTTCCCCGGGGATCAGCCTTACTGCTCGTGTCACGTTGCCAAGGGGGTGAGCAGGGGTTATCTTTGGAGTGTAGCTTCCTTGCCCTAACTAGAGTGGTGGTTTCTGCCTGGCTGTGGCGCAAGCCTCAGCCAACCAGAAATCCAATTTCTAACAGATCATCCCTAACCTGCAAGCATCTTTCATTTGGCTGGCATACTTCAGTAAAGTGACTCATCCACTCATCTTCCGGAGTCAGAGATTCCTCTTTTGATGTATCATAATCATTAATAAAACAGGTGATTTATTACCTCCTATAACTTAGTGCTGCCCCTCAACATTACAGTGGCTGATAAGTCCTCCCTTGCTATGTTTCCTTATCTCCCTTTTCCTTTATTCTAGTATCTCTTTATATTGGCATCTAGCCTTTTGAACATCTACTAAGGATTAGGGGGTTCATTTAAGTGTGGACTTCGGCCATTTATGAGCAGCGAAGCATGCCATACTAAACCATTGTTGTAATGGTATCTCATGAGGTTGGGCAGTTTATAGTTAATCCAACTGCAATTGACCTACCTTAATGTCAAACTCTACTTATATAGCAGAATATATGTAAATCAAAACAGACTCCATATTATCTTTACTTATTTTTGGTTCAAATTTCACAGAATCAACTGTGTCCCACTGGGCTCTCACCCGTTTATTTTTTGAGTAAACTGATTTGTGACTTTTATCCTCAAGGGTTATCTTTACTTTACTTGTTAGTGTAATGTTCAATGGATTATGGTTGCTAAAGAATTAAGGAACAATTTTAAAATCCAAAATAAGTGAAGAAACTTCTTCAGATATTAATATAAAACCAATAGTACTCTGTGGGCAACTTTCTGTAAATGTAGGGATGGTTTCACCTACTGTTGGTATGACAGCAGATGTGAATATGGAATCATATTTTAATATAAGGGTGTTCAAGGCATCCCCTAGTGTGTATAGTGTGCCCTATTAACATTGTTTTCTATAGGAAAATCACACAGTTAACTGTCTTCCAGGGGGCAAAATTAAATATAAAAATTCCCTGCCCACAACCAGACAACCTCCCTACTTAAATACTGATAAAAATTCTCCTGGAAATTTGTCAAATTATCAATTATATCACACACATCTTGTTTAAAAACATTATTATTAAAAATAATCAACAAGATATCAGACTCTGGGCGTGGCCAAGCCGCGGACCAAGATGGCCATGGGGCATGAGGCTCCGAATGGTGGTGCAGCATCGATCCGGCTGTCTCTGCTGAAACGGCTTGTTGCGATTTTGCAAAACAAGGCAGTTAAAAACCGTACCCGATAGAGCGGCGCCGGTGATATTTTGTCCACAAAATCTGCCTCCAACAAGCTGAAATCTGCTTGGAGACCTGAGGGGGCGGAGCCAGTGCAGCCTATGATGCCGTCGGCTGGAACAGTTGCGGGAGCACACTGGTGGTGCACAGTATCCCCGCGGTGGTATTTGAGCAGCGGCGAGCGCTTCGTATGAATATCTCCCCAGTCCATTGCCCCCAGGCGGCCATCGCAGTGCACCCCCCCTCTTTGCAAGCTGACGTGGGGGCCACATATTGCTCCGTCGATGCTCTCGTAGGCCCCCGCAGAGACAGGGTCCTCGGGTGTGCCAGGGAGGCAGCCATCCGGCTGTGTGTGTGAAATGAGGGGGGCTCTGGAATGCTGATGCCCCTACCATCCACTGGATAGAGGCCTGGTCTGGCTGTGAAGACTGGAGACCTGTATTTGAAGCTTACCTTTTTACTTGAGTCGCCCCCAAGTGGGAACGCTTCCCTGTCTGCACCGCACGAAAGGTGATGGGCGCCTGGGAGTAACACTCCGTTCTAAGGGCCCTTAACTGCATTGGGGATAGCTTTGTGGCTGGCAGTGACATTGCAGCCCCTCCCTGCGCTGTGTGAGATCTCTGCCTGCGACCTGCTCATTTGCTGCGGCCTGTACTCTCTTGTGGAACCGATCCCACAGGCCCATTTTTGGCAGGGTAACTCTCTTTCAGACTCCTGATCCTGATGCCTCAGTGGCTATGACAGGGGCCTGCATTAGCGGCCGGTAACTGAGGTGGGTGTAGGGTTACCATATAGCCTTCACCCAGTACCTCTCCATTTGAGGACCGAGGTGCCCCCGAGTCTAAATTTGTCATTGATTTCATGTGCCTTCATCTCTGCTTGTTATGGGTCACTCTTTTATACCAAACACAAGAAAGTGCCGGACAGTCTGAATAGATGCAAACAAATGCACACCTAGTATAAGTAATTGCTAGGTGGACAACCCATTCGTGATTGATCACTTATATTTTATGGAAAAGTTTTTTGAATCCTGAATTACAAATGAACAAGTGGACAGAGAAATGAAATACTAGCCTACTTGTTTCCACCACCCTTACGTATTGTATGTGGCATAGTGATTAATTAGGGTTTATATCATCTCACCCACAGGAAAACCCACAGAGAGTTTCCTGACATTGCAAGTCTAAGGTACCCTTACGTGTATGTACAGTGTGGTAGTCTCAGTAAGGTGGTAGTCAACATTCCATTGATACCATTTTTTTTAAATTCACAGCAACAACGACCCCCAATCCTTGTCCTGAGGAGAACCCTCTACTTATTCTATGGGTTCGAAACGCGTCGGCGTCCTGCTCCACCCAGATACTGCGAATATTAGGGCACAATAGGAACAGAATTCGCACAAATTCTACATGTCTGCTTAGTTTTTTGTGTGTTCCTATTTTTGTACCACATGTTAAAATTAACACGTATCTAGGGTGGTGGAAACAAGTAGGCTAGTATTTCATTTCTCTGTCCACTTGTTCATTTGTAATTCAGGATTGGTGCCTCAGTATAACGTTACATTTTGAGGCATTGCACAGTTGTTCATTGTAATCACAATCATTATATGTGTATGTTGTAATGTTATGTACTGTATTTTGGTTTCAATGCATTTGTGTACTTTTTGTGAATGTGGTGTGTATTCTCTGATGCCAAAAACGTTTCAAAAAACTTTTCCATAAAATATAAGTGATCAATCACGAATGGGTTGTCCACCTAGCAATTACTTATACTAGGTGTGCATTTGTTTGCATCTATTCAGACTGTCCGGCACTTTCTTGTGTTTGGTATAAAAGAGTGGTCCAGCCGGTCAGAGACAGGACCCAGCCTTTCTCTCTTTTTTTTGTTATGGGTCACGGCAGCTTAATCTTCTGGCCACGGGCACACAGGTATGGGCAGAAAAGACCCCAAGCAGAGAGTGCTAACATTTCCACTTGCCGCAGAAATAGCACAGGATACTAACGTCACTATGGTGGATGTTGACCAAGGACAGGCTGCAGTGATGGGGGCTGATCCTCTCACACAGCTCTACTGGCAGAATTCAGGGTTGGGTTCCAATCGATTGACAACAGATTTGTTATGCTCATAAAGTGCTTGGACTCACTTGGGGCGAAAGTGGACATCCATGATAAAAGGTTGGATACGACAGAAGGTCGCACCTCAGATCTTGAAGATGGCGCCGCTCAATCAGTGAATTGCCTGGACCGCATAGAGAAAATCTTGAAAGACTATTGTATTTGATATAAAAATGGTTAAACCACCTTTCGCCCTGCCAGAAGCTGCCGGTATTGCGGGAGAGAAGTAGGTTTTATACCCTGTCAAATGAATTTCGGTGGTTGACCAGGTCTCCTGGAGACAAATTATGCTGTAATCTTGCATGAATTCCACCGCTGTGCCATTTTCTATCTTGGAGCGGAGACCAGCTATATTACAGAAAAGAAGCGTTATTGCAGGTCCATCCTTTACCTGAACTTTATCTTGTAGCATTCCTTCCTTTGCTAACTGTGGGTTGCCACTTTTTTTACCTACTTGTGCCTTTTCTTATAGAGGAGAGGGAGATCCACCCTCATTGGTACTAGGATTATTGTTGTCTACTACGAGTTTTCCCATACTCTTTTGTCCTACTGTTGACTGCCCATATCCTGAGATTGTAGTGAGCTACCACTGTTCTCAATGTTTGGGGCTTCTATATTTACGCAATAATTACATTTGGGAGAGTCCCCCAAGTCCCGGCTGTAGAGTCAGTTGACTCCTTCCATCCCCGCAAGCATGGAATAACGGTTAAATGTGGGGATGTTAGAGCCTGGGTGGTTAGTATTAAGACCCCATATGAAAGGTGGACGAGGGGGTCTTAACACTAGCGACTGGGGGTAAAAATAGGTTAAGTCCCATGTAATAATTCCTTCCCCACCTCTGTCGTTGAACCATTCCCCAATGTGTTTAGTTACTCTGTAATCCTTAAAGTTTATGATGATCACATCCCCCCTTAAGTCCTTGGGTCTGTGGCCCAGCCATCCTATTCTTCTAACGTGGAGTATTTCCCCGTTTATATTTGGAGGCAGGGGCCTATTGTTTGCCAACCAATTAACCACCTTGTTCTTCAGGGTTCAAAAGTCTTCAGTCTTTCCTTCCTCTAATTCTGGTACCCCCGTTAGAATCACTACGTAGGGGGCAGCCTGTGGAGGAAGGTCTACCTTCATCCTATGCGCCCTTGGGGGGTTAAGGTGGAGTTGAGTCCTGCTTTCTTCCATCTGGCTTTTTCCAATTTGGCCATTTCCTGATTTTTTGGCTTGTCCTTTCCCTTTTTTTCCATTGGTATTTGTGTGACCCTTGACTATTTTACCAGTGGTCTTGCTTTTCCTGCTCTGATGCAGATTGTAATTCCTCGCTATGTTTTTTGTCGGATGGTAGGGATGATGAGGATGGATTACAAATGAGGGGGCATATTACCAACAACTAGCGATAATTTTTGTCTCTAACTTGTTTAGAGACAAAAATTATCGCCGCACATTGGCGATTTTTATCGCAGATAAACTTTGCTATTAACAAGGTTTATCGCAAATGCGATAAAAAACGGCCGAAATGCATGAATATCGCTGAAAAGTCAGCGATATTCATGCATTATCGAGCAAATTCTCTTAGCCATGTTATCCACCTCCCATTGGATAACATGGCTAAGAACTGCTCAGGGCAGGTGTTAGCTTTTGGAGATATTCGAGCTTAGCGCGAATATCTCCAAAAGTTGGTAATAGGAGATAACGATGTTAGGGACTGTTTCCAGTCGCTAACATCTTGGCACGCCCACTTTGCATGTCATTAGTGATAAATATCACTGACATGCAAAGTGGGGCCCAAGATGGTCGCTATCTCCTACTAGCTGTCACTAACTGGTGTTAGCGACAGCTTGGTAATAGGGAGATAATTTTATCTCCGCTTTCTTGGCTTTTAAAGCCAAAAAAGCGGAGATAAACCCCCTTGATAATATGCCCCGAGGTTTTTATGTGTGTTTGTTATTAGCTCCCTGGTCTGGTCTACACTATTCTTTATCATGTTTTCGATTTCCCCCATTTTTTCTGACATAATTTTGACCCTCTGTACTAGGGGAAGTATTAGGGATCTTACTAATTGTTCCATATTCCCCATTAATTCTTTCATGAAGAGGGAATGCGGGGGTTGATACTCCGACCCACTTTTCCTAGCTGGAGTGCATGGCTTCATATGTGTACCTTCCTTCCTAGATGGGCTCTGTGCTACTTTTGGTGTCTTAGCGCTCCTACATTGATGATTGCCCCCCCTACGTTTTCTCTTTTTTTGCGGGTTGGTCTGGGCCTGTTTGTTATTAGGAGGGGTAGGTATGGGTGGATCAACGAGAGATTGGTCCTCAGATGACATTTCTAATGGTATATCTACCTGTGATGTATCTTTATTCAATTCCATTGATTTATTCTGATCTCGTAACTGAAGTGGGATACTAATGTCAACCTCAAAATTTCCCCCCCACTCTGGTCTGATGGAGTAATAACTGTTTTGGTCGTCCCCAGAGATGAACGTTTGTTGTGCGTGGGAGGAGACAGGGATAATCTGGTTGGCAGGGGCTGTCACTCCAAGGGCACTTTGCCTCTAGTGGAGGGACTTATGTACGTATTTGCAGCATGGTGAATGCCTGGGAGGGATTCGAAAGATGGAGCAAGAAATGAGTCCTGTGAGTTAATGGTGGTCACAGATATGTTAGTTGATGACAAAGGGGGAAGAGACCCAGCAGGAAGTGAAAGGCGTCTCTCCGTATGCTCAATGGCGTTTACCACCACCCCGTTTTCTGGAGCATGCGGTTGATCGCCGTCAAACTGGGTAGAGTGGGTTTTAACAACCCCTGCTTCTTTGTTACTGGGGCAGGCATTTCAGTAGACTAGTTTGTAAGCTAATTTTTCCCCTGTATTAAGTGCTAAAAAGGATCAATGCACGATGACCAAATGCAAGAATCCAGGGTTAAGACTAATTGCGCTAAGAGTTACTCTGTTTCTCTATAACATATGTTACCAGAAGTCAGAAGCAGTCTGGGGTAACCAGTAGGTGATAAGTCTTACTTCAGGATGCAAGATGTCCCAGGAATATCCTTTCGTAGGGCCAAGAGGGGGCGGCCCAGCCTGGCCTCCTCCGGCCCCAGAACGGCCACAAAACGGTCCCGCCATTGTCCCGGGCTTCTCCCGGGACGCTCCCGTGCACTCCAGCGCAGTGGATACCATATTATGTTTTATTTCCCAATGGGACGTCCTGTGGGCATGGCCGGCGGCAGACCGCGGGACCAGGTGTGCGTAGTAAAGCAGGGACTTCTGGTAGATCGAGTCCCTGCTAGCGTTAAATGGCCGGTTGGTTCTCCTGCTCGATACTGCCCAAGGTCACAAATCTAGGCGTGTCTCTAGTTGCTACTTGCTCCTGACGGCAAAGGTGCGGCAAGCAGTAGCGGCAGTCTCTCCCAGTTGTAGCAGGCAAGTTTGCAAGTGATCCTCTCTCCAGAAAAACGACACCCAGGGAGTTAAAGCGCCAGATGCTTTTTAACCTTCCTTTAGTGGTCTGTGGGCGTGGTTGGCGGCGGAACGCGGGACCAGGTGTGCGTAGTAAAGCAGGGACTCCTGGTAGATTGAGTCCCTGCTAGCGTTAAATGGCCGGTTGGTTCTCCTGCTCGATACTGCCCAAGGTCACAAATCTCGGCGTGTATCTAGTTGCTACTTGTTCCTGATGGCGAAGCGGCACCCGCGAAGCGGGTTCGGCAAGCAGTAGCGGCAGTCTCTCCCAGTTGTAGCAGGCAAATTTACAAGTAATCCTCTCTCCAGAAAAACGATCCCGTTGTTGTAATAACGGATTGACTTTGTCAAGTGTCTCATCCTGCGGAATTGAGGTATATAATGATTGAACGTCAAAAGAGACAAGTAAATCTGTTTCATAATCAAACTCGACATCAGGAAGTAGTCTCAACACCTCTGTCATGTCCTGTAAAAATTTCGGCATGTCTTTGACTATGGCACTGAGGAAAAAGACTACAAAGGTATACAATGGTTCTAAAAGTGAACCAATCTCAGAGATGATTGGGCGACCCACTGGTGGTCTAGTGGGTTTGTGGACTTTTTGAAGAAAATAGAAATAAGGCATTACTGGGTGCTTGGTCTGTAGAAAAATAGCCTCATGTGCTGTTATCCAACCCTCACTCAATGCTTCTTCCACCATAGTGGAGATGTTACTCTTAATTCTTTCAGTAGGGTCTTCTTTCAGAGGGCGATAGGCACTTCTCACTCCCAGCTGTCTCAAGCATTCAGTCAGATAAGTCTCAGAGTCCAAAAGGACTATCGCACCGCCTTTGTCAGCCGGTTTGATAGTAATCTTAGAGTCTGACATGAGGCTGGGCAAGGCTATCTCTTCCTTTCTAGATAGATTAGAAAATGTCTTCTGCTCTTTGTCAAGAATACGAGAAATGTCGTCACTCACTGCCTTCTCGAATGTTAGTACCTGAGGTGGTACCATATGAGTGGGGGGATAAAAGGTAGACTTCTCTCTCAATCCTGTATTGGTGTCAATGGGCTCTACTTCCTCATTTTTATATTTAAAGAAAAAATGCAGTCTCAACTTATGGAAGAAGTTTGCCATCTGCCAGTTTGTCTTGAAAGGATCTCCATTTGTTGTTGTGACAAATCCGAGTCTTCTATTGAGCACATTTTCTTCATCTGCACTCAGTACTTTGGAAATGAGATTTATGACTAGTCCGATTCCGTGCTGGGCCTTGCCTGCCCCACCTCCTTCTTCTTGGAACTGCAAAGAGTGCGGGGAGATGCTGGTGGGCTCCAATGGACCTGGGTTCTTTGATTTCTGCGTCTCCCCCTCGGGGGTCCCTGGCCAAACCCTAAAAAAGGCTTATTAGGAAAATTCCCAGTGTAGTTAGGCTGGACAGGCCCCATTGGTCCCATTGGCCTCATTGGGCCTGTGGGGAAATGAGGTTGCCATGGGTTAGGTTGCCACCATTGTTGGTAGTGATTAGGTGGACCCCCATGCCATCTTGATTGATAATTCTTGCCTCTCCCTCTACCCTGTTGGCCACTCTTCAAGGATGTGTCAGAATCGCTTGAATTCGATCTATCATCCGATGATGATGAACCATATGTGGACCCTAGCCTATGTCCTTTGGTGTTATATTCTTGAGGGACATAGCTATTGCTTGGATATGGGTACACCTTATCAAAAGTAAGTTTGGCGAGATCCTTCTTGAATTTCTCAATTTTTGTATAGAGAATGTTGTCTTTAAATTCTCTATTGCTTTTATTCATTTTGTCTTGATTTTTCTTAAAAGACGTACTAATAGTTGTTTTAATTTGGGATTCTAGCACCTGAATTGCGATCAAGATGGTGTCTGCCACACGCTTGGCTGTTTTGATGATTAATGTAAGCCAGTCGCATGTGCAGCGTCACGCAATCATGGACCAGTCCTTCACGAATTGTTTATCCTTAAGGAACAATCTTGGGGCATTAGTTACCACAAGGCCTGTTGGAGCACAGTTCCCTCTTAGATACTCTGCCATGGCAAGGCCATGGACAATAGTTCATGAATGTGATTCCTTCAAGCCTCGAATGTTATACCACTCGTCCTCATTACTTGCCGCCGTAGATGGAAGACTATCCAGAATACTGGGATTGAGGGATAAGATGGACTGTAATCCGTCATCATCGTAAGCCAGACCCCAATTCCCTGCCATGATGAAGAATGTGTGAGAGTGAAAAAGCTCTATCGTGTCAACAAACAAACAGAAGAATGAGAAAACGGAGCGAAGTCACACAATTTGTGTGGCTTCAAACAAGGTCCAGATGCAATGCAAGACCTATCACAAAAACCCACAGCCGTAGCTGCACAAGAACAAAACACACTATACTTAGGGTAAGGTCAGAGGCCAATATTTAGAGACTCAGCGGGATATACAGCCCCATACAAAACGTACAAAAACACAACAGATATCCCGAGGTCTAGTAATCAGGACCACAAATACTCTAACTGTCAAAGACTTCACTGTAATATACGAAAATTGTATGGATTCCCATCACTCACCATTCCAGGTGACATGCTTCATCATCTGGATCTCTTTTCATAGGGCTACAACTCCACCCTAATGATGGAGGAGCCCAAGGATGTTTTAAGATGTCAATACAGATGTGAGCAAATATGTTAATAGAGTGTATGGGAAAGTGCAGTGCAATAAGTGATGTGAAGTCTAAAATTGAAGCGTAATTAGACCCCAAATTTATTATTGTCTGATACGGTCAAGGGTTAAAAACAGTGCAAAAGAACAGTTTCAACAGATAGCTGTCCATAACTAATCAATCGGTCAACATGTTTCAGCATGTAAAGGCAAATGTACACCTAATGCTTTCTTCAGGACCTAATTAATATTGATGCTACTGCAACGTGAAGTGATTATAACACAAAAACGGGAAATAGTACCAAAAAGGATACACTGTGGAACAATACAACCTTACAGCTTAGTTCTCACAGTTCGCAATCCTCGTATCTTTTGAAAGATCTATAGGAGATACAAAAGGTACAGAGAAAAATAGAAAAGTCTTGGAGAACAGAGCGAACAGAGCGACACTAAGGGGCTTAATGACTCTATTCCCTGGTCCACTCTGTTATGTAAGATATCCAGATACATATATATTATTATCCTGCTCTGATAAATAGCGACAGGGCTCTTTTGGAATATATCAGATTCTAAGACCCTTAGGAATACCACCTGACTCCAGTCTCCAGTTTGTATATAAATGGTTAAATACATTTACACAACAATGTACTTGATCTCTTGCCCTTGCAATTTGAAGTACGTAAGGATGACTACTCGAAAAATCAAGCTTAGAATAATGGAACACATGAGCACCGTGAGGTGTAAGAAACAAGCTACACGTCTGACTTCCCATTACCTAGAGATGAATAATCGGCCTGAGGACATGGTTTGGACTATTCTTGAACAACCCTTTATCCCAGAGCACACTACTGACATATCTAAATTCCTTTTATTAAGGGAACAGAGATGGGTGTTTAGGCTCAAGAGCGACACTAAGGGGCTTAATTAATTTATTCCGTGGTTCACTCTGTGATGTAAGATATCCAGATACATATATATTATTATCCTGCTCTGATAAATAGCGACAGGGCTCTTTTGGGAAATATCAGATTCTAAGACCCTTAGGAATACCACCTGACTCCAGTCTCCAGTTTGTATATACAAGGTTAAATACATTTACATATGCAAAAAGGGTACTCATTAACAATACCAACTGGGAGATTAATGTGACACCAGAAGTCATGAGCCATATTAGTTAATAAGTACTAGGGCTAAGGTGTAATATCATATATCATGCTACGCTCTAGATACATTGTGTGTCTGGCATGTTGGACTATCTGCAACCACTCAATATAGGCTCTAGAAACTATGACCAATATGAACACAGAGATAATCATGCCTATCTACATGTAGGTTGTGTCCTCTTTTGTTTTATTTTTTATGAATACTTAATGTCTCAGGCATATATATTACGTACAATGCATACAATAGGCACATTCAGTCTAGGTAACTACATTTCCCATGATTCGGGGTTTGCCACTAGGCTAATTTTCGCGTGGTCTCGCGAGTAGCGAGAACTCCCGAGCCGCGGGATCTCGCTCTGTGTGACGACGCGGAGGCCGGTCTCGCTTGGGATTCTCCATGGCCTCTTTATAAACATTTGGGGCTCCAGGCATCGGTACCTTCCTGACGGCTTGGAAGACCATCAGAGGTACCGACGGCCAGGTAAGAGCCGGTGCAGACAGTCTAAACATGTGCAGACAAATTGGATACAGTGGCTGTGGTTAATGTACACAGGTTTAACAGTTACAGAGTAAGTCATTAGTATAATGTGAATCAGTGCCAAGAACAGTTGAATTGTAATGCTTGTTTACCATTGTTTCAGATCTCCTTCCCTTCTGTTCCCATCCTCTCCTTCCCTCGCCGGATCTCCCTTTTGAGTCTGTTATTCATACTCAGACCAAGGGGCTATCTGGAGATGGACCGCTTTGAGCATCAAACAAATCAGAGGATCAAAGGTACCGACAGTCCCTGGCAGTCGTGTGGACATTGTTTCACCAGCATTACAGGTACCCTCATTGCATGACAGTTATTTTCTTCTGAGCAATGCCATGGCCATGTACATTGCCTAAAGCAGCATGGCCCCACAACAAACTTGCACCATTTATGTATGAAATGTTTTCCAAAGTGTATATTGTGCCCCATTACTGTCCCCGCAGATCTCTTGTCAGTCTGCATGCGTCATCTATGAAATACTTTACAATGATTGTGCATATGTGGTTATGTGTACTGGTTCATCATGCATGGTTTTTTTAATATGTCATGGTCCATATTGTGATTGACATACATGGTTGTGTATGTATTGTTTGAGCTTAATACCCACAACAGACATGCAACACTTGCTGACGCTGTTTGTCCTGTACCCCGCTTGGCCTTTTGGTGCCTGGTCCTGTGTCCGTCATATTTGGTGATTGTTCTCACATTTTCTAGCAGTGACCCATGAGTAACCAGACACTCCTTCCTTTCCATACACATGTAACATGCTGCTATGCAAATATCCTTGTCTTTGTGTGCCACTTTTGCATGGTGTCTCACACCTTCAGCCATCATGTGTTCAGACTTTCCGGATGCTGCATCCCCAGTGACACTACAAAAAGCCAGTGGTCAGATTCTGCAACGCACACGCCTCCAATATGCTCCACCATCCATCAATCTATTCTTAAGGCAGACAGCAGATTGTCCGTGCCACAGTTCCACCACATCCATGACAAAGGCAGGCCTGTCAGCGCATGCATCGTGCACAGTGCAAGGCCCTGTGGTCATTGATTGACACAGGTTACTGTGGTTTGCTCAGAAGCTGGACTGTGAGGGGTCGAGGGATCCGTTGGTCTCGAGGAAGGCGGAGAGTTGTCTGTTGACGATCTTCTCGATGACTTTGGCTGGAAAGGGGAGGAGCGAGATGGGGCGGAAGTTCTTCAGGTCCGTGGGGTCTGCTGTGGGTTTCTTGAGGAGGGCGCTCAGCTCGGCATGTTTCCAGCTCTCCGGGAAGGTGGCGGATGCAAAGGAGCTGTTGATGATGTTCCGGAGTTGGGGTGCGATGGTGGAGTCGGCTTTGTTGAAGATGTGGTGTGGGCAGGGGTCGGTGGGGGAGCCGGAGTGGATGGTGTTCATCATGCGGGTGGTGTCTTCGCTGCTGACAGGGGTCCAGGTGCAGAGGGTGGTGGTTGGTGGCGCTGGTTCGGCGGTTGGGTGCTTTGTTTGTGCGCCGAAGCTGTTGTGAATGTCGGCGATCTTGCGGTGGAAGAACGAGGCGAGGGAGTCGCAGAGGTCTTGCGAGGGAGTGATGTCGGTGTTGCAGGACCAGGGATTTGAGAGCTCTTTGATGATGCTGAAGAGCTCCTTGCTGTTGTGGGTGTTGTTGTCCAGTCTTTCTTTAACTGCTGTCTTCTTGGTGCTTTGGATCAGCTGGTGGTGTTTGCGGGTGGCGTTCTTGAGTACGGTCATGTTCTCTGCTGTCAGGTCAAAGGCGCCAGGCTTTCTCGAAGGTGCGACAGGTTTTCTTGGAGTTTTTGAGGTCGATGGTAAACCACGAGGCTTTCCTGCTGCCGGGTCTGCTGGCAGGATTCTTCAGTGGTGCGAGTTCGTCGGCGCAGTTGGTGAGCCACTGTGTGAGGTTGCAGGCTGCTTCATTGGGGTCCGTCGTGTTGGTGGGCGGGTTCTGGCTGAGGGCGGTGGTGAGCTGGTCGGCGGTGATCTTACTCCAGCTTCCGCGGGGAACCTGTTGTGGGTGGTGGTGGGCCATGGTTCTCCTGAAGTTGAAGTGGATGCAGCTGTGGTCTGTTCAGTGTAGTCCGGTGGAGTGGCTGAAAGAGATGTAGAAGACGGGGTCAAGCGTGTTTCCGGCGTAGTGAGTGGGGGTGTTCACCAGTTGCTTGAGTCCGAGATTGGCGAGGTTGTCCAGCAGGGTGGCAGTGTTGCTGTCATTGTTGTTCTCCAGGAGGAAGTTGAGATCCTCTAGGAGGATGTAGTCTGTGGAGGTGAGGGCGTGTGGACTGACGAAGTCTGCGATGGCTTCGCTGAATTGTTTGCATGGTCCCGGAGGTCTGTAGATGAGGGTGCCTCTGAGGGTGGTCTTGGGGTCGGTGTGTATCTGGAAGTGAAGGTACTCCGCAGCGGTGAGGGTGTCGTCGGAGTTGGTCGTGATGCGGATGGTGTTCTTGTGGACGATGGTGATGCCTCCTCCGGTCTGGTTGATGCGGTCCCTCCGGGTGATCTTGTAGCCGTCTGGGATGGCTATGGCTATGTCGGGGGCTGAGGAGGCGTTCATTCCCGTTTCCGCGAGGAAGGCAACGTCTGGTGAGGTTGTGTCGAGGAGGTTCCAGAGTTCTACGGTGTGCCTGTGGACGGAGCGGGTGTTGAGCAGGATGCACTTGAGGTGGTTGTTGCTGGTGCTTGGCTTGGTGGGTGCGGTGCGGTGCAGGTCCGGAGGCAGGTGAATCGGCAAGCTTGGCAGGTGAAGGGTCCGTGGGTGCGTTTCGGGGTGGCTCGGTAGCAGGCGGGTTTCCGGCTGGCATTGAGTGCGTAGAGGGTGGCGGTGCTGTAGGTCCGTCGGGTGCGCTGGCCTCGTCGGGAACCAGGGGTCCTGGCGCTGGGCGCGGTCCAGGCGCAGATGGGCGCAGGCGGGCTTGCCTTTGGGGCGCCTTCTTTGCACAATCGGCGCGCCCGCTGCACGTACGTGCGGTCTCTATATGAGGCGAAGTGGGAGGGAGGAGCAGCTGGAGGCGGGAGCGGGGCGGACAATGGGGTTTACAGAAAGGAAAGGGGGGGCCGCAAGGGGGCAGCGGCAGGAAGCGGGGAGCGGGGGGACACACAACAGAGGGTACAATCCAACAAGAGGCACAACATTAAATTAATAAAGAAATAATACAAGTTAAGACAGACTGGCGAACTACAAGTACAATTTGAGACAAGCTGGTGAAAATGCAGAGAGCTACGAGGGAGGAAGAACCAGCGGCATCGAGGGGGCACCAAGGTCAGGGACGAGCCTGTGGCGCAGGGCAGGGGTGCGCCAACAGCTGGAGGGCTGTGCTGCATGGGGGTGTCCACAAGGAGTCCCTCAGAGTCACAAACAACACCAATGACACCCTCAGCACCGCCAAGCATATGCATTTCCAGATCCACACCGACCCGAAAACCAGCCTCAGAGTGACTCTCGTATACAGACCACCCAGACCCCCACCACACTTCAGCAACACCATCACCAACCTCATCAGCACACACGCCCTTGCATCCACGGACTTTATCCTCCTCAGGGACCTGAACTTCCAACTCTAAAAACAACAACAACGCCAAATCAGCCGACCCCACTGTCCTTTCTAATTATCGACCTATATCTTTGCTCCCTGCATTTTCCAAACTCATGGAAAGGCACATCCACTCCGCCCTCACTGCCTTCACAGAGGAAAACAATCTCCTCCACCCATCACAATCAGGCTTCCGAGCGGGATACTCCACGGAGACCGCCCTACTGGGAGTAACGGAAATGATTCGGAAACTCCTGGATGAGGGTCAAATGGTCGCACTCATTCTTCTAGACTTGAGTGCGGCGTTTGATACCATATCACACAAAACTCTCCTGGCTACTCTAGAGAGAAACAGCATTCGCAGTGATGCTCTACAGTGGATTAAGTCCTTTCTCACCGAGAGAACCTTCCAGATCAAATCCAGTATCGCATGCTCAGACACGTTTCTCGCTCCACATGGAGTTCCACAGGGCTCCATCCGGAGCCCGTTGTTTTTTAATCTGTACCTCAGACCACTGGCCAACCTGGCGGACTGCGCAGGTCTGACTTTAATGACCTACGCTGATGACTCTCAAATCATTTTTTCCCTATCAGAGTCAAAACCCTCAGCCCCATCTCTACTCCAAACTGGTCTCCAGGAAATTTTCAACTGGATGACCACCAACCAGTTGAAACTAAATGGAGATAAAACCAAGGTACTCCTATTGGGAAGGAATAAGGAGCTCTGGAACCCCTGCCATTGGCCACCTGAGCTGGGCAATCTTCCCTATCCAGCTACACAGGTAAGAAATCTAGGAGTCATTATTGACAATACTCTGTCAATGAAACAGCAGGCAAACAAAGTCGCAGGCCTCTGCTTCACCATAATAAAATGGGTGAAGAAAATCATCTGGATGCTGCCCCCTGTCACACAAAAAACCGTAGTCAACGCACTAATAACATCGCGTATTGACTACGGAAACATCCTCTACCTAAGCGCGAACCTAGCAGTGATCAAGCGACTCCAAATGATCTAAAACTCTGCCGCCCGACTCCTGTGTAGGATACCAAAGTCTGAAAGAGTATCAAAACACCTGAACAATTTACATTGGCTCAGGATAGAACATCAGATCAGCTTCAAAACCCTGAGCTACATGTTCAAAATCAAAACCAAAATGGCACCTACCTATCTGCAAGCCTTGGCCTCCCCCTACCTGCCAACAAGAAACCTCCGCTCCCAAACTGCAGCGAATTTCGCTGTACCCAGATTCAAATTGCAAAGAACTGGCGGGAGATCGTTTTCTGTCAAAGGGCCAATTATATGGAATTCACTCCCCCCACACATCCAGAAAGAGGAAAGCTACGCTAATTTCCAGAAACAGGTAAAAACCTGGCTTTTCCAGAAACAACTGTGCTAAAATCCAACTCAGCATATTCCTTCATCCAACTTAATGTCAAAGGCGCCGGGAAACCCTTGTTGGGTAGCTGAGCGCCATACAAATGAAAACAATAAAATAAATAAAAATAAATCCACCGCCCTGATCGACAACCTTGCCAACCTCAGACTCAAACAGCTTGTGGCAACACCCACACACGCCACTGGACACACACTGGACCCCATGTTGTCACCAAGTCCCCACGTCTCTGTCAACCACACAACCAAACATTAGTAGATGGACCACAAATGCATACACTTCACCTTCAGGAAGCAGACCAAACACCACCCTACCCAACAGTTTCCACGCCTCTGCCAGGGCAAGGTCACCAAGGACCAAGGGACCACCACCCTCGTCCTGGGCCCACCCACCGCCCCCACCAACCCCAATCCCACTACCATCAACATAATACAGTGGATCAACAACTGCGCACTCACCCTTGCCCCACCCACACGACCTCCGCAACCAATCACAACAACAAGAAAGACAATTTGGTTCATCAAAGACCTCCGGCCCTCCAAACACACCTGTCGAAAACTGGAGGAGAACTGGCTCTGCAACTGTACACCAGACAGCTACACAGCCCACAAGAATGCCACCCGCAAACACCACCAACTGATCAGGACTACCAAGAGGCCCACTTTAAAGGACCGTCTACACTACAACACACACAACACCAAAGAGCTCTTCAACATCGTGAAAGACCTCTACAACCCCAGCTCCAACACCAATGACATTCCACCATCACAAGACCTGTGCAAATCAGTGGCGACTTTCTTTCACTTCAAGATCACCAACATCCACGACAGCTTCAACACCGATACTCCCTCATCCACTACCAAGACCACCACCCCTGCCACCCCCACACGCACTAGTCACCGGAGCGCCTGGTCCAACGTCAGTGACAAACATACCATCAAGCCCATGGACTCCATCCACTCCAGATCCCCACCTGACCCATGCCCTCACCATGTTTTAAACAAAGCAAGCACAGCCATCGCACACCATCTCCAAAAAACTATCAACATCTCATTCAAGACAGCAACCTTTACGGAGAGCTGGCAGCACGCCGAGATCAACACCCTACTGAAGTAACACAAGGCAGACCCAAATGACTTAAATAACTTCCAGACCATCTCCTTGCTCACTTTCCCCGACAAATTCACGGAGAAGATTGTCAACAGACAGCTGACCCGTTACCTAGTAGACAACAACATCCTGGACCCATCCCAGTCCGGCTTTTGCAGCAACCACAGCACCGAGACGGCCCTCATCACCACCACCAACGACATCTGGATCCTGATGGACAAAGGAGAACCAGCCGCACTCATCCTTCTGGACCTATCAGCAGCCTTCAACACGGTCAGCCACTGCACCCTAACAGCACGCCTCCATGAAGCTGGAATACAAGAGATGGCCTTGGCCTGGACCACATCCTTCCTCTCCGGCAGTACCCCGAATGTACGCCTCCCACACTTCTGCTCCAAGACCACCAAGATCATCTGCGGCATCCCACAGGGATCATCCCTCAGCCCAGTAAAGTTCAATATCTACATGGCACCACTCGCCCACGTTGCTCAACAACACAGCCTCAACATCATCTACGCCAACAACACCCAAATGATCATATTACTCACGAGAGACACCCACACCACCAAAGCCAACCTCCACAGGGGAATGAAGGCCTTTGCAGAATGAATAATGGACAGCAGGCTGGAGCAGAATTAAGACAAGACGGAGGTCCTAATCCTCAGCACAGCAACACCCCATCAGCCTGGGACGACTCATGGTGGCCAAAATTTCTAGGAACAGGCCCAGCACCCACCAACCACGCACACAACCTGGGGTTCATCCTCAAATCCGCCCTCTCCATGACCAAGCCAGTCAACGCTGTCTCCGCATCATTCTTCTACACCCTGTGATAGCTCCGCCGGATCTTCAAAAGTTTCCCCTCCAACACAAGTAAAACGGTCACCCAGGCCCTCATCACCAGCAGACTGGACTGCGGGAACATCCTCTATGCAGGAACATCAACCAAGCTCCTGAGACTGCTGCAACACATCCTGAATGCCTCGGCACGACTGATCCTCAACGCCCCCAACACAATGACATCACACACCACCTGAGAGGGCTGCATTGGCTCCCCGTCAACAAGAGGATCACCTTCAAACATCCACGCACAAAAATCCCTACACAACGCCGTACCAACATACCTCAATGACCGATTCAGCTTCTACACCCCTACCCGCAGCCTCTGGTCTGCTAACCTCACCCTCGCCACTGTTGAACGCATCCAGAAATCCACCGCCAGAAGTTGATCCTTCTCCCACCTCGCCACCAAGACCTGGTACACTCTCCCAAACAACCTACATCAGACCCAGGAGCTGTTGCCTTTCAGAAAACTCCTCAATACCTGCCTCTTCGATCAGTAGTAGCCCCCTCCCCTCCACCCAGCGCCTTCAAACCATCACAGGTATGTAGCGCACTTTAGAAACATCCTGCTTGATTGATTGTGTGAGAGTGCCACTGTCAACTACGGGCAGACCTTCATACTCCTCAGCCAGCACTCAGTAGGCACTCCACAACCACAACCCAAAAATATTAATATGGACGTCTCCCATCCAACACCACATTGCCTGTAGTCCATCCAGCCACCCTTGCCCTGGACAACATTCATCACTTTCACAGTACAACTGCATGCGGCTGATAGATATCCCACATCAAGAAACAGACCTGGTAGTCCCTCCCTGCACACCAACACATTACCCATGACCTGTACACCTGCATGAGACTCTTATGTGACTGTCTGTCAGAGCAGTATGGCAACCCCCCCCCCCCCAGCAGATAGTAACCATCATTGTGAGTATTTACCACAATGGATGTAGTTGATCATACATTGTGACCTATGTGTGTCCACAACCAGACTCAGATCCCAGTGTATGCATGGCTTGTGTTTGTTCAACACTTTGGCATACTTTGACATATCCCAACACGTATGTTGTTGACTCCGTGAAAAAAATACTTCTACATCAATACATATTGTGTAATATTTATTTTATTCTCCATCTTGTGAGTGAAATGTGAGTAGGTGTTAGGTGCTGAACAAACATGTGGGGAATCCAAAGTTCACAAAAGGAGATGTGATGCCTTGCAGTTTCAGTCAACAGAGTCCAGAACACAGTGTTTGGCATCATTGGTGACACTGCGACCAGCAAGCCCATGTGGGAGAGTGTGAGAGTCAATAAGGTGTTGCTGTTGCACAGAAAGGCAAGATGCCAGACCAGGTGACCTGGGAGATGTGCATGGCCCTCTGCCTCTCAACGTCTTCTCCGTGGATGACCCACCTTCCTTGGGGGACCCTCATATGCAGGCTTTGACGATGCCTGGGACTCTCCGTTGGATGTATCCAACTCCTCCTCCTTCCCTGTGCCTGTTGGCAGTCTCTGCCTGGATGTTTGTGGCCTACTGACACATAGAGGGTGCTGCATGTTGTCAGCAATCCGACAGAGTGAATGGCTGATGTCCCTCTGCACAGCCAAGAGCTCATCCAGTCTTGCCTCCATCCGTCCTTGGTGTCGTCGTTGACTGGCGTGTTGCTCGGCCTGCTGTTTTTTTTAAAGCAATGAGGACCCTCACTCCCTGGCTGAACTCCCTGGTATCCCGCCGGTATCCCTCCAAGATGTTTCTGAGTTCAGACATACCGGGCCCGTCAGCTTGCAGCTCAGGTTCTTGCCTCTGCTTTGAGCCACTCCCACCACCCCTGCCCACACGAGCCGGGCCTGCTGTTGTGGGCACATCAGCTCGACTGGACCCCTGAGGGTTGACAGTGGTGGTGTTGTCTGCTTTCTCCTGGGTGTCCGTCGAAGCTTCTCCCTCATTGTCAGACTGGCTCAGTTGTGGATTGTAGGCAGGGCTCCGAGCTGTCTGCTGGGATGTGGCAGGAATGGGTGTGGTGGTTGGCGCAGATGCCCCTGATCCAGCTGCTGCACTGGTTTGGAATCCAGAGGTGCCAGGTTGGTCTGTGTCATCCATGGAGTGATGAGAGACGTCGCTGTTGGTGGGATCAGGGTCCTGTGGAGCCTGTGACTGTGATCCTTCTCCCCCCTGGTTGGGGGTAGATTGTGCACATTGCCCTGTATGTGAGAGACAGACGATGTTAATGGCATTTAATGCAAAAAAATATGTTTCATATACATTTTCGTTATCACTGTTACACCTGCTTTAGATTTTTCACACTGTTCACTGGTGTTGTCGGATTGATCTGTGTTCAGGACACATTTTAATGTGAGGGTCTATTTACATTGAATGGCACTGGCAGGCATTTCAGCAGTGATTTGACAGTCATTGTGCACCATACCTATGTCAGCATGTATGCAATACTTTCACACTGTGGATCCCCATAGTGTGATAACAGTACAGGTGTTTCCTGCATCTGTGCCATGGATGTGGCACATTGCTTGAGTTGTGTCGCTGGTGCAACGCTGATCCAGCAATGCTCTGTGCAGCCCTATCTGCACAATACTGTGTCAAACCTTACGTCTGCTTCAGGCATGCACATGTTTTTGAGGCAGCATGCGCATGAAAGTGGCTGAGTGGAATTGTTAATATTTCAGTCAGCCACTTTTGGGAGGTGTTGCTGTGCTTTCACAGGCAGCCAATGCACACCACACCACAACCACACCATGACCAGTCCACATACTTCTGCCGCAGGGCTTTACAACGTGACACATCTCCCATGTGTATCACCTTGTCAATACCCAACACCATATCAGTAATATTTGTGCGTCTGCTGCGTTAATAACGTGAAGCTATGGCATCGTGGTATAAGTGCAAGTGACTTGTGAATCAGGCCTGTGCATTTTTGGCTTAGATGCTTCTTGAAATCTGTATTTGTAGTGTTACATGAGGGTGGTGACAGTGGGCCACTACATTGCCTGCCCTAGCTGGCTATGTTTATGTAAGGGGTGTGTGTGTGACAGGCTGTGCTGGTATTTTGAGTATGCATTGGAACTGTGCCTCCCTCATGGTGTGGCTGTCCCCCCATGGAGCATGGTGCCATGACCATGGTTGTGAGTTCCGGTTTAAGATATCTCACCTTGTTGTCCTGATGTTACTGTTTGCACTGGTCACAGGATGACCTTTTGCAGCATACACCATGGCCCAGTGTCAGCTATGTTGTCAGTACTTTCTCACTCCCTGTACATTGAGCATGGTCCATGGGTGTGTACCTGGTCCATATGGGATGCTTGCAATTGGGCTTGTGCGTACACAGTAGTGGTGACAGTGTTGTCCTTAGTTTAAGATTCTTCACCACTCCCTTGCAGCCTTCTGGCCCTGAGACCTACACCCACCCCCATGCTGTTGACCAGTGGTAGGAGTCATATCCGCACCCCCCTCCAATGTCTGGCCACTGCTGGGAGTCTTATGCACACCCCCCTCCTATGTCTGGGCACTGATGGGAGTCATATCTACACCCCCTTCTATGTCTGGGCACTGCTGGGAGTCATTTCTACACCCCACTCCTATGTCTGGGCACTGCTGGGAGTCATATTTACACCCCCCTTCTATGTCTGGCCACTGCTGGGAGTCATATCTACACCCCCCTTCAATGTCTGGCCACTGCTGGGAGTCATATCTACACCCCCCTTCTATGTCTGGCCAGTGCTGGAAGTCATATCTACACCCCCCTTCTATGTCTGGGCACTGCTGGGAGTCATGTCCACCAGCCCCCTACTTTTGGCCTATGCTGGGAATTATATCCAGCCACCCCTCCTATGTCCTATGTCTGGGCACTGTTTGGAGGCATATCCACCAGCCCCATACTTTTGGCCTATGCTACGAAATCATATCCACACACCCCTCCTATGTCTGGGCACTGCTGGGAGCACTGTGCACCCATACCTCCTATGTATGGTCACTGCTGGGAGTCATATACACACACCCCTCCTATGTCTGGGCACTGCTGGGAGTCCTGTGCACGCACACCTCCTATGTCTGGCCACTGCTGTGAGTCATATCCACACCCCCTCCTATGTCTGGGCACTGCTGGGAGTCATATCCAACCACCCCTCGTATGTCTGGGCTCTGCTGGGAGTTCTATCCACACCCCCTCCTATGTCCTATGTCTGGACACTGCTGGGAGTCATATGCACACCCCCCTCCCATGTCTTGGCACTGCTGGGAGTCATATCCACACCCCCTCCTATGTCTGGGCACTGCTGGGAGTCCTACGCACACCCCCCTCCTATGTCTGGGCACTGCTGGGAGTCATATCCTGCCACCCCTCCTATGTCTGGCCACTGCTGGAAGTCATATCCACCAGGCCCCTACTTTTGGCCTATGCTGGGAATCATATCCACACCCCCTCCTATGTCTGGGCACTGCTGGGAGTCCTGTGCACCCACCCCTCCTATGTAAGGGCACTGCTGAGAGTCATATCCAGCCACCCCTCCTATGTCTGGATAGTGCAGGGAGTAATATCCATCCACCCCTCATGTGTCTGGGCAATGCTGGTGGTCCACCCATGTGACATGAGTTGTTTGTATACTCACCAGGCTCCACGACTTCTGGAATTCCATGTGCTTCCACCGGTGGTAGCAGGGCCTTCTCCTCCCAGGGCTGGAACTGTACTGGTCTGTGGAGACCACCACCTCCAGTGTCCTGGCTATTGGCTTAGTCCTCATCCATCTTGCGTTTGACCATCCTCCACAGATCGTACCACCTGGCCTGGCAATCCTTCCTGGTGCGCCTGATGAGTGCAACAGCATTAACCCTATTGAGGATCCTCTCCCCAGCCGGATTTTGTCAGCTATGCTGGTCTGTCTGACCAATGCGCCAAACAGCTGTTGCTCTACTCTGATGACTTCATCTGCAAGGATCTCCATCTCCTGGTTTGTGAACTTTGGATTCTTTGGTGTAGTCTTGTTGTGGGGAAAATGTGATTGGGGGGTGACTGTGTGTATGGATGGGGGTGTGGGTCAGAATGTGAAGGGGTGTGCGGGTCTGAATATGATTGTGGGTATGTGTGAAGGTGGATGTGTGCAGTTGTTGGTGTGTTGTCAGTCTCTGTAGGTAAATGGGTATGTTGCAAAGGATGCTGGTTTGTGGGTGTGGGCCCTTTTTATTGGTCCATTTGTGGGTGTGGCTTATTTTGATTTTTTTGGGTGGAAGTGTTATAAGGGGTGGGTCTGAGTCGGGCCCTCTGTTTGCCACTTTTGATTTGGCCAGGACATTACTTTGTACGCAGGAGATATGTTTTGTAGTGTTGTGTGACTCTTTTGAACACTCCTTGTGCTGTTTTTGAAATACGCGTGTGTTTTTTTGAAGGGGGTTCATTTCGTACTATATTGTGTAGTTCTCTCATACGCGATGTATTTACAGGGTATGCGTGCGCTTTGTTGAGGGGGGGTTCGATTCGTACTTTATTGTGTAGCTCTCTCATACGCGATGTATTTACGGGGTATGCGTGCGCTTCGTTGAGGGGGGTTCGATTCGTACTTTATTGTGTTGCTCTCTCATATGCGATGTATTTGCGGGGTACGCACCGCTTCGTTAATGGGGGTTAACTTTCTATTTATTTGTGCGGCTCACTCATACGCAATGTTTTCCATACAAATCGCAGCTCATATTCGGCGGCGTTTTCACGTACGAATCGGGGTAACGA
Organism: Lissotriton vulgaris; assembly: GCF_964263255.1. Classification (NCBI taxonomy): domain Eukaryota; kingdom Metazoa; phylum Chordata; class Amphibia; order Caudata; family Salamandridae; genus Lissotriton; species Lissotriton vulgaris. The sequence goes on along the minus strand of NC_141685.1, from coordinate 2,073,653,798 downwards.
TCTTCGATCAGGATCGTACTTGGCGGGTCGTACACCATGTTTACAAATCGTACGGTTCACTAGCTGAGTTCGTATCGTACGGTTCTTCGCTGGTTTTTCGTACGGTTCGTAAACATTCGGACGGAATCTTTGTAAATGGATCGTACATCGCAATTCTGAGGGCATTTTACGCATCGTACGGAAACGGCCACAAATACGAATCGTAGGACGTTTTTTTTCCCGAATCGGAATCGACCCCTAAGTAAAAAACAAGAAAACTGCTAAAATGTTCTAACCATCAAACAAACTCCATTCTTAATTGTCAAAAAGTGTTAACACATATTTAAAACACAGATAATGTAAATTACTCCTAAAAAAAGGCCAACTTCGCATATAAATAAAATTCATAGCATAAAACATACTTTGCTTTATTTCCACAGACCACTTAAAATAGAAAAGCAGCAAAATATTAAGAAAACATCAACATTGAACTGCAAATAAACACTTGGTAAGTATATAAAAAATACACATGTACTATTATTCATGCTTACTATATAACAATGTTAAAATTTAACTTCATTAAATAACTTTTCTATTTTTGTAATACTTGTATAAAATGTTTATAAAATAAATGTAACATATTGTTCATAAAATATTGTATCCGCCAAAATGCTAACACCAAATATACATTTAAACATGCACTAAAATATACTTAACTTTATTTCCACAGACCACTAAAATACAGAAGAGCATTGACCAAACAAGACCAAAACTACATCCAAATTCAACTAAATTATAATTGGTAAGTATAAAATTAAAGTACATATATTATAACTAATGCCTAAAGTATAAATACATTTTCTTATAATGTTTTCTAAATTTTTCCTAGAATTAAGAAGTCCACAATGACTGAAGATGCAAAATGTATTACATCTCAGAAAGGGAAATAATTGTTGTGCTATATAGGGTATATTTATACTCAAGAAAAACAAACAGACCTTAAAGTAAACTGGAAATTTTCTAAGTATTACTCAAACAAATGTTATGGGCATGCAACAACCAGGGAAACAAGTGTAATAAATACAACTGAACACAACCATCCACCTAGGGGTCGATTCCGATTCGGGAAAATAAAACGTCCGTACGATTTGTATCCGGAGCCCTCTCTGTATGAATCGTTCCCGTCCGTCCAAGTCGCGTAGTACGATCCATATTCCGTGAATCCGTCTGAATCGTCGCGATCCGTACGTATTGAAAGGCTGAAACCGTGAACCGTACTATTTGGACACATGCCGTACGACTCATACACATGCTGTACGACCCGACGAGTATGATCCGGACCGGGGTAGGAGTACACGATTTGTACAGTCCATGTCAGGTAAGGGCGAGTCGTACGGAAAAGCACACAAACACATACATACAGTATGGTCCATACAGCCCATGATCACAGGGTTACGGTGCGTACCCCTGCGATCATGGGGTGTAAACACCGTACCCCATGTACGATGGGTGTACCATCATACATGGGGTACCATGCGTACACCCAGCGTACATGGGGTATGGTGCGTACACCCCATGATCGCAGGGGTACGCACCGTGTAAATGTATATTAACATGTATACCATGATTTTAACAATAAAGTAATATGTAAAACATATAACAAAATATATACCGGGGGCCCGACATCATCACCAGAATTCCCCGCCATATTAGGATGGCGGGGGGACCGCGGTGGACGTCCGCCACTTTTCCGCCCGGTCGCCTTGCGGCCAGGGCGGAAAAGGTATAGTATGGGGGCGGTGTCTAATAGACACCGCCAGACATATTATTATGGGCCAAAGGAGATGCCTTTCCGTGGCGGCAGAAAGGCATGCGGTCTTCACTCTGGGGGCCCCCTGCGGGCCCCCAGAGTGAAGGTGAGTAGGGGGTGCACATGGGGGGTACCCCAGCATTTGCATACAAGAAGCAGCAGGCACCGCGCGGTGCCTGCCGCTTCTTGTATGCAAATGCATACATTCATTTTTGACATTGAGGCGGGCGGTGCAGAGAGCACCGCCCGCCACAATGTTAAAACTGAGGGATGCGCCCGCCATTGTGGCGGGCGCATCCTAATTCCACCATTGGGACCACCGCGGGCAGTCCCTAGTCCCGATAGGATGCTGAACGAACTAAGTCCGCCCGTCATCCTAATGACCCCCTATATGTACAAAATATATTTAAATGTTAAATGTATTTTCATTCACTAATCTGTTTCTATGTGCCTAAAATGTAGGTGTCTCAACAACTATACAAATGAAAAATAATTTGTATAAAATAAAAAAATACAAATACTTATAAATTAGTTAAACATTTATACTGTTATTTATAATAAATATTTTTTTTTACTTATGTACTCTCTGAATTATATAATATATATATTTTTTTTAATTTGTAATTTCTTTTGACTACCTTAAAATAACTATTACTACCATTGTACAAAAATGTATATCTTTTTACAATTTATATATATATATATATATTTATATGTATTACAACATTTTAAATGAAATAAAATAAAACTTTTTTTTAAACATATAAAAAGTATGTTTACAATAATAATTATTTTAACACATATTATAACATGACATTTAAAAATTATTATATTAAATATGACTTTGAATATATTTTAAATTAAACATTAGACACTTTGGACACTTAACTATTTTTTTTTTAAATATATTTTTATTGCAGAGTTATAAACCACAGGATACAACTAATCAGCCAGTTCACTCGTGACATCCCCCCGTTCAATAAGAAATCCAAATCGTACACAGCCATTCAGCCCGCATCCCGGAGGCCGGGCGGCATATTACTTCACTCAATAGGAAAACATCACTGTGCACGTCCCATAGGGACCATGGTTGAAATGTCGTTTTGCGTATCTGCTTTTACCCCCCCACCCACAACATCACTCCCGTCAGCCATCCCAGTTATAATCAGTGGTACAGCCCTTGTCGGGACCTGCCCTAGGGGCTATGGGTCTGTCACACCTGGCCGCTCCCCCCAGCCACTCCACACTCCACACAGTACCCACCATCCTAGTAGATCCAAGGTGCCCTAGCGGGCTACCATCTAATGGCTTCCGGCCCACCCCAAACTCCCATTAACCAGACCCCCCAAAACCCCCCCTCCCCTGGCAACTGCTAAGGTGTATGCCTCGTCCTGTCGAGCTAAATGGATCCACTACAGTGCGGGGTATAATACTCTTGTGTTCGCCCCGCGGTGTCCACCGGCTTAGTTCTCACCATCCTCATCCTCTACCAAGGAATCACGCAAAGCCTGTACCACTAACTCCCATGCACGCGCCGCATCCAATGCCTTCTCATTCCCCATCTTGACAGCCTGCTTCATCCGGAGCACACTCTCGCAGTCAGACCACCGCAGCAATTCATTCTTCCATCTACGCAGTGAGGGTCCCCCCCTGGACTTCCAATGCAACGTTATTTCCCTGTGCGCCAATATCAGACCCAGGTCAATGAATTTGCTCGTCACCTTGGTGTGTTTGGTATGCGGGAACCAGAGCAGCAGGCACGCCGCCATATCGAATTCCACCTCCCTGTCAGTCACTTCGTTCAGGAGTTCCCCTACCTCCGCCCAATAGGTCCCCAAGTGTGAGCACCCCCAAAACAAATGGTCCATGTCCGCTCCTAGAGACGAACACCGTGGGCATCGGGCATCCGGTACCTGGAAGTACCGCTGTAATTTCTCAGGAGTTAAATAAGCCCTATGAAGCACATAGAAATGTACTTGCTGAAAGCGCGCATTTCTCGTGCCCTTCCACGTGCGCCGCAGGATGTGGCCCCATGCCGTATCCAGTATAGGCCGGCCCACGCTCTCCTCCCATTTAGCCTTGAGCCCTCGGAGCGGTTCCAGTCCCTCGTTCAGCATCCTATTATGGAGGCACGTCACAGCTTTGAACGTACCTGCTGCCATCACCACATATTGGCACGCCATAGTCGTTGTTGGTTCCATGAGCCCCCCTTTCCAGTGCTTCTGCATGGCAGCCACCACTGCCGCGTGTAGGAGGAACCCCCCATCGGGCAGCCCGAACTGGTCCCGGAGCGCTTCGAACGGCGCCAAAGCTCCGTCTATGTATAAGTCGCCTACTACCTGCAGTCCCGCCTCTTCCCAATCCAGCAACGGGGACCAGTCACCCCCGTGCGGCAAGGCCGTCAGCATTCCAATCGGGATCTCCGGTGCATAAGGCCGCGACGCCTTCGCTCTCCGAAGGCTCCTCTGCCAGCACAGCCGGAGCGTCCGCTCCTCCATGGTGAGGGCCCGCAACTCGAGCCTCTGTTGCATGATGATATAGGACAGCACGTGGCGTTGAATCCCCCGGTCCCGGTCCTCCTCTGTACCCCGAAACACCCTAGCTACGTTCTGTGTAAGGACCTGCAACTGCGCCACTAGATAATACAGCTCGAAGTCGGGCACAGCCATGCCCCCTTCCAGCTTGGGGTGAAGTAGCGTGCTCAGGGCCACTCTACGGCGGCCATGCCCCCATAGGAAGCCAATAATCATGGACCTCAGGTCTCTAAAGACCCCCTGGGGAATCCAGACAGGCAGCGTTCGGAAATAATAGAGGAAGCGGGGGAGCGCCACCATTTTCAAAAGTGCAATCCTACCCAGAACCGTCAGCGGGAGGGTCGACCAGAAAGACAAGCTGCCCCTCAGTGCCCGGACACAGCGACCAATGTTGCCCTCCAATAAGTCCGCAGTCGCGTGGTAGATGCGAACACCCAGATAGGTGAAGCAAGAGGGCTCCCACACCACGCCCAAGTCGCCGCCAGGGTCTGGCGATCCCGCTCGCAGCGGGAACACACAAGTCTTCGCCCAATTGACCTTAAGGCCCGACAGCCGGCCGAACTCAGACAACAGATCCATCGCTCCGACCAATGCCCGCGAGGTGTCAGCGAGGTACAGGAGCAAGTCGTCCGCATATAGCGATATGTAATGCCACTGCCCGCCGCTGGCTATCCCCGCGTACCTGTCACCTGACCTCGCATGGACCGCCAAGGGTTCCAGCGCCAGAGCAAACAATAGGGGGGACAGAGAACAACCCTGTTGTGTGCCCCTGCCCACCGGGTACGCCGCAGACACCAGGCCGCCCAAACGCACTCTCGCCGTCGCCGAGGTATACAAGACCCTCGTCCACCTGTGGAACCCCTCGCCCATGCCAAACCTCTCTAACACTCCATCCAGGAAAGACCATTCCAAACTATCAAAGGCCTTCTCGATGTCTACGGACAGGACCGCCGGAGCTCCATCCTCGTCCAAGATGGCGTCCATTATTCCCACTAGGCGGCGGATATTCAGCGCCGGGCTCCTCGTGGGTATAAACCCGGCCTGGTCCCTGTGTACCAGGCCCGTCATATGTGGGGCCAGCCTGGTGGCTAGGATTCGGCTCAGAATCTTATAATCTACCGTCAGCATGGATAGCGGGCGATAAGACCTCACATCCGCGGCATCCCTGCCAGGCTTTAGGAGCGGTACAATCAAGGCCTCCTGCATGGACCCAGGCAATACCCCAGCCTCGAAAGCTTCCGTATACACCACCAGCAGCCTGGGAGCCAAGCTATCCACATACTGTTGATAAAATTCAATCGGCAGTCCGTCCACCCCGGGCGTTTTGTTGCGGGCCATATGTTTGATGGCCACTCGTATTTCTGTGAGCGTGATCGGGCTACCCAGCTCCTTCGCGTCCTCCTCGTCCAGGACCGGAAGCTGCCTCTCCCCCAGGTATTCCGCAATGTCCTGAACCTCCACTCCCAGCTGACTCTGGTACAATTACTCATAATACCCCCTAAAACGTTCCAATACCGCTGCCTGGGAGTACACCATGTCTCCCTGCGCATTACTAATGCTGAGGATCGGGCAGCCCCTAAGTTCCGGGTTAGCTAGTCTGACCAAGAGGGTACCCACCTTGTCCCTTTCTGCATGTGCCCTGATGATATACTGCCTGTAGTCATAGCACCTCAAACGTTCCGTCTCGGTGGCAACCACTTCCTTCGCTTCCAATAACTGGGTCTGTAAATCTGGCCTAGCCGGCCTGCGGCGCTCCAAGTCCCTCAAAGTTTCTTCCGCTTTCGTGAGTTCGTTCAACACAGTCGTGCGAGCATTCGAGAACCTACCCAAACACACCCCTCTCACCACCACTTTCATCGCATCCCATTCAGTGGACCTACTCGTGGCCGTGCCCTCATTCACTCCGAAATAGCTATCAATGCCTTGCCAAACCGCGTCGCTGAACACAGAATCCTCAAGCGTCTCCGGCCGAAGCCGCCATGTTGGTATCACTGAGCGCTCTCTCTGCCACTGAATGTGTACCAATAGGGGGTTATGATCAGAGATAGTCCTAGCCAGGTACTCCGCATGGGAAATCAATGGGGCTAGGGATCCACCGCAGAGCACCAAATCAATCCTGACATGCAGATCATGGAGAGCAGAATAAAAGGAATAATCCCTGGCTCCCCTGTGCCGCTCCCTCCAGACATCCAGCAACCCCCATCTATCCTGCCAGTCCTTCCTGTGTGCAGCCAACCTGCGCACCGGGGAGTCCACCAGGGGGGGATGGGACCTATCCAGAGCCACATCCGTGATCGAATTGAAGTCCCCCCCTAACACTATCGGGCCCGCCAGGAAAGAGGCCAAGGACCCCGAGAGGCTTTCAAAGTATCGAGCTTGATCAGTATTTGGTGCATATACACAGCAGAAAACCACATCCCGTCCATATAACCTCCCCTCCACCGCCACAAACCGGCCATCCGGATCCACTACTTGATTCAGCACTTGAAAGGGTATCCCCGCCCTCACCCAGATCAACACCCCCCTGGCATACGCTGAGTAAGTGGTGCCGAACACCTGGTCCGCCATCTTTTCTGCAGGGCACCGCACTCCTTTTTAGTGAGATGAGTCTCCTGGAGCATAGCAATCTGAACCCCCCTGCGTACTAGATAGGCATGGACTTTGTGACGTTTCACCATAGTTCGCAGCCCCCGGACATTCCACGTCAGGCATTTCAAATTAGGTAATGTCCCCATTCCAGCTTTGTACAGTCCGATTCAAATAACGATGGTTCATAGCCCCCCCAATGCAGTTGCCCCCCCCCGAACATACCCAAAACAGAAAAACTTCCCAAACCCCACTCCCCAGGACAGAGCGCACAAACCCAATGTCCGCCCCCATCCAAACCTTGAACCAACGTCTCGCACTCTTACCCTGTGGTCTCCACCACAGTCGGCCTTAAGGGCCCAAGGGGGGTGAGTCACCGCCGACCCCAGCAAGCGGAGCCCGCGCCCCGCGCCTTCATCCCCTCCGAAGCACACAGCTCCCCTACCCGGCATCCCGCCCTCCATCAACAGGATACCACCCTACCATGAAGTCTCGATGTAGTCCCAATTCAATCTCAGCCGCAGAAGATACCATCCGACGTCTGTGGGGTCACTATCGGCCCCTTCGAACTTTCCGCCTCTGAGAGTTCCTCTTCCGTCCTGCTACCTTCCCCTCCCGAGTCCGTTTCTGCCCGTTCACTGTTCTGTTGCGACCCTGTAATGGCCGCCGTCGCTGCGAGCGCATCCCTCTTCTCCGCCGCCATTTGAGCCTCCCGTTTCTCCCGCTGGCGCCTGTTGCGGGATCTGATGCGTTGTGATTGCCTCACCCGGGGCTGCTTGGGTTGGTCTCGCCTACTTTTATGCGATCTGTCCGTCCCCGCTCTATACGACTCCAGCCATTGCCAAACTTCATCCGGAGTCTGAAAAAAGTGCGTAGAGCCATCCATAATGATCCGCAGCTTAGCCGGGTAGAGCAAGGAGTACTGGATGCCTTCCTCCCTGAGCTCCTTCTTCACCGCTAGGAACGATGCCCTGTTCTTCTGGACCGCTTGAGTATAGTCCGGGAAGATTGTAACCTTACTGTTCTCCACCTCATACGGGCCCGACATCCTGGCCCGCTGGATGAGGAGATCCCGGTCCTTGTAGTGGAGGAGCCGCACCACCATCGGTCGGGGGGGGCGGCCAAGCCCCGGCGGGCGAGCAGGTACCCGGTGAGCTCGCTCCAGAGTGAAAAAAGGAGTAAGCCCCTCCGGCGCTACCACAGTGCGGAACCAGTTCTCCATATAGGCCACCGCATCCTCCCCCTCAATCCGTTCCGGCAGGCCTACGACCCGCACGTTGTTCCGTCTATTGCGGCCTTCGGCATCCTCCGCCCTCCGCTCCAGCGAGTCCAGCTGGGCCAATATGTCCGTGATCCTGTGCTCTGCGGTCACCACCGAGGGCTTCAGGTCCAGCAACAGTTGGTCATGAAACTTGACCCTGTCCGCTAGCTTCGCATGATCCGCGCGTAGCAGCCCCAGGCCCGTGGCCACTTGGGCAATGTCTTGATGCAATGCTTCCTTAGTTGAGGTGATCGCATCAAGTATGGCATCCAAACGCCGGTTCAGCCGCTGTTCTTGGTCGAGCTCCGGGGAGGGACTCTCGCCCAGCCGAGTTGATGTCGCCGAGTCCCCCTCAGCTCGTCTCTCAGCCATCGGCCCTCCGATCGCCGCCATCCCAGGGTGCTGCGTCACAGGTCCAGGAGCCCGTTTTGCGTTGGCGCCCGTAGTTCCGTGCCAGTCTCCGGGCACCGGGCCGTGCAATGTCCCCACCGACGCTCTCAGGAGCAATGACCAGTTAGACGAGCTCCGTTCCGCCGCGCCCCTCGGAAGCCTGAGGGGGGAAGGATGAGTCTTAGGGCGGTGGCCAACGAGGGTCCCCAAGCTCCGGGCGAATCAAGTCAGCGTCCCCTGGTCCCAGGACACAGCACCGCCGATCCTAGTGCCTCAATCAGCCGATTGCAGGATCTCTTGCCAGTCTGCGACAACTTGGCTCAGGGCTGAAGTTCGGGGCCGTCCGACCTCCTCGCCGCCATTTTCTTCGCACCCTCGGCAACACCTCGGCCGCCTCTTCAACACGATCTTCTCGGGGCCAGCAGTCCCCCAGCGACTCTCCGATTGTGCCCAGCTGTCCCCTTACACTTCAGAGGGCAGGAGCGTCGTCTCCGGGTCGCCTAGGGTTCCGAAAACAGGAGAATTAGCGGGATTCCGCGCGGAGCTGCGAGCTCACGCCGCCATCCCGATCGACGTCCAAGCCACGCCCCCCTTGGACACTTAACTATAACAAATATTTGAAATAAACCTAACTAAAACATTACTCCCACTATAATATAAATTTATTTTACAATAAATTCTGTACAATAAAAATAATTATTTAACTATTCCTACTCCAATTTACATTAAATTGAGATAGATGCTGGACACTGAACCTAATTAATTTACTATTCCCACTCCATTCTACATTTAATTGGGGTAGGTGCTGGACACTGAACATAATTAATTTACTATTCCCACTCCAATCTACATTTAATTGGGGTAGGTGCTGGACACTGAACCTAATTAATTTACTATTCACACTCTAATCTACATTTAATTAGGGTAGATGCTGGACACTGAACCTAATTAATTTACTATTCTCACTCCAATCTAAATTTAATGGGGGTAGGTGCTGGGCACTGAACCTAATTAATTTACTATTCCCACTACAATCTACATTTAATGAGGGTAGTTGCTGGACACTGAACCTAATTAATTTGTTATTCCCAAACCAATCTACATTTAATTAGGGTAGGTTCTAGGCACTGAACCTAATTAATTTACTATTTCCACTCAAATCTAAAAAATATAATTAATTTATACATTTTAAAATATTTTTTCCTTTTTCTAAATAATGTTTGTAATAAATAAATAAAATTTTATTAAATACTCCCAACCCTTATCCACTATAAACCCGAAATCCTGCACCTAAAATATAAAATTAATTTAGAAATTTTACATTTTAATTTCCTATTTCATATTTATTTTTTTAATAATTGAATAAAACATTTTAAAAAACACCCCACCCTTATCCCCTATAAACCTAACATCCCGCTCCTAAAATGTAAAAATAATTTAGACATTTTAAATTTTAATTTCCTATTTCAAATTAATTTTTTTTAAAAATAAATATTTTTTAAAACACTCCCCACTCTTATCCCCTATAAACCCGACATCCCGCTCCTAAAATTTCAAATTAATTTAGAAATTCTAAATTTTCAATTTACTATTTCAAATGTATTTTCCCAATAATTACATAAAAAAATAAAACACTCCCCACCCTTATCCCCTATAAACCCAACATACCACTCCTAAAATATTAAATTAATTTATAAATTCTAAATTTTAATTTCCTATTTCAAATTTATTTTTATAATAATTACATAAAAAATGTTAAAACACTCCCCACCCTTAACCCCTATAAACCCAACATCCCACTTCTAAAATTTAAAATTAATTTAGAACTTCTAAATTTTGATTTCATATTTCAAAATAACTTTTTTTAATAGTTAAATAAAAAACATTAAAACACTCTCCACCCTTATCCCCTATAAACCCAACATCCCCCTCCTAAAATTTTAAATTAATTAAGAAATTCTAAATTTTAATTTACTAATTCAAATTAAAATTCATAAAAAATAAATAATATTTTTTAAAACACTCCCCACCCATATCCCCTATAGACCCAACATCCCGCTCCTAAAATTTTTAATTAATTCAGAAATCCTAAATTTTAATTTCCTATTTCAATTAAAATTTTATAAAAAATAAATATTATTTTCTAAAACACTCCCCTCCCTGATCCCCTATAAACCCAACATCCCACTCCTAACATTTATTAAAAAAAAAAAAATTAAAACGTTTATTTTCCTATTTAATAATAATTATTTTCTAAATTAAATACACATTTTTAGAACACTTCCCACCCTTATCCCCTATAAACCCAACATCCCGCTCCTAAAACATTTTAAAAAGTTAAAATTGATTAAATACTTCTTAAAAAAATACCATACATAAAAATTACAAAATTACAACTTATAAATCATAATACTATATTTTAACATTTAGAAAAAAATGTATGTCAACATTACTTACCTCGATATTATTCACACTAATCAAAAACAATATTTTATACTTCGATATACAAAACATCTAAACTTTTTACCTTAGATATTTAGGAGTCGATATTACTGCAAGTCGACATCATTGACTTGATATTTTGACTGTGCACCTTTGCAACAACCCTTTGAGAGTCATTTTTGCACTGCACCAAGACAAGACGCCGCTGGGCAATCAGATGACAGACACCTCACCCAAAGGCAATTTTTTTTTTCGTTTTGAAGAGAAACCAGAGTAAGTTTGACAGACACCTCACCCTGAGACGATACTACAGCATACAAATGTTTTTCAGTCATGTGTTTTTGGATTTCTGTACAATTTCTATTTGGCCGGGGTTCTCTTGAGCCCTTCCGGAGGCAGGCATATACCTAATCTCATAAACTCTACTTCTACATTCATCCAATACACGTGCAGCGACCTCTCTCATCTCTCATAAACCTACACTGAACCAAATGCTAGTATTCCTCATGCACCACACAGCACACTCCTACACAGCCCCTCGGACCAACACATGACTGCTGTAGGCACTCAAGCTCGAACAGGTCATGGTATATATGTTCACTGAAACCCCACACCGTAGCGCAGACAGGTGTTACCTATCCAAGGAGATAGCCCCTGAAATAGGAAAATGCCTCGTTCATATAAACCTATGTAGGATCAGGGTAAAGATCAAACCCAATAGAGTAGAACCCCTTAGGACAATAGTAAACATCACCCAGTATGAGACCAACCCCAATGCCCTGTATCTCTTCACCGAGCCTAGCGAATCTGACGTAGACAGGATGCGCAGAAGGGGCACCATAGGGGAGAACACTGTTTGACTTTGTAGACAAGAGGTTCCTGGAGGTAGCAAGACCACTGCACCAGTGCACACATACGTCTGCTTCCGCCCTGTCTGTGGTCCCAAGGTGGCCCATAACATCTTCGGGACCACCTTCTTTAATAACAAATGGACCCCAGACATGGAAATCCAGTGCAGGGCTGCTCATCTCGATCACATGGGGGAAATGAGTCCCATGGGAGGGAGGCCAATCCTAGCATAAACACCCATGCCAGGAAATCTGGGATAGCGAGATTACTAGGTACACATGGTTGGAGGGGGAGGGGCAACCCCTAAATGTACGTAAACTTATGCTGTACTCTCTGTGTTTCAGAGGCAAAGGAACCAAACCGTTAAGCAATAATGAAAACGATGGCGTGATTCTGTACATACCTGACCTGCAATGAGGCACCTCCACGTTGATGGATTTCTACTAGCAATGGGATGACTTTACCTACACCCAGCTCTTCCCCCGATGGCAGGGCACTGATAGAGCGCGTGTTCATCTGCTCATTTTATGATACTCACCTGGGCCCATACAACTATATACACATTGAACAAGTAATCCTACACTCAATCAATTTTGTTTAGCCATTCGGGACCTATACCATTGACTTAAAAAACCTTATCGCTGGTATCTAAAGTCCTAAGTGATCAAGGGTGTTAGCATGATAGGCAATACCGTTTGCACTAATTAAATAACCACAGACTCTGGAAAAGTTTAACTGTTTATCTCTGTAAAATTTTAAATGTCAATGTTCATAACTGCAATAATCGAAAAACATGATTTAATCAACAAGAATTATGATTAAGCAGAATAGAATGAGTAAACTTTCGTTTTTAAGCATAGAAACATGGGAAGGGTAGAAAAGGGGAAACAGTACAAAGACGTACCCACATATATTTTATAGTTACCTAGAATGGTGTGCAGACCAACCCTGGCCACAGGCTGGGTTAAAGGATAGAATCCGAAAGTGTAGGTGCCAGCACGAATAAACAGGTGCAGACCAGCAATCAGGACAGGTACAGACCAAATTGAATAAGGACAGGACCACCACAGGTTAAGACCCGTACCACAGCAAAAGTTCAAATACCAGAGTTGTAAACCCTCTCTGCATATAACAGTCGAACCCCGATTGGGTTATTGAGCTCCTTTCCAGAACCCCGATTTGGATTTCGAATCTTCTGACAGAGTGCTCCGCCAGCACCTCTGCTCTCAATTGCCTATTGAGTGCGTTGGGTCAGTGACAGGTCAGCTATTCGGACACGTCGGACAATCTAACTAGCTAAGCCTACCTTAGATATACTATTTACCAGGGCAGTTTACCACTCCCCAATGAGGCAAAATTGTGAATCCCACAATTTGATTGGTCAAAAGACGAGGAGAGATCATCACACCATATTGATATGAGGTAACTTGCATTCTATTTAAATTACGTTCCCTCCCATAATTTTATTTTCCCATGCATCTTTTATTCCACCCGGCAGTGAATGTATCAATAAAATACAATGTTTTAACAAATTGTACAATTCAGCTTCCTTTGGCAGGGTTAAGAGGTCATGTTCTCATAGTTTTCACAGATCGTGTCTGATGCTGGCAATGGTTCAATGCCACGGTTACAATAGCTTGAGCTTCTATGCACAGGCGCAGTTCCTCCAAAGATGGAGTTCAGAAGTACATTTCAGGCCCAAATGCGTTACGTTCGAAAATAGAAGAGAAACAGTTTTAGAACACAGAATAAATGAATGCACTGTATACCAATTATCTCTACTCTATTCCCATTACTTTATTTTAACTGTTGCATTAAGGATTAGGCAGAACGAACAGATTAGCAAAAGCAGCAATGCAAGCTTCTTGCACGTTTAAGACACAGAGCAGCCATCTCATTTTTAGTGCGTCGAAGCAAAAGTTTCCCACCAAGCAGAGTAATACGTCATGTCACGTGAGTTTGACAGACGCATGCGCAATAGAAAATCCTGCGTAGCAGCAACCATTTTAATGCGAGCTGATTACATTTAGTAAAAGCACATTGGAAAGCTTCCCCTAGATACTAAAAATGTTGTATAATGCAATATTAATATGACTAAACATGTTAGTAGTACATTAATATTATTTTATACAAGCAAGTAGCTTTACGTGCGTAACCTTGCTCCATCAATCCCCTCTTTGCTGATATTTTATATCATCATATAGTAATGAAACAAATGCCAACTTTCACATTTCTCCCAACTCAATTTCTTCAAACTTTATTCATGTGAAAGTTTTTCACTTTCTGTACAAATGTCCATTCAACTCTTCTAATTCAATGTCATTAACATTTATCTTCTTTCCTTTCTTATTCACTGTCTATGTCTTTTTATGCTTGCGACATTTGCAACAAATTATTATCCCTAAAATCAGCAGGGCTACTCCCACTGTTGGCATCAGTATTCTACCTACAAAATATTTTCCTACGTTAGAGAACCAACTGTAGGAGAGTAGGGTCTGCAATCCTATGATCACCCAGATTTTTTTGCTTTTGTTTCACTGGTTTACGACTTTCTCTGGCTGTGGGGCTGCCAATCAGACCCACAGCCTAGCTGTTCTCTCACTAAATTGACATGTGTACCTTAGGTGCATTCTCCAATTGGGACTGGGCCACCTTATCAGACACTGTAACTCAGGGCATAGGTGTACCCAGGGCCTACCAGGGGCTGAAGCATGTATTATGCCACCCCTGGATGGCCATCTAAATCTGACACAACTGGCTGCACGACAGCTGGGGCAAGGTGGTGTAATCACCCCTTGCTATAGATATAGTATACCTATATCTAACCCTAAAATGGAGACACAGATTCCTATCAGTCACTCCTATGGCAGGTCTTGACAATCCTGAAGGCAGAGTGCTTGGAATCGTGTGAAATGGTGCTCTGGCATGAGCTGAGCCCATATGCAGCTTGCGGAACCAAGTCCTAATAGCTGTTCCATGATAACGCATACCATATACTCTTAAGTGCATTATATTCCTCGCGGTTAAATGCTATCTTTGGTATTGCTTTATCAAAACATGTCGAGTAAGGTGTCATACAAATTGGAATACTAACCCCTCGCCAATTCTGGCGACGGGGTTAGCATTCCACCCTTCTAAAGGGACACGACATGTGTGTAACTGTGAACCCCGGTTAAAGTTAACTGAAGCCTCAGCTCCACAAAATGGATGCTGCCACCACAGACACGAGTCTGACCTCCTGCTGCTGGGAGTCCTTCCAGCGAGGAGAGCTTGGACAAAGGGTTTCCTGTCAGGGGCGGTGCTAGCACCATCCCAGACAGGGTTTTGTGTATCCTGGGTAGGCAGGGTTTTACAGGAAGGTGACTGCTGAGTGGCACCCCGGTGCTCACTACGCATCTGCTGGCTAGAACCAGTTCCAGGGGCACACCAGCCCCTGGCCTGGAGAAGTCCGGCATGGGAGAGGGATGTAACCACCCCCCTTCCTGGTCCCACCCCTAGGGCAGGACCTAGTCGCGTACCCACCCCTTTCTTTAGGATAAAGGCAGGAGCGGGGACCCTTCCAAATTAGATCATCTTTGAATCAAGAAACGACTTTCTACAAAAGGACTTCAAGACTCTTCTCAAGATTTCTCCCTTCTGGCTAAGGAGTAGTCACCCTGCATCCGCAGGCACCATCTAAGAACTCAGCGGTTTGCTGCACGTCCTTCTTCAAGAATCCGACCGACCAGTACGACGAGACCCGGCTTCCCTGGCTCCTCTGACCTCTACCTACCTCTACAGCTAAGCTGAGAACCGTAGGTGCGACGAGACCTCGAGGGACCGGCCATCATCAAAACTGCACGACTTCTATCCAGAACGACCACCGAGGGATCCTCTGGTGAGTGCTCTGGGGTCCTAGAAGCCCCGACCCTGAGCAGCTCCAGCACCGAAGTCCAGCCTCCCAGCATCTCCACGATCTGCGTGGGGCCCTTCTGCTTTTTGCTGCTCACCGCGTTGTTTGGCTACTAGCCCGCTGGCTTGTGGCCTTCTCAACGACGCCCGACGACATCACTGCTGCTGGTCTGGTTGCTCCAGACTGGCCCTTGCTCCCTTCCAAAAGAGGCTAAACAACAACGGAGATTGCAGGTGCTGCCAATCACTAACTTTTTTATTTTGATTTGAACATATGACCATGAAACAAATGTTGCAATTGACCAATTTGTGTCCTTTTCAATTGGGTTCTTTTATTTAGAGAAATATTTATTTTATATTTAGATCTCACCCATTTAGAAATTTCAAACGAAATTTTTTTTAAAGACCTTATGTACAACAACAAAGGATTTCCTATTCAAACAAGAAAACAATTTTTTTCAAGAAATAGAAAGTTTTGAACTTTTTTGGACAACATATACTACATACATTCAATCATACCACTCACAAACCACGCTATTTACATATATACACACACGACAAAGAACATATAAATTGTATCTACAATGCAATAACTTTGATTTACAAAGAAGCCTTGAAAGCAATCATATTTTTCAAAAACGTTTCAAAAATGAGTATCACAGTTTTTTGGTTTTTTTTTTTAAAGGCTTGAAAAAGTCTACGCCTTCCAAAAGAGGAGCACCCCGGACCCTCCTGGTCCACTCCAGACGCCATTTTGAGTCCACCGCGTGGGCTTGAATTTGCCAAGACTTGTTGCCCCAATCCTGGGTCCAGCGACGTCGACAGCTTCATCCATCGTGGGACAGCTCGCTCCTCCATCCTGGTCGCCGACAACGCCTCCTGGTCCGTGAGATCTGCAGAGCACAGCGTCGCCCACTCACCTAGTCGAGGTGACTACCATCCGGTGCCCTCCGGGTGCCCCCTGACTACTGGCTAGTAGTCAGTCACGAACTTGGTCCCCTCTGCTTTCAGGT
The DNA here is from genome assembly GCF_964263255.1 of Lissotriton vulgaris. Taxonomy (NCBI): domain Eukaryota; kingdom Metazoa; phylum Chordata; class Amphibia; order Caudata; family Salamandridae; genus Lissotriton; species Lissotriton vulgaris. The sequence goes on along the minus strand of NC_141685.1, from coordinate 2,073,637,043 downwards.
GTCATCCATCTTCGATCCAGGCTTGGATCACTCGAACTCTCTTCACTGGTCGCCTGCCAGCAACTTCTTTCTTCAGGCTCCTGGTTCGTCTACGAGGATTCCCGACGTCTTTTGAGACATATGCAGCTGCAGCCCCTGGGCTAGGTAACTTCGGCATTTCGGTGCCCCAGCATAACCTCACTATCCAAGGGTCAGAATCCACTGTCGTTTTCGATCTACCTGATCGGGTTCGCCCGAGAACACTAACTTAGTCTTTACTAGCTACCATAGACTTTGTCCCGCATCCCGCGTGAGAGTGCACACTCTGCACACGAGTCCCATAGGCCTCCTACTAGTAATCTGAAGGTTCAGTAACGTAGTCCTAGCGATTCCAAAGCCTATTAGTACAGTACTTACCTGCTAGTAATTTCGCATTCCACTTCCATAGTATATGGTTTTTCGTGCCCCTCGGGCATTTGTGTAAATTGTGCAACTTAAAGTATTTTCGTACGAGTTTTGTTGTGTGCTTAGTACCCTGTCCTCATAAAGAGTACAGGGCTGTTGTGATTTTAATAAATACACTGTTTATTTTCATAACACTTGTGTGGTGTCCTTTCACTTGGTGTTCAAGGGGTATATGTGATGGTATAACAGCTGGCTTAACACGCCCTCTAGAGTTTAGCCCGAAGACTGCTCGTATCCATGCTACTAGGATAGCTGGTCTATAAGGTTGACTTACAACCAATCATCAATAAGGGTTGTTGGACTGATACATAGTGATCACTAGAATAGTGAGCACTGCATATCAGGCCACCTTCTCACATTGGTGAGCAGCGGTTGGGATTTGAGCTTGCTGTTGTTTTACCACACGTATCCTAAGAATATCTTGTGAAAGATCACATAAGTACTCCAGGTACATATAACTTAGCTTAGAATACTCTGAGTTCTACTGAACCAGCTGTTGTAGCTCCTCAAGGCTTAGCACACCTTGGCTACAACTCTTAGCAAGGGATCAGTAGGCAAACATATAGTGTAGGTAGGTGCATCACTTACACCACACTAGAATCAGCATGTCAGACAAAGGAGGAAACCCTGAGTCTCCCCTTGTGTCAGTAGACCCTCCACAGGTCACTTCCAGATATGCTGCTCTTAGCTTCCAGGAGATGAGACAAGTGTGTACCTCCAGGAAACTAAAACAGGGTTCTAACCCTACCATCCCATTCCTGATTGGTCTCTTAGAGACTTATGATGCTAGGAGGACTGGTAACCCAGGCCCTTCTAATCCAGATGGGACAATGCCTCCCTTAGAGGGAACCCCAGGTGACCCTGACCTCATCCATCTCTCTGCAGAAGATGAAGAGGATGATGAGGATCAAGAGCCATCTGAGGACGAGGTAGACAAAGGTCCAGAAGTAGTTAGCCAGATAACTAGGGACAACTTAAGCAGGCATGAGAATGGTACCAGGAGACCCCTGGTGCCCCTCTCAGGCCAGCTTAACATTGGGAATGGACGAGTTAGGTCTCTATCAAGAGGCTCTAACAGATCCATTCAAACCAATGGCTCTCAGGGCTCTTCTCACAGAGGGATGACATCGCCTCAGAGGAGAGTGTATGAAGCCAAAGTGAGGGAAGTCAATCTGAGGATTGAAAGGGAAGAACTTGCCCTGGCCAAAGAGAGACTTGCCTTTGCTAGAGAGCAAAAGTTAAGTGGAGTAGATTCCACTGGTGGCAGCATTCTCCCAAGAGAAAAAGACAGGAGTTTAGATACTAGACACCTGAGTAAGATAGTGCCCCCCTTTAACCAAGGGGATATTATCCACAAATGGATAACTGCTTTGGAGAGTGCCTGCACTGTCCAGTGCGTCCCCCAGAGTCAGTGGGCAGCTGTCTTGTGGCTCTCTTTTGAAGGTAAAGGTAGAGATAAGCTCCTCACTACTAGAGCTGAGGATGCTAACAATTACCAGGTCCTGAAGAGTACACTGATTGATGGGTTTGGCCTAACCACTGAGCAGTACAGGTTGCTGTTCAGGGATACCCAGAAAACTCAGTCTCAGGACTGGTCTGATTTTGTAGATTGTGCCACTAAGGCTTTGGAGGGCTGGTTGCTGGGCAGTAAGGTTACTGATTACACAGGATTGTATAATTTGATCATGAGAGAACAGATTTTAAACAATTGTCAGAACCAGTTGTTGCATCAGCATCTTGTTGACTCAGATCTGACCTCTCCCCAAGAATTGGGAAAGAAGACAGACAGATGGGTCAGAACAAGAGTTAAGCAGAACCAGGGCCAGAACCAGGGTGGTCAGAAGAAAGCAGACCAGAAGGGTAAAGATTCTAAAGGTGAACAAAATGACCAGAAGTCTTCGACAGGTCCCCAACAACCCAAAGAGGGTGGGGGTCAGGCTTCCCAGAAAAAGAAGAATCAAGAAGGCCAATCAAAAAGGTGGTGCCAGTACTGTAAAAGTAAATCTCACTGGTTTAGTGAGTGCACCAAGAAAGGAGGAGGGCAGACTCCTGCCACTGCAGCCCCTAAGGCACCTGTGCCCCCTAGTACAGTCAGCAGTGGTAGTGCACCTCCCAAGGGTTTAGTTTGGTTAACCCTGGGTTCTGAGGGGTATGACAACTTAGTTGGCACACTCACTCAGGCTGTCCTTGTCTGTACAGAGGATGTGGATATATCCCCTGACATCAGTCCCAATACTTTGGGCAAATACAGGCAGACACCTTTGATAAATGGAAAAATGGCTCAGGCCTATAGGGACACTTGTGCCAGTGTCACCATGGTGACACCTAACTTTGTGGACCCTGGACAGATCATGCCAGGTACAGATTTCCTGGTGACCAATGCAAGCAATGTCACTACCAGTCATAGTATGGCAATTGTTGCTTTCTCCTGGGGAGGGGTAAATAGCCAAAAGAAGGTTGTAGTTAGTTCAGACCTCTCAGTGGATTGTTTGTTGGGCAATGATTTGGAGTCATCACTATGGTCAGAAGTGGAGCACCGGACTCACATGGAGATGTTAGGCTTGCCAGCACATGTGCTTGCTGTGACTAGGTCACAGGTCAGAAGATGCCCCACTGAACATGTGCTGGATCGTGGAACAATGGACCAGACACCTTCCAAGAAGAAGAGCAGTAGGGTTAAGGCTGTGCCTTCCCCCTTGCCCCAGGTTGAGGATCAAGTCTCTGAGGAGGCTGACCTACAGGAATTGAGGGAAACTGAGCCTAGAGAAATTGAACTTGATCAAGTTGAGTTTTTGGGCTCAGGGGGACCCTCAAGAGAGGACCTGGGAAAGGAACAGTTAGGCTGCCCTTCTCTTGAACCCCTCAGACAGCAGGCTGCTGCTGAGGCTGCTGGGAACGCCACAGGTATCCACAAGGTATACTGGGATGATGGACTCCTGTATACTGAGGCAAGAGACCCCAAGCCTGGCATGACCAGGAGGCTGGTTATCCCCTTGTCTCAGAGAGGTTTCCTTCTTACCTTGGCCCATGAGATTCCCTTAGCAGGACACTTAGGCCAGACAAAGACTTGGGACAGGCTTGTCTCACACTTTCACTGGCCTCACATGAATGAGGATACCAAGGAGTTTTGTCGCTCCTGTGTCACTTGCCAAGCCAGTGGTAAGTCAGGTGGCACAACAAAGGCCCCCCCTTATACCAATGCCTGTGGTGGGGGTGCCCTTTGAAAGAGTGGGGATTGACATTGTTGGTCCAATGGAACCCCAGACAGCATCAGGGCACAAGTTTATACTGGTGGTAGTGGATCATGCCACCAGGTATCCTGAAGCTATTCCACTTAGGACCACTACAGCACCTGTAGTGGCAAGAGCCCTAGTTGGAGTGTTCTCCAGAGTGGGCTTCCCTAAGGAGGTTGTCTCTGACAGAGGTGCAAACTTCATGTCAAGCTACTTAACTGCTATGTGGAATGAATGTGGTGTCAACTACAAGTTCACTACACCCTATCATCCACAATGCAATGGGCTTGTTGAAAGGTTCAACAGGACCATAAAAGGGATGATTCATGGACTACCTGAAAAGCTCAGGCGTAGATGGGATGTCCTGATACCCTGCCTTTTATTTGCTTATAGAGAAGTCCCACAGAAGGGGGTTGGCTACAGCCCTTTTGAACTTTTGTATGGACATCCTGTAAGAGGACCTCTGTGTTTGGTGAAGGAAGGATGGGAGAGACCTCTCAAAAAGCCTGCAACCAACATAGTGGACTATGTACTTGGTCTCCGCTCCAGGATGGCTGAGTACATGGAAAAGGCATCCAAAAACCTTGAGGCTAGCCAAGAACTCCAAAAAGCTTGGCATGACCAAAAGGCTGTCCTGACTGTGTACAAGCCTGGACAGAAGGTGTGGGTGTTGGAGCCAGTGGCCCCAGCAGCACTCAAAGACAAATGGTCTGGGCCCTACACCATCCGTGAGCAAAAGGGAGAGGTCACCTACCTGGTGGACCTTGGAACTCCCAGAAGCCCCCACAGGGTGCTTCATGTGAATAGGCTCAAAGCATATGTCGACAGGAAGGACATGAGCTTGCTCATGGCCATAGATGAGGGACAGGAGGAAGAGAGTGACCCTCTCCCAGACCTGCTCACTCAGAATCCTGATGATGGATCAGTGGATGGTGTTGTCTTTTGTGGCAGCCTCTCTGAACATCAACAGAAGGATTGTAAACTAGTTCTTCAATCCTTCAGACATATGTTCTCTCTAGCACCCAGTCAGACCAATTGGTGTACCCATGAGGTTGACACTGGTGACAGCTTGCCAGTTAAGAGTAAAATCTACAGGCAGCCTGATCATGTTAGGGACTGCATCAAAACAGAAGTGCAGAAAATGTTGGAGTTGGGAGTCATTGAACCCTCAGATAGCCCTTGGGCTAGTCCAGTAGTTCTAGTGCCAAAACCTCACACCCAGGGTGGTAAGAAAGAGATGAGGTTCTGCGTAGACTACAGGGGTCTCAATGCAGTCACTAAGACTGATGCCCACCCAATACCAAGGGCAGATGAACTTATAGATAGATTGGCTTCTGCCAACTACTTAAGTACATTTGACCTGACAGCTGGGTATTGGCAAATCAGGTTAGCTGAGGATGCCAAACCTAAAACAGCATTTTCTACCCCTGGTGGGCATTATCAATTTGTGGTAATGCCCTTTGGTTTGAAAAATGCACCTGCCACCTTCCAAAGGTTGGTGAATCATGTTCTCACTGGGCTGGATGACTTCTGTGCAGCATATCTTGATGATATAGCTGTCTTTAGCTCCACCTGGGAGGATCACCTGGTCCACCTGAGGAAAGTGTTAGAGGCACTGCAAGCAGCAACCAAGTATACAACCTGTGCCAGATAGGGCAGACACAGGTTGTATACTTGGGCCACCTGGTAGGTGGAGGCCAAGTTCAGCCACTGGAGAGCACAATACAGTCAATCAGGGACTGGGCTCCTCCAACCACCCAGACTCAGGTTCAAGCTTTCTTGGGCCTGACTGGTTACTACAGAAATTTGTCAGAAATTATGGATCAATTGTGACTCCACTTAATGAACTGACAAGTAAGAAAATGCCAAAAAAGGTTCAGTGGACAGCAGGCTGTCAAAAAGCATTTGATGACATAAAACAGGCCATGTGCACAGCACCTACCCTCAAGAGTCCAGACTACTCCAAACCATTCATTGTCCAAACAGATGCTTCTGAGTTGGGTGTGGGAGCTGTTCTATCTCAACTGAATTTTGATGGTAATGACCAGCCCATTGCTTTTATAAGCAGAAGGCTGACCCCCAGAGAGAAAAATTGGTCAGCTATTGAGAGGGAGGCCTTTGCTGTGGTTTGGGCCCTGAAGAAACTGAGGCCATACTTGTTTGGCACTCATTTCAAGATTCAGACCGACCATAAGCCCCTCTTGTGGCTAAATCAGATGAAGGGTGAAAACCCCAAACTACTTAGGTGGTCCATTTCCCTACAGGGGATGGATTTTACAGTGGAGCATAGACCTGGCACTGATATTGGCAATGCAGATGGGCTCTCCAGGTATTTCCACTTAGAGCAAGAAGACTCACCTGGTCAAGGTTAGTTTATTGTCCCAAAGTTTTGGGGGGGGGTCATGTAGGAGAGTAGGGTCTGCAATCCTATGATCACCCAGCTTTTTTTGCTTTTGTTTCACTGGTTTATGACTTTCTCTGGCTGTGGGCCTGCCAATCAGACCCACAGCCTAGCTGTTCTCTCACTAAATTGACATGTGTACCTTAGGTGCATTCTCCAATTGGGACTGGGCCACCTTATCAGACTCTGTAACTCAGGGCATAGGTGTACCCAGGGCCTACCAGGGGCTGAAGCATGTATTATGCCACCCCTGGATGGCCATCTAAATCTGACACAACTGGCTGCACGACAGCTGGGGCAAGGTGGTGTAATCACCCCTTGCTATAGATATAGTATACCTATATCTAACCCTAAAATGGTCACACAGATTCCTATCAGTCACTCCTATGGCAGGCCTTGACAATCCTGAAGGCAGAGTGCTTGGAATCGTGTGAAATGGTGCTCTGGCATGAGCTGAGCCCGTTTGCAGCTTGTGGAACCAAGTCCTAATAGCTGTTCCATGATAAAGCATACCATATACTCTTAAGTGCATTATAATCCTCGCGGTTAAATGCTATCTTTGGTATTGCTTTATCAAAACATGTCGAGTAAGGTGTCATACGAATTGGAATACTAACCCCTCGCCAATTCTGGCGACGGGGTTAGCATTCCACCCTTCTAAAGGGACACGACATGTATGTAACTGTGAACCCCGGTTAAAGTTAACTGAAGCCTCAGCTCCACAAAATGGATGCTGCCACCACAGACACGAGTCTGACCTCCTGCTGCTGGGAGTCCTTCCAGCGAGGAGAGCTTGGACAAAGGGTTTCCTGTCGGGGGCGGTGCTAGCACCATCCCAGGCAGGGTTTTGTGTATCCTGGGTAGGCAGGGCTTTACAGGAAGGTGACTGCTGAGTGGCACCCCGGTGCTCACTACGCATCTGCCGGCTAGAAACAGTTCCAGGGGCACACCAGCCCCTGGCCTGGGGAAGTCCGGCATGGGAGAGGGGTGTAACCACCCCCCTTCCTGGTCCCACCCCTAGGGCAGGACCTAGTCGCGTACCCACCCCTTTCTTTAGGATAAAGGCAGGAGCAGGGACCCTTCCAAATTAGATCATCTTTGAATCAAGAAACGACTTTCTACGAAAGGACTTCAAGACTCTTCTCAAGATTTCTCCCTTGTGGCTAAGGAGTAGTCACCCTGCATCCACAGGCACCATCTAAGAACTCCGCGGTTTGCTGCACGTCCTTCTTCAAGAATCCGACCGACCAGCACGACGAGACCCGGCTTCCCTGGCTCCTCTGACCTCTACCTACCTCTACAGCTAAGCTGAGAACCGTAGGTGCGACGAGACCTCGAGGGACCGGCCATCATCAAAACTGCACGACTTCTATCCAGCACGACCGCCGAGGGATCCTCTGGTGAGTGCTTTGGGGTCCGAGAAGCCCCGACCCTGAGCAACTCTAGCACCGAAGTCCAGCCTCCCAGCATCTCCACGATCTGCGTGGGGCCCTTCTGCTTTTTGCTGCTCACCGCGTTGTTTGGCTACTAGCCCGCTGGCTTGTGGCCTTCTTAACGATGCCCGACGACTTCACTGCTGCTGGTCTGGTTGCTCCAGACTGGCCCTTGCTCCCTTCCAAAAGAGGAGCACCCCGGACCCTCCTGGTCCACTCCAGACGCCATTTTGAGTCCACCGCGTGGGCTTGAATTTGCCAAGACTTCTTGCCCCAATCCTGGGTCCAGCGAAGTCGACAGCTTCATCCATCGTGGAACAGCTTGCTCCTCCATCCTGGTCGCCGACAATGCCTCCTGGTCCGTGAGATCTGCAGAGCACAGCGTCGCCCACTCACCTAGTCGAGGTGACTACCATCCGGTGCCCTCCTGGTGCCCCCTGACTACTGGCTAGTAGTCACAAACTTGGTCCCCTCTGCTTTCAGGTGTCATCCATCTTCGATCCAGGCTTGGATCACTCGAACTCTCTTCACTGGTCGCCTGCCAGCAACTTCTTTCTTCAGGCTCCTAGTTCGTCTACGAGGATTCCCGACGTCTTTTGAGACATATGCAGCTGCAGCCCCTGGGCTAGGTAACTTCGGCATTTCGGTGCCCCAGCATAGCCTCACTCTCCAAGGGTCAGAATCCACTGTCGTTTTCGTCTACCTGATCGGGTTCGCCCGAGAACACTAACTTTGTCTTTACTAGCTACCATAGACTTGGTCCCGCATCCCGCGTGAGAGTGCACACTCTGCACACGAGTCCCTAGGCCTCCTACTAGTAATCTGAAGGTTCAGTAACGTAGTCCTAGCGATTCCAAAGCCTATTAGTACAGTACTTACCTGCTAGTAATTTCGCATTCCACTTCTATAGTATATGGTTTTTCGTGCCCCTCGGGCATTTGTGTAAATTGTGCAACTTAAAGTATTTTCGTAAGAGTTTTGTTGTGTGCTTAGTACCCTGTCCTCATAAAGAGTACAGGGCTGTTGTGATTTTAATAAATACACTGTTTATTTTCATAACACTTGTGTGGTGTCCTTTCACTTGGTGTTCAAGGGGTATATGTGATGGTATAACAGCTGGCTTAACACGCCCTCTAGAGTTTAGCCCGAAGACTGCTCGTATCCATGCTACTAGGATAGCTGGTCTATAAGTTTGACTTACAACCAATCATAAATAAGGGTTGCTGGACTGATACATAGTGATCACTAGAATAGTGAGCACTGCATATCAGGCCACCTTCTCACACCAACTACCTATAGAGGAGGGACCATCTGTAAGTCTCTTCCATGCACTATCAACTTCCAGTGGTTTGAGTTATTTTTCCAAATGTGTAATTTTCCTTACATAGCCCTTAATTTCAATACTTTTGTCAGGTATGTAAGTGCAACAATGTTTGGCCTTCAACATTCTGCAGACTCCGCCCTCTTTTGCCAACAATGTATCAAGAGCAAGTCGATTTTGTAAAACCATTGATCTTATCGCAACCAATTCGGTATTGATCATTAAGAATCTTCCAGCAGTTTCAGTCAATAATCGATACACCACTGTTGACAACTTACAAATTCTTTGAGTATTCAGAACCACTCCCACTGTAGGTATCAATGCACTAAATATATCGCCTACAATTTCTGCAAAACTAGCTCTTTTACTGCGTATAAGTCCATTGGCTTCTTCATTGCTTCCAGTGATTTTATTTACATGCTATACCTTTGGGAATACTATTCTAAAATAGCTACTCCTATACCAATGATCAGGCAATTTATAATATGCATTGTTCCCACATATGTAATAAATTGCAGAAAATACAGGCTCAGTTCCATCTTTGAATCCCCAACCCCCAATTACCTTATACTTGTGTTCACATTCTCTAGAACCAATGAATATATTGTTATAATAACTCGTTCTCTCCCTGTGGAGACAGAGTTTCCCTTTCTTTTCAAAATCCAGCAACATAGCAGGATGAGTCTAGCCATTTAAGGTATACTCTTTATTTTCTGCCGCAACGGGCCCTCGAAGACAACACCGTTTGCCTTTCCACGGCAGATATGCCGCTGTGGAAAGGCATATGACCGCAGCTATCCTAATATGGCTGGCGGTGTCTGATAGACATCGCCAGCCATGTTAGAGCTTTTCCGCCGCGGTCGGAAGGCAACCGCGGTGGAAAAGCGGCGGACGGAAAATAGATCCCCCAGTCATCCTAATCTGGCGGGGGTCTTTTTCCAGTCCGCAGCGGATAATCCGCATCCTCCGGGCCGGCAGTGGCTTCCGCCGGCCCGGAGGATGCGGATTATCCGCAATCATAATCATCCCCTTAGTACAAAAATATTTTTCTGTTTCATGTAGAATGCATGTTAAATTATTCTTGTGTGCTTGTACCTATTGTTAGAAAATAATCATCCATATAATGAGTTATGTTACTTTTAGTATGTACAGGATTCAGGTTACTATGTATAGGAAGTTCAGAGAAAATCACGTCTGAGTTAGAACAGCAATAGTATAAAGGTCCTTTCTTATAGAATAAACTAGCTAGAACACTACATGAAATACCATAAGTCAGGGGCAAATGTTGGTAAGTAATACCTTCAGCTACAGATGTAGGTAATTTCATACAAACATAGCAATCACTTATTTCCATTGCTTCTACATAGTGTACTAACATATTTGCAAATACATTCAAGTGTGTTTTTACCCCTACTATAGTGTAATCCTTCCTCATCTGATACTTCTAATTCTACCTTTTGCTATCTAAAACTATCTAGCCTCTCATGTGTATTTAACTTTTCAGCTGCATCTACTTTCTCATGAATCTTAGTGTTATTACTCTGATTTTTACTCATTAGATAAGGAATAGCTATTGTCAGTCCTAACCATACTATGAGTACCATCACTATACTGCATGTGCATATCCAACAGCATGTTTTTTTAAGCAGTTTCTTTTCGGTTTACCATTAACAGTATGATCAGCCATTTTTACTAAGGAGACTTAGCCCTTCTTTGAGACTTTTCACAGAATTTTTAACCTGTGAATTTTTCAAGTTGGTCTCACTTCTTCGTCTGCTGGATCATCAATCAGTTCATCATCATTTTCATCACTTAATTCTAAGTTTTCGAAATCTTCAAGGCCTCTGAACTTGTCATTCAGTCCTTTCAGTTGTGGACTCCTCCTTTTTGGTTGCTCTGTGGATGGTCCAGCTTGACTTGATGTCTCATTCACTTGTTCTGGTTCTTTATTTATGGATTACAATCTTTTGACAAAACCAGGCAACTTATCTCCCTTTCTAAGTCTTTTAGCTGGCACTGTGCTTTGTTTTTCTTCAATTGCTCTTTTATTCTCCTTCAGTTTTGGCACAATTTGTACATCTTCGTTATCTTCTGTATCCCTCTCTAACTGACTTGGTTCCAGGTCTTGTTTCTGTTTCTTCTGCCTGGATGCTATTCTGGCCTTGTTCAGGAGTGTGCTGAATTTTACTTTGACTTTGTTCGCTTTCTTTTTACTGAACACGTTTTTCTACATCTATCTGGTCCTGCTCAGGTATCTCGATCTCTTGTTTTTCTTCTTCCTGAGCATTTGCCCTATTAACTATATGTCCCTCCTCAGACTCTGGAACTGTGACAGGTATCTGGTATGTCTGAGTATATTGATCTTTCTTAATCTGTTCCTCCTCAACATTACCATTGGCTTTGATTTCTGTAATACGAGTAAGTCCTTCTATTCGTGATTCATCCTCACTATTATTCTGTCTATCTACATAGGTTTGACTTCTGGTTCTCACAAAATCTGCAGGAATGTCAATCACTGAAATCCATTCATTCTGCCTGGTGCTCGGTTGTTCATCATCAACTACTTCGGAATCACTTTCCTGAGACTCCTCAGCTGCACAACCTTCAGCTTCAGTTTCATCATGTTCGATCACTCTCTTGGTGTGACTCGCATGGATCCAATTGGGAATTCCCTTGCACTTCACAGCTGTGGTGGTAACCAATATCACTTGATGTGGCCTTCCCCACCTCGGAGCTGGGCAAGATTTTCGGGTATGTTCCTTTATCACAACCCAGTCACCTGGAATCAGATCATGTGCTGGCGTTGGCTGTCTGGCGACAGCGTCTTCTCCAACCTGGTGAGAGATAGAACGCACTTGGTCAGCCAGTTCTTTGCATTACTCTAGTACTAAGTCATCAGATATATTTATCAGCTTGTGTCCTGGCACCCATGCCTGCCTCATTGCTCTTCCCATGAATATCTCATGGGGACTCAAGCCTGTGTTTCTGTCTGGAATGCTCCTGAGTCCCATCAGAACAAGAGGTAATGCATCAGGCCAATCTAATCGAGGAGATTCATATATCTTTCCCAATCTTGACTTGATTGTGCCATTCAGTTGTTCCACCACTCCAGAAGCCTCTGGGCGGTATACACAGCGCAGCCTTTGTTCAATTTTAAATGCTTCAAAAATTAGACCAATCATTTCATTATTAAAATTACTTCCTCGGTCTGATTCAATTGTTACTGGAAAACCGAAACGTGGAATGAGCTCTCTGAGTAGAAGTTTTGCTACAGTAATGCTATCATTTCTGCGAGTAGGATGAGCTTCCACCCATTTTAAAAAACAGGCAGACAATGACATGGACATATTTTAGTCCTCTGCGAGGGGGTAACTGAATAAAATCAATCCGAAGTTGGATAAAAAGACCATCTGCCTTTCCAAGTTTTCCTGGTAACACTACAGTTCTCTTTCCAGGATTCATATGCTGACAAATTAGACACCTATGGCAAAGACTCTCTGCTACATTCCTGAACCTCGCATTGAACCACATTTTCGTGAACAATCTAATCATGGCATTCCGCCCTAAATGAGAATCACCATGGAACATCCTAGCCATAGGGGCAAGCATACAGTCTGGTAACACAGGTCTACCATCAACGTAAACAATGACACCATTTTCAGCCCTTCTCTGACAACCTATATGTGACCACTCTTCCTTTTCCTTTTGTTTTGCATCATTTTGTAAGTGTTTCACTTCTTCCCACGTTTTCACTCTTCCAAGCAACATGAGTTGGCAGCTGTTTCCATATTTTTCAATTTTCTTGTTTATTGCCGTTTTATTTTTGGCGCAGTATTGGGCTAATTGGTCAGCATATCGGTTACCTGCTGTCACTCTGTTATTGCCAGATTGGTGAGCAGCACACTTGACCACAGCCACTGTTTCTGTTAATTGGATTACCTTTAGCAAATCTTTCACATAATTTTCATTTTTAATAGGAGTGCCTGATGAAGTCAGAAACTCCCTTTGCATCAAGAGTTGGCCAAAGTCATGCACAACCCCATAGCCGTACTGACTATCAGTATAAATGGTCACTTTTATATTTTTCCCAATTTTGCAAGCCTTTGCCAATGCAACTAATTCAGCTACTTGTGCAGATTTAACTCCAGGTAAATAGGATGCTTCAACTGGACCCCATAGATTACACACGGCATAAGCAGCACTCAATCCTCCTTCCTCATGTCGCATGCATGAACCATCTACAAATAGCTCATGTTCAGAGTTTATTATTTGCTCTTTTCATATATCTGGGCGAGGTTTAGTACAATATTCTGTAAGGTCAATACAATTATGTTCAATTTTATTTTTTACTTCTGCAAAATGTGAATCAGGCAATAATGTTGCTGGGTTCAGAATATTACACCTAGCAATAGTCACATTTTCTGCACCTAACAGAATTCACTCATATTTAGTCAGCCGACTAGGAGTTAGATACTGAGTTTTAGTTCTGGTCAACAAAATCAGAACTGCATGTGGAACATACACAGTTACTGGATATCCCATAATAATGGACTCACTTTGCTCATGACTCATGCAAGTTGCAGCTACTGCTTTCAGACATCCTGGCAATGCAGCTGCCACTAGATCCAGTGTTGAAGAAACATATATGCAACAGACCATGGGTGTGGGTCAGAACTGAAAGTGCACAATTGTCTCGTATATCACAAAACAATGCAAAATCTTTTGAGTAGTCAGGCATCCCTAATGCTGGAGCTGGACATAGACAATCTCGTAATTTTAGGAAAGATGACATGCTTTCATCATCCCATTCTACTGGGTCTTTTGCTCTTTTATTTGTCATTTGTATTAATGGTTTTGCTAGGACTGCAAATCCCATAATCCATTGCCTGCAGTAACCTACCACTCCAAGAAACATTCTGATTTCTCTCTGTGTTTGAGGTACATCCATGTTTTGAATTATTCTGATTCTTTCAGAAGTAACCCTTCTGACACCTCTCTCTATCTGGTGCCGCAGATATTTCCCTGATGTAGTACAAAATTGCAGTTTCTCAGGTGATACTTTGTGTCCTCTTTCACCTAAATGATTCAGTAGAGCAATGGTATCAACAACGCAGTCATTTCGAATTTTAGACGCCACTAGTAGGTCGTCTATATACTGCATCAGGACTGATTGTCCGGGCAATATTAAAGATATGAGGCACTTTTTCAATGTCTGATTAAAAATTGATGGGCTTTCTGTGTACCCCTGAGGGACACGATTCCAAACGTAGATATGGTCATCAAATTTGAGCGAGAAAATATATTTGCTATCTGGATGTAGTGGTAAGGAGAAAAATGCATGGCACAAATCTATTACAGTAAACCAGCCTGCTGCCCACCGTATTTGATACAAAATCACAGCAGGGTTTGGCACAACTGGACAACATGGGACAACAATTTTATTAATTTTGCGGAGGTCTTGTAAGACCCGGTACTTTCTGCTCGGTTTCTTTATGCCAATTATGGGTGAATTACATGGACTGCTCATTATTTCCTGCAAAATGCCTGCTTCAACTAGACACTTTATTTCTAGTGCAACTCCTGCTTTTATTTCTGGGCTCATTTTGTACTGTTGAATATTTGGATAAATTGCACCTTCTTTTACTGCCACTTTTATTGGATCAACATTTGCCATTAATCCTACATCTTTTCCTGTGAAATCCCACACATTAGGATTTACCGTATTTTCTAATTCTTTTGGCAAATCTTCTAGTTAACTTTTTATTTACATTTTCTTGTTTTGCTAACATTAATTTATAAATTCCATCTTCATCTGAGGTTTGAATTTCGACACCATTTGGTGTGCAAAAGATGGTGCAATTCATTTTGCACAGCAAATCCCTACCTAACAGGTTTACTGGACAGGAATCGCACACAACAAACTTGTGCATTTCTTTAAAATTGCCTATTCTGACTTCCACTGTTTCTATAACTAGGGTAATAATTTGTTTATTAGATACGCCTGATACTTGGATCGCTTCTCCCAAGAGGGGTAGGTTCGGAACGTCTCCTGTTCTCACAGTAGAACGAGTAGCGCCAGTGTCCAACAGAAAGGTAACATCATTTCCTTCAACCTTTCCTTCAATGTATGGACCTGGCTAATCTACCGGCAAGGATGCACCAAGTACGCACTCCTCATCCTCCCCTCTCAGGCACCGTCAGAATCTATCTTCATCAAAGTATTTGTCACTCAAAAGAAATTGGGGTGTCACTTTATCCCTTTTACCACTTCCCTCCCAATTTGTGGTATCCACACTGTATGTTGTTTGACTCCCAGGATTTGGCATAGGCGCCAATGGTAACTGGTTCTGTATTACCTGTTGTTGCTGCTTTCTCAATACCTCATTTTGCGTCTGTGAATTTAAATTGTTAGTTTGCATGTTATTATTCAATACAGCCTTACACTCGTTTTTCCAATGCCCCCATTTTCTGCATCTATGACAAGGAAATTTCTTTTTAGCCTCATTTCCCCTAGGTTTACCCCTATTTCCATCTCCTTGGGTCTGAATATTTTTCATTTGGAGTTCTTGTTGCTCTGCTAGTTTAACTTGTGCCCACATTACTTTTTCTTCTAAATTCTTTCGTTTATTTTCTATCTCGTCTCCACAGTACTTTGCATATTTTAATATTTCATCTATCGGTTTGGCCTGCCAACAGATCTTATGATCTTTAATCATTTGGGAAACTTCTGGTTTTAGTCCTGACAAATACCGATAAATAAAATGTGTCATGTCTTTTGTATCAATGCTTTCTAAGCCACTGTACTGCTTGAATACCTGTAAAAGGTGCTTGTAGTATGCATGTACTGATTCATCCTTATTTTGGGTAGTTCTGTCTATTCTTGTCCAAACTGTTTCTTTTGGGGGTACTTTTCCTTTCAAGTAAATATTACTTTATTACATTTTTTCATCACTTCATCTGATGGGGCTTCTGTTTTTGGATCTCTAGGGTACTCATCATTAGGTCAATCAACTGCTATTTTACACTCTGTCCATAAATCTACAGTAACAACAATGTTGAATAACCCATCCAAATCTTTTAGCTACACTTTCGAGACCTTTACAAATCTTGCGACCTGCCAGTACCACTCTACGGGTTTCTCTCTAAGTTTTGGGAAATCATTCGTAAATGATAAAATATCCTGTCGGGACCATGGGACATGCACATAACCTCCACCTGGCACTTCTCTCATCGGGCACAACTTTTCTACTCATTCTGGTTTTAATACATAATCAGAGTCAGTACTTTTTGCTTGAGCTTCTTCCTTTTTCTTTATCCAACTAGCTTTCCATCTTTCCAAATCACCTCATTTTTGCAATAGTTATAACAATTCTTTCATTTGCAATTTGCTACCTGACACATTCATATTTTCTAGATCTTAGTCAATAAATTCAGGTCGATATGGTTTCTGCAACACTTTAGATTTACCAATATTATTTCCCATTTCATTTGCCAAATTTGTTAACTTCTCATGAAATGTTGTTGTATTTCGAGAGATACTCTGACATATAAACAACAATTCATCTTCATTCAATGTATTTAATCTATCTAACCTCACATTTCCAGCAAGCAATTCTTCCAATTCAACTCTTAATTTGACAATATACAATGTCTTTGGCTGTGATTTGGGTTTTTCAATTTCTCAGGAGCATCTCTCAATTTCTTCTGGGGTAACTACAGTAGTACTTCTCGTACCTGAGGATGTTTCCATTCGTACTACTCTAGAACTTACGGGAGTAATTTTCCTAACTGAACTACTTACTGGTTCTCTTATATGTAAATGCATCAGAGAGAGTTCTGACTCACATTCACTTGCTTGATCATCCACTATTAATGTTTCTTTTCTCGGCTGTACTACAGGTGTAGTTAGAATGGGAGGTGTAGGACTAGTTTGCTTATCTCAGTATAAAGGAACAACAGGAACTATAGTCACTGGAATTGTTAAGGTCTTTGGGACTCGTATTTAACTGTGAAATGTTCTGAATGAATTCACTCCTCTGTTTATTTATTGCTTCTCTTTCTCTCTCTCATAACACTTTTTCTAATGAAGTCTCATATATTACTTGTGGAACAATAGGTGGCTTTAAGAACGGAGCACTAGGATTAACTTGATTTGACTCCTCATTATAAGGTGGTGGATTTTTCATTATCAAATCCTCCAGTTAATCATCTTCTGGATCAATATTAGTCATTAGATTTTTAGTTTTCTCAGTACTTTTACTTCCTGTTTGTTCTTCTAAAGCTCGGACAGGATATAACTCTTCCACTAACATGGACTGCCTCCATTGTTTCATTTGCTTATCTCTTGTCTTTTTAGGAAATCTAGGATAAAATCTACTCCAATTTCGGTCGCTTCTGGGTCTATCTCGCACAAAAAGTCTAAAATGTCCCTATAGCATATATATAAAATGAACAGCTGATCTGGTCCAGAAGAATCTATGCCTCCAAGATAGGAATTGAGAGAAACCCTAATCTTTGGGTCAAGCTAACAACCACAATTACCGTGAACTTACTCATATGTAGGTAAAACGACAATAAGGTACATAAATCAATAATGATGGCAATTAGTAAACACAAATTGACAGAACACAAGGTGTGCAAGTGAAAAAAGACGTCTTTGCAAAATTGTGATTAAAAAATATATATATAAAGCATATATACGTTTATTCTGCTTCATGCAGTAGTTCGTATTCAATAATAATTACATACATACATAACAATTAATACATCATAATATTCATCAAAGAAAATGTTTTTTAAAAAAAAGTTTACACATTCATGTTTAAAAGTTGATCAAGAGAAGAAATGTTGACGCAGCATTTCGGTGTTGATAATGAGCACCTTCTCCAGGACTGTTTCTCTATAAAGAGACACACAATTACCATACAGAAACAAAACAATTTAAAATTATACAGTGCATACCTGAACTTAAATGTTCTGTCCAGTTAATAGTTCATTACTACAATCATTTATAGGTCACTTATTCTAAAACAACCAATTGACCAGTTATTTTTCACAATGCAGATTTGATTTGTACCCCTATATTTTCAGTTCACAATATGTGGTTCTATAATATGCAGTTTCAGAGATTCTGAATTTAATTACATACAGAGGCTAAGTAACGTAAGGTTGCTACCTCTCGTACCTTAAGTTTTAGGGCTCTGGATTCACTCAGAGTCACTTCACAGTGTCGCGTCCTCATGTGGTGTTCAGACACTACTCAAATACCCACATAGGTTCACTTTGATGAATGGGTGGTGAGGTATTAACAGCGCATAGCCTATGCAGCAATGAATCTATAGATGATTATTACACAAAAAGGGCATCAAGGGAACCAAAGACAGCTACCACCCACCGCTGTCAAGGGACAGCAAATTACGAAGTAATTGTTGTCACAATCGCAAAAGTTTTTGTGGAGTTCCCTGAGCACAAAAAATATATATATACGTATCTTGAAAAATTCACAAAGAATGTCCATTCAAACAATGATTGTCCATATCTGTATAGCCAAGTTGTGAAAAAATCCTTATTTTATTATCCAATCCAGATGATCACGAAAACTTGTAAAAACAGCAATGCAGTCTTGATATAGTTTTACAACAGCCAAAACGTCAAAACGCCAAAACGTCAGAACGCCAACACGTGTTTCGTCAAGGGTCTCCACCCAATGACTTCCTCAGGGCTGTAACAACAAATTATATCCTATTATAATCCCCATAAACTGGGGAACCAGGCGCCTTGACACCTTCCGGTTTTAGTTTGCGCGGTATAAGTTGCAAAATAAATAAAAAAATAAATAAATAAATAGCAAAAAGATTTTTTACCACCACCAACCATTACACCAATTGTGCAAATGGAAAGGGGCGACCACTCGGTCCCCCCGAACGTATGGCGGAGTGCCTCGATCCCCCCGGGAAGCCATTTTGGGGCGGGAGGCGCGTCTCGGCTGGTATGCCCGAAGCGGCGTAGCCGGGGCGCGCCTTTTCCCGCCCTAGAGTGGGCTGGCCTAGACACCAACGTAGCCAGCCCCGCCCTAGGGGCAGGCAGGGGCGGGTTCTCGCCCGCCCTGAAGACGGATAAAGAGAGACGCAAGACCAGAAGACGTCCTCTTGTTCTTGTGCTCCGAAGCTGCACCTCCTCGCTACCCGTGAGCTCGGGACAGAACGAAGAGCCAATTTTGAGCGTTTTGATCTTTTTCTTTGTCTTCTAGATACTTCGTCGGAGAAATGCCAAAGAAAGTCGCAAAGAGGATGACAACCGACCAGATGGTGCGGGCCCTTTGCAAAGAGGTGTCCGACATAAAGAAACAGTTGGCGAAACGGGACGGGGAGGAGGGTTCGGGCCCTGCGCCGGCTGGAGGGAGACCTAAGAGGCCGAGAAGGGTTCCAGCCGGTGGAGACGTCCCGGTCCCCTCTGTACCGCTCGAGACACCAACCCCAGTACCAATGGAGGGGAATCCAATCCCCGTTGTCGTCACCCCGACATCCAAAGAAGACATGCCCCCCGAGCTGGCAGCACTGCTAGCAGCTTGGTTGGGGGATAGTAGTGATGGCGCCACGGCTGCCGAGGCACAGGCGCTGATAAAAGGGCTTCGTGAGAAGAGAGACGTAGCCAAAGTGACTGCGCCGTTGGCGGGAATAGACAAGCCGCAAGCGGCCGAAGCTGCGTCCGGTGCAGGTAAGCGGCCATTGCCGATTGCAAGGGACGAGTCAGCACCCTCTCGTAGAGAGAGATTGGGACAACATGTGCCTTTAGCTATAAAAGAAAAGATCTGGGCTGGGGAGTACGTGAATATTTTCTCCTTGCTTGTTGATCATTATGAGGTGGAGCATGTTAAAAGTCAGAAGGACCTAATGCATCCGAGTGTTTGGCGCGCAAAAATGGCCGCCTTTAAGGTAAATGAGAATATTGGCAACTGGGGCAATGCGTGGGGTATTTTTACATCGATTTTGGGGGAACGTAGGCCCGAGTTGCTTTCTGAATTTCCCATTTATCAATCACGAATTATGGGTTACTCGACAGCGTATCAAGGTAACCATTGGTTTTGTTATGACAATCTGTTCAGGAAAGAAAAGGAACATAACAAGGGTTTGACTTGGGATTGTTACGATTCTATAACATGGGATAAAATGAAAGAATCAGGAATGTTAAAGATGCCATTGGTTGGGAGCAATGTTGTAGATTACTCCCGCCAAAATGTGGGGACGCCTTTTCGACCAAGTACGAGCACCGACGATCAGTCGAGGCCCGCAGGCAATACAGGAAGGAAGGGTTTCTGCTTTAATTTCAACAAAGGGAAATGTACCAGACCTCCAGGATCGTGTAAATTCAAACATGAGTGTAGTACGTGTGGGTCGTCCCATCCTGAGTCATCGTGTAGAGCCAGAACGGGTGAGAATGGGGGTAAGGGAGGCGCCAAACAGGTCTGAACTAGTCCGAGGGGCGCCTTTACCAACCCCGATTGATACCTTGGCAATGATTCCCTGGCTCAGTGAATACCCGGATCGTACTTCTGCTGGGGTGCTGCGGAACGGTTTTTCACATGGTTTCCGCATCCCGGTAGGGGACTTTCAGGGTGTAGGGATTTGCAAAAATCAACTTTCTGTTTTACAACATACATCTGTGGTGCAAGAAAAAATTCAGAAAGAGGTCAGCCGGGGACGGGTCGCTGGCCCGTTTAGTGTACTTCCGGTACCAGATTTTGTTTGTTCTCCGTTAGGGGTGGTCCCTAAGAAGGACCCGGGTGAGTTTCGTTTGATCCATAATTTGTCTGCTCCACACGGCCTTTCGGTGAACGACGCAATTGATCCAGAAGTTTGTTCGGTGCGATACGCATCGTTTGATGAGGCAGTAGCCATCTTGAATCGCCTGGGGCCCGGGACGTTGATGGCGAAATCAGATATCGAGTCAGCGTTCCGGTTGCTCCCGGTACACCCAGACGATCAGCGTCTTTTGGGATTCGGGTTCCAGGGGTCATTTTACATGGATAGGTGTATGCCAATGGGATGCTCTATATCATGTGCTTATTTTGAGCAATTCAGTACTTTCCTGCAATGGGTGTTCACGAAGAAAACGGGGTTCCGAAATGTAATGCACTACCTTGACGATTTTTTGTTCCTTGGTCCCGCCGGAAATCCCGAATGTGCTCAGGCCTTAGCTGAATTCTGTGTGTTGATGGGTCATTTTGGCGTGCCATTGGCACCGGGTAAAACTATGGGTCCCACGACTTGCCTCGAGTTTTTGGGGATCGAGTTGGACTCAAGGGAGGGGTGTTTTCGTTTACCAGCTAGCAAAGTGTTAAAATTCAGGGCAGCCCTCCAAGTATGTTTGAATACATCTAAGGTTACACTGCATCAGTTGCAACAATTAGTGGGAAAGTTGAACTTTGCCTTGAGGGTGATCCCAATGGCTCGCCCTTTTTCACGCTCAATTGCCCAAGCGATGGTTGGCCTAAAGGAGGGTCATCATCGCACGAGGTTATCGGCTGAGGTCCGCCAGGACATGCGGATTTGGTTAGCATTTTTGGCGGACTTCAATGGCCGAGTCGTCTGGAACAAGCCAGCCGTGTCCTCAGAAGAGCTTGGGCTATGGACAGATTCAGCAGGAAGCATAGGCTTTGGCGCCATCTTCGGCACAAAGTGGTCTGCTCAAAGGTGGCCCCTATGGTGGCACGAGAAGGGGCTAACGAGTAATATTGCTTTCCTTGAACTATTTCCCATTCTGGTGGCCCTGAGAACCTGGCCAGAAGGGTTCAGAGATCATTCTGTCGTGTTCTGGTCCGATAATATGACCGTGGTAGAATGTATCAATAGTCAGGCAGCCCATTGTAAATTGATTTTGAGGCTGCTCAAAGAAATTGTCCTACTGTGTATGCAACTGAACGTGGTATTCAGAGCAAAACATGTCCCAGGGGTGATGAATCAGGCTGCTGATGCACTGTCTCGTTTTCACATGCAGGCTTTCTCGGGTTTCCTTCCTTCAGCGGACCCGGAGCCGGCACCCTTCCCCGAAGCTCTCTGGTCTCTCGGTGCCCCGAACTTCGTCACCTCGTGGGAGAGAGTCTAGCACCTAGGACAAGGAAGGCATATGAAGGGGCGTTCCAGGCCTATTTAGCCTTTTTGGGGGCAGAGAGAGGGGGACTTTGGGGTCAGGAAGAGTGGGTTCTACTTTTTCTGATGTCCTTACGTAGGGCTGGGAAATCGGTGGCTACGGCCCAAAGGCATCGTGCCGCCATTTCTTTTGTTGCCAGGGCCCATGGCATCCTGGACCCAACAGCGTCTTTTACAGTACAGAAAGCGCTGCGTGGGTGGCAACGCCTAGAGGGTCGCAGAGTAGACGTAAGACGACCGATAGGTTTAGACAGGTTGTCCCAGTTACTGGCCACACTCCCTAACACATGCTCGTCCCCTTTTGAGACCTGTTTGTTCCGGACTGCATTTACGCTGGCATTTCACGGGGCTATGAGAGTTAGTGAGCTAGTTGCAAGGAACAAACAGGATGTGACGGGGGGCTTGTGCAGGGAACATGTTCAGATCAGGGGTGATGCGATGATTGTCTCCTTTCTCAGGTCCAAGACTGACCAAGATGGGAGAGGGGACTGCACGATCATTCGCAGGAACCCCGAGTCATCCATGTGTCCGGTACAGTGCTTAGAAGATTACCTAGCACGAAGGGTGGCATCATGGGGGGGGACATTGTTGAGGCATGCAGACGCCACCCCGCTGACGAGGTTTCAATTTCAGCGGGTGCTTGCAATGGCCATTGCCGCAGCGGGCTTGGACCCGGGCGAATTTGGGACCCATTCCTTTCGAATAGGGGCTGCCACTGAAGCTACAGCCAGGGGTCTTAATGTAGAACAAGTGAAACGTGTGGGGCGCTGGTCCTCCAATTGTTATAAGAGGTATGTGCGATTGCACATGTTGTGAAGCTGTAATCATGTACTCACGCTTCTTGTCTTTTGTTTGTTTTCAGTTGCGCAAGCCTACGCGGCAGGGCGGACTGTGCAGTCGACCCAACACCCGGCCAGCGGTCGCACGTCACCGGCTGTGAGGAAGGAGGTGTGGGTCGTGGGCCACTCATTCGTGAGACGGGCCGCAGACGTATTCAAAGCAGGTGACATGATTCACGTACCTGGGGAATACGGGTACAGAGTGTCCTTCTACGGAAGGGGCGGTCTCTGTATTGACCAGTTTCAGGAATTTTTTGAGGGTTTGTTAGAGCGGATGAGGTCACCGCCGTCCATAGTCATAGTGCATTTGGGGGGCAATGATTTGGTCACCACCGGTAGACGACTTCTCCTGGAGGCTATGCTATCCACAGTAAGTTGGTTAGCGAGG
The DNA here is from genome assembly GCF_964263255.1 of Lissotriton vulgaris. NCBI lineage: Eukaryota > Metazoa > Chordata > Amphibia > Caudata > Salamandridae > Lissotriton > Lissotriton vulgaris. The sequence continues at coordinate 2,073,613,836 of NC_141685.1, read as the reverse complement.
AGAGTTCCGGGGTGCATAATTGCATGGTCTCATATGATACCACGAAAAGTGTGGCGGGGGGCTATCTCGATCCCTGCTTTGAATCATTCTGTTAGAAAATTGAATAACAAAGTTAGTAGGTTGTTCCGTTCCAAGACTTTGCATTCGATCTCGCATAGTTGTATTAATGATGACAGTTTGTATCTGGGGGATGGTGTGCATTTGTCGAGGGTGGGGAATGAGTTACTCATAGGTGACTTCTTAGCTTGGTTAAAATCGTTAAAACATGACCTTTAGGTAGGAGTTTTTGTGGGGGTCCGGATAGCCGGTCAACTATCCGGACCTGTGGCGGTAAGGTCATGATCGGTGAGCACTAATTGGTAGACCCCTATGAGTGGGCGTCACCCAACACGGATGGGAGCGCTCGGGAGAGGTGGCCATTGGCCCCTCAATGGGGAGGCGGTCCCGTCTAAGGGCGGGTCGCCGGAAGTAAAGGAAAGGCGGTCAAGGCCCCTTCCTTTGTAGGAGGGGTTACAGCCCCCTCCTGGTGGAATTTCCCGGGGCCAGTGTCATCTGCGACGGCAGATGCGGTAAGTTGTGTGGGGTGGGGGGAAGGTCCACGATACCTTCGAGATACCACACACAAGTCTTCGAACGACCTTTAAATGGCGTCGAGTCTTAAGTGCCCCCGTCAAGTCAAGGGAAATTGTTAGTAGTTGCACTTGAGGTAAGCCTCTGTGCTGTCGCCCCTCCCAAGTGGGAGGGGTAAGTCTGGTTAGGGATCTTGACACCGGTTATGACCTTGCTGTTGGCCCTTAAACGTTAGGATGTACAATTTCAGTGTTTCTAGAGAATGTTTTTGTAGGATGCTAGTTCGGCTAGGAGAACCTCTGTATTAGAGAATATGTTAAGGTTAGCCAAACATCGCAATGTGATAATGAAATTGTACATAACATGAAACGTTTAATGTTTTAATTTTTTGTTTTAATAAATACGGCCGGGAGGGTCACTCCCTCCCACATCCAAAAACTTTAAGAACTGTTTCCGGTTTCCCTCCTTTTGGGGATTGTGTTGAGAGGGGGTGGCGGGTATCTCAGCCATATGGAAAGGGGCGACCACTCGGTCCCCCCGAACGTATGGCGGAGTGCCTCGATCCCCCCGGGAAGCCATTTTGGGGCGGGAGGCGCGTCTCGGCTGGTATGCCCGAAGCGGCGTAGCCGGGGCGCGCCTTTTCCCGCCCTAGAGTGGGCTGGCCTAGACACCAACGTAGCCAGCCCCGCCCTAGGGGCAGGCAGGGGCGGGTTCTCGCCCGCCCTGAAGACGGATAAAGAGAGACGCAAGACCAGAAGACGTCCTCTTGTTCTTGTGCTCCGAAGCTGCACCTCCTCGCTACCCGTGAGCTCGGGACAGAACGAAGAGCCAATTTTGACCCACCCACCAGCCCCTGAGGACAGCAAGTCGTTGTGCAATAAAGTGAATTTTTATAAGTATGTTTTCCGTTTTTGTTTACAGGCTATGAAAGTACCAGTTTGTTGTTGACCATAATAAAGTATGGTGATTATCGTGTAAGTTGTTACGATTAAAATGATTTGATGTAGTATCGCATTTTAAACATATTCTTTCGGTCGTAGCGACCAATGTTTTCTTAGGTTTGAGTAAGAATTGTCGTATTTATTTTTGGTAGGCGGTAAGGTCATGATCGGTGAGCACTAATTGGTAGATCCCTATGAGTGGGCGTCACCCAACACGGATGGGAGCGCTCGGGAGAGGTGGCCATTGGCCCCTCAATGGGGAGGCGGTCCCGTCTAAGGGCGGGTCGCCGGAAGTAAAGGAAAGGCGGTCAAGGCCCCTTCCTTTGTAGGAGGGGTTACAGCCCCCTCCTGGTGGAATTTCCCGGGGCCAGTGTCATCTGCGACGGCAGATGCGGTAAGTTGTGTGGGGTGGGGGGAAGGTCCACGATACCTTCGAGATACCACACACAAGTCTTCGAACGACCTTTAAATGGCGTCGAGTCTTAAGTGCCCCCGTCAAGTCAAGGGAAATTGTTAGTAGTTGCACTTGAGGTAAGCCTCTGTGCTGTCGCCCCTCCCAAGTGGGAGGGGTAAGTCTGGTTAGGGATCTTGACACCGGTTATGACCTTGCTGTTGGCCCTTAAACGTTAGGATGTACAATTTCAGTGTTTCTAGAGAATGTTTTTGTAGGATGCTAGTTCGGCTAGGAGAACCTCTGTATTAGAGAATATGTTAAGGTTAGCCAAACATCGCAATGTGATAATGAAATTGTACATAACATGAAACGTTTAATGTTTTAATTTTTTGTTTTAATAAATACGGCCGGGAGGGTCACTCCCTCCCACATCCAAAAACTTTAAGAACTGTTTCCGGTTTCCCTCCTTTTGGGGATTGTGTTGAGAGGGGGTGGCGGGTATCTCAGCCATATTAGAATTTGCAAGCAACCTCATACCAAGAAATGAGTAACAAGATAAGGAAATGAGAAAAGGAAAAGCCAAAAACACCAAAAAGTGAAATGATACTGATTCCAGAATTGTAACACAGTCGCAGAACCCTGTGATCTATATAAAGAAAAACATGCTAATAGAACAAAAAAGACGAAGGGCTAAAGGCCATTGGACAAACACCTATTTTGACCCAGCACATTATCCAAAATGATTAATAAAATAACCAAAGTTCGATTAGTGCCCTTAATGAAATATATATAGATACCCAAGACCTAGTATTTTTGTTAAGACAAATTCGCTAAAAACTCACCATAATACGGTAATCACTTGTGGTACAAAATATTTTCCAGGATGATATCTAGAACTATAATCAATCAATTCACTGGAAGTATGAAATGGAAAATACGGGGAAAGAAACAAAAAGGGGGGAGTTTTAGAAATGGTATTGATAATTTATTTTGCAAATCACCAAATAACCAGATTAATATTAACAGTTACCACATGCTGTAAATAAAAGATTCTCTCACCCTTTAAATGAATTTGTAAGAGTATTGATGACTAGTTTCTTCAATAGTATAATCCTTTCGCCTGCGAGCAATAGGCAGTATTAAGCCTATAATTCCGGAACCATCATGTGTAACTAAAAAACGAAGACCGAGCAGACTATTTTTTCACTATTATTCTGTGATTAAAGAAAGAGCAATTAAACAAACTATTGTGGGCAGTCAATCCATCCATGATATCCATGATACTATGTTGTTGCTGTCCATTACAGAAAATGAACATGATCCGCTAACTCTGCACCAGGTTCTTGATGACTTGGAACTTTGCTCAGATGCGAGTGAAGACAGTGGTCTGAAACTGGAGTCTAGGTGGTCTCCACAATTACCTGCTGGTAATAATATTGAGGTTTTTAACCGAATTGTAACCGATGAACTTGACAAATATGAGATGTCAATAAGGAAACATAGTAAGAACAATGTATATATATATATAATCTCAGTAGGGGTGAACGGTTTGCTTTACAACAATTAAAAACCAATGACAATATTATCATACGTGAAGCCGATAAAGGCGGAAACATTGTTATAATGCAAAAATCAATGTATGAGGCGGAAATTTTGAGTCAATTGTCCAATGTGGTCAACTATCTGAAACTTTCCAACAATCCAATCTTTGAAGTAACACGAATTGTCAATAAGGAACTGGAAATTTGGCATACTGGGGGACTACTTAATGACGATGAATATGCCTATTTGAAAATTGACAAACCTCGTTATCCTTGTATTTACACTTTACCCAAGGTGCACAAGGATCTGGTAAGGCCACCTAGTAGGCCAATTGTGTCTGGTATAGGGGGCCCGATGGAAAGGATTGCAGAGTTTGTTGATATCTACCTGCAACCTTTTGTGTTGAATCTGGCCTCCTATATCAGGGACACTAAACATATTCTCAATATACTTTCTGATATGAACTGGGATCCCTCAATGACAATGGTGACTTTAGACGTAACTTCGTTATATACGAATATACAACATGAACATGGTTTGGAAATGTTAAAAAAGTTTCTATATAAAAGACCAGCTGAGTTATTGGATCATACAAATATGTTACTGTCTATGTCAAATTTGATTCTCAAACACAATGTTTTCTTATTTGGTAAGGATTGGTATCGCCAACAATGTGGAGTGGCGATGGGATCCAAATTTGCGCCATCACTGGCCTGCCTTTTTATGGGCGGTTTCGAGGCGGAGCATATTTGGGGACCCTCTGGATCAAGGTGGCAGGAGTTCATTGTTTACTTTGGTAGATATATTGATGATTGTTTTATAATTTGGACAGGTTCGGATGTGGAACTGATGAGTTTTTTTGAGCATATGAATAACAACGAGTACAATATGTCATTCACTATGTCATCAAGCAAAGAGAGAATTGTTTTTCTTGATATTGAATTGTTTGTTGAGGAGGGAACAATTAACAGTGTATTACATAGAAAAAGCACCTCATGTAATTCGACACTTTATGCCACTAGTGCTCACCCCAAGGCTCAGAAACAAGCAATACCCTATGGGGAATTATATAGGGCACGCAGAAACTGCAGTAAGGATGAAGACTTCTTAGTGTGCACACAAGATATGGAATCTAGATTCTTGGCTAGGGGCTACGATCATGATACTATTCAGAAAGCTAGGGAAAGATCACTCAAACTTAAGAGAAAGGACACTTTGAGACCCAAGATAAAAACTACAGATAATGTACAACCGATTCGTATGGTGACCAATTATCATCCTTGGTCGTATAAAATATACAACATCCTTAAAAAACATTGGCATTTGTTAACATCAGATCAGGTCATCAGTCAATACATTTCCAGACAACCCTGTATTACATATCGTAGGGGTACTACACTAAGGGGAATAATTAGCCCCAGCTCCCTACAAATAAGAACAAGGGCCGAAACTGGTTAAACAACCAGAACTGCGGCTCATTTAAATGTGGGCGGTGTAGTATGTGCAGACTAGCAGAACAGGGAATTAAGGAATTTCAACACAACAACTCGCCAGTCTTCAAAATCTATCAACATATTGACTGTGGCACTAAATATGTTGTATATATCATCCTATGTAAATGTTCAAAAGTCTACGTAGGCAGTACAATTAGATGTCTCCGAGAACGCATTGCTGAGCACTTCAGAGCCCTAAAAAATGTGGATGGACGATATCCCTTAGCAATTCATGCATGCGAATGCCCCAGTCAGGGAATCAGTAAATCATTTTCCTTTTATGGCATTGAAAGTATACCAATTGATGTCAGAGGAGGTAACAGAGAATTACGGTTGCGTCAATGTGAAGCACGCTGAATACTTAAGCTTCGTGCAGTTGAACAGGGAATTAACATTGACTCAGAACTACAATACTTTCTGGGAAGATAATGTGATTTGCACATATTTCTCTTCAGTGCTAACTGTTATAACAAACTTGTATGAGGAGATCTAGTGTATTATTCTCTTCCCGGGATTGCTGTAATTGTAAATCATGTATTGAAATATGTTTATGCCAAATACTTATATGATGCAAACTTAATTTATCTTACATGTTTGAACAAGTACATCATATGCAAATTGTTAAATTTTGTGGTTTTGCAACTCTGGTTCTGATATTTGCACTTGAGTGTTGATTAATCCCACCTCTTCGTTTGCTACTTGGGCTGGCTCTATGTTGTCCTTCAACTATTTCTACTCTCTTCCATCTCTTATTTACACTGCCTTAATCTAATTTCTGGTGCCCATATCTCTCTAACTACTGTTGAGAAATCCGAATGGTGCAAGCATGGTTATCAGCTGAATTTATAATATTCAGCGTAGGCGTCAGTGTACTATTGGTCGGAGTAATTTTAATGCTTACGATCGGTTTTTTTTCAATTGTTTTCCGCTAAAGTGTAAGTATAAGGGTTATTCATAAATAATAGTCGTTTCTAATAATGTATCTTTATAGCCGTATTTGTCATCGGCTGATCTATCGGCAATGCTGAGTTGCTTTGCCGTGCGCCGAGTCCGTTTTCTCTATCAATGCCAAGCATTAGTATATAATCCTTATCCAATATGGCGCGGGTGCAGCACGCCGTATCTACATGGGGATCGAGACCACGTGTATGCACGGGAACCGGAGGTGAGTGTAATCCGTGCCCAAATTGTTACGAGGTCGTTAGCATTTGATAGTTGGTATGCCGGTACACTTTTAAAATATGTTCGACTGTTTGTTGACGTAGGGTGGCAAGGCTCAGCGTCTCCGGTCTTTATTCTAAAATTTCATAAGCATTCTACATTTGGGCTTTCTGCAAATAGATGCTCGTAATAGGAACACATTTGTAATGTTTGGTATTCTCTGTAGCGGGACAATTGGTGGTTGTGAGTGAGATTTAACTGACACGCATGATAGATACTTATAGTGTCAAGACGATTCGGTTCGGATAATTTCCTTGAAAATAATAGTCAGCTCGGTCTTCGTTTTTTAGTTACACATGATGGTTCCGGAATTATAGGCTTAATACTGCCTATTGCTCGCAGGCGAAAGGATTATACTATTGAAGAAACTAGTCATCAATACTCTTACAAATTCATTTAAAGGGTGAGAGAATCTTTTCTTTACAGCATGTGGTAACTGTTTTTATTAATCTGGTTATTTGGTGATTTGCAAAATAAATTATCAATACCATTTCTAAAACTCCCCCCTTTTTGTTTCTTTCCCCGTATTTTCCATTTCATACTTCCAGTGAATTGATTGATTATAGTTCTAGATATCATCCTGGAAAATATTTTGTACCACAAGTGATTACCGTATTATGGTGAGTTTTTAGCGAATTTGTCTTAACAAAAATACTAGGTCTTGGGTATCTATATATATTTCATTAAGGGCACTAATCGAACTTTGGTTATTTTATTAATCATTTTGGATAATGTGCTGGGTCAAAATAGGTGTTTGTCCAATGGCCTTTAGCCCTTAGTCTTTTTTGTTCTATTAGCATGTTTTTCTTTATATAGATCACAGGGTTCTGCGACTGTGTTACAATTCTGGAATCAGTATCATTTCACTTTTTGGTGTTTTTGGCTTTTCCTTTTCTCATTTCCTTATCTTGTTACTCATTTCTTGGTATGAGGTTGCTTGCAAATTCTAATTTGCACAATTGGTGTAATGGTTGGTGGTGGTAAAAAATCTTTTTGCTATGACCTGGTTCCCCAGTTTATGGGGATTATAATAGGATATAATTTGTTGTTACAGCCCTGAGGAAGTCATTGGGTGAAGACCCTTGACGAAACACGTGTTGGCGTTCTGACGTTTTGGCGTTTTGACGTTTTGGCTGTTGTAAAACTATATCAAGACTGCATTGCTGTTTTTACAAGTCTTCGTGATCATCTGGATTGGATAATAAAATAAGGATTTTTTTTCACAACTTGGCTATACAGATATGGACAATCATTGTTTGAGTGGACATTCTTTGTGAATTTTTCAAGATACGTATATATATATTTTTTGTGCTCAGGGAACTCCACAAAAACTTACCCGCATAGGTTATTCTGCGTGGTACTATAGATTCAATTTCTAGGTAGGTAATATTAAAGGCAAGCGTTAAAACTGCTTGGAGCCCATTTTCCCTTATTCAAAAATTGCTCATTATTGTAAGAGGGTAGACTCAATACCTGTATTGGTTTTCATATGCAATATAACCTGTCTGGGGGGAGCCACTGATCTTAATGCAGGTGCCGGATATCTGAGGAGAACACATGCATAAAACTCAGTTCTCTATTGACCTGTCACTTGTCTATTTTTTACAAAATTAATAATTAATAATGTGAGCAACTACCCATAAAATTCCTGTCACAACTGGAATCGCTGTCGCCGGGCCTGTAGTGCTGTATTCCTCGGCACTAATAAACTCAGGGTTGACCTCAGGTTTATGGGCGATCTGTAGAAAAGAAGGTTTACTTTTTTTACTTTTGTGATCTAGCTTGATTTGCATGGAATTCAAAAGATTGCCTTTGTATATATCTAACCTAGCTATCAATTGTAGAAATTATGAACAATCAGCTATGGTCTGTTTTAATCGGACTAATTCTTACTACCGCCATTTCTGCCATTAATTTACAACTTATAGCTCCATAGTCTTGGCACTATTGGGCACGTGTTGATTGGTTTATTTCTGCCGTTAAAGAATGCTTTTAAAGATCGATATTACAGCTTGTAGCTCAATTCTGATGGCAGTATTCTGCACGTGTCGATTGGTTTATTAAAATAACCATAGGCTAATTTTTATAGTTTGGTTCCTTCATGATACAGTTAAAGTATAATATTGAATCATGCGTTAATGCCGACATTATTTAAATAAATAACACGTGCTCCCTTTTACCAAAACGAACGCTAGAGTTATTGCTTTCATAGATACTATATAGAGGTCCTACGTCATAAAATCGAAGCCAACGTTGTTTGTTGGGACACTTGCTTAACAGGATCACTCAACACAGTCTTATGCAGTGCCATGAGATTGTATATATGTTTATAGCTTCTCTATTATCAAAAGTAATCATTTGCGCAGTTCCATGCTCAGAATGTCTATGGCATGATGGACGCTATTGTTAGTGGCATGGAGGCAAATACTACATAAATGTAGAGCCTTGGTGAAATTGGTTCATCTAACATACGTTATTGTACTAATTTGTTGACATACGCATTGTTGTAATGCCTTTTCCACTATTTGCGCAATTATACCTTTCATTAAAGCGTGAATGGTTCAGACTAGCAGGAGCAGATATTAAGGAGATACTCCTTTTAAATACTCATAGGTTTATCTTAAGAGTACCCATATGAAAATGGCCCATTTGTCAAAATCACTCTTTTAAATAGAGCACTATTCATCTATTATTAAGTGTACGATTAGCGCAGATAGAGCTAACTATCAATCGCTCTTACCCGTTCCCGATGTGTCGGTCTCCCTGCTCCTCCACAGTCAGCGTGTTTGGGTTTCTGTAGCAGTTTGGAATTATCACATGTCTCTGCTGCAGATCCCATTAAATATAAAGGCTCGTGTGATTGGACGTGACTAAGCATACACCTCATTGGTTGCTTCTGGTCACGTGTTAGGCGAATCCTGCAGTTTTTTATGAAAAAGTTCGAAATGAGACTAATATCAACAAACTTTACTCGATGGTACTCATTACTAAGGTTATAATTCATAGTACAGACATAATAACCATTTAGGACCTATTGAAACATTCATTGTTATATTTTTCGTGTAGTTTCAATGGCAAAAAACAATTAAATATTTTGTTCATACTAAAGTAAATAATTTTGTCACAAAATGACGAATTTGGGTCTATTTTAAATATATATAGTCCTGCTAAAACCAGGGGTATTACAAGATCATACAGTTTAAGAAACATGGTCGAGTCTCACCAAACTTTAGCATTTCAATAGCCTATCTGCATCTGGGGGTGGAAGCAATTTTAGCATTTCAATAGCCTACAAGCATCTGGGGGTGGAAGCATATTCCTATCTCTTATGCAACAGGCGTTCCTAGCATTAGGCCACCAATTTCAGGAGAGCACTATAGGTCACAATAATGCTACTAATATTTGAATTATGATATTATATCGCTGCACCCTATCTATGCTAAAATTCACTAATGCATGGAGGCTATACTCACATGGCATATCGCTATAATCGTGCTCTTATATATAAGGGAAGACCATAGATAGATATCCCTATTTTAATACCTCTAATGGAATCATTCCCAATATACGTACTTGTTACCTACATTAGCATTAAAAATAGCTTTAACTATTTCTTATGTGTCTGAAAGAATTGACCTGTTTTAGTGCTATTGATGATAACTATTCACAGTCTCAGTCTAATACTAGCCTATTATTCTTTCCCAGTCCTCTCTACTATTGAGACCGTTCCTAACTCTAATAAAACGAGACATGTAGTATTGCTCACGCTTTTTCCTATTCTGATTCATGTCTCTACCACGGGCATTAATCGTAACAGTCTCAAGGCAGCACCATTTAAAATCACTAATTGTGTGATTGGAACCCTTCCAGTGATCTGTCAGTGGAGCTCTTTTTTTTATCATTCCTGAGTGCCGATTTGTGTTCATTTATGCGTATACGCACTTCACGTGAGGTCTCACCTATGTAAATAAGATCACACGGGCACCTGATCAAATAAATAACATTTTTAGTACGGCAATTCATTAAATTTTTAATTTTGATGTCTACAGTCTGTTTTTTAATTAAGCTCCCACCAATGATGTCCTTACAATTGATGCAGCCTGCACATGGAAAAGTGCCAGTTGGCAAGGGTAGCCTGTCAACCCTGAGTTTATTAGTGCCGGGGAATACAGCACTACAGGCCCGGCTACAGCGATTCCAGTTGTGACAGGAAATTGGTGGGTAGTTGCTCACATTGCTGACAGGTCAATAGAGAACTGAGTTTTATGCATGTGTTCTCCTCAGATATGCGGCACCTGCATTAAGATCGGTGGCTTTTGAATTTAGACAATGGGCTCCAAGCAGTATTAACGCTTGCCTTTAATATTACCTACCTAGAAATTGAATCTACAGTACCACACAGAATAACCGGTGTGGGCATTTGAGTAGTGTCTGAACGCCACATGAGGACGTGACACTGTGAAGTGACTGTGAGTGAATCCAGAGCCCTAAAACTTAAGGTACGAGAGGTAGCAACCTTACGTTACTTAGCCACTGTATGTAATTAAATTCAAAATCTCTGAAACTGCATATTATAGAACCACATAACGTGAACTGAAAATATAGGGGTACAAATCAAATCTGAATTGTGAAAAATAACTAGTCAATTGGTTGTTTTTAGAATAAGGGATCTATAAATGATTGTAGTAATGAACTATTAACTGGACAGAACATTTAAGTTTCGGTATGCACTGTATAATTTTAAATTGTTATGTTTCTGTATGGTAATTGTGTGTCTCTTTATAGAGAAACAGTCCTGAAGAAGGTGCTCATTATCAACACCGAAACGCTGCATCGACATTTGTTTTCTTGAACAACTTTTAAACGAGAATGTGTAAACTTTTTTTTAAAAAACATTTTCTTTGATGAATATTATGATGTATTAATTGTTATGTATGTAATTATTATTGAATACGAACTACTGCATGAAGCAGAATAAACGTATATATGCTTTATATATATATTTTTTAATCACAATTTTGCGAAGACGTCTTTTTTCACTTGCATACCTTGTGTTTACTAAATGCCATCATTATTGATTTATGTACCTTATTGTCGTTTTACCTACATATGAGTAAGTTCACGGTAATTGTGGTTGTTAGCTTGATCCAAAGATTAGGGTTTCTCTCAATTCCTATCTTGGAGGCAAAGATTCTTTTGGACCAGATCAGCTGTTCATTAGATATATGCTATAGGGACATTTTAGACTTTTTACAGTATCTCCCCTGGTCCCACTATCGCTACCTAAGGAGGCCTCCTGCTTTTTCTTTGTTTATCTTGCACAAAAGCCTCAGTTTCCCATTCTTCTAATGATTCTTACTGGGTTAATCTAGGTGTAGGATCTAATTCATTCATGTGTGTTCTTAAATTGTACAAAACTCTACCATTGAAAGTACCATTTTCTGGAAATGCTAAAACTCCATCGTCTTTTGTATATTCTATCCAGTTTTCTAACCGCACACAAGTCTGATAGCCCCTTCCAACCATCATGTATGATGCTGGTGTATTCGGTGGTGGAATAATAATCCTTTCTCTGGTTTTAATCGGTTTATCCTTTTTAAAGAAATGTTTGACTTTCTTAATGAACGACATTTTTCTTTTGTCTCCGTACATTATATGAGGTCTTCCTCTTATATATTGTTCTTGTGCAAAACCTAAGTACCTCCTATCAGGTCTATTTCCTATTATTGCTGGGTCTAAATGCCACATGTAATTTTATGCCGCTTTAATTTTGCAAATACACTCGTTTGATTACTAATGGACTTCCAATACCAGCACGTTTCTTAATTTTCAATGACCAATCGGCAATTAGAATTCAAATAAATCCAACCAATGGGCGCTAGAGGGCGCACAAGCAGAATGGCTGCCTAACAGCTTAGCTCCCGTTCCTTGGCCCTTAATCCTGCATTTATCCGCTACCAAAGGAGAATAAAACACTGAAATCAGCCATCAACTGATGCGGTGGGTAGTTGTCGTCACTCAACCTGAAGCTCGGGTCCCTGGTGGCAGCCGGCCCGCCGACAGCGGCATTTGAAATTCAGCCGGTGGCGCCCTCGGAGACTGCCCCTCAAGGAGACCGTCCACGGAGACCTACTTGAGGCCTCAGCTTGCCACGAGGATGCAGGCCCGGTCTGCGCTTTTGATCTCTGGTGCCTGAGACGCGGCTGGCTCTGGACCCGAGAGAAGCCGCGACTTGCTGACATCGCTGGCGAAGGACTGCCCCTTGTGCAAGCTTGTCCCCGTGCCTGGCTCATCGCGGGCGGCCTGGAGAGTGCCGCTACTATCCCTGCTCGGCCTGGAGGACAGTGGGGCTCTCAGAGGAGGTGCTTTGACTGCTGCTGCAGCTCCCGTGGTGGCCGGGGAGTGCTAAATGGCCGGGACAACTACCGCCGCCATATAGAAGGTGAGGAGTGTCTGGATCCGGCGGGGGCCGTCCTCTCCCTGGTGTCCAGCGGGCGGCTGGGGACCCCGGTGATACTAGCAGCTACGGACTCTGTCGTGGCTCTGGACCTGCTCATGCATTAATCCTGCACATTGGTGGTAACTCACAGACGCTGGCGACACTGCGGATCCTTCTTACCTGGGGTGACTGCCGAGGTCCACTGCTGAGGACGATTGGTATGGTAGCAGCTTCATACACAGACTGAAAAGAATTGGTCTGCACCGGTGTTAGCCCTACCGCTTGACTGTTGCTTGATAGCTTGAGTCTGTGTGCGTTATTGCCGATCTTGGGGCCACCTTCACGTGGAGCATCCACTAATAAGGCCTTTATTCTGCAGTTCGCTGATGCCCTTCCTCTACACGTATCTTTCTCTATTCTCCTGCGCGTGCGGTGGCAGGGGGGCTGATACCCCCACAGTTGTGGCTCCTGGTCGGCACTGGTCGCGTTGGCAAATTAATAAATTCCCTCCATCTATCGCTATCCTACCCGCGGCTAGATCCAGCGAGGGCCGAGACATTGATTTGGAGAGGTGACGGAGGGAAATCCGTTTGGAGGTCAGGATGGTGCGCCCCGAAAACCGGCAAACAAAAATAACCTTTGATGGCGCCAGGAAAGGAGCAAAATCGGTACCTGCTGAATCAGGGTCCAGTGACCCTAACTCAACGCCCGTTGTCTCCCCCACCAAAGACATGGACTTGCACCGACTGTTCCAGGAGATGAGACAGGGATTCGCCACGGTGGTGGAAAAGGTGGATGGCATGACATCTAGGCTAGATGCCCTGGTGCATAAGGTTGACCGTCACGAAGAACGGATAACTGCTACAGAACAGCGAATCTCAGATAATGACGACGTTACATCGTCTCACACCACGCAACTGGCTCGCATGGATAACTTGCTCCGCATTATTGCGGCTAAGAATGAAGACTTGGAAGCCCGCAGCCGACGCAACAACATACCCGTCACGGGCATTCCGGAATCCACAGACACAGGCAAAATGGAACTCTATATTGAAAAGCTCCTTAAAAGCTCGATAGGGGAAGATGCTTTTTCGCCCCAATTCATCATCAAAAGGGCGCACCGCTCATTGGCTCCTGTCCCCAAGCCTGGATTGCCGCCTAGGCTGATCATTGCTAAACTGTTGAACTATCGTGACCGAGATGTCGCGCTGAGAGCAGCCCGGACCCAACAAACCTTGCATTACAACGGTGTGCCTTTTTCCATATACCCTGACTTCACCCCTTTAGTGCAAGAAGAGAGGCGCAAGTTCCTGCCTGTGAAGAAGAAGCTGCGAGAGGCCCAGCTGGAATACGCCCTTCTTTATCTGGCGAAGCTGCGAGTCACACACCAGGGGAAACATCGCTTTTTCACAAATCCTCAAAAAGCTGAAGATTTTCTAAAATCGATCCGCAAGGCTCAAAGAAATGGTCATAACGCTGAGGAAGATCTGGAAGACAATGACCCAACCTCGGCGGCGGACGAGCATTGAGCGAACGATCTCGGCTACACTAGACTCCTTGCTGATTGGAACTACTGACTTTACCCCTTGCTGTGAAAGGTGGGGGACTTGGACTACATGCTGCAGAACTAAACTACCTACTCTCTCCGATGGTAATGTATGCCAAGGACCACTCTCCCTGCCCCGACCTCCACCGAGGGCGGTACAGATCAGGAGGCCGTTGGTGGGAGAAATGGCTGTGTGCTCTTGATGTTGTTTCCCTTACGGGTGTTCCCCAAACGAAATTTTGGGATGTTCAAGTTACGGGTAGGGGGGGCGGGGGGCTGAGGGTGGGAATAGATGGCTGCTGGCATGATTGGGATGCAGTAGTGGGAGAGGGGTGAGATGGTTCGTGGAGGGATGGTTCACACACGGGATGGACAATCATGAAATGCTATGTTCGAATATATCGTCTTGATGGTGCGATACCGATTGTCTTACCACCACTAGGGTGGGACATACTGATTCTCTGCTACTTATGGCGGTCATAGGGTCTGCTGCACAACTAAATTGCTTGTCATGGCATATTAGAGGGCTCAACAATGCTAGGAAATGTCGTAATGTTATTGCTTATCTTAACAGACACAATGTTCAGATTACCATGCTTCAGGAAGCACACTAGTCACCACTGGTTAAGGCTACCTTCGTGGGCAAATGGGCTGGAATTCGCACATTCTCCTCCTATTCCACATACGCTAGAGGGGTTACTATCCGCCTTAGACGCACAATGCCGTTCCAGAAATACGGTGACTTGACAGGCAGCGAGGGATGCTATGCATTGCTGTGGGGATGCATGGGCGCGACACGGTCACGTTTGTTAACTGCTATGCTCCTAACACAGATACACCTGCCTTCTTTACCACACTCTGGGGCAAAGTCATGGATGCAGGATTCCGCCATGTCATCTGGGGTGGGGACTTCAATTTAGCATTGGTACCTCATTTAGATCGATCGGACGGGGCACATCATTACAAGCCCAGGGCCAGGGAGGCACTAGAGGGTGTCATCGCTGAGGGCAGTCTTGTGGACATATGGCAACACCTACACTTGCTTAGATGGGAAGGCACACATTTTACGTCGCACATGGGTACATGGGCACGACTGGATTACTTTCTTATTACCAAAGGCACTGCTTCAGACGCTCTGGGAGTCACACACTTACCAAGAACTTACTCGGACCACAGTCCTGTCCTATTGCATACACACATACCGGGTTGGGACAATCCTAGGCTGCAATGGAGATTACAGCCGGCGGCGCTTTTAGACAACTTGTTCCGAACTGAGTTGGGGGAGGAGATAGCCTCTTTCTTCCCCAGGAACAAAGGGTCAGTGGATTCAGTCGAACATATCTGGGAGGCCTTTAAGGTTACCATAAGATGTTGGTTCCACAGAACGCAGGCTGATATTGCCTGGTTTTAATTACCAATATTTACATACTAAGGAAGACAGTGACCATTTGGACAGTTGAAAGACTTATTAAGTGGTAAGAGAGTCTAATCAACTAGTTGAATCTTGTGATTGCCTTAGAATCAATTATCTAAAACGATATACAAATACAAATGACTTGGACCATTTCTTAATTTTTTATAGAGAATTATATGACTAATGTCCTTGATATGAGCCTGATTATATGATACCAAGAGTGAGAACATATTCTAGGGTGAGTTGTTGTTTATTTTATGTGAGATATAGGTATTCAACACTTTGGTTTTTGTAAATATACAATCAAATCTCACTTCCTTAGCTATCTCACTATTTACACTTAATGATCTGATTATAATTGATAACTTTGGATTGATTTTCTTATCTGGTTGTTTGTGACTCTCTTCTATTTTTTCACAGTGTGTCTAATATATTGGCACGTTTTGGGCGTTTACTTACAATTTTGGTGACTTTGGGTATCCTTTTCCCACTTATCATTCTTTTTCATCTTTTTCTTGGAGTGACTTTTTCTTAGTTTTTGTAATTTTTATGATTTTTTGGTGGAGGTATTTTGCATTGTGACTTGGCTCCCCATTGTATGGGGATTATAATTGGGTATAAATTTATTGTTACAGCCCTGAAGAAGTCATTGGGTAAATGTCCCTTGACGAAACACGTGTTGGCGTTGTGGCTGTTGTGTTCTGTATCAAGACTGTACTGCTGTACCCACAAGTCTTTATGAACATCTATGGACTGTGAAAATAAAAATAAGGACTTTTTATACTTTGGATGAACAGATATGGACACTGATTTTTTGAACAGATATTATCTGTAATATTCACAGATACATGTATTTTTGTGCTCAGGGAATCCTACATGTTTGTTCTATTGTGACAACAATTATTTTGCAATTGTTGTCTTTTGACAGCGGTGGGTGGTAGCTGTCTTTGGTTCCCATGATGCCACTTCAAAATAATCTTTCTAAATATCATATGCGACTTGGGCTATGCGCTGGTAATACCTCACCACCTTCTTTTTCAGATTGTTCTTTACCATAAGAGGGTACTGCATATCTAAAAGTTTTGGGGTCCTACGTGACATACAAAACACTATCCACTCGTTACACAGGGAGCTGAGAGCGTTAGAACTTTGCATGGTGGAGGACGACGGACCTGATATTCATGCAGAGTTCAGGGACAAACTATCACAATATGAGGAAGAGGCTAGCAGGGTAGCAAAATTTTGGGGGAAACATTGGCAGGCCAGGAAATACTGCGAGGGGGACAGACCGGGGAGGACACTATAGGTACTCACATGCACCCCACGCGACCACAACACCATCCTAGAACTTACTGATGACCAAGAACACACGATCAGGGACTCAGATGCAATACTCAATGCCTTCACCTCTCACTACCATACCCTCTACACCACTAACGTAACACCGGATGCACCATACGCTGACTTCCTGGGCGATGGGGCGCTATGCTGGCTCAGTGATGGAGACAGGGCCTTCCTGGTGGCCCCCTTCGAGTTGGATGAGATCCACGAGGCCATTATGTCATTGAAAACTGGCAAGGCGCCTGGTCTGGATGGCATTCCCGCCGAGTTCTAAAAGGCTTATATAGACATCATGGCCCCTGTCCTCCGTGAGGTCTACGAGGAATCTCTTGCCGATGGCATCCTCCCCTGTTCCATGAGGGAGGTAGTCATTACTTCGCTCTTGAAACCTGGCAAAGATCCTGGATCTTGTAGTTCGTACCACCCGCTTTCCCTATTAAGCTGTGACTTCAAGATCCTCGCTAAGGTCCTAGCCACTAGACTTTCCCCACTCATGACCAGGATTGTTCTACCTGATCAGTCTGGGTTTGTGTCGGGTCGGTCTACCTCTCATAACCTACGCACATTGTTCTCCCTGCTTCGCTCGATTCACCCTGACGTGCCAGTTGCTGCTGTGTTCCTAGATACCACCAAGGCATTCGACTCGGTCGAATGGCCTTACCTATTCTCGGTTCTGACGAGCATGGGATTCCCAAGACTTTTCATCTCCTGGGTCCAACTACTCTACACACAACCTACGGCGAAGGTTCTCGTCAACGGCCGCCTTTCTCACCCCATCGCCATCACCAGGGGTACACGTCAGGGGTACCCTCTATCCCCCCTCTTATTCGCGATTGCGGTTGAGCCACTGGCCTGCAGACTACGTCAGCTACATCGGGATGGTGTGGTACAGTGCCTCCAGCGCCAAATCGATGTGTCTTTATACGCCGATGACATTACCCTTTATTCAAACACCCCGACCTCCACCTCAATCCCCTATTAAGAGAATTTGTAGCATTCGGCGGGTTGTCGGGAATAAACATAAATTGGTCTAAGTCGCAATTCTTCCCCCTTACTGATGCGGTCACTGACTTCCTCCTCGACTATCCCCTTGAGTGGTGTCGGACGGATCTCTGATACCTCGGCATACAGATCTCGCGTGATAAAGATGAAACGCTCCGTTCCAATTACGGAGTGGCAATCACAAAACTTACAGCCACAGTAGATGGCTGGATCACTCTGCCACTATCCATGGCTGGCAGAGCGTTCCTTATTAAAATGGTGGTTCTGTCCCGTTTCCTATACCTTTTTCTCAATATCCCGTACCATCCAGGTGCCTTCTTTTTCAAAACCCTAAAATCAGAACTCTGTCGGTTGTTCTGGGGGGGTAAAAATCCGCGACTGAAATTGTCCACTTTGATCCAGCCTTACGAGACTGAAGGCTTTGATGTCCCTGACTTCGAGGCTTATTACCTATGTGCACAGGCGCATTACGCGTATCACTGGCTAGTCCCGACACCTTTTATGCCTCAGCTGGCGGTGGAGGACTGGATCGTACATCCCATTCCGCTTAATGGCCTGCTTTTTTGCCCGGAACCTTTCATACAGACGCCGAACACTTCCGTATCCTGCACGCTGGATGAATGGTGCCGCATAGCCAAGATGTTGTCCTGCGATCTACCATACTCCCCTAAAATGCCATTGACATTTCATCCTAACCTTGCCCTTCTACAGGAGAGAGGACTTCATATGTTCTGTGAACGGCTGCAGATCGCCTCATGGGGCGATCTGTTTGCGGATGGAAAATTCAAATCTGCAGAGTTGTTCTTTACTTCCCATGCCCGCACCCCGCTGGATATATTTTACTACCTGCGCCTATGCCAAGTGATGAGAGACATCCTGCCTGCGTTCCCTGAGGAACCTCAGATCCTTCTTCCACTCCACTTTTTATTATGCTCGCAAGACGGAGCACATTTGGTCGCCGGTCTTTATCGCCAACTCAGATCTGCCGCCAAGATGCCGGAGGCAAGGGCTCGAGAGCATTGGAGCGCTGATCTGGCCATCGAACTCAACGACTACCACTGGCAGTATTGCTGCGCCGTAACGGCTCGCAAATCAGCCAGTAGCAGACTTAAAATAATACACTACAAATTCTTGCAACGGCTGTATTATACCCCAGTAAAAAAACACAGATTTCACTTAGCTGACAACGACAGATGTGAGCGCTGTCACGCTGAACACGCAGGCTTCCTACACCTAGCCTGGGAATGCCCCCCTGTCCATCTATACTGGCAGCAGGTGGCAGACGCCCTTACGGCAATGACCAGAGAGACCATTGATATGGAGCCGCTCCTCACATTACTCGGACACACACCACACATCCCTAAATCCTGCAGGAAATTCGTAGATATTGCACTGCTCTTGGCATGTCGTCGAGTGGCATGTCGCTGGGGCAGAGGAAGAGCACCTAAATTCAAGGAGTGGCTGGCAGACATGACTTACTGTCAGGAACAACACATCACCTTTACTGAACTGTTACCGATCCCTAGCCGACCTAAAGACATCTGGGGTCCGTTGGCCGACTATTTACTTGCTCGAGCAGACGATAGCGACGTTCCGGAGGGAGGTCCTGTTAATGGCTAATTGAATTGAGAACACTCATTACATACCACTCTGACATACTACCCCACATATTGCCCTATCAATCACAAGCCTGCACAGTACTCTCCTACATATTATTCACTACCACTACACATGCGGAGGCTGCCGTTGGGCCCTAGCCCGTCGGGCAATCCCCACTGCCCTGATACTTCCATACACCCCCATCATTGGACTCGGCACTACCCTATAATACTGCACGTTACCCGCACCCTCCAATTGACTACGTACCATCGGAACTGCTGATATATCAAAGCATAGCAATGAAAGACTATTTACACATAATGCTATCCTGATTCCCCTGAACCCCATTCCCCTGTGTGTTTGTGAGACCTCACAGTTTTGTTTATTGTTGGGAACTAAAAAAAGAAAAAACAGAAAAAATCTTGTTCTACTGCATTACATTCTCAGATTTCTATTCCTTCGTGCACTAGACACCGGGCACTGATTACATACTTCTATTTAACGCTACCGAACCTCCGGGATGTCGGTTCTAAAGCTGTGTTATACCTATCACAAAGTCCTCGTGGCTTTTGATATAGTGCTGCTGGCCTCCGGGTTGTGGGCATACGAAGCAGTGTACTGTCTGTAACATGCAATAAAGCAGTTTGAACACCAAAAAAAAAATTTTAAAACATAAAATAAAAAATAAATCCAACCAATAGTTGCACAGCTTTTCTCGTGAGACAAGTTTCTCACGCTCCTTTCTTCACCCCTCCTTTACAGTATTACCTCAGCTACACACCCACTGTCTCAACCAATACCAGCGTGGCTCTAAGTGACGTCAGTGAAGCTCCGCAACTGACTCCCTCTTTTGCAAGGTAATACGAGAGTTCACTTCTATTCACTTTTAAATCCTCATTTTCATTGATTTAACAACGCAAAAACATTTGCCACTGTGCCTGAGTGACTAATTCAAAGGAAAGATAATTGCACTCACTGCGTGTATTTCCCTTCCGTTTACTCTTCATACACTACAAGTAGATCCCTTCTGTCTACCTCTCACACATGTATCAAAAAACCTTTTACTCCTTCGGGCTTAACCTTTCTAGGTGATATAAGGCCAAAGTTTCACCAACGAACCCCTTTGCTGTCAATCAAGCTCGGAAGAACCTGCTACTCCTTCAGTGTGACCCTTTCATGGTGATATAGCACTAAAGTTTCACTAGCAAACTCTTTGCTATCAATTTTTCACACATTTATACAGAAAGTCCCTAAATAGTGCTTCCGGTTTTACCTAACCATGCACTTACTTCCACAGGCAAGTGACCTCAATGCAGTGTGACTTCCATTTACCACCCGCTATTCTGCCCCGGGGGATTCCAAAACAAACATATAACAGGTACAAACAAATTTGGTTAATACATAAAAATCAATATAATTTTAAATGTTATTCAATAAACCAACTAACTACCACTAACTACCTATCTTTAACTAAACCCTAACCATACTGCTGCTACCAAATTAACTGATAGAACTCGGGCTCACCTGCTCGTTTTATGATACTCACCTGGGCCCATAAAACTATGTACACAATGAACAGGTAATCCTACACTCAATCAATTTTGTTTAACCATTCGGGACCTATACCATTGACTTACCAATCCTTATCGCTGGTATATAAAGTCCTAAGGGATCAAGGGTGTTAGCATAATAGGCAAGAACGTTTGCACTCATTAAATAACCACGGACTCGGGAAAAGTTTAACTCTTTATCTATGTAAAATTTTAAATGTCAATGTTCATAACTGCAATAATCGAAAAACATTTTTCAATCAACAAGAATTATGATTAAGCAGAATAGAATAAGTAAACTTTCGATTATAAGCATTGAAACATAGAAAAGGGGAAACAGTACAAAGACGTACCCACATATATTTTATAGTTACCTCTAATGGTGTGAAGACCAACCCTGGCCACTGGCTGGGTTAAAGGATAGAATACCAAAGTGTAGGTGCCAGCACGAATAAACCCGTGCAGACCAGCAATCAGGACAGGTACAGACCAAATTGAATCAGGACAGGACCACAACAGGTTAAGACCGGCACCACAGCAAAAGTTCAAATACCAGAGTTGTAAACCCTCTCTGCATCTAACAGTCGAACCCCGATTGGGTTATCGAGCTCCTTTCCAGAACCCTGATTGGGTTTTTGAATCTTCTGACAGAGTGCACCACGAGCACCTCTGCTCTCGATCGCCTAGTGAGTGCGTTGGGTCAGTGACAGGTCAGCTATTTGGACAAGTCGGACAATCTAACTAGCTAAGCCTACCTTAGATATGCTATTTCCCAGGGCAGTGTACCACCCCCCAATGTTGCAAATGTGTGAATCCCACAATCTGATTGGTCAAAAGACGAGGAGAGATCATCACACCATATTGATATGAGGTAACTTGCATTCTATTCAAAATACGTTCCCTCCCATAACTCTATTTTCCCATGCATCTTTTATTCCACCTGGCAGTGAATGTATCAATAAAATACAATCTTTTACCAAATTGTACTATTCAGCTTCCTCTGGCAGGGTTAAGAGGTCATGTTCTCATAGTTTTCACAGTTCAATTCTGATGCTGGCATTGGTTCCAGGCCACAGTTTCAATAGCTTGAGTTTCTTTGCACAGGCGCAGTTCCTCCAAAGATGGAGTTCAGAAGTACATTTCAGGTCCAAATGCAATACATGCGAAAATAGAAGAGAAACAGTTTTAGAACACTGAATAAATGAATGCACTGTATACCACTTATCTCTACTCTATTCCGATTACTTTATTTTCACTATTGCATTAACGATTAAGCAGAACGAACAGCTTAGCAAAAACAGCGATGCAAGCTTCTTGCACGTTTAAGACACAGAGCAGCCATCTTAGTTTTAGTGCACAGAAGCAAACGTTTCCCACCAAGGAGAGTAGTACGTCATGTCACGTGAGTGTGACAGATGCATGGGCAGTAGAAAATCCCACGTAGCAGCAACCATTTTAATGCAAGCGGATTACAGTTAGTAAAAGCACATTGGAAAGCTTCCCCTAGATACTAAAAATGTTGTATAATGCAATATTAATATGACTAAACATGTTAGTTAGTACATTAATATTATTTTCGAGAGGGCTGAATACAAGGAAGTCACTTTAAGTGCATAACCTTGCTGCATCAGAATCTGAAGCATTGTGGCCATAGACACCCCAACCATAGTCATCCCTTGTTGAAGCCCTCTCTGAGTTGTCTTAACATCATTTACAGAAGAAAAAACTCTGTTGCATCAGGCTCGAAGTCGAAAAACTGCAGAATAATTTGTCTGGGCTCAGTACAAGGGCATTCCAGAAGAATATACACTGTTCTCAGAGACTCAAGTAAATGCCAGAGGATCAATACCCTTCTTTACCATTCAAACAACGGCAATTGTCCTCTGGTTGCGAATAACCAGGTGGCAATAAATAAAGATAATCAATAACACTGAGCACGGCCTAAACGCTCTCAAAGAAGAACTGAGAGCCATCCGTCTTATGTGCTGGACTTGATGGCTTCAAAAGAGGGTGGGGTGTTTGACAAGATTAGTGCTTCCTGTTGTACTTTTATCCCTCACTGAAAATTATCTTGAGAATAGAACTCTCACTCTCGCCATCCAAGCACTGCCTTGTCTACAAACCGACATGTATAAGGAGGGAGATGTCCCTGAGCAGGTCTGGTTCTATATTATTTTTTCTTTGATGGGTGTCCAAAATATTCATGTCAATACTTCCAGTTTTCATTGGTGTACTAATTTTGTATGGTTTCCTATAAATGGGGGCTTTCTGCTGTAAAAACGCAGTCCTCAAATGAGTAGGAGTGTACTATAATTCCGTACTTGTATGCAAGCATATGGTTTTCTGTACTCAGCAAAATGGTTGCATTGTTCATCTTTTTTATCATTCTCATAATGATCATCAAATTATTCAGTTTCCTTCTTTTAATCATTGCAGGCAAGTATTTTACTCAAGAATTACAATGCTTTAATATTGAAACGCTTCAGTGTGTGTTTCTTGTGCATGTCTTTGTGTATGCATAAGTGCCTGAGCGAAAGGGCTCTATATCTGTTATAATGATATCATTTGGAGATCAGGGGTCTCATGTTCTGAGTTTGCGGATCCATATGTTACCCTGTAAGGTTAGTGGTACAGATGGTGCACGATTTTCACTTCTTGGGCCAAGTCAGCTGCTGTTTCTTTACAGGTAGAGCAGCCACATAGTTCACACCAGGCACGTTCATAACACACTGTAGAATAGAGCTGAAAAGGATGATTCACGAAACCTTGATATGGGAGCAGTAAAGAAGTACATGTATGAAACGTTGCAGGTTGCAACCGTTAAACATGTTTCTGGAGAACTATTTGTGCCTTAGAGGCTTATGTACTTCCTCAATATTTAGAACTGGGACAAAATGAACAATGAGGAGGTAATGAAGCTACTACTTACTGGTGATCTATATTACTTTGAATGAAGAGCTCCTCGTCCCGGCCTACTCTCCTCCCTGCAGGCATGGCACTCACTGCTAGTTTTGGCTTGCCAAAATAGGACGTTTCGAGGGCAGGCAGGGGTTTAATGCTGTAATTCCAGACAAGAAGCTGGACTATATTTTTTAAAAGAAACAGATGTGTAGAGGCGCTGGCTCGGGGACAGACCCTCAATATTTAGGACATGGATGAGGAGGTCCTAATTCGGAGTAATGAAGATTACTCCTAATTTATAGTTCATTTTCATTCTTTAGCCCATTCGTCTGCAAGACTTCCCCACTGTTTGCGTTTAAGAGGTAGTCGCTGATCTATTGTTGTAGCATGGTGCATGTTTCACAAAGAAGTATAGGTGCTGAGTATCCTGGTTTCTTTAGAGCAATAAAACATTGTTTTTCTTTGGACACACATTATTCTCAGCAATTTACAGCCATTATTAGCATGGCATGCTGTGCACTTGAATGAATTTAACTCCTGCCAATGGAGTGATGGTTGTTAGTTAAGTGGTCAGAGGGAGGTAACTCCCAACATTATTGATCGCCCAGTCCTGTTCATGTGTATGTTCGGGTGCTGCTTCACCCTTCGCTCCTACCTAATTTCCCTTTCCCATTATGGGCTGATGTTGGCTTGCTCCCTCGTCTGTGGTTTGGCTACGAATAGAAGGGCGGTGCGGCAGCGCTTCACTAGCTTTACATTGACAGTGACAGCTTTATTTCTATTGCATTTTCGTATCTTATGTAAACCCAAAGGGTGTCCAAGGGCATGCTGAAGGCATCAACGATTGCTTAAAGTAAGGGACGGGTAGTTAGCCTGGGGAAAAAACAAGTGTAATAGTCATTAGAGCCTCCCTAAATGTTGCTGCAGTGTGCTCTAATTTGAGTGCTGAGGGCAATTTGTTTCAGGCTGTGGTGTTCAGCGGTGGACACAGCCCTCCACCTCAGAGTTTTTCTCTAATCTGGGAATATGTGGAACGCAGAATGCACACGTGTAGGGTCTGGCGATAATTCCAGATAGTTGCAAGTATGAGAGTTGGGTGAGAATAAATAATGGAAAAGTTACCCATGAGTGTGTCTCTCCAGAAAAGGAGAAGAGGAGAAAACACACATTTGTGCCAAAAGAATAGGTTCATTAGATTTCTTGCACCTTTGTCGATTTTGAGGAGATAGTGTAATATAGTTGACAATTCTGAAGTGCCACTATGTATTGTCAAGAGCACGTTATAAGGACATTGCAAGGAAGGAGGAGTACAGGCTGTGTGTCTTTACAAGGACATTGCCTCAAGGTGACTAACAATAGCGTTTTCAAATAGATCTGGGGTGCTTTATTCCTTATATTGGAGTTTATGGGCAAAACAATTATTTCAAATTTTGAGCAGCTTACCGGTGGAAATGGATACGATTGCTACTGTTGTAAAGAGTGTTCATTTGATGCACCTGGTATACTGAATACACGGATAGGATATAGCCCACATAATCTCAGTGCCAACATCCCCTCTTGGCAGGAGGGCAGTGGGGTGTACTTGGTTTGCTGGTTTCCTGACCTCAGTGTCTCCTCTCTGATAAGGTGGCATTGTGGTGTGTGGCTGGCCTGCTCTTTGCGATGTCAGGTCCCGTTCTGTCTGCATTTCAGCCTCCTTGTGCTCAGCTGGTGTGAAGGAGTTCTGTGGCACATCTACTCTCCGTGTTTGCCGGGCCCTGTGCAGCTTGAATGTAATCCGGGGTAGTGCTGCTCTCATCAAGGAGTTGTGGAGCAGTCCTTCATTGTGCAGCATATTGGTCTTGTTCGCCTCATTTGTGAACAGCACCTTTGCTGACGTCAGTAGATGGAGACGAGTTGTGTGACCTCTGACCTGCCATATATCCATGACGCCCAGGTCCTGTTCAGCCTTTGGTGCGAACCCCATCTTTGCTGGTCTGAAGAGCAGGGAAGAGGATGTGGTCTCACCGCTTGACTGCCGAATTTGGAGCTGAAAAACCAAGGTTCGAGCCTCGGGTCGACATCCTGTGATTCTGGACAAATCACACAATCTCCCCGTGCCGACAAAAAAATGAACGTGTACTTGTGTAACGTAAATGGTGCTCATGTAAAGGCTCCAACACCTTCGGGTCGAGTTTGTGCAATATAAATCTGCAACAAAAAAACCGGTAGTAGAGGCGCGAAATAAGTCCTCACAGTGCTGGGTCCAACACAAGAGGCAGACAGGCAGTATGACATCAACAGTCATTTATAGTGAATACCTGCACATGTTTGCTGGTTAACTGCTGAATCACTGGAGCACATTTTGAAAAGCGCACTAATTATCAGATATACACTAGCTAAGAGGAATTTGTCGCAGTAAAGCCAGATTGCACACTGCTGAGGGTAAAATGAAAGTCATAAAAATAACACAGACTGGAATCAGAAGGATGTAAGCAACCAATTCTCAATAAGCCATGTCTGGAATGAATCAAATTCCAAGTCGACTATCCAAATTCAGTGATAAGTAAGGCACATTAATTACTATATTCATATTTGAACACACGGTCACTCTTCCATTTTCACCCACGCCTTCTGTGCCTTTTGCTTCACCTTCACCCTTCAATTTGGTTCATATTTTAAATTCTTTTGAATATGTTCTCAGTTTACTGCAAGGATCACAGTTTGCCATTCTCACCACTGACATGCATTGGAAAGCACATACTAATCAGATTTTGTCTACACATTTCATACCACTCTGCACTCTGTCCCCCAAGAAATGCTGAGCAAGTCTGAGTAGCTCATTATACCCTCTTTACAATAAATCTTACTACTAATAACCCAAATCAGAACCCACTATGTCCTAGCCCAAGTTGTTACAAAGAATTCACCAATTCTTAACGATGGCTACAATGAGAAAGCAAGTCTTTCCTATGTTTTGTCCTAAAGGGCAGCACATAGGATCTCAATGTACACACCTGTCAGATACTTTAAACTCTTTTTCTTTGAAAAAATCTCCATTGGTCACAGGCAAACAATTCGAATTAGTCACCCTGTATGTGTTACGGTCAATTATATCTATGCTTCAGAAAATCACAATTTTAAACATTCAAAATGTGTTGCAGAATTTCCCAAACAGAAAAATCTAGGTCTAAAACTGTTATCGATTAAAATGAGAGACAAAGGGGGGCCCATTAGGATGGTGGGTGGATTGCCCCCACCAGGCTTGCGGTAGCCACCGCCGGCCTGGCGGGGGCAATCCGCCCGCCATCCGCACCTATATAATTCCCCCGCCATATTAGTATGGCGGGGGGGACCACGGCGGACGGAAAGACCGTCCGCCGCTTTTCCGCCCCAGTCGCCTTGCGGCCGGGGCGGAAAAGGATTAATATGATGGCGGTGTCTATTAGACACCATCAGCCATATTACGATGGGCATTGTTAGATGCCTTGGAAAGGCATGAAGTCTTCACTCTGGGGGGCCCCTGCGGGCCCCCAGAATGAAGACGAGGTGGGGGGGGTGCACACGGGCTGTGGGCTGTGGTACCCCCAGCATTTGCATACACGAAGCAGCAGGCACCGCGCGGTGCCTGCTGCTTTGTGTATGCAAATGCATACATGCTTTTTTAGCATTGTGCCACAATGTTAAAAATGCAGGATGCGCCCGCCACTGTGGCGAGCGCATCCTAATACCCCCCACGGTACACCCCCGCCTTTATGGCGGGTGGTCCCGAATTCCGAAAGGATGGCGGGCGGACAAAGTCCGCCCGCCATTCTAATGACCTCCAAAGTATTTAAATAATGAAATCTTGTAAACAGAAGCACAGTTTGATGGCTCAAAGATAAATCTTTATTATCTCTTCTTCAAACGCTAGATATTAACTGGGCAGTTGTCAAGTGACCCAACATTATCCTTTAAAAAACTTGCAAGTGATCATCATAGAAAAGGGGAAGTTGGACCCGGGCTACAAAACTTACATAAAGTAAAATCATCCTTTCAAGTTCTGTGCATTGCTGCAAACTATACTGGACAGCTAGTAATGGGCAGTGTGCCCCCGAAGTAGCTTAGCGCATAATAATTGCTTTGAAAGAGCAAATTGTAATAGAATAGCAGTTGTTTTAAGCATCATAATTTATTTGAAAAGCAACAGCAATGGTAACAACTTTGGGGAACAACAATCAAAGCTTTCAAATTAATTATATTTGATCAATACCAGGGAGATACTTGGAAAACAAAGTGATTGAAGTTTGTTTTGTATGGTTCATCCCTAGCTCTAATATGTAAAATGTGTCATGGTCAACCTAATACCGACTGTCTGGGATCATCATCACCATAGGAAATATTTGGGGAGCACCTGTAGCAAGACTTTGATGGCGCCTAAAAGATAGCCAAGCCATCTACATCAAGAAGGTCTGGATCACTCTAGAAGAAGGAACATTTTCTACCACAACCTAGACGAGGTCTCTGCACTGAGTTGAATCAATAACATTGGACTGAATGCCATGCATGGCAACTTGATACAATGGATCTTGGAGGCACACATGGATTTGTTACAACTTTTTTGTGGCAAAATCCAACAAATATGCTCACATTGGGTGCAGGATAGATACCTTTCTCTACAGAAGATCCAAGTCTAAAATACTAAAATATTTTGATATTGAAAATGCGAACTCTTAACTATCGAGGGCTGAAAAGAGCATAAAATGAAACCTTAGGAATTAATTAATAATGTTAATGAAACATTTTCAGAAACTTGCACAAAGCCACCACCTACAACCCAGAGACTGGGGGGAAACAGAAAATAAAGATATAAAAGGTTAAGAAAAGGAAAATCAGGAAGGAAAGTAATATTTCCCCTCCCTCTTCTGCCCATCCTTCTGTAACCCATTATAGTATTATGTACCACCAGCAGCGCCTCTTTAAACTAATCCCGTTCGTATCTACTCCCTATAGGAGAAGTGTCTTATAGGCAATAAAGCAGTTCCAAAGACACTAACCATGAACTGGTAACCTGTTACCATTTAGAAGCCATCAATTATTAAATGTAGTAAGGGAACCCAATGTTATCCTATGGCAGAGGTAGGCCTCACAGTAGTGAAAACTAATTTGTGTGTTTTTTACCACCAGGAAATGTAAAACTTAAAATTACATGTCCATATTTTTAAATACACTACACCCTGTCCTATGGACTGTTTAGGGCCAGCCTAAGGGGTGACCTATATGTTCATATTTATATGTATCAAAAAGGGAGTTTAATTCTTGGCAAAGTCATTATTTTGCCAAGTCAGATTCATAGCTTTAAACTGCTGGCAGGCTTTAATGGACAGCCTGAGATTTAGAGGACTAATTAAGTGGTGGCACAATAAGTGCTGCAAGCTCACTAGTAGCATTTAGTTTACAATGTTTAGGTACATGTAGTACTTCTTTACCAGGAACTTACAAGTAAATTAAATGTGCCAATTGGGTGTAAGCCAATGTTACTATGTTTAAAGGAGAGGGCACCATCTCTTTAGAACTGGTTAGCAGTGGTAAAGTGTCTTGAGTCCTAAGGCAAACAAAAAACGAATTCACAAGAATAGAAGGAATGAAGGCAGAAAGTCTGGGGTGACCCTGCAGAGGGGGCCAAGTCCAACAATAGCGTAATATAACATGACATAGTGCGACATACCGTAGCATAGCTTAGAGTAACATAGCATAACATATCATAGCATAAGATTGCTTAACATAACAGGGTAGCGTAACATAGCGTAGCATAATGTAACATAGCATAACATAACATAGCGTAGCACAACATAGCATAGCGTTGCATAACATAACATTATACCGGATGTATGACAGTACAACCCAATCATTTTCATCGCAGTACTTTACATCGCGGTTTTTACAACGCAAGTCGTTACAACGACTTATGTTGGAGGGCCCTGGATTGAGAATTAATATGATTTTTCATTCCAGCTCCAGCCCACGTAACAGAAGGGAAGGAGTTGGAATAGAAAATCACACTATTCCTTATCCTAGAGCGCCATCCAGCGCAAGTCATTGTAATGACTTGTGTTGTAATGGCTGTGTGGTAAAGTTTGTGTGGTCTACACACTGCGTTGTAAAGGATGTTTCCCATTACTAACTTTGCATGGACAGGAGAAACCACATTTTTACCCCAAAAAACACCATATGCTGTTAACAAAAGTAAGTGCTCCTAGGTTCCCACAATGGCTAATCAAGATTTGAAAGACTGCGAGATATTGGATTGTTATTTTAGGTGGATAATAGCACACGTAAAAGTATAATCACACAACTCTTGTTTAATGAGGTTTGACTTTTTTATGTATCAGGCACATATTTAGATCAGAGCCAACTTGTTACCAACTTGACACTCTCTTTCGTTCTCAGCGAAGTTTCACAAGGGATTAACTGATAGGAAACCATATCAACATCTCTAGTCATTGACCCTCAGGGGACAGTGCTGTATCAATATCAAATCTGTCATCATTTAAATAAAATTTGATTTATCTGCTTGAAATTAATGTAAATGAGAGAAATGTACAGAAAGTGGCTACCATAGCCGTAATGCCTGAGTAAATTAATGTTTTGTTTTTGTCAATTACAATGTTGGCCACTATAGCATTTCTGATTAATCTATAATTTGGCTGAATATTTACTTGTATATATTCTTGTATTTGAGCCACAAAAGCTGAATTTAGTTTGATGAACACAATTGCAATAGAAAACCTACCAATATACCAACTAGGAGCATGTCTTCTATATTTAGATGGATCACAGTATTGTGATAATGAAGTACTTGTGGTAATAAGTTACTTAAAATTCAATATGTTAATATTAGGAACATGTATCAGGATAACCATGCTTGTAAAAATATCTCAGTAAAATTTGAATAATTTGTTTTTGTGGTCTATTGATTTTGCTATCTATTGTAAGTTTTATTTTGTTTTACAACGCATACCATTACAAGGCATATCATTACATTGCATTTGAGGTAAGTGTTGGATAGTATAGGGGTAATAATTACTATTCTAACTCCAGTGAGTGTTAGAGTAGGGTAAGTGTTGGATAGTGTAGGGTTAAAAATTACTCTTCTAACTCCAGTGAGAGCAATAGTAGGGTAAGTGTTGGATAGTGTAATCGTAGTATGCGTTGTAATGGTATACGTTCTAATGTCTTGAGATGTAATGCCTGCGTTGTAGTGACATGCATTGTAATGACATGCGTTGTAGTGACATGCAATGTAATGGCTGAGTTGTAATGACATGCAATGTAAAGGATGTTGCAATGTCATGACTGCTATGTAAAGGTAGTGCAATGTAATGACTTCGTTGTAAAGGTTGTTCCCCGGGACAGGACCCTACATGACTAATAATTTTCACAATACCCACATTGTGGAATTGCAATTGGAGCACCATGGGAACACAGGACATAGATAAAAGAAACACTAATAGATGTATTGGACCAGCTCCTAGTAATTAATCTCTCTCCTAGAACACTCAATGAAACTGATGTACTATATGGGGGTCTAAGCTTTTGTCCTGATACACCTTTGAATTTTCTGTACATAAGAATTAATCTCTTCAAGTTCACGCTTAAACTCAAGTTACACAAATTACATATAATGTGGTAAGATGAAACTGAACCGACAATGTTGCCATCTATTGATGAATCCAATCTGCTAATCACAAATATCGAGATGCTAAATGCCTTATTCAATTTGATTAATAGTCATGACTTGCCAGATGACATTGACTCCTTTAACCTCATGTACAAAACCCTAATCCCAAAAGAGTATGAGATTTGCATCAATTCCTCCGCTTGTGCAAAATGTAAGCCTAAATCCACATTTGTCCTCCAAATGGTTGAAGATAACACTGATGTTTTCAGTGACTTAGTTGCAAAGATCTAATGCTTCTGTGTAAGAATAATGGTAACAAGAAAAGAGAGGTTAAACGGAACTTGACTATCCAACAACAGCAAAGTCTCATCTCACTACAGAATAATCAGGGAATAATCATTAATCTCTCTGATAAATGGGGGAATATTGTGGTGTTATCAAGGGATCAGTGAGTAATAGAAGTTTGCAAACAATTGAAAATGACTGAATGCTATCAGAAAATAGACAGACAGTATTATTTGGCTGTACGGAACAGACACAGAGAAAAACCTATAAAGTGAAACAGTGCAACCATTATTGTATGAGATGAATTTCAGTCCCTTAAGAATGATTTACCCACAATGCCAAAATTATGCATTCTACCTAAAATTCACAAGAATCCATAAAACCCTCCGAGCTGGCCCATCATTTAATATAATAACAGTCTATTGGAAAACACATTCATCTATATGGATCACTTCCTGTTTCCAAATGTTTAAAACAGTGCCTCCTTTTTAAAAGACATAAAGGATTTCATGACCAGAATCCAGAACATTTTATGGGAACAGTCAACTCTTTTGATCATCTTAGATAAATAGACCTTAAACCAGTATTAAAAACAGTGAAGGTATAAGCATGTGCCAACACTATCTAAGGGCAAGAGGCATTCAGTATGTGACCATACAAACACATGCTGGTAGAAATTATTATTATTTGTCTTAATGAGAACAGATTTGTCTTTGAAAATCAACTTTTTAGACAAATACAGTGCACTGCTATGGGACCTGCTTTACCAAAACAAAACGCTTTAACATGTTAAATTAAATGTACTTCCATATTTAGCATAATTAATAATCAATTAAAGAAGTATTAATAAAAAAACTAATAAACATTTTTTGGCTACATACACTTATAACATAAACACACACACAAATGAAACTATAAAATAATCAAACAAAATTAAAACTTATTTTTAAATTAAAAACTATTACTATGAACAACTAATAATAAAGTAATTAACATTTATTTAATACCCACCTTTACCCCTTTAAAAGTAAAAACAACATACACAAAATTAAACAATTACCCAAAATAAATATCAAATAATTACCATTAATTGACATCTATAGGGCGGATTGCTATGTGGTTAGGAATGGGTCGGAGCCATCCTAACCGCACCAGAATCACTGATTTGGTTTCCCTTCCAACCAACCCATTCATTCGGAAGGGGAACATAATCGGTCTTATGAATGGCTTCCGATGGGCTCAGAGAGCCCGTCTACCTTTCGGAAGGCCCTCAGTAAACACCGAGCCGACTCCTACAAGTTGAGGGATTACAATTGCAGTGCCCCACTGCCTTTTTGTGCCAGCACAGAAAGGCGTTGGGGAACAGCTTTGGGGGCCCCCAGCAGGACCCCAATGGGTGAAAGGCTGCTGAATGGCGGGCTATGGGGCACCTATGGTGCCGATCTGTTGATCACTGCGCCCAGTGGCAGGCACCTTTGGGATTAACTGCAACTCTGCTCTTTCAATGAGAGCATGCATTCCGTTCTGAATGCATGCTCCAATTGAAAAATATAGGCATTTGACTGAACAGGGTTCGATTGTATCCTACTTTCAGGGTTGCACCCAATGACAGGAGGTAATTCGGTAACAGTTTCTGACCGATGTCGGACAGACTCCGGTCTGTCCGACATCGGAATCAGCCTTATACATTAAATAATTAAACACAAATCAATCAATCAATCAATCAATCATTGCATTTATATAGCGCGCTACTCACCCAGAGGGTCTTAAGGCGCTGGGGGAGGGGGGTCCGCTACTGCTCGAACAGCCAGGTCTTGAGTTGCTGCCTGAAGGCGAGGTGGTCCTGGGTCAGGCGGAGGTGGGTGGGGAGGGAGTTTCATGTCTTGGTGGCGAGGTAGGAGAACGACCGTCCCCCCGTGGTGGCTCTTCGGATGCGGGGGATGGCGGCGAGGGCGTGGCTGGCCGATCGGAGCTGGCGTTTGGGAGCGTAGGAGTTGAGGCGGCTGTTGAGGTATCCTGGGCCTTGGTTGTGTAGGGCTTTGTGTGCGTGGGTGAGGAGACGGAAGGTGATTCTCTTGTTGACCGGGAGCCAGTGCAGGTCTCTCAGGTGTCCGGAGATGTGGCTGCGACGGGGGATATCCAGGATGAGTCGTGCTGAGGCGTTCTGGATCCGCTGGAGTCTCTTCTGGAGTTTGGCGGTGGTTCCGGCATAGAGGGAGTTGCCGTAGTCCAGACGGCTGGTGACGAGGACCTGGGTGACCGTCTTCCTGGTCTCGGTGGGGATGCACTGGAAGATCCTACGTAGCATGCGCAGTATGTTGAAGCACGACGAGGAGACGGCGTTGACTTGTCTGGTCATGGAGAGGGAGGAGTCCAAGATGAAGCCCAGGTTGCATGCGTGGTCTGTTGGTTTGGGTGCGCGGCCAAGGGCGGGGGGCCACCAGGAGTCGTCCCAAGCGGCGGGTGAGGATCCCAGGATGAGGACTTCTGTCTTGTCCGAGTTCAGTTTCAGGCGGCTGTTCTTCATCCATTCGGCTACCTCTTTCATCCCTTCGTGAAGGTTGGCTCTGGCGGTGGCGGGGTCGTTGGTGAGGGAGAGGATCAGCTGGGTGTCGTCGGCGTAGGAGATGATGTTGAGGTTGTGCTGGCGTGCGATGTCTGCGAGGGGGCTCATGTAGACGTTGAAGAGGGTTGGACTGAGCGAGGAGCCTTGAGGGACGCCGCAGATGACTTCGGTGGCTTCAGATCTGAACAGAGGGAGACGGACTCTCTGTGTCCTTCCGGCGAGGAAGGAGATGATCCATTTCAGTGCCTTCTCCTGGACTCCGACGTTGCTGAGGCGTTGTACTAGGGTACGGTGGCCGACAGTGTCGAAGGCCGCAGAGAGGTCGAGGAGGATGAGGGCCGCTGTTTCTCTGTTGTCGAGCAGCGCTCGAATGTCATCGGTGGCTGCGATCAGGGCGGTCTCGGTGCTGTGGTTGGCCCGGAAGCCAGACTGCGAGGGGTCGAGGGATCCGTTCGTTTCGAGGAAGGCGGCCAGCTGCTTGTTGACGGTCTTCTCGATTACTTTTGCAGGAAACGGGAGCAGCGAGATGGGTCGGTAGTTTTTGAGGTCGGTCGGGTCGGCCGATGGCTTCTTGAGTAGGGCACTGAGTCCGGCGTGCTTCCAGCTCTCCGGGAAGGTGGCGGTGTCGAAGGAGGTGTTGATGATGTCCCGCAGGTGGGGTGCGATGACAGCGTCTGCCTTGTTGAAGACGTGGTGAGGGCAGGGGTCGGTCGGAGATCCGGAGTGGATGGAGTTCATTGTGCGGACGGTGTCTTCGGTGCTGATCGGAGTCCAGGTGCAGAGGGTGGTGGTGGGGGGCGGTGGTTTGGTCGTGGCGTTCGTCGGTTGAGTGCTGAAGCTGTTGTGTATGTCCGCGATCTTGTTGTGGAAGTAGGAGGCGAGGGAGTTGCAGAGGTCTTGTGAAGGGGTGATGTCGTTGTTTCCGGCGTTGGGGTTGGAGAGCTCTTTGACAATGTTGTTGTGTGCGTTGTTGTCCAGTCGTTCCTTGAATGCAGTTTTCTTGGTGGCGTGGATGAGTTGGTGGTGTTTTCGGGTGGCGAGCTTGAGGGCAGTCATGTTGTCTGGTGTTGGGTCTCTGCGCCAGGTTCTCTCGAGGGCTCGGCAGTTCTTCTTGGAGCTCTTGAGTTCGTGGGTGAACCATGGGGCTTTCTTGCTACCGGGTCTGCTGGGCGGGGTCCTCAGGGGGGCGAGCTCGTCTGCGCAGTCGCTGATCCACTTCGTGAGGTTGGTGGCCGCCTGGCTAGGGTTCGTTGTGCTGGTGGGAGGGTTCATGTTCAGGGAGGTCGTGGGCTGGTCGGCTGTGATCTTGTTCCAGCTCCTGCGTGCAACCTGTTGCTGGTGGTGGTGGATCGGGGTCCTTCCGAAGCTGAAGTGGACGCAGCTGTGGTCCGTCCAGTGTAATCCGGTGGCGTGGCTGAAGGCGATGTCCTTGCTGGATGAGAAGACGGGGTCGAGTGTGTGTCCGGCGTAGTGGGTGGGGGTGGTCACCAGCTGCTTGAGTCCCAGGTTGGCGAGGTTGTCCAGCAGGGTGGTGGTGTTGCTGTCGTTGTTGTTCTCCAGGTGGAAGTTGAGGTCCCCGAGGAGGATGTAGTCAGCGGCGCAGAGGGCGTGCGGGCTGATGAAGTCGGCGATGTCTTCGCTGAATTGTGTGCGTTGTCCCGGGGGTCTGTAGATGAGGGTGCCTCTGAGGGTGGTCTTGGGGTTGATGTGGACCTGAAAGTGCAGGTGCTCGGCGGTTGCGAGGGTGTCGTCGGTGTTGGTCGTGATGCGGATGGTGTTCCTGTGGACGATGGCGATGCCTCCTCCGGTGTTGTTGATGTGGTCCTTTCGGATGATCTTGTAGCCGTCTGGGATGGCGATGGCGATGCCGGGCGCCGAAGAGGCGTTCATCCAGGCTTCCGCGAGGAAGGCGACGTCTGGTGAAGTAGTGTCGAGCAGGTTCCAGAGCTCGACGGCGTGTCTGTGGACGGAGCGGGTGTTGAGCAGGATGCATTTCAGGTGGCGGCTGCTGTTGCTCGTCGAGGTCTTAAGCACTGCTGGAGTGGTGCAGGTCCGTAAGCAAATTACTTCCCACCCTTCATTCCTATAAACACCACAACACACACCTAAAATTAATTACACAATTACCATAACATTTTAATTTCTTTAATTATTATCAATTAACAAAACATTTATAATAAAACATATTTGCACTACTTAACACCCTGTACCTCTATAAACCCCAAAACACACACCTAAAAATATTTATACAAATACCATTATTAGTTACCAATTAATTAGTTAAAATGAATTAACAACCAATTATTATTTAATTATTAATAAATTACTTTACACATTTAAAACTATAAAATCGCAATTAAACAAATATGAATAAATAACTGATTTAATATAATTAAATGACTTCCCACCCTATTCCCCTATAAATCCACAACCTGCTACTGAACTAAAAGCGCAAAATTAAAATAAAAAAATAACTACTACTAATGTAACACATATAATAAAAATACAAACAATTATTACACAAAAAACATACATCACATATATATAAAATATATCCTAAAATACATAAAATTAATTTTTAAAATTATATTTTTAACAACTATATTTTTGCAAACAATATTAAACACTTCGTTATTTTTAAAATCGATATTACTTACCTAACTTATTAGTCGCTATTCTTGACCACAATATTCATGCTGTCGATATTTTTAAACCACACTATTTATAACTCAATATTTGTGCAACTCAATATTTTTTACTCAATATTCTGTCTGCACACCCTTATAGGGGACTACACTCCTGCCAGGTCCCGCAAATCATGAAATCTCAGACTAGCCATGGTTCCTTGTAGGCAGGTCGCTCATTCTGCTTTCTTTTCCCTAAAACTCTGAAACAGCCTACCCTTTCATATGCGATCGAGCCCAGCATTTGACAATTCACAAACACCTGACGCGGGCTTTTTAAATTACATTATTTTGAATTATTTTTCCCTTTCTACCTTTTACAGTATCAGGTATATTGAATTTATTTAAAACTTGATTGCAGGTTATGTTTTTTGCTAGATATTATTTTTAATTCATTTTAAATCAAGACATTACTAAAACTAAAAAAATGTAAATGTCTGTGTAATTTACCCACACAACTGAATGTTTTAAGATCTATTAAACAATTATTTAAAAAAATACATTCACATTGACAATAATTGTAATTTCAAATGTAATGTATTTTAATTTACTTTATATGTATTCCTATATGTTGTTACTGTGGTTCCCTGGCTCCTTTGATTTCTATAGGACGGAATTGCATTAACAGTGGGTCAATGGGTGGACAAGTGTGGTGCTCAACTGAACTCCTTTTCAAATATTTCCAGACAAATATTTAGACAGAGATCTGTGAATTGGATTTTGGAGTATTTAAAGTATTTCTTTACGTACTGCAAAATGGCTTCTGTGGATAGGGCCCATGGAGTGCACTCAGCTTATGAGGAAAACTTGCCCTCTAGATCACGTGTAATGAGGCTGCGCCAATGAAAGGTCCCTTATGAATGTTCACTGCCTATGTTGTACAGTCAAGGACCTTAGTTTACAATAAACATTCTCCTATATGTTTCTGAATGTTATCATTCTGTGAGCTCATTAAGAACTCAATTTTGCAAACTAGATCACAATATATTTTCTCAAAATAACGTATTCTATTAAAAACTGTTTTTCCTGTCAATACCAGAGATCACCTCAAGACATTCAGTAAACTCACACACATATTTACAGGTTACCCTCTTTGGAGGCCGTTGTTATTAGGTAAATTGCAAGCTTTCAATAATAAATAAATAACTGGCACCTGAAACAGTACTTAATTACAATATATGTGAACAATGCCCACTATGGAGTGCAGAAGAAAACATGTATTGCTCATTGCAATGCACACACCACAAAGGCCAGCTGTAGCCTGTTGACAAGGGAATTTAGCCCAGGATAAAGGCACAAGGCATCAAGGCACTAAAAAAAATCTGTGCGCACTTGCCTATGCGCATGTAACCACACAGGCAGACTGCTGATGAGAAGTATTGCTTAATGTTCATAGCAGCACTTGATTGCATTAAAGGGGAATAGTTTACATCTGCCAGCACAAATACGAACACTTGGATGTGGTGTAAAGGAGCGAATGTTATGTTCTTTTCTTTCCAGGTGCCAGTGTTCTACTTGCTTTTGCTGTTTACTGTCAGTTCAAGATTCCGCCTCCTCCAGCTGCAAGTGGGGAGGCTCCAGGGATCCAATTATTGCAGTTACTTCTGCTATTACATAGTAGTTAGTCCTTCTCTCTGTGTATGATATCCACTGGATTCTTCGGAGACATCTCACCTCAAAGGCTTGGATTCTTCCTTCAGTGTTTGTTGTAACAATCCAGGCTTTACTTTGCCACGGGGCTGTCGAGAACAAAATCACTTTATGAGTATTAATGAAGACAGGACAGTTCTGTTCGTGCACAATATACCCACGCCAAAGCACCTTACTGAGAATCTGCTCAGTTTGCTGTCCTTGCTCACAGCCTTTCCTCTTTTTGCAAGTAATAAAACTGGAAGAAACCAAGTGTGACATATACTCGCTGAAATTCCAATTGGAAAATCATTTGGGTATTCAATAGTCATTGGTTAAGATCTGAACTCTCTGCTCTTCACTGTAACTTTTAAAGCACAAGTGATGTGTTTATCTTCCAGATGCTTTCTATTCTCGCGAAAGCACCGGTGACACAGAATTGCTACTTTCTTTGTAGTCCAGATTGTATTTCGTTTCTGATATGATGCGGCGTATTAGAGATTTGTGAGCGCACGCACCCATTTCACCTAATGTACTCGGTCAAATTCATGGATATAATCAACATTCTAATATTTGCAAATACGACAATTCTAAATCAG
Source organism: Lissotriton vulgaris (assembly GCF_964263255.1). Taxonomy (NCBI): domain Eukaryota; kingdom Metazoa; phylum Chordata; class Amphibia; order Caudata; family Salamandridae; genus Lissotriton; species Lissotriton vulgaris. Next base: position 2,073,574,481 of record NC_141685.1, on the reverse strand, counting down.
AGGGACATTTTAAAAATACCTGTGGATCTTTCAACCATTCCTTGCTATATTTAAATGCATGACTGCTATATGACTCTCTACATATGATGATGTTGTTTCGATCATTTGCCCAATTTTCAATTGTTGGAATATGGTTAATATGTAAACAATTTCACAAATTGTTTTATAATACCAATATCCGGAGAGTTTTCTATATTCTTGATACATTTGAAAATGTATCATTATAAGTACTTTCAGTGAAACTGTGCAAGTTATACATATAACATCAGGGCATTTAAGAAGCTAAAATTATAAAATTATCTATTGCTTCTCTCTAACTTTTATTTTAGTCATTCAATGTCATATATTGTTTCTCCTACTTTTACGATCTTTCATTTACATCTATGTAAGCTGCAGCAGTCACAGATAGTTTTTATTTTACCACCTAAATTTAGACAAGATGACAAATCCTGTGAGCTATCAATTCTTTTAAAAATGAAGGGTCAGAACTCGATCGATTTGAAATGAAGTTTGAGAACCACAAGAATTCGCTTTCTTCTGAATCATAATAATTCCAATTCTTAAATAAGAAAATCACAACTAAACACACAACGTGACCATCACACAGAACAATCAAGTTTGAGGGACTGACAGATGATGACACACTGGCTAAGGTGGCACTGGTGCATCATGCCATGCTCAACATTAAAACAGTTGTGAGAAAGTGTGTATTTTTGCTTGGCTATCCCCAGTTTTTGTGGACTGATACAGCTGAAACTCTGCACGCGGAGGCACTACTATCAAGATCCTAGTGTATGTGCTGTGACTCCGAAACCATGGTAAAATTGCCTAAATGCTAATTTCCATATTTCGTTTTCTAGTAAGGCATAGTACATTGTGCAGGGAATAAACTAATTGAATGACAAGTCAACTGTTACCTATGGATTTCCGACATGATGGGCAATCACGTGGCCTGAGAAAGAAAACATGGATTCAGGCCTACCTGTGCAGCCTGTCTCCTGCAGGAATGTCTGACATAATATCGACAGACAGAATATCGAAATACAAAAATATCGGCACAAAAATATCGACATCAAAAATATCGGAGTCATATCTTCATAAAGGTAAGTACAAAAATATCGAAAAAATAATATCGTAGTACAAAAATATCGAAATTAAAAATATCGTTTTTTAAAATGTATTAATAATAATGTAAAAATAATTTTAAAATACATATACTTTTACAAATATTAAATAAAAATATTAAAACAAAATTAAATCATAATAAATACAATATAATATACACTAAATTTATTTAAAAATTGATATTAGTAACATCGAAGTTATTATTTTGATATTATTGACATCGATATTTAAAACTTCGATATTACTGATATCATACTAATATCGATATTAAGACTGTCGATATTACTTACCTTAGATATTTTGTCCCATCGATATTTAAACTTCGATATAATTGTATATCGAAATTTAAAACTCAATATTTTGTCTGTGTACCCTCCTGCAGGGTTTAAACCTGCTGGTAAACCTATAACAATATCTCTTATTGACCAGAAAGAGCCCTACTTTAAAATATTAAATTAAATAAGTCACCCGTAAGTAGGATTTATAGCCAACAAAGTTAGGTCCCTGGCACTTGCAAGAGTTTAGTGCTTATATGTACTTACAGTGACTAGTCCCAAAAAAGGATATTTTCACTATAAAACACTAAAAGCAAAACTAAACAATAAAATAAAATTATTAATTCTACTACCACTGGTTTGAGACGAACTACCAGAATAGTTCAACCATTTCAGCGGTAAGTTGGATTTTTGAGAAATATTGAGGAAACATGACTTTTTAATGTAAGTCTTTGTCTGCTTGAGTCTCCGTTAGGCTACCAGCAGGTGTAATAACAGATCCCAGAGCAGAAACAATGGCTTAGCTTTTTGGTAAAAAGACCTGGGTGTGAGTTATGTGACACCTATCAGCTCAGGAGAATTTAGGAACTTCAGTAACTTGAAAGGTATCTATTCATAGATAGGTGTAAAGAGAACAGAAGCCTTTGCTAACTGGGCCATCTGTACCAAGCTTGACACCAGTCCAATGGAAGGGGGTCTGGAACCAGAGCTACTTTGGTGCAGATGGGGTCGAGGGGACTGCTTGCTTCCCCTAATATATCCCTGCACAGAAGCAGGGTTTAAGGTTCGAAAGGTGCTGTCATTTTTGATTTCCCTCAGAAAAGTGTGCTCCACTTAAAAATTAGGGAGCAGATTTGGAGAGTCAGTATCATTATACAGTGCTCCATATCAAGAAGCTGCTATCTGTTTAAAATTTGAGTAGCAAATAAATAGTAATAAAGTGAAAACACAGTGCAAGAAAAATCCCTGAGCAATATAGAAAAACAGAGAAAGTTTTAATTCATATAATTATACTAAAATGACAAACATCCAACTAGTCGAACCAGAGATACTGAATTTTAAAGCTTTATGTGAAAATAGTCCCAAGAAGCAGAAAGAGCTAACTGTGGATATCTTGTTGTGCTGGCCTAGAACAAAGTCATACATTTAAACTGAGCATGACGGTGTGCAGGCCAGGTACAGAGCCAAGTTTGGGCCGCTGAGAATTATTCCTTCTATCCTAAGGGTGAAGTCTGCGTACCATTGTTTTGCGATGCTTTGCATTGTTCAGCATTGGTTTCTGATAAAGCTGTGCAGAGGTTTTGCTGAGCTTCTCATCACTCAGCATTAGTTCCAATGAAGCTTACAGCCGTGCGGCGAGGCTTTGCACCTCCTAACGTCAGTTCCGATGAAGTTTTCAGCTGTAGAGCAAAGCTTTGAGGGACATTGAGTCACTCGACACCGGTTCTGATTAAGCTAATCACCTTGTGGCATGACTTAACAGGGTTTTGTGTCTCTTTGTGTCGCTTTGTGCTAGATATGATGGAACCCATTAGAATCTAATTGGGTGACCCAGTAAACCTCAGGATCCGGGTAACAATTAGTATAAACAACAAAAATCCTGTTGGTTGCTAATTGCACATCAGAACAAAATGAATTAAAGGCCAACCAGATGCACTAAACAACAGCAACATGGGGAAACAGAAAACAGAACCAGAGAAAATGATTACTGCACAAGGTATGTATTTTAGCACACGCACACACACATTTCTAGGTGCAATAAACGTATGGTTTCTCTGTAAGGTGGAAACAGTATCACCTCAGTGCTCTTGCAGAGTGAACACTGAAGGGTAAATCGACTGTACATGTAAAATACAATAAAATATTGAACAAAGCAGTGCTTAAGCAGCCTGCAAGCTGTCTGTTCACAACAAAATGAAAGAATCCTCATCCTGAGGGGCATCTAGAGAGTCCAGGAGGGAATTTGTGCTTCATTATCATAGACGTTCCTACACTGTTGGCCGTGGTTACTTGAAACCATCTCAGGATCCTTCATCAGGACATGAGGCTGTGTAGTAATGACAGGGCGTGATTAGAGAAGCTATGGCTGGTGTGTTTCCAAGGAGCCATGTGAGTTTCATGCAAACACTCATCTTGAGTTGCATGGAATTACCCTTCCTATTGAGGGAAAGACATAGGGCCTGATTTAGATCTTGGTGGGATTCTTGTCATCCCTCCGTGGCAGTGTTTACAAGTACTCCTTAAAATGACAGGTTCCTGCCCACCCTTTTTAGATGTGGTCTGGCTGATCCTCTGTCCATGTTGACAGAGTGTTTCCCGTCATGAAAACGGGCTCCTCTGCTGGCTAACTTTACTCCTTTGACATCAGGGTGGGAGGATTGCAGAAGTTCTCAAGTGCCTATTTAGATTTCTCAGTGGCGTTGGCAATGTCCTTGCAGTGGATTCCTGGTGGAGGGATTCCATCAAAGGAACCGTTCGACATTGTACCATTCTTGTGGCTTTCAATCTCTCCTAAATTCCACATGATGTTATGGTGCATGAAAGAGTTTTGTCACTTAATAACATATTTAAAATATGTGGTTTATATAGTACATATCTGTTGATTTTTACTCCATATTTTTATTAGGTATTCTTAACTTACAATTTTGCAAGTGTTTTTTAAAAAAAATAATCATTATTCATTTTACATCCAGCACAACATACAACTGTATATATACGGCTTATCACATTTCAAATTATACTGTGTCTCCGTTTGCATTTTTCCGCCCACTAGGTGAGGGGACAAATAACCACAATTGACTTTATAAACAAACATTGTCAGCATTAATCAATACGGAGATCAGTGGCTAATATTATTGTACAAAGCTGCCTTGAATCATGGTGCAAAAGAGTAAAAACAACGTGTTTTATTGGTTAATTGAAATAACTACAACTCCCATGCCTTTTTTTTGTTTTGTTAAAATAATCTTGCATTGGTCATTCTATCTTTTCTTTCATATCTTCACATATGTTAAAGCGTTATGTGTTTATCAATTTCTATTTCATGCTATGTTTTTGTTTAATTTTGTATGTTGTCATTTTCTTGTTTCTCGTGTAGGCCAGACTGCGATTGTGAATGGCATCCAGGGTCTGACCTGCCATATGCAAGGAATGGTTTCATTTCTGGGTGCCTTTCACAGTTCAATATCTGACATGCAATGATTGCTTACCAAAAACCAGCCTCCTCCCTCACCTTAGCCTCCCAACCAGCAAAAACGTAATTTCCAACTCCGGTCCCTTTCTCAACCCAAATCCAAACTCCCTCTCCAACCTCAAGCACACCCACTTCTTTGCAGGCACCCACTCCAACAGACACAAGCAGCACTATAACATACACAAACATAAACACACACACAAAGAAACACAAACAACATAACATACTAACGGAACTACACCCACAAGCACAACACCGACAGCCACCGCAACCACACCCACAACCACCACAACCACCACCACACCCAGAACCACCACCACACTCACACTCACAAGCACCACAACCACACTAACCACCACAACAACACTCCTAAAAAGCAACACGCTCACACAAAGCACACCTACAAACAAAACAACACCAATCAAAAGCAAATGCGCAAACTCACCAGATTATCAAATACAAGCAAATACACACAACAAACACCAGACCAACATGCAACTGTCAAACATGCAGACTCAAGTACATCATCCACTGCATGCTGACTATACCTTCAAATGCTATTCCTCTACCAACCCCCTACCCTTACTCTCCTTTTAAATTCACTTCTAATCTGTCTGTGAACCCTACAAAACCTAAACCCACCCTTGCCAGAAAAATCCTTGAGGTGCCTGCTCTGTGCCCCTTCATGAGGAAGTTACCCTTTGAACTGTGTTTAGGAGGCAATTTATGGGGAATGAAGCCAGACTGTGTTGTGGAAGAAAACCCTTTTTTCTTATTGTTTCTATTTGAAAAAAGTTCATGAGAAGAATTATTTCAATTATAAATAAATCAATCTATTTTTACAAAGTTTGTCCGAAAAATTATTATTCAAATATAAATAATTGATTATTAACATTGTTAAATATGAAAATATGAAATACATATTCTTACTTACATTTATAACTTAAAACACAAAAGATTTTTTAGTCCAAACATCAGAAAAAGAAATGTAATGGACATTAAACATTTGGTGCAAGCATTCATCATGATGAGGGAAACTTACAACAAAAAAACAATTGAGAGTTGTATTTTTAAGTGTTAATACATGTGTGTTTATTTTAACTTAATAAATAAAAAAATAAGCATATATGCATTACACATTAGAAAACAAATGCTTGTAAGAGAAATTTTAAAATGTACGTCTCCTGAGCAAATGTAAACAGCCAATTCAGAAGAAATCAAGTAAAAAAGAAGCTTACCTTTGATTCCGGTAGTGACTGGGTTGATTTGCTTTATGGTCAAGTAGCAGTAGCAAAGGAAGAAATTGGAAGATCATGTTCATGATGGAAAGGGAAGTGCAAAAAAGTAAAAAAGTTACGTTTCTACCATATGTCCGTTCAAAACCACCAGCTCATGTATGGATGTTTACCCACCGCAGTTATGTCAACGGGAGGGCACATCTGTGCTTGACATCAGGAAGAAACCAAAGGTTTAAAAAAAGTGTGCCAGTGGGTGTACATATAGGTTGAAGAGCACAGGGCTCAAATAGGAGCCTTGAGGAACAATTTAGGCTAATTGATGTTTCATTGAGAAGAACAGAGTGGTAATCACATGAAAGGAGCGATCTTTCAATAACTAGGTAAATCATGATAAGGTATTGTCACCGATCCAATATGGCCGGGATGCCTGTTACCCCCTCCCAACACAATCCCCAAGGATGGGAAGACGGACGCAGTTCTGAACTTTTGGAAGGCGGGAGGGAGTGACCCCCCCGGCCGTATTTATTAAAATATGAAACAAAATTAAAACATTAAAATAATAGTTTCATATCATGTACAATTTTCATTTATTACATTTTGATGAAGACATGTTCTTTGGCTAACCTTAACAAATCTCTAGTACAAAGGTTTTCCTAGCCGAGTCTAACATCCTGCAAATGCATACTTTCTAAATTAAAATTGTACATCCTAGCATTACGGGCCAACGGCAAGGTCACAACCGGTGTCAGATCCCTACTACTAAATAGAGAAATATCCTAATTTTAAGACTTTCGGTATTCACAGAAGGCATTTAGGCATCCTAAAGTTAGGAGTCCTAACTTTACTACTACTAAATTGAGAAAAATCCTAATTTTAAGACTTTTGGTATTCACAGAAGGCATTTAGGAGTCCTAAAGTTAGTAGTCCTAACTTCTGTGAATACCGAAATGAGTAAGTTCATTCTGTGAATACCAAAAGTAGTAAGTGCATTCTGTGAATGCCAAAAGTAGTAAGTTCATTCTGTGAATCGGGCCCATGGAATGCTAATGCGAAAGCGGCCCGGAACAGCACTGCCTCGAACTGGGAGGAACATGTCGTGGGGAGCATCGACATCAGCAGGGACAACCTGTCTAACCCGATCGGGCGCCTCTCGTCCACTCTGCGACCCTCAAGGCGTTGCCAACCACGAAGGGCTTTCTTTACCAAAAAGGACGATGTCGGGTCCTTGATACCATGCGCCTGCGCCATGAAAGAAATGGCGGCCCGGTGCCTATTGGCCGTTGCCGCTGATCGGCCTTCCCTGTGCAGTGCTACTAGAAACTTCAGCACATTATCCTCCTGACCCCAATTGTCCCCCCCTGCCGGACCCAAAAATGTACAATAGGAATGAAACGCTCCTTCGTATGCCTTCCTTGTCCTGGGGCTAAGCTTGCTGCCACGAGGTCCTGTAATCCGGGGCACCGAGTAATCAGAGTGCTTCGGGAAATGGTGCCGCCGCTAGGTCTGCGGAAGGTAGATAATCCCTGAAAGCCTGCATGTGTGAACGAGAGAGTGCATCAGCCGCCTGGTTCAGTACACCTGGGACATGCTTCGCTCTGAATTGCACGTTCAGTCTCATGCAAAGCAGTACAATTTCTTTCAGTAATCTCAATATCCACTTACAGCGTCCTGCCTGACTATTTATACATTCAACCACAGTCATATTGTCGGACCAAAACACCACAGAGCAATCTCTGAACTCATCCGGCCATGCCTTCAGAGCCACAAAAATGGGGAACAACTCGAGGAACCCAATGTTGCCTGTGAGGCCGCTGGTGTGCCACCACATCGGCCATGTCTGCGCCGACAATCGATTACCGAAGATGGCGCCAAATCCCACGCTCCCCGCTGAGTCAGTCCACAAACCCAGCTCGTCCGAAGATGCTGGCGGCTTGTTCCACACCACTCGACCGTTGAAGTCCGCCAGGAACGCCAACCATATGCGCATGTCCTGGCGAACCTCTGCCGATAGTCTCGTGCGGTGGTGCCCTTCCTTTAGACCAACCATGGCTTGTGGAATGGAGCGGGAAAAGGGGCGGGCCATTGGTATCACTCTTAGAGCAAAGTTAAGCTGCCCTACTGCTTGTTGTAACTGGTGGAGAGTCACTTTCTCTTTGCTAATGCACAGTTCCAGGGAAGCCCTGAATTTCGCTACTTTCCCCACTGGCAGACGGAAACAACCCTCCACAGAATCGAGCTCAATTCCCAGAAACTCGAGTGAAGTGGATGGTCCAACCGTTTTACCTGGTGCCAATGGCACCCCGAATTCGTTCATGAGAGTGCAAAATTCATGTAAGGCCTGCGCACATGTTGTGTCGCTGGCTGCCCCCAAAATAAAAAATCATCAAGGTAATGCATAACATGGCTATGGCCAGTGGCCTTGGTGAATGCCCATTCCAGGAAACAGCTGAATTTTTCAAAATAGGCACAAGAGATGGAGCAACCCATTGGCATACATTTATCCATGTAGTAATGACTCTGGAACACAAAGCCTAACAGACGCTGATCCCTTGGGTGTACCGGGAGCAACCGGAACGCTGACTCGATATCGGACTTCACCATCAGTGCTCCGGGCCCCAGGCGATTCAACATGGCGACGGCATCATCGAAGGATGCGTACCGCACCGAACAAACTCCTGGGTCAATCGCATCGTTCACCGAAAGACCCCTCGGAGCTGACAAGTTATGGATCAGCCTAAATTCCCCAGGGTCCTTCTTGGGAACCACCCCCAACGGGGAACAGATGAAATTAGGTACTGGCGGGTGCCTATATGGGCCAGCAACCCGGCCAAGGGCAACCTCTTTTGCAATCATCCTCTCAACCACCGCTGGATTGTGCAGAGCCGAGAGTTGGTTCCTACAAAGCGGTTCCCCCCGAAAATCCCCCGCCGGGATGTGGAAACCATATAAGAAGCCGTTCCTCAACACCCCAGCGGAGACGTGATCAGGGTATTCGTTTAGCCAGGGGATCATTGCCATGATATCGACAGGGGTGGGTATCGGTACACAATGGACCCCCTCAGACCTGTTTGGCCCCTCCTCAACCCCCCGTATCACTACTCCTGGATCTACACGAACTCTCGGGGTGTGAAGAATTCCCGCAACCTGCACACACATGTCTGAACTTACATGTCCCTTGTGGCCTTGTGCAGTTGCCCCTGTTAAAGTTCCAACAGACCCCTTTCTTACCCCCATTCCCACCATTCCTTGGTTGGTGGTCGCTAGCGGGACCTGCTCGAAAGGGCGTCGCGGGCTGTTGGCGGGAAGGCCTCGACCCACTCCAGCCTAGCGAGGATGACTTTGTCGCACCCGGCAGGAGCTGCTTCTGCCAAGAGATCGAGTCGAGACAATCCCACGTCAGAGATGAATCGTACTCCTTGGCCTTACGAAACTTCATATCGTAACCCATCCACTCATCGCCCTCATATGTCTCATAAAAATCCATTATTCGTGCCTGATAGCAGGCCAATTTGGTCAAAACCTCGGGCTTACGCTCCCCAATAATTGCAGTAAACATCGCAAAGGCCTTGGCCCAATTTGAGATTGTCTCATCAACCCTGAATCCCGCCATTTTGGCTCACCACACACTCGGGTGCCACAAATCCTTCTGAGTCTTAACATACTCCATCTCGCGATGGTCAGTCAGCAGAGAAAACATATTCACATACTTATCAGCCCAAATCAATTCTTTCGTGGCCAGCGGTATATGTTGGACCACCTTCTCCCTTCTCGAGGGCAAAGACCCCTCCCTTGCCATTGGCAATGCCTGCTTACCCGGCTCCATTGCTGATCCCGCTGCTTTTTCGACGCCGGTTGCTGTTCCTTCCGAGGTCACCTGTGGGGGGACAAGAGAGAGATTCGCCTTCGCGGCATCTCGCGACTGCCGCAACTGCTGCATTAGTAACTTGGCCTCCGCGGCCGTGTCTCCCGGTGCCGTAGCACCCCCTGTTTTTCTGCCGAGCCATGCGGCCAACTGGGCGGCTAACTCCGGAGGCATATCCTCCTCGCTGGCGGGCGTAACAACAATTGGAATCGGTTGGCCCGCGTCCGGGATCGGTACCGGGGCCTCGACTGGAATGACCGGGCTTGCCGGGGGTAACTCGGGGACCGGGACCTCCCCCCCTGCCGCCCTATTCCTGACCCTTTTACCCCTCCCTGCGGGGACTACTCCCGGCAATGCCGGGCCTATAACCTTCTTCGGTTTACCCGTATTGTTCATCGCTGCCATCTGTTTCTTCATGCTCGCCATATCTTTTATCAGCATGCGAAGCATCTGGTCAGTCCCTGACTTCTTTCCGGCCTTCTTGCCAGGCATTGTTTATCGGATGTTCGATCCTTGTTGCTCAACACGGTCCTGGATCGTAGCCTCGAAGTCGCTGAAAGAGAAACACAAGAATTACAAGTTCTCAAAATTGCTCCTTGTTCCGTCGAGGCTCACGTGCAACGAGTGGGTGCAGCTTCCAAGCACAGGAACAAGAGGATGCTTCTTCGGATTCCTGCTCTCTTTATTCCTCCTCGGGAGGACGTGTACCCTCCTCCGGTACGCCTCCTGGGCATGGCCAACGGTGTAGGTGTCTAGGACAACCCCTCTTGGGCGGGAAAAAGGCGCGCCCCGGCTACGCCGCTTCGGGCATACCAGCCGTGACACGCCCCCGCCCAAAATAGTTTCCCGGGGGGATCCGGGCCCCCTACCATACGTTCGGGGGGACCGAGTGGTCGCCCCTTTCCAGAAGTCATTTTAGAAGCACACAATGCGAAACAGTAACAGGTGTCACAATTTGATCTAATTTGATCTAAAAGTATGAGTGTCACAGATGCTCCCTTTTTTATGATTTGCCGTGACTCTTCCTGTTGAGCCTTGAAAGGTTTTATTGTGTCTATTTAATGTGATAGCTCTAGGTGAAGTGTAGTTAGGGAAGGGTGTCTGCATGTTCAGAGATCTGAGTAGGAAAACTTACCTTCGCTAGTAGAGCCATAAGACAGCACATGGTGTATATTCTTAATTTTAATGTCAGAATATTCATAGTACTAGATATTAAAGTCGGAATATTGTGGATAGTAGAATGTCAAGCAATAGAATAATGTTGGCGAGCATAATCTTTTCACATTTAACAACAATATATACATATATACTGTATTTCCCTTATTTTTAATTTACTAAAAATATTTTTGAAAAAACTCTTGTAATACATTTTTATTTAAAAAAATATATAATTAATTTGCACAGTTTCTATTTCATACAAGTTGTTTTATTTTAAACTGTTTAATTCTTTTATTTTATATTAATGTGAAATTTTGAAATAATTGAAATATTCCTTTAAAACATTTTTTTACAATATTTTCTATTCAAAGTACATCTTTTTTATTTTTCATAATAAAAAGTATTATTTTTTAAATTGTTAGCATGTATTACTTTATTTATATTTTTAAATAACATGACATGATTTATTAACTTTGTAAATATCTGTTTAAAATTGAAATCTTTGAATAATTATTTTTAAATACCTTTGCGTTATCAAATTAAATCAAATCAAACAAACTTTTAAAGCGCACTACATGCCCGCGAGGGTCTTAAGGCGCTGGGGGGTGGAGGGGGGGCTGCTACTGCCCAAAGAGCCAGTGTGGTGATGTCTTCTTCAAGAGAGAACTTTCTGATGTATGTGTGACATCATGAAAGATTCTTGTGCAAGCAGTTGAAGCTGAGGGTCACTGATAGCTGTATCTCAAAAAACCAGCTCTTCAATTAAATTGGATTTCAAGTGTGGTTACTACACTTTTCATGGCGACGAGGAAATATGTTGTTGCAATAGATGTAGAAGAAGTAAAAGTCAAGAAAGAAATTAGGACTTTTGATAATAAGGCTGGTACGAGTAAATTGCCTGAGAGAAGGACAATCATCTGTTATAGGTGTGGTAGGCCAGGGCATATTGCCACGAGTCCAACCTGTGGAGCAAGAAATTCAATTTGTAGAACTTGTGGAAGGCGAGGTCATTTAGCTAAAATGTATAGAACAAAATTGCGGCCTGCGCAACAATCTAATGTTAAAGTAGTAGAAAATCTTGGTGAGATACATGAAGATGTGATTGTTGCAATTGATGAATGCGATATTTTTAACGAAACTAGTAATGACAATGTAGTTGAGAGTCATATTATTGATAGTACTAATGGTAATGAAGTAAAAAGAGAAAGCACTGACAAACTTGAAAAGCCCTTTGTTGTGATGTCATGATTGGGAAATCAGTAGTAAGGGTCCTAGTTGATTCTGGAAGTTTTTTCACTATAATCAGTAGGACAGTTTTCATGGAACAACTAAAGGGACAAATGAATGATCTTCTATGATCTGACATAAAGGCAGTTGGCTATGGAGGAAAAACTATCAATATCGTTGGTATGTTGTGGAATGATATTGTGTTCAAAGGGAATGCTGTTCATGGAAGAGTATACATATATGAGGATGGTTCTAACTTATTAGGTTGGCGACATCAAAAAGACCTAAATATAATTCTCAATCCCAATAGTCAAGAACCAGTTATGGTTGTGGAGAGAGTGGGTGAGATTGAGATGGAGTGGACTGATAAATTTATGTCTGGATTTCCAAATGTTTTCACGGACAAATTGGGTTTGCTGAAGGGTTTCACACACCGCATAATCTTGAAGAAGAATGCGGTGCCGGTGGTACATAAGTTTAGGCCCATTCCTTTACTTATGAGGGAACCACTCCAACTAGAACTGAATAAATTGTTGGAATTTAAGAACATTCAACCCATAGAATCATCAGAGTGGCTTGCCCCCATCGTAGTCGCCCCCAAGGAGATTCATTTATGCATCGACCTTCGAGATCTGAACAAAAATAGCTGGGTGGATAGGCAGCCTCTTCCTAATATTGGGGAAATGTTAAGCGGAATGAGTGGTGGTAAAGTTTTTTCAGTTTTGGATATGTCAACTGCCTACCACCAAGTAAATTACATCCAGAGTCGAGAGCTCTAACATCCTTTGTTACTCCACTAGGCACTTTCAGATATTGTCGCATGCCTTTCAGGTTAGCTTCTGCAGTCTATGCACAATATTTTTAAAGGTATGGATAGGATCTTGTGCTTCCAAGATAATATTCTGGTGGTGGGCGAATCTTATGAAAAACATGATGAGCTTTTAAATGAAGTGTTGAAAAGGATTGATGAACATGGCATGACTATAAAGAAGGAGAAGTGTCAATTGAGGAAGGACCAAGTAAATTATTTAGGACACGAGGTATCTGGTAAGGGCATCAAACCAAAGAATAGCATAGTAAAAGCTATTGTTGAAGCTCAGAGGCCAGGAGACAAGGATTTATTAAGATCATTCCTAGGTTTAGCAGAGTACTGCTCAAAATTTGTTTTTAATTTTTCAGATTTAGTTGAGCCGATGAGGGCGTTGTTGGAAAAAGGTGTTGAATTTGAGTGGAATCAAGCCTGTGAAGATGCGTTTAAGAAGGTCAAAGACTCTTTGATTTGTGTTCCTGTGTTAAGCCATTTTGATATTCATAGAAAATCTGTATTGACGACGGATGCTAGCAATGTTGGTCTGGGTGCCATTTTGACACAGTATGTTGATGGAGAGGAAAAAATAATAGGATATGCATTGCGTCGTCTGCAAGGTGCTGAGAAATCTTATTCGGCAATAGAAAAGGAAGCATTAGGTTTTTGCTGGGCAATGCATCATTTCAAGTTTTATCTTTGGGGGTTGCCTTTTATGCTCTGAACAGATCATAAGCCACTGTTGTATATCTTTAAAGGTGGTAAAGGTCTAAAAGGAAACGTGACTCCTCGAATTTCTAGATGGCTTTTGTCGGTGATGGACATGAACTTTACAATTGATTTTGTGAGAGGAAAGAAAAATATTGTGGCTGACTGTTTGTCTCGTATGCCAATTATGGAGGAGAAAAAGATTTCTTCTTTGGTTGAAGTAGATTTCATGTCTGATGGTTCTGGAGGTGGATTAGCCTTGAGAAGTGAAGACTGGAGTGTGGCCTTGGAAGGTGATGAGTTGTATGAAAATGTAAAGAGTGCTATAACAAATGGATGGAAAGCTATGTTAAATTTGGATGTAGAGTTGAAACAATATGTTAAGGTGAAGGATCAGTTAAGTATCCACTCTGGGAAAGTTTTAAGATGTAATAGGGTTATACCACCAAAAATGTTGAGACCAAGATTGATTAAATTGGTGCACAAGGGTCATCTTGGTAGAAGTATGTGCAAGAGAAGATTGAGGCAAAGCTTCTGGTGGCCAGAAATGGACAAATAGGTAGAAATGGTGGTTAAGGATTGTTATACGTGTAGTAACAGTGACAAATGTAAGGTTATACGTGAACCACCTTTGGGGTGTGTGAAGGTTCCTGACCATCCATAGGAAACGTTAGCTTTAGATTTTTTGGGACCTGTGGAGAGGTTGGAAACTAGGAGCAGATTCTTGATTGTCTTAGTAGATTATCATAGTAAGTGGTTCACCATAAAGCCGGTTGAGAACATCACAGCAACAAATGTAATTGAGTTTTTAAAAGAAGTATTCATGGAAGAAGGAATTCCCAAAACACTAGTTACCGACAATGGAGTGCAATTAGTGTCTAGCATGATGAAAAGGTTCCTCGAAGATCTTGGTATTGAACATGTTCAGGTAGCATTGTTCAGGCCACAGGCTAATGGCCTTCTTGAAAGGGTCAATAGGATTGTAATGGACAATATTCAATTATCATGGGCAAATGGTTTAGCTTTGAGAGAGGAATTAAACAAGATGATGTGGGCACATCGGGTAACTTCTCATTCTATTACGGGAATTTCTTCTTCCATTGCATTGAAGGGAAGAGTACCAGCCACTAAAGAATCACCTATTTGGTTAAGAAAGAAAGATCAAGTTTGGGTGGATCGTGAGTGCATGGCAGAAAGGATGGAAGATTCTCATGTTAAGAACAAAGAAATTTATGATAAAGGAAAAGGTGTGAAAGTTGTGGGAATAGAGATTGGTGATTGGGTTGTTGTGAGGAAGGCTGGATTTGTTAAAAAAGGAGAAAGCAAATATTCCCAACCTCGAAAAGTGATTAAGGTCATGGGATCAGTCGCAAAGTTAGATAATTGAAAAATCTGGAGTTTGGGAAGCATATGTAAAATCAATTCTCATTTTTCTGAAGTTTTATCTTGAACAATTGCAGAGTTTAATTTCTTTATCTGTTTAATCAAATTGAATGTAATCTTGATAAGAAATTGTATATATTGTTAGATATTTTTGATAGTATCATCTTATTATTTTAGGAAATTGTGTTATTTATTTATATTTTGTTATGAGGGGGAAATGTGTGGTGATGTCTTCTTTAAGAGAGAACTTTCTGATGTATGTGTGACATCATGAAAGATTCTTGTGCAAGCAGTTGAAGCTGAGGGTCACTGATAGCTGTATCTCAATAAACCAGCTCTTCAATTAAATTGGATTTCAAGTGTGGTTACTACAGCCAGGTCTTGAGGAGCCTTCTGAAGGAGAGTATGTCTTGGGTCTGCCGTAGATGGGTGGGGAGGGAGTTCCAGGTCTTAGCGGTGAGGAAGGAGAAGGATCTGCCGCCGGAAGATGTTCGTTGGATGTGTGGGACGGCGGCAAGGGCGAGGCTGGCGGAGCGGAGCTGGCGGGTGGGGGTGAAGAAGTTGAGTCTGTTGTTCAGGTACGCTGGTCCGGTGTTGTGGAGAGCTTTGTGTGCGTGGGTGAGGAGCTTGAAGATGATCCTCTTGTTGATGGGGAGCCAGTGCAGGTCTATGAGATGGGAGGTTATGTGGTTGCGGCGGGGATGCTAAGGATCAGTCGGGCGGAGGCGTTTTGGATACGTTGTAGTCGTTGTAGGTGTTTGGCTGGGATTCCTGTGTAGAGTGCATTGCCATAGTTCAGCCTGCTGCTGACTAGAGATTGGGTCACCCTTCTTCTGGTTTCAGTCGGGATCCATTTGTAGATCCTGCGAAGCATGCGGAGGATGTTGTAGCAAGAGGAGGAGATGGCGTTGACTTGCTTTGACATGCAGAGTGATGAGTCGAGGATGAAGCCTAGGTTGCTTGCGTGGTTTGTGGGCATTGGTGCTGTTCCCATTGTAGTTGGCCACCAGGAGTCATCCCACGCAGAGGGGTTGGGGCCAAGGATGAGGATTTCCATCTTGTCTGAGTTCAGTTTCAGGTGGCTGTTCTTCATTCAGTCGGCGATGGCCTACATTCCCTCGTGGAGGTTTGTTTTGGCGGTGTGAGGGTCCTTGGTGAGGGAGAGGATGAGCTGGGTGTCGTCAGCATAAGAGATGATGTTCAGGTCGTGCTGGCGGGCCACTTGTGTGAGGGGTGCCATGTAGACGTTGAACAGGGTCGGGCTGAGGGATGAGCCCTGGTGTACGCCGCAGATGATGCTGGTGACTTCGGATCGGAAGGGTGGGAGGCGGACTCGCTGTGTTCTGCCAGAGAGGAAGGACGTGGTCCATTCCAGGGCCTTCTTCTGGATTCCAGCTTCTTGGAGGCGTGTTCTTAGTGTGCGGTGGCGGACCGTGTCGAAGGCTGCTGACAGGTCCAGGACAGTTTATGGTTAAATTTGGTGTGAGAATAGCAAATCTGAGATATTCAGTGTTCAGAACTTTCCCCAGAATGGTTAAATTTGAAGTGGGATTACTGAATTTGATGCCCTAAAATACCGATATGGTCCATGTTGCTACTTTTTTTGAATTGGGAATAGTTCATCTGCTTTCTCAGGGTCCAACACTTTCCCTAATGTTACTTAGTTTTGAGTGAGAACAGTAAATCAGCCCTCTCAGAGTCCAGTTCTTTCCCTAATGTTGTTTAGTTTGTGGGGGACGTGGGAATAAATCTGGCATACCAAAAGTAAAAAACTTTCTCTCATGTGGTGAAGTCTGGAATGTGAATAGTAAATCACCTACCTTCAGAGTTTAAATCTTTACCAAATCTGATTAATTGTGGACTGTGAATATTACATTTCAAACCCCTCAGGAAAAGTTTATCTACAGTTTCCACATGTATGATTATATATACTTCTATCAATAATTTTATAGTATTTTATTTTTTAGTAACACAGGAATTATACATTTATTAACACTAATATAATATTTTAACATTTTCGTTTTAATGAAACAAAAAAATTGGCCATTTAAAGTAAAGCCTTTTTTTCTATTTCTTGTCTTTCCTTTTTCATTTTGTAGCAGACATGCTATATTAATTTAATACAATCTTGTTTTTAGAACAAGAAAGCAAATGTTAAAATTTATCAATTACAATACAAATGTAGTCAATTTTACAATGTTTGTGCCCTACCCAAGATATAGAGAGGTCCTTCTAATATGTTTTACAAATTTAAAGGGAAGTATTACAGTTATTTTTTTATGAATACATTTACTTTTATTGCATTTACTCATTTTAATTTCTCTGTATACATTTTTTAGTTTTTACTGTATATTTTAACAGTTCAGTGATATTTTTGGGAAAACAATTTCTTTCTTTTAACAATGCAACATTTTTTCATATATGTTTGTATACATACGTGAATTATTAATTGGGGTGGATTGTAGTCCACAACAAGAAATACATTGACTTACTTGTTAGGTCAAGTTTAAGTCATCTAAACCTGATCTGAACCCCTGGTAGCTACTGCACAGAGCATAAAGGCTTAACATATCTAAAATGTATAAATAATTTAGAAATTAAACAGCAGTCAAAAAGTCTAAAATACCACACAATGAAAATTTCACTACAGTTCATAAAAATAGAGAGGAAATGACCAAACAAAATGACACCGAAATGTCAAAAAAATAATATTGAGAACCAGAACCAGACATGAAATATCAAAAAATATTTAAGGTAAAAGTCACCAAGTAAAAGAAAAGCATCAATTAGTAGTACTGTTAAAGATTGACTGAGACCTATGCATGATGTCAGGCTGACCACGATGAAGCAGAGGCCAGATACTTCTAGCAGGTTTATTTCACTTAAGTATTATTACATGTGAACTGGAACTCTAAATCCTCCAGCAGGGCAAAGTTGCAGGCTCTACCTGTCAAAGTTCTCTTAAAGATGGATAGGCTTGGACACGGTCCCGCTGAAGCTGCTGTTTTTTTGTGGAAAGCCCTGATTAGCAGAAATAAGCATTTTCTGGCCAACATACTCCATGCTTCATGTGAATATTTTACACCACCTCACCAAGTGGAGATGTTTACATCAAGACTAAGGAGCCGATTGCGATGATGGCTGAAAGATCCCCGCCATCACATTTTCGGAGGTCTTTCTAATCGCTTCCTTTGTGGTCTAACTGCCCAATCAGGAAGTGAGCTGGAACACCGCCTCAAGACCGCCGCCTCCGCTGACATTTCTGCTCCCAAGCAGCCAGAGTGGCTGCCCATGAAGGCGATGCCGGCATTTTTCATGCTAGACTGATCACAAAGTGCCTTTCTACTAAACTCTCCCTGTCTAGGACACCGCCATTAATGAGTTGGTGGAAAGGTAGTAAATTGTACAGAGGGTTATTGTGCCCTTTGGTACGGTCACTCGTGCACATGTAAAGTGCTCCAATACCTTTGTATGAGGTACGCACTACATGAAACATCTCATCCATCAGTAATGAAAACATACAGTTGGAATCACGTGGGTGTGCCCAGCAGTTAGCAGTCTGCCCAGGATTACATTCTGCTTCATTCCCTGCGGTAACATGTACCGCCATCATTATATTGCCACAGTGAAACCGGCAGCCCGGCAGGAAATTCCTAATACTGCATGTGGGAAGGCCAGCTGCTCGGATGAATACTCAATTATGTCACCGCAGAGAGATGGTGGTACAACCCCATAAATAGTAATTGGGCCCTTAAACTTTTTTTCTTGAGTTTAAATGCTTTTGGTGGTTCAACTTGACCTGTATCCACCAAAGTCACTTTGCCATTAAGGCTGACTGTTGCTTTAAGGGGTTTGGCAGTCTAAGTCCCAAATTTCAGTGTT
This sequence comes from Lissotriton vulgaris, assembly GCF_964263255.1. Lineage (NCBI taxonomy): Eukaryota > Metazoa > Chordata > Amphibia > Caudata > Salamandridae > Lissotriton > Lissotriton vulgaris. The sequence continues at coordinate 2,073,555,625 of NC_141685.1, read as the reverse complement.
CCTGGAACATCTCCTCTTGGTCACTTGTAATGTACCCAGGATATCAGAGACAGCATGTAAGGGTCAGAACTTACCCCACTGGAAACCACCAGCAGAGCCCACTAAAGGTCCAATCACAGAGGGAAGAAAATAAGATGTATATCATGCAATCTGGTTTTACTTATAATCATTTATGGATTTATCATGTACCTTCTCATATTTTTTCATAAAACTCATGTCTCTATATGCATTTGATAACATACTTCTCTGCATAGATGCATAACGGGATATGAAATATTCAAGTTTTGTTGTTGGATGAGCTTAGTGTGATTCTGTATCACTGCCTTCGGGAAGCGGTAGACTGTCTGATAGACAATTATCATTTATCAAAGCAAACACTGAATCAGTTTCTTGAAGTGGTCAACTTTGGTGGAAAGTTTGGAATGAATTGATGCATTTATAGGATGTATTATAGGAGGGAAATAGCAACCCGGATGGGTTGCAATAGCCGATCCATTGCTAGATATTGAACGATGAAGATATCGTAGAATTGTGCATTTGTTTAATTTACAGATAACTAATGAACTGTATTGTTGTCTGAAAAATTATCATTTCTTGTAAATATTCTATTTACAATTGGCGCTTAGTATTATGTGTCATGCGCATGTATCCCTCGTCTGTATTTTCCACCTATGATTGACTGTGTATAGGAGGGACTCGACGACCCGGCTGGGTCGTAACAGCCGATCCACGGCAAGATAGCGATTGATGATGTTATCGTAGTAATTGTTTAAGTGACAGATAACTAATGAACTGTATTGTTGTCTGAAAACACTGATTCTTTTGTAAATATTCCATTTACAAATGGCGCTTGCTACTGTGTGGTATGCGCAGGTGTCCCTCGTTTGTGTTTACCATTATTGATCAGATGTTTGGTTAAAAATGGCGCCACGCAGAGCGTTAATGTTTGACACCGAGGAAGGGAGCTTTCCCAAAACGCGTCTGTTTTGAAAATAAAAAATCGCTTTTGCTGGTATCCCGGGAGTGCTGCTTATTCATTTCATGGAATAGAAAAGTTTGTGGAGCCTTCATAAATATCGCGGTAAATCCCCGCGCTGCAGCACCCGCTTGAAAGAGTGACTCGCTTTTGGTGTTTTTTTTGGAGCAGTAATATGTATATATATATATATATATATATATATATATATATATATATATTTTTTTTTTTTTTTGCTCCAAAGACCCACTCTCCCAACCGGGAAAGAAGGAAACAGCACTCGCGGGGTGGTTTTTTCAAAATGATTCAGTTTATTTTCTACACTTCACATGCCTATGTGGAGCCGCTATTGACACTCACTGTAGTGATGAATTGTGGGAACTGGAGTCCGGGACATTTGGGCTGCAGCTGCTACCTATCGATAGTGACTCCAGCTAGACTCCCGCCCATGGGAGGGCCGGTTAGCATTTAAAGAAGGGACTAAGCGATGTTCTGTGCTAAAGGCATCTGAGGAAGGGAAATCCGCCGAAATGCATTATGCCATGCACTCTGTGAAATAAATGGCTGCCTGAATTTCCCCTGCTGTGTCCTCTGATCTTTCCTTTGGAGTGGATCGTTTTTCTTCTTGCAAATTCACGTACTGGCCAATTGCACGTGTAAGAGGACCCGCCTCCTAAGTGACCTGCAACTGAATTGGTAACGTGGCAGATTATCCAAGGTGTTGGAGAGATTGCAGGTCCGCCGCACGACAGGATCGGGGAGTATGGCTGCTGCTAGGAGCAGTCCGTCACTGTATGGAGACACTCGGTAACTTTACCTGGGTGTCACGGCCTCACCTTGAATCCAGGACTGTGGCGGAGGCGGTTGGGGACCTAAGGCAACCGGGACCACTTGAAGTTTGGGACTCGCCAGGTTAATATTGAACCTCCTTTCTTTCAATACAGGCATGTTAGCGCTGACACCAGCCTATGTGGAGCCGCTATTGACACTCACTGTAGTGATGAATTGTGGGAACTGGAGTCCGGGACATTTGGGCTGCAGCTGCTACCTATCGATAGTGACTCCAGCTAGACTCCCGCCCATGGGAGGGCCGGTTAGCATTTAAAGAAGGGACTAAGCGATGTTCTGTGCTAAAGGCATCTGAGGAAGGCAAATCCGCCGAAATGCATTATGCCATGCACTCTGTGAAATAAACGGCTGCCTGAATTTCCCCTGCTGTGTCCTCTGATCTTTCCTTTGGAGTGGATCGTTTTTCTTCATATATATATATATATATTACCTACTGGCGGTCGCCAGTAGGTAGTTATAGTTAGGATTATTTTCAATGCAAAATCTCAACATTCTATTGTGAATAACTTTGGCGCCGGTTGAGGATCCTGCATGAAAATTTCCTCAAACGTGCCTCGCGGCGCTCCGGTCCTTCCCTAAAAGTTTGGGGGGGGATTCGTGAAGCGGGGGCCGAGATAAAAGGGGGTCCCAAAACGTGTTTTCCCCATGTTAATTTCCATAGGGCAGTCGACCTCACTTTTAGCCCGAACGGCTGAATGGATTTCCACCAAACTTGGCAAAATTGTAGGGACTGGTAGCCCAATGTGCCTTTGCTATGTCTCAAGATATGTGCTCCAGTGGATTTTGAGTAATTTAGGTTCAAAAAAATATATATATCTATGGCCGCGCCCCGGTACTCGCACCGGAGCGCTAACCAGCGCGCTCCGCGTGTTCGCGCGCGGAAAGCTGATTGGCTCTCGATTGTCTTTTAACAGTCCAAACAGTCCGGAGCGGCCACCATCTTGTGTCTCGGTAGGATCGAGACACAAGAGGTGGAAAAAACAAAGAGAAAATGACCATAAGGGGGCAGAGTAGACCCCCTCTGACCCCCTAGGTATGATGTGGGGGCTATAAAAGGGCCCCGCGGGGCAAAAAAAAATATTTTTTTTGATTTGCGCGGGAGGAGCGCCCGGTACGCACACCGGGGAGCGGACCGGGGAGCGTACCATGGGGAAAAAAGAATGACAGAGTTTTTAAAAAATGTAGCCTTTATTTATAAATTGGAGGTAGTTCTAAAAAGAACTGTTTTTTTCTTCTTTTTGTTGCTTTATATTTTTTTAATGTTTTTTGAACATTTTGTACTTTTTTTGGCTTTTATGAACTATTTTATATTTTTTTTGTTATTTTTATGGGGAGAAACAAAAAACAGGGAATTGAAAATGGCTCAACTGGAGCAAAAAAAAAAAGGAAAAAATTAGGGTTTTTTGGGGCAATTGTGGTTGTCACCAGCAAGGAGGATGAACTTTATGCTCTGTTCACTATAGGAGATGGTCTTACCACAAAAAATACATGTAATTCTGAATTCCCCAAACCGTGGTTGTATGCAAGGGATAGTCTCCCTTGTCTGCCTGGTCCCGATGGAGTGGGTTGCTTTCTTTTGGAGGTGGTGGTTGAAGATTGGGGAGGGTTACTGGCCAGTTCTCTCATCTCTTCAGCAGAATAGTTGTTCGGATGCTTGCGCTGCATGTGTCTAATCATGGTATTATTACCAAAAGAATATTTTTTGTTTGGGTTCCCCCTTGAAAGTTCCATGCCACAGATTAGGCAAGTCACCTTGGGCGCATTGACTTTCTTCTTGCCCTCTGGGATAGAAAAAAACTACCATACAATGTGCATCCTTGGCTTGTATGGGGTATTGTCTTCTTGCAGCCACCTTCTCCCCTACTCCTCCTACTCTTCCTCCTCCTTCTCTTCTTGACCTCCAATGTAATGTTGTGGTGGTCCTCTTGGTGGTGGTGGTGGTGGTGGTGGTGCAGATGCTCCAGCTGCTGCTGCTACTGTAGCCATTTTAAAGTACAAAATATTTCTCAAAGATGTTGAAACAGGGCTTCCTCAGTCGAAGGACCAAGTCAGAATAAGGAAAAAAGGTGGAGTCTCTCATCATTTGGAAAAAAAACCTGTCCTGAACCAATGAAAAGTGTTATTTTCAGGTCACATGACCCGGGCTTTCATCATTTGGAAACCAAAACTGTTCTGCACCGATAAAAAGTGTTATTTTCAGGTCACATGACCCGACGCGCTTACACGACGTGCCCCCGGGTCGCGTCACGTAAGCGCGTCGGATGTTTACGTTGGGCGATCGTATTCGCTCAAGTGCTTCCGGTGCGCTTACTTTGTGCGTATCACGCGGACGCTGCTAAGCGATATGTCACAATGATGTTTTCTTTCGCGGCAATAGTGCTAACGGGACGCTAACCGGTGCGTGCCCCGGGGCACGCCGAAAAACTGCGCTTTCCGGTGCGCACACCGGGGAGCGCACCGGGAGCGCTCCAGGGCAAAAAAAAAAAATTGTATTATATAAATATACAATATAGGATTCATTATAAAAAATATTACATTTCAGAGGTTTGAGGCCCTACATATCGTTAAGAATTAGCATTTAAAAAACCCATGAAATTCACTGAAAAAACTATAGGTTTCACACCAGTTATAGTTAGGAATTAGCTTTTAAAAAACCTATTAAATTCACTGAAAAAAACCATAGGTTTCACACCAGTTATAGTTAGCTGGAAATTTTACTGACATAAAACCATTAAAATTTCCACGTTATAGTTAGTTGGACTCACTATAACTTGCGCGCCTGCAATGCACTGCTGATGACGTCACATAATACATCACTCATTACATGGTCAGTGACATCACTCATGACATCACTGATGACACCATCCAGTGAATGTGTGTCTTTCTGAAAAATAAATATGTTTTATATATGCATATGTAAAGGTCGATGGTAGAATAAATGTTTAAATAAGTGTCTTAATGGATTTTTTTTTTAAATTGATTGGTTAACTGGCTTATTAAGTGTATCTTAGTGAATACATATATTAGCGAGTATTGTTTAAATATTTAAATGTTTGTATCAGTGTTTCACTTTGTGTATAAGTGGCTGCATGGGTTGGTGAGTAGCTACATGTGTGTGTATATGGGTTATTAGATTTTTTTTAGTATCAGTATGAGTGTCTGTATGGTTTGGTGGGGGTGTTACTTAGCACATAGATGCATCAATGACTGACTCACTGTTTGTATGTGTTTTGAAGACAGCATATGTGCAGGACTGTATGGGTGGATGAGTGTGTATATGTGTGTGTTAGTGAGTGAATGACTGTCTCACTAGTGTCTTTATCAGTAACTACATATGTTTTAATCTAGTATATGTGAGTATTGATGTATATAAGTGAGTATATGTGAGAGTGAGAGATTGAAAGAGTTCTTGTTTAAATAAGTATGTGTTTCTATAAGTGATTGTTTCAGAGAGTAAGTATGTGTAAGTTTCCTTAGAAGTAAGGTGGTAGTGTGTGTATAGATGTATATGCAAATAAATGGATGATCAATAGTGTATTTTCATGTGTGATTATGTGTGTGAGTAACTTTTGGGTGACTGTCGTTGTGTAACAGGATGTATTGTAGTGTAGTTCCTATTTTCCCAATAGGCCCTGCGCATTGGAATAACATAAACAGTAGTATGGACGTAGAAGTGCGGATCTTCCAGGTCTCCACTGACTATGCTAAACTTAATTGGGTTTGTTACCAACTAGCTCAGCGGTCACTGGAAACTTTCTTGACTGAATAGGAAGTGATCAGCTTCCCTGGTACAGACAAGAAGGGATTCAGTTTTCCAACAACCGCATAAACATGCGGTTCAGTAATACCGGCGTCCCGTTGATTTGCATCTACTGCGGTTTCAACGGTCCTGTTTTCAGTGTCTGACAATTCACTGTCAGAAAGGTTTTGCAGAGCAGGTCTCCAAGGAGACAAAGATTAGGTGCACAATATTTTGGAACACTGTATCCTTCAACGTTGAATAAACCAGAGCTTTACATAGGAATCTCTTCCTACTAAGGTCGGGCGGATTTTAACCTTTCACCCACTCCAGACGTCTATTGGAGTATTTACAGGAGAAAGGGGTCTGTGTGAAAAATGCACGACTGAGTTACTCTAACATTTTGCGTTAGTTTTAACGCCTTACCAAACGTTGGGCGCCATGTAGTGTAGTTCCTATTTTCCCAATATTCCCTGCGCATTGGAATAACATAAACAGTAGTATGGACGTAGAAGTGCGGATCTTCCAGGTCTCCACTGACTATGCTAAACTTAATTGGGTTTGTTACCAACTAGCTCAGAGGTCACTGGAAACTTTCTTGACTGAATAGGAAGTGATCAGCTTCCCTGGTACAGACAAGAAGGGATTCAGTTTTCCAACAACCGCATAAACATGACAACTTTGCTCCTTAGAATGAGAGTCAATCTCTAGAGTCATGTGAAACAATAGACTGTTATTTTACTCAGTCAGTTTTGTGCAGATTACTTTCACAATATGTAGAGAATAGAGAGACGGGCATTGTCAATAAAAGGTATTATTTATTGAACAGTCTTTCTTCTCGAACAAGAGAAATGAATTGCCACAATTGCAAGACTAGTTATTGTAAAAAGTGCGTACAGTAAAATGAGGATTGCGAAATAATACCATAAAAGCATTGATATGGTTTCTTAGCCATACAATGGTTTAAAATGAATAAAACATATATACATTTATATATACATTAGGCTAACGTACTCAACTGGTGCTTCTAACTACGCCTACCCCAGTGTACCTGACCTAAGCCTAATACTTGGAGGGGAGTAAGTAAGTAGCAGTTTTAGTTAAGTTGGTTTTTGCCAAGGTTTGCTTCAAGAATTCTCTCTAAGGGTTTACTCAACACCATACCTCTGGAATAGAATGTTGGAGGTCTTGTATCTCCTTCCAGGACTCGATATCCCAGTCACTCGCAAGAGTAGGCTGGAAACGCCGGAGCTGGATTTTCTCGGCAAGAGAAAAGACAGCGTCTCTCTCAGCGTGTCGAGGAAGAGGAGGAGGGGCAGCGTCCGTGGGCAGCTTGTATCTGCTGGGCTCTGCAGGGGACAGCTGTTCTGCTCCTATGTTCACCACACCATCGCTATCATCGATGTTGTTGAGGCAGCGATAGCATCAGCATCAGCGTTTGCTTAAGGCAACGTTGGTAATATTTATACCTGAAAGGTGCCTGGTTTGACGTACGTTTTTGGACATAATACGTCCAAAAAGATGTCACTAGGAAGTGATCGTATCTTAGTGCTCATTAGAGTTCTATTACTAATCAAAACATAGCAAGCGGGGCTTTCCCAGGTTGCTGAGTTTTTATCTTGTTGAAGAACTCGGAGTGTAATCTAGGAATCTTAGATAGTGGCTTCTGGTGAGTCATTTGCTCTAATGAGCTGCGGAGGAAGCTGCAGAGGAAGAGATTCTGAAATGTGGCTCTGATCGTGTGAGGCCAGAGACGAGTTTCTGAAATATTACTCGTGATCGTTTATGCCACTATAGGGGAATAAATGGATTATAGCCGTATAGGGGCATAAGGTCACAGTATTGATCGGGGTCCTAGATTAGAACGCGACAGTATAGGTGTTTCACTACATATGATGAGTGAATATATGTTTGAGTGACTATAAGGAACTGTTGGTGAATGAGTGGATTTGTATATAGATGGTGGTATTACTGAATTGGTTGTTGTAACTGGTATGGGTATCTCTATTTTTTTGAAAAATTTAGTTTCTATTTTTGAATATGTGTTTCAAGGGTTACATTACACTGAAAGGAGGTCTGACACTCTGTCACAAGGATGGTGTCATGAGTGATGTCATGAGTGATGTCACTGACCATGTAATGAGTGATGTAATATGTGACGTCATCAGCAGTGCATTGCAGGCGCGCAAGTTATAGTGAGTCCAACTAACTATAACGTGGGAATTCGAATGGTTTTATGTCAGTAAAATTGCCAGCTAACTATAACTGGTGTGAAACCTATGGTTTTTTCAGTGAATATATATATATGTACATATACCAAGGTGCATTGAAGAATGAGTGGGTTTATAAGTGTTTGAATGGATGATTTAGTAAGTGTGTGACTGTCTGTATAAGTGAGTAATTAAACTTGTCTTAGTGAATGCATGGGTTAGTCACTAAACTATGTAAATGTCTGTGTCAGTCTGTCAGTTGGTGTGTAAGCGGGTGCATGGGTTTGTGAGTAGCTAAACAAGTGTCTATTTGGGTTATTCATTGGTTGTCTGAGTATCTGTATCAGTGTCTGAGTGTCTGTGTGGGTGGGTGGGGGTGTGTGACTCCATGCATGGATGTGGGAATGGGTGATTCACTGTGTGTATGGGTTCAAGAGTGCATCTGTAAAGGGTGGTATGGGTGGATGAGTGTGTGTATGGGTGTGTTGGTGAGTGAATGGATGTCTCAGTGGTACATCTGTGTTCAACTACATATGTGAAAGGCAGTATATGTGAATGTCGGAGTATATTATTGAACTATATGTGAGAGTGAGTTATTGTGAGAGTGACTGTATGGATGAGTGCGTGGTTGTACCAGTGGTTGTATTAGAGAGCAAATATGTGTTAGTGTCTGTATGAATAAGTAAGCTTGTTTTTGTATAACTGTATAGGTGAGTAAATGGAAGTGTGATAGATTTCTTGAATGACTGACTAGGTGTGTAAGTAATGCACCTTATTTCACCATTCAATCTTAAGATATGTGGCATCATTTAACTTTACCTTTGTTCAAACTACTAAAATAAAAATAATTATTAACACCTTATGTGATCATCTTTCATAGCATGAGTACATGGGTACTGAATGAATGATTTGGGCACTGCAAGGAGAGTGCATGGTCAATTTATAAGTACTTGGGAATTGGCAGAGTGATTGAATAAGTACCTAATACTGGCTGGGTGAAGGAGGAGTGCATGGGGAGTAACAGGGTGATTGCTGGTCTGCATGGGTATTACCTGGGGATTTGAAGGAGCAAATGAGTAGTGTGTAGTTGGTTAGAGGGCTGCATGGGTAGTGTACAAAGGATTGTGCCTGAGTCATTACATGAGTACATGGGTACTGACTGAATGATTAGAGTACTACAAGGAGAGTGCATGGTGAATTTATAAGTGCTTGGGAATTGGCGGGGTGATTGGATGAGTACATAGTACTGGCTATACCAAAAACAAGAGAAGAACATACCTTAAGGCAACACTCCACTGAATGTGCATTAAAGATTTAAATCCACAGAGATGTCTATGATCATTCAAGTGTAGAAGTATGGTTGAATGTAGGGTCAGTCATTTCCCCTTATATCCATTTTGCTCATGTTGTGGGACTTGAGTCACAGGGTGCAACGTTACTGATTGTGCTCCAGGTGGCGATGAAACTACAACAGACAAAACACACAAGATGATGGACGAAATGTTGCACAATGGCAAAACATTCACCCCCAGTCACGGATCTAGGTTTAATCCATCATTATTTTGCTCACCAAGCCACCCCAATTCATACATGGCCACATGCAAATCAGTATTGACCCTGTGCCTCATGGGAACAGTCCAGACCGAACTGCCAAGCCATGTTTTCGCTGGACCAAAATCAAGCATCCTAGGACCGGTTTCTGGCCATCAGCCTTAATCAGCCAGGATTGCTTGACTCCAGTGGCGTAGTGAGCACGGGACCCACTTCTGGGCATACCCTTCCCACATAGGGTGAACAGCAAAACACACAAGATGACGGACTGAATGTTGCACAATGGCAAAACATTCACCCCCAGTCACAGATATGGGTTTAATAAATCGTTATTTTGCTCACCAGACCCTGTGCCTCATGGTAACAGTCCTGACCGAACTGCCAAGCCATGTCTTCCCTGGACCAGAATCAAGCATCCCAGGACCGGTTTCTGGCCATCAGCCTTAATCAGCCAGGATTGCTTGACTCCAGTGGCGTAGTGAGCACGGGACCCACTTCTGGGCATACCCTTCCCACATAGGGTGAACAGCAAAACACACAAGATGACGGACTGAATGTTGCACAATGGCAAAACATTCACCCCCAGTCACAGATATGGGTTTAATAAATCGTTATTTTGCTCACCAGACCCTGTGCCTCATGGTAACAGTCCTGACCGAACTGCCAAGCCATGTCTTCCCTGGACCAGAATCAAGCATCCCAGGACCGGTTTCTGGCAATCAGCCTTCATCAGCCAGGATAGCTTGACTCCAGTGGAGTAGTGAGCACAGGACCCATGTCTGGGCATAACCTTCCCACATAGGGTAAACAGCAAAACATACAAGATAATGGACAGAATGTTGCACAATCACGCCTCCATGACCGGTTTCTGGCTATCAGCCTTCATCAGCCAGGATAGCTTGACTTCAGTGGCATAGTGAGCACGGGATCCATGTCTGGCATACCCTTCCCGCATAGAGTGAACAGGAAAACATACAAGATGATGGACGGAATGTTGCACAATGGCAAAACATTCACCCCCAGTCACAAATATGAGTTTAATCCATCATTATTTTGCTCACCAAGCCACCCCAGTTCAGACACGGCCATATGCAAATCAGTCTTGACCCTGTGCCTCATGGGAACCGTCCAGACCGAACTGCCAAGCCATGTCTTCCCTGGCCCGGAATCAAGCATCCTAGGACCGGTTTCTGGCTATCAGCCTTCATCATCCAGGATAGATTGACTCCAGTGGCGTAGTGAGCACGGGACCCACGTCTGGGCATACCCTTCCCACATAGGGTGAACAGCAAAACACACAAGATGATGGACGGAATGTTGGGCAATGGCAAAACATTCACCCCTACTCACAGATATGGGTTTCATCCATCGTTATTTTGCTCACCAAGCCACCCCAGTTCAGACACGGCCATATGCAAATCAGTCTTGACCCTGTGCTTCATGGGAACAGTCCAGATCGAACCAAAGTGTAATTTTCCCGATTCATGTCCTTATATAGGTATAAATCACCACATCCTTATATAGGCATAGAAATCATAACAATATTTAGACATAGCTCTTGCAGTCCGAATACAGGCATGGCTACTTCCACTAGTTCGGAAAATCCACAACAATTTCTTGGAAAACTCGGCTTCAGCAGCTAGGGACTTCCCCTTGCTTTAACATTGATTTATCCAAGAACTCATGGAGTTTTCAAAGAGCGGAAATTCTTTTCACGACGTTATTATGTCCACTTTACGTCAATGTCGGCACCTTCAAGGTATAAATATGCCCACACTTGCCTTAGCCAAGACACGGTGGTTTGGAGCAGTACGACTATCTACTTGCCTGATGCATCCTGCTACAGCAAGTGCCGAAGGAAGCCAACCCTCAGCAGATGCACTGAGAGAGACGCTGTCTTTTCTCTGGCCAAGAAATCCAGCTGCAGTGTTTCCAAGCTATCCTTGCTGGTTGTTGGGAAATCGAGTACTGAGACTGACCTCCTTCATTCTAAACCAAAGTACAGAGTTGACTAGACTCTAAGATAAATCTTGGATAGATTCTTGGCAAAAAGAATACTACATTTATGCTACACCTCACTTACTTCTTCCCTCATACTAGACTTAGGTTAGGTACATCGCGTAAGGCGTGTTCTAGAAGCACCAGTTGAGTACTTTTTAGCCTTTGTTATTTATGTATGTGTTTAGCTATGGTCTAGGAACCATACAATGCTTTTACAGTATTTTTTTATCCTACTCTTCTTACTGTACGCATTATACTTTGCAACAAGTATGATTGTAGCAATTCATTTCTTCTGCATGAGAAAGACGACTGTTCAATAAATAATTTTATTGAAAACGCCTGTCTCTCTATTTCTCTGCACCTCTGGTGAAACGAAGCATGTACGAGTAAAATATCTATCTATTGTTTCCACGACTCTGAAGATCAGATTTATCTTGGGGAAACAAAGTTGTCATGTTTATGCGGTTGTCAGAAACTAAATCCCTTCTTGTGAATTCGAGAAAGTTTCTAGTGACCTCTGAGCTAGCTGGCACTCACAATTAAGTCTAATATATTCAATAGCGACCTTGTAGACATAAGTCCTACGTCACATCTATAGGATATATTATTCCAATGCGCAGAGCCTATTGGGAATATAGGGCCAGATGTATCAAAGGGTTTTGCCCATTCTGCGTCTATGGGGAAATGTGTTGATACATATGGCCCATAGGAACTACACTACATGGTGCCCAACATTTGGTAAGGCACTAATTTCTCGCTAGATACTAGAGTAACACAGTTGTGCTTTTCACAGAGACCCCTTTTTCCCATAAAATACTCCAAAAGACATCTGGAGCAGCTTAAAGGATAAAATCCGCCATAACTAAGTAGGATGAAAAATCCTATGTATTACTTTTTGGTTTATTCAATGTTGAAAGATACAGTAGTATTGTGCACCTTATCTTTGTTTCCTTGAAACTTGCTCTACAAAAACTTTCAACAGAATGTCGGATACCGACGAAGAGAACGGTAGATCCGCAGGAAATAATATCCAACCGGGTTTAGAAGTTACAGGTCTCCAACAAGATGACCCGGATGCTATAATCATCCCGGAAAATGTAAGGAAAACAATAGCTATAAAGCTCATAGAAGCTCATAGAAAATGGCCTATCACTGAGAGGTGGTAGGGTTACATTTGTCATAGTGGCACATGAATATCGGCAGACAGAGGTATTCTATTCATGGATTATCTTTCCACAAGCAAATCCAACAACACATGTGTTCCACTTCTATTACGATGGAGGTGCATCCAGCGGAATACGCTCCTTTAGAGGACATTGAAATTCCACTAGCATCAGCTCTGGTTTAAAGGGACCCTGCAACATCAAAATCACATTACCAGGCTCGGTCCACTAGGTAGACCAGGAGCAACGTGGCCGGTACTAGCCAGCTCTACCCCACATCCTGCCATAGAACAAATGACAGGTCCAGAATAGTTAGGTCAGCTAAAACATTTAATAAAAATACATATACATTTGGTACAATATGTCATGCAGACACTAACAGTCCAACCTGCTATAAGAATTCCACAGCAAACCCTTCATCAAGGGAACACAAACAAAATTTCACCACTGACTATATAATCAGTCATTGGTAAATTACCCACAAAAAAGGAACAAATTCTATTCTGGTTGGCTCAAAAAATTACTCAGATTGAGGCAGTATTTCCTGATTGTACACCTCATGAGAAAAACAGCATTCTTACAATCTGTTTACCAATGCGGATCACACCACACCGCGAGGACTGTGAAACTTGGGGTGCAGTCTTTGCTGCAATCTACACAAAAGCACATGGTGTTCCGTCTATGGCGGTCATATCAGATGTCCTGAAACAGATTCAAAATGAATACGGGGCAGAGCCTGCTTTAAATCTTGGTATAAAGTTACTGAAAGATTTTAAACAGGTCTCAGCTATAATATTAGCAAACATTAAAGGTGAAGCAGTATCCGTGGCAATCTGCCAAAAACTAAAAGAACTTGATGTAACTGAGCAACCATATGAACTGGCCAGAATAATAGAAAAATCGTAGGAAGAACTGGGAAGAGATAGTTTGGGAGGGAGACCAGTAAAACCCGAACTAACAGAAAATCCTGAAAAAGTTTTTATTAAAAACAATCTCACAACTCCTAAAAAGAAGTGGGAAAATAGTAGACAGTCTTCTTAAGGGGAAGCGTTATCAATCAAGAGGATTGTTTCCTCAAACAGTGCTCTCTGAAAAGAGGTATAACCTCAGAAACATGGAAAATTTTTGAAAACCTGATAGATATCAATATACTGATACTTGTTCCTCTCGTACCTTTCAGACTTCCTCGCAGAAATCCGGAAGAAGAGGACGATCAGAAGCCAAGGAAGAACACGTGAAGTCCAAAGACGATCAACACGTTCTGAAAAATAAGAAAACTCAATTCAGCAAAAAGAAGGTCTTAAAATCAGACATGCCGAGGATCTTGAGGATACAACTCAAGAATGGGGAGTGGGGCCAGACAATGCTGGACAGCGCAGCAGAGGTTACCATAGCTCGCAAGATCCTGAAGGAACATCTGGGGACAGTGGACCTGAATGAATGCATTCAGGTTGAAACTGCAGATACCAGGGTTAGTGTACCACATAAGTTACATCAAGTAACACTCCGAATAGAGGGGGACATAACTAGGAAAATAAAGCACTCTTTTGGGAAAAACTATCTAAGGGTTATGACATTCTACTGGCTGAAAAAGACTGGCCACCTGAATTTGTCAGGGAGTGCCCACACGGTGAAGAAATCATTAAGCCAGCCTTCTCAAATCATATTCCTACTCATAAAAAATACACCTATGCTAGAAAATGGGCTGCGGCCGAGGCTCCAGCATTATATAAAAATCATGTGGGATGGGATGAGGATTCTCCTCACCATAAGATCCAGTTAAAAAATCAACCAACTGCTCAGAAGCAGTATCCGTTTAAACAAGAATCTAAAAAGCAGGTCAGCAAGATCCTACATCAACTTGAATACTAAGGGGTGATTGAAACATGCACCTCGTCCATGCACAATCCTTTGTTTCCTGTATCCAAACCAGACAATACGTATCGTCTAGTTTTGGATTACAGACATTTACATTCTTGTTGCAAAACCTTTGCAGAACAAAATGCACACAGTGCAGCACTGATGAATAACATTGTGCGCAAAAAATAAAACCACATTAGATATTTCAAATGGTTTCTTCTGTCAAAATATCGCACCTGAAAGCAGGTACTTGACCGCTTTCTCAATTATGGGAACACAGCGTAATTTCTGTCATCTCACACAGGGATTCAAGAACAGACCTGGGTTATTTTCAGCAAGAGTAACAGAATTACTGCAAACGCATAATGATGAGGCATTATCTTTGTCGATGACATCTATCTTACAGATGATGACTTGGACAGGCACTTGATCAGGGTGAACACCATAATACTTGGATTCGCCTCTGAAGGGTATAAATTAAACTTTAAAAAATCAAGAATTTCCCACCTCAACGTTTTATTCTTAGGATACGAACTTTCAAGTGAAGGCAAAAGCCTGGCAGCAAACTTTATAGAAAAATGTGCGCTGCTGCAACCTCCAAAAACGCTGAAAAACTTAAACTCAATTCTAGGATTCATGCATTTTGGAAGAACTTACATTCTAAATTACGCAGAAAGGGTTAAACCTCTCTACGAATTAATCAAACCTGATTTCAAACCTACTAATTGGACTCAAAAACACACAGAAATTTTGCGTTCAGTGCAAACAGACATGTTAGCAACAACCTATTTACAGACACGTGTAAATGAACGCAACCTTGTAGTCCGAATCGTCTCCCAGGGAGATGTGGATCCACGTACTTAACCTTTAATGAAGGTGAAAAGGTAATAACCGCTTACAAATCACTCTTGTACACACAAGCTGAAATGAAATTCACTTCAACAGAAAAAAATCTGACAGCAGTTCAAACTGCAGTAGCAAGAGAGAGAGCCCTCGCACAGGGTAAACGCTTAAACGTCTTTACTCCTGTACCTGCCTTAGAGGCAGTGACAAAGGCAAGAATTCCGAATACGAAAGCTCTGCATCCAAGATGGATACAATGGGCTAATTCTCTTGCTGCAACGGACGTTGAATACGTTGTTGACCCCTACATGAAGACTCAAGAATTTCTCCAATACGAACAATTATGTCCTCTGCCCACTGAGATTCTGCCTCCAGAACATTACGGATGTATAATTTATACAGACGGATCAGCACAGCCCACAATTGGGGAAAATTAATCTTATAGTGCTGCGTGCGTGATTGTTAAAGGTCGCTGGCGCGATGGGAAATTCAGACCTATGGTCACCAAAACTCAATCTCTCTGAGACTGTACAGCTCAGCGAGCTGAACTCCTAGCTTTGAAGATGGCGCTTGAAAATACTGATTGTGAATTCCCCACACTCATAGTGTGAGATTCGTATTACTGCTCCCAATCTTATAATGAATACTTGCAGAACTGGGTTTAAAATGGTTTCAAAGATGCAAAAGGTCGAACAAGTAGTTCTATTACAGAAAGAACTACAAAAGACTCATGTGATCCATACACTGAGTCATCAGCGTGATGGCGTTCACGTTGAAGGGAATTCATTGTCTGATGAAGCCGCAAAAGCAGCTGTGCTGTGTTGGACACATCTAATAAGTGTCCAACGTAGTCTTAATAACCTGCCAAGAAATTCTCTGGGTGGAATCACTCCATATGAAATCCTTTTTGGTACTACAATGATGGTCGTAGACCTCGATCGTCATACTTCAGTGGTAGAACCAAAACCATTTGATATCAAACACCGTTTGGCTCTTTTACAGGAAGAAGAACAAGAAAAACTATTTGTCCCAGCAAGACCTGTCTGGATTTCAAAGATTGGGGATCTGGTGAGAGAGAAAATAGCGGATAAGAAGGAATTTGGGCCTTCTTACAGAAAATCAGTACCGTACTAGCGGTCCATGGATCAAGAACAGTGTTACTGCCACCCCTTGCTGGAAAAAAGGAGAACCAGTCCGTATCAATTGACCTGGTAAAACTACACCAAGTGGCCGATAATAAGTAGTAGGCCCTGTGGACTCCAAAGATGTAGCAGACGACCAAATCTTGCTACGATCCAAGAGGTTCAAACTGAAAGACTAATCACCTTTGAAGAATCTGCAGTGAGAAAAAAAAGGACTATGCAACAAAGCCATGGAACTTGTGCCTCTTGAAACCCAAATAACAGTTTGTCAAGAAACTCCCATCTACCATGATGTAGCATCTGACTATACTAACATGTCAATGGAACAAGCAGCTCCTGCGATTTCAAATAATCCGGATGCAATACCAATCATTTACAGAACTGCTACTGGCTATTTCATCAACTTCAATACCTTTTCTGAGGATCCCAGTGAGCCTGAAACAATGCCAACAAACAAAACTTTCAAGGAACAAGTAAAAAAACGTTTTCACCAGCTTGCAAATACATATCTGGTTTTACCATGGATTGAACTTTTGATAGTGTTGGGTATACTTTTTCTCCTACTATGGCTCATTCTAGTTTTAAGTTTGGGAAAGATAATAGATGGAAAATATAGTAAAATGGACACAGCAAGAAAGAACATCAACTTACTCCTGAAGCCACACAAATCATCTCATCGTGAGCAAAGAGACCTGTCATCAGTAAACATCACAGTCGTTCCTCTACGTGGTGGTATAGCTTGGGATAGAACTGAATATGACATTCATGGCCCTGTCAAGCTGCTGAAGATTCCACACCAATGTAAGGTTTCCTTGAGTGATTATGTGTCACCCAGTACATTTTCTGATGATTGGGACTTTGAAACGGTTAATTACATGATGGCAGACATAGAAATGTCAGCAACATTTGCAAACCATGAATACTTAGATGGTTCATCAAATTATGAAGAAATGTATTGTTTAAATCATTTTGGTCATCATTATTTGCACAAATTTGCAAACCCCAAAAATGTTTTAACTTATAATCAATGGGAGCATTGTCCAACACCACCAAAAGGTAGCTCGAAAACATTTTATGAAAAATGTCTATACTTTACAGGTTTTAATGTCACAAATCCAGAAAACTTTTATTTTAAAAATGTTAATATGACAGGCATGAAAAGTATGTTGACTAATACTAAGCAAATGTATTCTGCGGGCTTTTATGCTCAATTGTCCACATTAGGCTTTAACTTTTGGAAAGACAACATTGAGACAAAAACTGTCCTGGGCACAAAAGACTGGCAGGTACAAGGTTTAGAAGCATTATTCAGAGCCTGCAAAATCCTAGAACAATTAATGTTCATTTTTTTTTTTTTTTTTTTGCTTTTCTTCATTAGCCACTTTATCGTTCCAAGAATTAACCGACCACCAGGAAACTAGAAAATAGCTCCATGCCTCCCAGGGGCAGACCGGACACCTTGGCGGGAGGAAACCTCTGTATGATCTTACTCCATCCAAGCCTAAGACAGGCTATCGGTCCGCTATCTTTGTGGCATGGGGAGCCTCCCGTTGGTCCTGGAGTACTGGGCCTAATCATCGGGGGTGGGGGTGGGGGGGAAACCCCGGATTCTCTGACAGTTTTATCTCCACTCAAGTGGAAAATTCCAGAAGCTCAGACTACGGGGACTATAAGCCCTTGCCATATCTACTTTAGATGTTTCATAAAGGGATGTCAGCCACTCTGCATGAGTCGGCGGATTGATATTGACCCAGTTTTTACAGATTTGTCTTCTTGCTAACAATATGGCATAGTATAAAAAGGACCTCTCTAACCCCCCAATGTTATCGCTTAGCCCAAAAATAACTAAGGACCAAGAAAAAGAAATCGAGGTTTTAAGAATTGATTCATGAGATGTCTTGACTTCTTGCCAGAAACTACTAATATTGGGGCACTCCCAAAACATGTGGAGATCTGAGGCTGCTGGGAGGAGGCATTTATTGCAGCACTTCCCTGGTTGGAACTTAGACAGTCTTTGGGGGGAGTAGTATGCGCGATGCAAAGTAAATAGTTGATTGCGCCTCAACCAGGCAGGTTTGATGATTTTGTATAGGAGACTGAAAGATCTCGTCCATAGTTCTTCTGCCTGAACTTCTCCGTTCCCTCCCCACAGTTCTACCGGGAGGCTGAAGTCTCCACCTGCTTACTCCATAATGTTCCAAAATAAAAAAGCAACCTCCTTACCTCCACTGACTTTCTCTACTAAATTTTTCTCCAAGGAACTTTATCCCCAAAGTTTAACCTTTTTCTTTGTCTGTTCTCGAAACCAGCTTGACAGTTGTATATATATAAATCAGAATAAAGGTGGACTAACCCTCTCTGAGAATACATCCCATTCTAGTAAAGACCCTTCTGCCACCAACTCTCCCCATCTTAATATCCCTGCCTCCAATAGCACAGATGTAAAACTCTCGACATGGTGCGGAGAGAGCCCTGGAAGATCCCAGATAGGGGCAAGATTAGAAAAGTATGCCAGCCCAACCTTAGATTTAATTTGAGTCCATTCTTTTAGGAGCAAATGTAGAGTCTTTAGCCTCACTCTCTTAAAAAATCTCTGGAGACCAAATTTAAATAAAAAAATGTCAAGTGGGAGATTAGAGCCCAATAGCATTGCCTTGAACATGCAACCATTTGAGTTATCTTTGGGGGTCTTTAATAACATCCTAGAGAAGGAGAGGTGAAAAGCCCAAGCATAATATTCCAGGTCTGGCAGTGCAAGTCCCCCCTTCTCTCTCCTTCTTCTTAACTTCTTCCATGCCAACCTGGTTGATTTAAAACTCCAGATGAAAGAATTAATGTTTTGTTGGCATTTAAAAAGTTGCTTAGAATCAAATGCCAGCAGGATGGTGTTAAATATAAATGTGTATTTAGGAAGAATAGTCATTTTCACTAGGCTTGTTCTCCCATAGATAGTAAGAGGGAGAAAGGGCAATGCTTTCATCAGTGCCTATGATTCGCGGAAAATCCGATCTAAATTAATCTGAGCCAAAATATTTATATGGTTTGTAATTCTAATTCCCAGATAGCGGATTGAAGGTGTCACCGGGAGTTGAAGGTTTGCGATATTCCAAGCCATAAGATCAGTTTTCCCAGCGTTCGTAGCCCGAAAACTTTCCAAATTCCTCAGCCCTTTTTATGACCCTGGGAAAAGCCTGATCGGGGTTAGTTGTATATATAAGAATATCGTCTGCATACAACCCGACCTTTTTCTCCCAGCCAAAGAAGGAGAAAGGCGGAATGTTATTGTCATCTCTAAGGGTCTGAACAAAAGGTTCAACATAAATGTTGAACAGGAGGGGGGAGAGAGGGCACCCCTGTCTTGTCCCCCTACGGATTTCAAAAGCTTCCGTGCGGGTGCCATTAATCAAGAGGCTAGCTCTCGGGTCTTTATAAAGCAAGCTGATTACTCGACAAAATTTGGGACCAAATTGGAATTTTTTCATTACTGCAACTAGATAGGGCCAATCGACCCTATCGAATGCCTTCGTTGCGTCAAGTGTCATATTCGCAAGAGGCAAGGCAAAAGTTGAGGCGATATCTATTGCCCCGACCAAATCATAGGTCAAATTGGCCAACTGGCGACCTCTAATAAAGCCCTTTTGGTCCTGATGGATAATCATACCGATCTCGCTTCCCAAACGTGCAGCCAAAATTCCTGCAAAGATCTTATAATCATTGTTAAGGAGCGAGATCGGACGATAAGATCCGCAATCCATTGGATCCTTCCCTGATTTTGGAACTAGGGTGATATTTACCACACCCCAAGAACTAGGCGGTGTCTCGCCCCTCATTAAGATGTTATTAAACAGGTCCGTTAAGACTGGGATGATAGTTAAGTCTAGTACCCGATACAATTCGCCGGGAATGCCATCCGGCCCTGCAGCCTTCCCCTGCTTCAGTTGTTTAATAGCTCTTGTGACTTCTGCCTCTGTTATTTCTTTATCCAGATGTTCACTCTGTCTCTTAGGCAATTTTGGGAAGCTCACCTTCTCCAACCACATGTGTCTCGCCTCAGCATTTACTCTGATTTCTTCTGTGTATATTTTCTGAAAAAAGGCCGGAAAGGCTTCCCCTATTTCCAAGTTTCTGTTTCTATTATTAGTTTCGCCCTCAAACCTCACTTCTTTAATATAGTTTCTAGCTTGGTCTGCTTTAATTTTCCAGGCAAGCAACTTGCCCGCAGCCTCACCATATTCAAAGTGGGAAAGCTTATTAGCCTGCCACTTTTTAATCACTCTACCTGCATCTAATTTGTTTTTTAGCTCACACCTTCTTTCAGAATTCGCCGGGGACATAGGGTCATCGGAATCTATGAGAACCAGATCTCGCTCTATTTTTGATAGCTCCTCTCTATATTTCTTTTTTCTAAATAGGCCTACCACGTCTCCCACACAGAGACCAAGGGGGCAGAATTTAAATTGCACTCCAAAAAGGCAGAGGATTCAGATATAAGAAATTCTCTCTCCTCTTCTTCCAGAAGAATGGTGCTATCGAAGTACCATGAGGCATGAGTAACATTCTGACCTAATGTAATAGAAAAGAGAATAGCCGAGTGATTGGACAAATGAGGGGTAAGGTAGACCAAGCTCTTTATGGCGTCTTTGAGGGTGAAGCTGAATAGGGCATAGTCAATGCGAGATTTATGTTTATATTTGTAGTTATGGAACGAAACCCCCAAAGTATTACCTGCTCTCTGCCGCCAAAAATCCACCAGCCCCAAGTTAACATACAAGTCAAAAGAGTAGCCCTCGCTTTGCTGTGTGTTGCTGCTCCAGAGCTGGGGGATTTATCCAATTTTGGATCTAGGACCAGATTGAAATCTCCCATCCATATTATATGATTCTGAGTCGTGATCAAGTGGTTCTGTATTGTGTCAAGGTGGGAAGGATCATCCTGGTTGGGGCCATAGTACCCTACCAGAGTATACCCCCTCCCATCAAACTGGACGTTAGCTATCAACCCTCTACCGCTCGGATCCACCCTGTAATCCGCAATCTGAGCTTTGGCTTCCTTTTTAAAAATAATGTCTATCCCGCAAATATTGGCATTATGATCTGTGCTAAGAAATTTGTTAACCTATTTCAATCTTTTCATTATATCCGTGATCTCTTATTTCAGTAGGTGTGTCTCCTGGATTATTATGACCTGCGCGGGAGAATCTCTACTATATTGCATAATTTTATGTCTCCTTCCTCTCACGTGCAGGCCATTAACATTCCAGGATAGAAACTTAATCTCCCTCATCTATCTTTAACGACCATACCCCCATCTCCTGGCCTACCTTCTTGTGGAGACCCTATGTTTTTCCCTACCATTTCCTGTCTAATCTGGATTATGTTGTCAAGTCGGTGTATAGGATAGTTCCTGGAATCAACGAAATTCAAAAGAATTAAAGGTTGCTTATAAGGACTTTTTAATGCTTTCTCCCTCCCTCCCTCACCCCCCATCCCCCTAGAACCACCCCCCAACTTACTCTGGCTAGGTGAGTTGCCAGTTTGTCATCACCGACATACTCCCAACCATAGCCCCATCCATCTTAGAAGGACGATATTGGCCGACTAGTGGATAAGAATCAAGGACCGTAGATCTGATTGTGCAGTTATGCAAAAAAGTTTGTTCCTAAAAAATGATTTTAGTGTTTGATATCTTAATTGGTTACAAAGTATACTCCGCCTTTATTTCATATTATGTTCTATATTATATTCTCTTCTCTTTTCACACTGCTATTATTCCACAATTTAACTCCTTAAAACATTTTTTTTTTTATTGAGAGTTCATACCGGTAAATACATATTCAAAGAAGCATACATAAATACATAAATACATAATTAGAAGCATTACATTATTAGGTCAAACGAAAAAGGCGTAAAGAGTACTATGCAGTAGAGAGTCAGTTGGCATATTAAATATCTAAACAGCCAGTAAATCATTCACTTGTAATTTTGCTGTCCTCCAAGTCGTCACTGGGGCCCAAAGTCGCTTGCCTATGTCCTTTAGCTTTACTCCTTTTAACTCATATAATGCTTCCTCAATATTATGTATACCCAGCATTCTGCACAACCACATTTGGAAAGTTGGGGCTTCTGTATCCTTCCAGGCTGCACTGATTAAAATCCTGAGGACTGCTACGGAAATGAAAACTAAAGCTTCAGCCTCAATACTCATATCTAGTTTCATATCACAACCGATTATTATCAAAGTTGGGGATAGGTTAATTTTAACGTCGAGTAGCCCCTCTAAAAAGCGTGTTATCTCGGTTTTAATAGTTTTTAATTTTTCACAGCCATAGAACATTTGTATAAGATCTGCTGTACCATTACCACATCTGGGGCAGTTGCTATCTATCGCTTTCCCCCAAGAGAATAATTTTTCGGGCGTATAGTATAAATTAAATAGAGTTTTGAAGTGTTGGGCCCTGAGATTCGAGGAACGCAGGAACTTCTTATCCATAGCTAACGCTTTATCAATGTCTACTTCGGGATCTCCCAATTTTTGGGACCATGTAGTTTCAATTTTCCCAATATCGTCGATTGTTACGTCGTTAAATATTTTATAAATATCTCTAATTCTATGACCACCTGACTTCAAATACTCGATTAGTTCGAATTTCCCAAGCTGAGTGATGCATGGCCTAATTGCTTTAATTCTATTTACTATCTGTAGGTATTTGAACTCTTGATAGCCTTGTAGTGAGTAGTGGTATGTGAGTTCTTCTAGCGTTCTGCAATGATCTCTGGTCATTATTTGCCCCAGCTCCACAATACCATGACTCTCCCATTGACGCCACGTTCCATCGCTACTAAGGTTTGGAAAGAGTGTTGAGTTTCACAGTGGTGTTCGATAATGCATAGTGGGTATATCTAGAACTTTTTTAACAGACTTCCATATGGACCATATACCTTCCAACGTCTTATATCCAATTTCCATGTAATATCTCCTCTGGGTTCTCCTTAATAGAAGCCCTACAGCTTCACTTCCCACCAATAGCTGATAAATTGATGGTATCTCCGCCTGCCTGAGGGTTGGGCCCCCCGGATGGAGTAGGATAGCCGTGTCTACAAGGAGGCATGCAAAATGATAGCTCTTGATATCTGGCAATCCCAACCCACCTCTATCTTGTGGTAATGCCATATATCTATTTGACCGCCGTATTTTGCCATATTGCCATAAAAATTTCATAAAAATGGACTCAATCTTCTTAATAATTTTCTCGTCAATTTTGAATGGGATTGACCTTAATTTATAAAGCACCTTGGGAAACATTGTCATTTTTATGACATTGGCCCTCCCAATCAGTGACAGCTTTAATGAGTCCATTCTTTTTAGATCTGTTTCCATAGATTTGATAAGAGGGGTGTAATTATCGTCAATTATTTTACCTGGTTCTGCATTTATTGTTATACCCAGGTAAACTACAGATTCTACATACCTTCCATCTACCTTGGCAATTTTTCTAGAACAGAGTACCTGTGTTTTATCCACATTTAGTCGGTAGCCAGACACATCTCCAAACTGGCTGGTTATATTAACTACCTCCCTCATAGCTAGCTCTGGATCCTTTGTAATGACTGCTAGATCATCCGCATAGGCGAGAAGTTTGGTATGAAACCCATTAGATATTACTGGTTTAATAAGCACACTGTTCATTAATTGTGTAATTAAAGGGTCTATATAAAGCGCGAACAAGATTGGAGAGCATGGGCAGCCCTGTCTTGTACCCCTTGTTATGTTGATCCTATCTGATCTTTCCCCCATTAATTGAATTCTTGCGATAGGCGAGGAGTACATAGCCTGGATGGCTTGACAAAATCTAGGGCCAAATCCCCTTGCCTCCATAACCTTCCATAGGAAACTCCATCTAACGCGATCAAATGCCTTCTCTGCATCGAGGAGGATCATTGCAACCTCCTCCCCCCTAGCAGCACCGATGTCAAATAGTGTAATAGCTCTCCTGATATGGTTTGTGGTTCCTCTTCCTGGGATAAACCCATGCTGCCAGGGGGAAACCAAGGACGCAATGATCCCTCCCATGCGAGTGGCCATGATTTTGGCATATAACTTGTTATCGCCGTTAATCAATGATATTGGTCTGTACGAGCCCGGGTTAGTCTTAGGTTTCCCTTTTTTGTGGAAGATTACTATATTAGTTTCTTGCCAGGACTCAGGTATTATTCCGGTATTCATGACACCATTGAATAAATCTAAGAGTATTGGTGTTGTTTCCTCCCTTAGACTTTTATACAGCTCTACTGGTATAGCATCTGGGCCCGCCGCCTTTCCACTTGCAAGATCTTTCAGTGCTTCCAATACCTCTGACATTGTAATATCTTGTTCCAGTAGTTCGATCTGGCCTGGTTTTAACTTACTACCCATATCTAACCAGCATATATTTGGTACATCTGCAGCTGCTTCCTCCTGATATAATTCTTGATAAAATTTCCTAAACCCCTCCAGAACTTCATCAGGTTTGTCGTGTATTTGGCCCTGATATTCAATTTGTGTCACAATGTTCTTACTTGCCACCTGCCTAATTCGCAGGGCAAGAGCTCTACCTGCTTGCTCCCCAGTTTCGTAAAGACGTGATCTCTGTGCCTGATAATTTGCTGCCGCCTTTCTTGCTAGTTGTTTCTGGATCTCAGCTTTTAGTGAGTTCACTCTATGTAGACTCTCGACAGATTGAACACCTGTAATTATATCTTGTCTATGTTGTGTCTCTGCCTGACTTAGTTTTCCCAACAATGCTTCCCTTTCCCTATTAGCCTTTTTCCATATGTTGATGGTATAGCTTATAGTCTCTCCTCTTATTCCTGCTTTAAAGGTATCCCACACAACTCCCCTTGATGCACTATACCTATTAGCGTAAAAAAAGGCCTGGGACCAGATTTTCATATGTGTGATATAGTCGGCATCCGCTAATAGTTTTTTATCAAATGACCAAGGTCTAGGAACCTTGTATGGTTTATTGATGGCCATATTTAAAACTAGGGGATTATGATCAGACATAATTTTCGGAAGCTTATTTATTTGTACACTCCTAAGTAGGGTAGACGAGATCATGAAATAATCCAGTTTCGAGTATTTATTAAAAGGATGTGAAAAATAGGTAAACCCGGGATCTCCGGTCATTAAATTTCCCCAAACATCATCTAAGCCGTGTGACTGCATCATTGACGTGATTGCTCTAAACACCCTTGGCTTCCTACCTATGTATGCGCTGCCATCCGTAAAATTTGCAGAGATGTTAAAATCGCCGCATAATACTATCGGGGTATGCCAATCAATTAATTCATTTTCAATTTGGCTGAAGATTTCTGGCTCGTCTGTATTGGATCCGTATATTGTGCAGATAGTGCAACCTAAGTTCATTTCGCAGATTGCCCATCTTCCTAATGAATCCGCCTTACACCTTTTGGCCCCCCCTAACCCCACTTTACCAATTATGGCCACACCTCTTATCATAGAGGTCTGGGATGTACATGCCAGTAATTCATAGTTTTTAAAATTCAACCAATGTTTTTTGCTCCAGGGTAAGTGGGTCTCTTGTAAACATATTAAATCTAAGTTGATCATATTTAGATATTGTTCAAGCTTCCCCCTCTTTTTCCAATCATTTAATCCTCCTATGTTGAGGGATCCAATCCTTAGTTTAGCCATACCTAATTTTTAAATATTTCCATAGCATCAACTTGTCCAGATAACTGATATATACACAATATACATAATACCAGCATGTCCTTTGTTTCAATTTTACCCTTTCATTCGAAATCACTTTAACAGTACGAACTCTCTTCAGTTTTCTATTTTCTACCCCCACATCCGCCACCCATCCCACTTTCCCCCCCTCCCTTCCACACCCTCTGGCCCCCCCCCTCCTGCCACCCCTTGAGGCAACCTGGGTTTTGACTCACCCAGCTGTTGGTGGCCGTGTGTTCCGCGCGCCTTGACCTGCCACCTGGCCTGATACTTTTTGGGCCTAGTGAGTGTCGACCTTAATAGCGAGAGTCAATAGTTCGTCGGCACTAGATGCCTTATTTTATCTAGTTACCATTATCTTGTTTCATTCTTGCTTCAACCTCCTTGAGATAGGCCTCTGCCTGGATTTCGCTTGTGAAACTCCTTGTTGAGCCTTTGTAGATTATTTTTAACCGCGCCGGGTTTTGCAGATAGACCGTTGCTCCTAACTTTTCGAAAGGGGCAAAAAGCTGTCGCATTCGCCATCGTCTTTCTACTGTTGCGTGTGCAAAGTCTGGTCTCACAAAAAACTTAAAGCCCCTATATTCTCTTTGAGCCGTTGGTCTGGCCAAGTCATATATAGTTTCCCGTACCAGAAAGTTTCCAAAGTTGACTAAAAAAGCTCTAGGATATTTTGAAGATTTCTCTAACCGTTTTGGTAGTGTTAGTGGAAAGCGATGTGCTCGGCATACTTCTTTATCCATTTCCCAGGAGTTGAGTTCTGGGAAAGAAGATTTTAGTAGATTGATCATGTAGTTTCTTGGATCGCTCCCTTCCGAGCCCTCGGGAATCCCAAGAAAGCGAAGATTATTCCTCCTTGTTCTATTTTCTTGGTCCTCAGCTTTGATCATCAAGTCCTTAATTATTCCCTCGTGCTCCTTTGCTTGAAGTTGTAATCTAACGACATCTGATTCCAGGTTTTCTGCACGAACTTCTACCGAGCACATTCTATCTGAGATTTCCTGGCATGTATTGCCAACTTTGTTAATAGCTCCTTCCAATTTTTGAATAGCGACATGATTTCTTTGGCTATCTTCCTTTACATCTTGATGAAAATTTTTTGATTGATTCAAAGACTTCGCTAAGTGTAGGTTCTCTATGCTTCGGCTGTTCATCATCATCCGGGTTGTTGATGATATTCTTGTTTTTTTCCGAATCAGCATTTGTTTTGCGATAGGGGCTTTTGCGTGAGAGTTTGGTTCTCACTATTGTTTGTTCTGGATTGCTCCCAGGATCAGTCGTTTCATCGTGGATTATATTTGGATGCCTTCTATGTTTATTTCTCTTTTTCCCCATTTTCTTTGGAGGTGTATAATCGTATAGTAGGGCATTCTTAGATCCAGTGTTTGTCGGTGAAGGTGCTTTTTTGTCCAGTTCCTCCTGTCTGTGATTTTCACCAAGATCAGTCTCTTCACTGGATTTGCTGGATTCACTGGAGATTGATATTCCTGTCTCATAGATCTCTGATTCTGCGCTAGCGGAGACTTCTGCTGAGACGTATTCCTCCGTCACACGGTTTATATTCGAGACTTCTTCTGGAGTACTGCCTTGCATCAATAGATTAATTTTTGAGTTTGAGTCTATGTTGGGGCGAGATCCGCTTTCTTCTCTCAAATTTTCATGTTCTAGATGTTCTACTAGGACTGCTGAGACTAAAACCTCAGATGCCGCGATGATGGTCTTATTTTGTAATCCTTGTAGATCCATTGTATATGGTGCATTTTCATTAAGTGGGCTATTCTGGTGTCTCTCTTTAACTGCTGGGCTGAATATGTTTGAGATTCTAGGTTGGGAACCTGTTGAGTGCCCAGTTATGTTGGCCGTGGCTTTTAGATTTTTGATCGTCTGTAATCTTTTGGCCTTTTTCTCCAGTAGGTCAAGATTCTCTATGCTTGTCAATTCTTTTTCCTTTTCTGCTTCTTTTACTCTCTGTCTCTCCTTGGCTTTCTTTTTTGATTTCTCGGCTTCCTTGTGCAGTTTCTGTTCAATCTGTCCGGTCTCATTGTTTCTATCTTTTCCATCAGCCTTGATAGCTCTTGTTTTGCCATCCTCGTTATCCTCATCGTTATTTTCCATCGCTTTGTAACCCCTAGTTTCGGGTCGTCTCTGTGTTTCTTTTTTCTTCTGAGATCCTCGGTCATCTGAGTTTTCTGCCCTTTCTTGACTTTCTTGTATTTCTTCTTTTTCATGATCTTTTTCTTGATCACCCTCGCCCTCTACTCCTTGAGCCTGGGCCTTTGCTTTTGGTTTTGTATCGGTTATCTTATCATTCTTTATACCAGTTTGATTCTGTTTTAAAGTTTGATTTTGATCTTGAGTATCGAGTTCGCTGGTTTTGTCACTGGTTTTATCCTTATTTTTGTTTTTATCTTTTTCTTTGATCTTCTCGATTTCTTTCTCCATGGTTGTTTTGAAAGTCTGTGTGGTAATTTCCGTGATATTTACTGCGAGCAGTACTGGGTTACCTCTAGCCTTGAATCCTCCACCTCTGAACCTTAAAGTTGGTTTGAGTAAGCTTGAGAATCCAGCACACGCTCTATTCCTCCTGAGGATCTTAATATCCAGATCTGTATTTTTCCCCAATTGCAAGTCTGAACAGATCTGCTGGAAGTTGTTCCTAGCTGCCAGAGAGCCCATCCGTGGCCCACCTCCTTTTGCTCCCGGTGTGCTGTTGCCATTGCTGTTGTATTGTATTGTATATAAATTTGAGTCTTTGTTATCCTTTTTTTTTTTTTTTTAATTTATTTATTTCTTTTTTTTTTTTTTCTGGGGTGATTTTTGGAGGTGATAACTTATTATATTTTTCCCCCCTTTAATCTTCCTTGCTTTTCCGTTATAGTTCCATTTGAAAAATATTTATCCACCTTTTGTATTATGTCATGTTGTGCTCTTAGCTGTGCTGTGCTGTGCTCTTCACTCAATGCTCACTTACTTGCTTTTATTATTCTCGACCCCCCTGGGCTTTTCCGTGCGTTCCGTGCTGACAACTAACAGCTAACAGCGTCAGCGTCGTCACCCTTGACAACGACGTGGTCTCCTGCCTTCTTAAGACCTGCCGTCGTGTCTGCAGATGACAGATGATGGCAAGCAGCGAGGGTGATGAGGCTGTCGAGCAGCAGCAACCTTGAGGCGGTAAGCGGAGCGAGGGAACGAGGGAGATCGGAGACAGAGATTGAGAAGCGATGAGGAGACAAGCACCGTTGTCGATCAAGACACGGAGCAGATCAGCGCTCGAATCCAAGAGTCCTTTTCCTTTTTTTTATTCACCCAGTGTTCACAGTTTCACAATGTCCTTTTCACACACCGCTAATTAATTTCTATTTGTTGCGCTGTAGCCTCGTAGCCGTGTACTCGTGTCACGCTTCCATAGTGCGCCTATTGTAAGCAGGCAAGCGTTTCGGCACTAAGGAGATAAACCCAGGATGCAGGGTAGCTGAAACCGACAGCTGAAAGCCGATAGCAAGGTTTAGCCGCTCTAGCTGCACTCCGTGTGAACGCGTGTGAACGCGTGTAATTGCGTCTTCTTTTCTTATCTCTTATTTCCTTTTTTTTCCCCCACAAACATTGCAAGCCTGACTTCAGGTACTCTGCTGCTCCGGAGCAAAATTAGTTTATTAGTTTATGCCATTTCAATGTTTCATATAGCCTCAGTTATCCACTGCAATTACAGCCAAGAAAGTACCGAGAAAAGCAAGGTTGGGAGCCCCATGCACCTAAGGAGCTTCAGCGATCGTAACTTGCTTGCCTTGCCTTATGATGGTCCCTCGCTGGCGTACACAAAACACAGAGCGCGGTCATCAACAGGAGAGTTGAAGGGTTGAAGGGCTGAAGGTGACACTCAGGGTGTTACATTGAGCATTTTCCGTGCTCAGGCTCAGGAGCAGGCTCTACAGCGACCTCTCACACGGGCGCCATCTTGCCTCCGACATTGATTTTCATTTACACAATTTAACTCCTTAATTCCCCCTTTAAATATATATATATATATTTTTTTTTCCGTGCATCATCCTTTTTTTTTCTTTTCTTTTATTAGTGATTATTATCTTTTCTTTTCTTTCCCTTATTTCATGTATTCAGTATAGCCCAATACTTATACCTCTTAGTCCTGCTGTTGTCTATTATATAGACTGTCTTATAAGCTAGTGTATCAACTAGGGAAACGACCTATAATAGGGTGAAGAAAAAAGAAAAAAGAGAAAGGACCAGACAAAGGTGTAGAGTCAAACACCAGCCCTTGGGTGAGGAGAGGTACTAAGAAGCAGTTTGAGTAAACTCACTAATGGAGACTAGCAGCTCGTCTGCTTCAAGAGGAGTCTTAATATTGTACATTTTTTTGTTGAACATTATCTTCAGAAAGGCGGGGAACCTCATCTGCACTGTGGCTCCCAGAGCCCTGAACTTCTCCATTCGCTGCCCGAGCTCCCACTGTCTTTCTAGTGTGGTTTTTGACAGATCTGATCTAACTTCGAAGGAGAAGTCAGAGGCCTTAAATGTCTTAGCTTTAAGTGCAAGGTTCAGAATCTTCTCCTTTATTGCGTAAGTTAGGAAATTCACAAGGATCTTTCTGGGCTTAGTCCTCCCTGACTTCAGCCGGAAAGGGTCACGATGTATCCTCTGTATATCCAGTTCTAACTCTGCTGTTGATTCTTCTAAATTGAGGGCATCTCTAAGAAGGGTAACAACATATTGTTTGATTTCACTCCCCTCCTTCCCTTCTGGGATTTTTAAAAGCCTAAGGGTGTTCCTCCAAGAATAATTTTCCAAGGACGCAACTCTGTCTTTTACTGCTTCCCCTTCTCTCCGCAGTGTCTGGATTTTTACTTCTGCGTGCTCTAATTTAGCCTTGATCTCTCCTATGGTGTCTTCAAGACTCCCCGTCCTCCCAAAGAGCCCATCCACTTTCGTCTCTAGAGTTTCACACATTGCCCGAATCTCAGATTGGTTTTGCCTTGACTCCACAAAGCTCTTTTTTGATTCCGCAAAACCACTTCTGATTTCGCTCCTCATAGCGATAAGTATGTCCTGAAGGGAACGTTCACTGTTACTCCCGGAGAATAACTCTGACGCGCTAATGTTGTTTGCAGGATCTGGCCCCACCGAATCAGCTGACGCTGAGTCCATTAGTGCCACTGTAATTGCTGGTTGTTCTAGTGCTTCTGCCGTTGTCATGTTTGTCTGCGCCAATAATTCTGCTGCTGCACAAGTTTCACTGCTGCGAGATGTGATGGGGACAGTGGCAGGGGTGCTTATGCTCTTGCTATGTACATCCACTGGACCCTGCAATTCCTGAGTAATATTCAGAAACTGAGGCAGGACCTTAAAATAAGACTTTAAAGAGGTTGTTATTAGTGTAGCCTTTGTACCTGCGATTCTGGGTTTACTTTTTTTCTGAGATTGCTTTAGCGGCAGCTCATTTGTGGTAATACTAATACTGGACCCTTCCTCTATTATGTTAGCAGCCTGAGGTATAGGATTTCTTGTTTCTCCTGCCTCCCTCAGAGTTTTGCCCCCTAGTGCCAATACTGAATCCAGCCGGGGCTCAGTCTCAAACTCTGGCTCGTACTCAGATTCAGAATCTTTAACTGAGTGTTTATTTGTCACCAGGTTTCTCCCCTGCTTTCTGCTTTCACCCCTTAGCTTCCCCAGCGTTCTGCTGGAGACCTCTCTTTTCCCTCGGGGCTCCCTTGTATCCTGTACCTTCCTGCTCTTCTGAGCTTGCACAATAATATTGATAGCGTATAGCTTGCTCTTAATTACTTTCAACTTTGGAGCAAAATCAGGACAGGATCTGGACTATGTTAATGTGGGTTGAGCAGAGCTTACAGCTGTGTCTGACTCTGTGACATTATCGTTGTCAATGTCTATCCCAGCTCCACGGACATCTAAAATAACAGCCCCCCGTACAGCCCCATTACTGCACCGTTTTTCTGCTCCTCCACTGCTTCCCCCTCTGCCTCTGAGAAGGCCATGTACCACCGCCCTTCGGCTCCTCCGCAGCTCCAGGGCTGCTTCTACCCAACGAAAAGGCACAGGGGGCGGTACCAATGCCTGACACATGGGCTGCTCTGGGACTGATCCGCTGCGGTCCGGGAAACAACAAACGCCGAGTCGGCCGCCTCAGCCGAGCTGCGATCAAAGAGCGTGAAAGGCTCCGAAAACAAACACCGCTACCTGCCATCTACAATCACGGGACCTCAGCGCTTCACTGCCTCCATCTCATGGGCCGACCAGGGACAGTTTCACCGCATTAGGGTACCAGGACGGGAGTTTTTTGACGGGACGTGCACGCTGCTCTAACTAGCGGCCGCCATGTTTTCCTCTTCATGTGTCATAGACACCCTACCAACAAATAATGTTCTTAAATGAAACTGTTCAACAGACATCTTGTCTTGGCCTGGCTAAGATAAAAGATGTAAACAAACCGTCCATACCAAAACCCACACCTGATAGTAATAGAATTACAGATGAGAAGGTAGACGTAAATTATATTTGACTACAAAACAGAAGTAATCCTGAATGGAAAACATGGTTAATCTGGCCCAAAGACACAAATAACTGTCAAGATAGATTCCTGGAGAAGACACAAGGTTTTAAAGTAACTAGGCCAGTTCTGAGATATGTCCAGAAACAACATACAGGGATAATAATCAATCAATCAATCAAAGACATTTATAGAGCGCACTACTTACCCGTAGGGTCTCAAGGCGCTTAGGGGGGGGGGGGTGCCGTTACTGCTCGAACAGCCAGGTCTTGAGCTTCTTCCTGAAGGAGAGGTGGTCTTGGGTCAGGCGCAGGTCGGCCGGGAGGGAGTTCCAATAACAACTTACAGGGTAGGAAAACTGTGCCTTGAGTGGCTACAAAAATCCGCACTCCCAGATATAAAACAACACTTAACTTTACTTAAAGATGGCATTGATTTGAGAGAATTCTTACTTGGACCTCGCAAACAACATCATAAACGTTTCATATACGCCGGTATATACGCTGCTTATATTGAAGCATTGAAAGTCACACAAATGGAACTGCAGAACGAATACGAGAAATTGATCGTATTTATTTAGAGAAAGCTCTCTCTGTAGTTGACAATGGGTTAACAACTCTGTCATCCAGAATTTATTCTTTGGACAGCATCGTATCCTCTGCCATAGACATAATGGAACAGGACTTGCTAATGTTACAACATGTCCAGTCTCAGTTACATCCTATAATGCTGCTCGGCTGGACGTTACAAAACCTTCGTTCAGGCTATGTGCCTTTGCGTCTATTCAACACCACGTCATTGTTTACTGTATTTAACCTTACAGATAAACAAATTTCTTTGGCACAAAGGGGAGCAGACTATACGGTGCTAAGCATATAAAAACTGGAAAGATTACCATTAACCGTTTCTGAGAAACTAGCCGTTGAATGGATAATACATGGCACCATCACGATATCAGTGACGATTTTTCAATTTTAGTATTGCTAAAAAAACACATACCAGCAAGCCTGTATGAAAGGTTTGGTAAAGATTACATTAATTTGACCTGGGATTTACCATACACACACAAATGTTGGAGTCGGTGAAGGAGATATTTCTTAGTAGTAAAAATTGCAAAACAATATTAAGGGGTACACTTCTATGTCAAGGCATTAATTTACATGGAGCCTGTGATGGTTCTTCAAACAACTTATTATGTCACAGGCAGGTTACCCCGACAGCAGTGATAGATCCAATTTTTAGGCAGCTTTACAATGGAAGCTACATAATACTGAATGATCACAACTGTTGTGGAATGATGCCAGGAATAGACTATCTTCTTAGTGTGTCAGCCAGGGTCACTTGTTGTATGCAAGTATTGTTTCCGAAAACTATGACAGATGGGGAGTCGCCACTATGGCCTTCACCGAACATCTCTTCTATACAAATTGATACTTTAAGCAGAATGAAAGCCATTCTTTTACAAAAAACTGTGCCACTAACCTCGTCCGGAGAGACGTATGATCTGCAAGTTGCAAGGTCCTCTGCGGAGGTACATGCCTTGTTATCAACAAACTGCCCCATACATTTTGCAGAAATGTTAGGTCGTATCTTAAAGATGTCTGATACCAGTGGTATTGTACATGTATTTAAGACAATTTTTTCGGGACTGTTAGCACCCTTTGAAGCAGTCCTGCGCATTTTTCCTAACTTCGTGCACTCTGTGTTCGGTAGCCATTGGGGACAACACAATGTATGAGCCATCACTGAACCAAGCAAAGCGTCAACATCCGTTGGCAGTGCTGATGGAAGTGTCATACAAATATCCAACACGCATTCCTCTCCACAAAGCAGGCATCATAGAACAGGTAAGATGCAATCTTGCCAGATTGGTCTGAATGACAGGAACCACGTGGTATTCAGATCTCGAGCAAAGCCAAGAATCTGCATTATGTGCTCACGATTCTGAATTGCCAGAAGAGCGTTCTCCATGGTAATTTGTGTATCGCTGGTGACTGGACTTGCCATATCGGAGCAGAAGGAACAAGAATAGTATCCCTGCTACGAGTCTCAAAATGAGAGGCAGGCCGCCAAACACAGAGTGAACGTAGTTTGGAAAAATGCCTAGTACTGTTTCAAAGGGTGCTAACAGTCCTGAAAACATTGTCCTAAATACATGTACAATGCCACTGGTATCAGACATGTTTAAGATACGACCTAACATTTCTGCAAAATGTTTGGGGCAGTTTGTTGATAATAGGGCATGTATCTCCGCAGAGGACCTTGCAACTTGCAGATCATACGTCTCTCTGGACGAGGTTAGTAGCACAGTTTTTTGTCAAAGAATGGCTTTCATTCTGCTTAAAGTATCAATTAGTATAGAAGAGCTGTTCATTGAAGGCAATAGCGGCGACTCCCCATCTGTCTTAGTTTTAGAAAACAATACTTGCATACTACAAGTGACCCTGCCTGACACACAAACGAGATAGGCTATTCTTAGCATCATTCCACAACAGCTGTGATCATTCAACATTATGTAGCTCCCATTTGAAAGCTGCCTAAAAACTGGATCTATCACTGCTGCCAGGGAACCTTGCAGGTGGCAGGATAAGTTGGTCGAAGAGCCATTGCAAGTTCCATGCAAATTAATACCCTGACGTAAAAGTGTACCGCTCAGTGTGCTTTTGCAATTTTTACCACTTAGAAATACCTCCTTTTCCCCACTCCTACATTTGTGCGTGTAAGGTAAATCCCAGGTTGACTTTATGTATTCTTTACCCAACTTTTCTTATACAGGCCTGCTGGTATCTGTTTAAAGCAATACTGAAACTAGAAAATCGTCACTGGTATAGTGATGGTGCCATGTATTATCCATTCTACAGCTGGTTTCTCAGAAACGGTTAATGGTAATCTTCCCAGTTTTTCTATGCTCAGCACCGTATAGTCTGCTCCCCTCTGTGCCAAAGAGATTTATTTATCTGTAATGTTAAATCCAGTAAACAATGATGTGGTGTTGATTAGATGCCAAGGCACATAGCCTGAACGAAGGTTTTGTAACGTCCAGCCTAGCAGCATCATAGAACACAGTTGAGACTGTCCATGTTGTAACATGAGCAAGCCCTGTTCCATTATGTTTATGGCAGAGGATACAATGCTGTCCAAAGAATACATTCTGGATGACAGAGTCGTGAACCCATTGCCAACTACAGAGAGAGCTTTCTCTAAATTAATACAATACATTTCTCGTATTTGTTCTGCAGTTTCCATTTGCGTGATTTTCCATGCTTCATTATAAGCAGCATATATACCTGCGTATATGAAACTTTTATGACGTGGTTTACGAGGTCCTTGTAAGAAGTCTCTCAAATCAGCACCATCTTTAAGAAAAGTTAAGTGTTGTTTTATATCTGGTAGTGAGGATTTTTGTAGCCACTCAAGGCACAGTTTTCCTACACTGTATGTTGTTATTATCCCTGAATGTTGTCTCTGGACATATCTTGGATCTGGCCTAGTTACTGTAAACCCTTGTGTCTTGTTCAGGAATCTATCTTGACAGTTATTCGTGTCTGTGGGCCAGATTAACCATTTTTTCCAATCAGGATTAGTTCTCTTTTGTTGTAAAATATATTTCACGTCTACCTCCTCATCTGTAGTGCCATTACTATCAGGTGTAGGTTTATGTATTGGCGGTTTGTTTAAGTATTTTATCTTGGCCAGGCCAAGACAAGATGTCTGTTTAAGAGTATCATTCAAGAAAATTATTTGTTCTGGGATGATGCTTCTAAACCGTCCACCTGCCAGTCTTTTGTGCCCCAGACAGTTTTTGTCTCAATGTTGTCTTTCCAAAAGTCAAAACCTAATGTGGACAATTGAGCATAGAAGGCCGCAGAATAAATTTGCTTAGTATTAATCAACATACTTTTCATTTCTGTCTTATTAACATTTTTAAAGTAAAATGTTTCTGGATTTGTGACATTAAAACCTGGGAAGTATGGACATTTTTCATAGAACGTGTGTGAGCTACCCTTTGGTGGTGTTGGACAATGTTCCCATTGATTATAAGTAAAACATTTTTGGGGTTTGCAGATTTGTGCAAATAATGATGACCGTAGTGATTAAAACAATACATTTGTTCATAATCTGATGAACCTTGTAAGTATTCATGTTTTGTAAATTTTGCTGACATCTCTACTTCTGTCATCATGGTATTAACAGTCTCAAAGTCCCAATCATCAGAAAATGTGCTGGGTGAAACAAAGTCACTCAAGGAAACCTTAACTTGGTGTGGAATCTTCAACAGCTCTACAGGACCATTTATGTCATAATCAGTTCTGTCCCATGCTATACCACCAGGTAGGGGAACGGCTGTGATGTTCACTGATCACAGGTCTCTTTGTTCACAATGAGACGATTTGTGTGGCTTGAGCAGCAAGTTGATGTTCTTACTTACTGTGTTCATTTTACTATATTTTCCATCTATCAGCTTTCCCAAAGATAAAACAAGAATGAGCCAAAGTAGGATAAAAAGTACACCTAACACAATCCAAAATTCAACTCATGGCGAAACCAGATATGTATTTGCAAGCTGGTGAAAAAGCTCTGTTACTTGTTCCTTGAAAGTTTTATTTGCTGGCGTAGTTTCAGGATCACTGGGATCCTCTGAAAACGTATCAAAGTTGAAGAAATAGCCAGAGGCACTTCTGTCAATTGTTGGCATTGCATCAGGATTACTTGGAATCACTGGAGTTACTTGATCCCTTGTCGTATTAGTATAGTCAGATGCTATATCATTGTAGACAGGAGTGTCTTGACGAACTGTTATTTGGGTCTCAAGAAGCACAAGTTCCATGGCTTTGTTACATAGTCCTTCTTTTTGCACTGCAGATTCTACAAAGGTGATGAGTCTCACAGTTTGAACCTCTTGGATGGTAGCAAGATTTGGTTGTCTGCTACATCTTTGGAGTCTTCTGGGCCTACTACTTATTTTCGGCCACATGATGTGGTTTTACCAGATGGATGGACACAACTCAGTTCTCCTTCCTTCTAGAAAGGGGCGGCAGTAACACTGATCTTGATTCGTGAATTGCTAGCACAGGTACTGGTTTTCTGTAAGAAGGCCCAAATTCCTTCTTATCCGAGATCTTTTCTCTGACTAGATACCCAATCTTTGGAATCCAGACAGGTCTTGCTGGGGCAGGTGGTTTTTCTTCAGTGGTCGTTGGCTTCTGTAATGTGTTGCTTAGACTTCTTCGTGTTTCATTTAAGTACTGCAAAACAGCCAAAATGGTCTTTGATATCAAAGGGTTTTTGTTCTACCACTGAAGTATGATGATCGAGGTCATCAACAATCATTCTAGTACCAAAAAGGATTTCATATGGAGTGATTCCACCCGTAGAATTTCTTGGCAGATTATTTAAACTTTGTTGGACACTTATTAGATGTTTGACCCACCCGTCACCCGGGCCTAATACCCTCGCTCTTATAGATTGCGTTATGTCCCGGTTTTTTCTTTCCACTACCGAATTTCCCTCAGGATGGAATGGACTGTTGTACCGCAATGCAACGCCCAGATTGGTCATGGCCTCCTTGTAAGCTCGAGAGCTAAACGCAGGACCCTGGTCAGAATGTAGAGTGCCGATTACTTATGTGCCGATAAAGACTTGTAAAACTTTTAAAACAGTTCGGGCTTCAGCCGAGTGCTGAGGCGACATCTAAATGAATCTTGTCCTAATATTTGTTGGGACCGTATTCGTTTTTAGTGACGTTTGCGTGTAGAAAGTCTAGTGCTGTCTAACAATGGTGTCTGTACTGGGCTGGCTATCGTGTAGTCAGGTAACTGGCGGCATTATATGCTGTGATCTCTGTAGCAAAGCGGTACAAAAGAGGGTGGTGATCCACGGAGCATCTGAACCAATCAAACACTCACACCCAGTCAACAGATCTGGGTTTAATCCATCACCGTTCTTTAGCCCCCTCTGCCACCCCAGTTCAGACATGGCCATATGCAAATCAGTCTGACCCTGTGCCTCATGGGAACAGTCCAGCCCAAACTGCCAATCCATGCCTTCCCTGGACCGGAAACAAGCTTCTAGGACCGGTTTCTGGCATTTCAGCCGTCTTCAGCCAGGCTTGCTTGAATCCAGTGGCAAAGTGAGCAAGGGACGTACGTCTGAGCATACCCTGCCAACTTATGGCGAACAAAGCGGTACAAAAGGGGGTGGTGATGGACGGAACATCTGAACCAATCAAACACTCACACCCAGTCAACAGATCTGGGTTTAATCCATCACAGTTCTTTAGCCTATTCTGCCACCCCAGTTCAGACATGGCCATCTGCAAATCAGTCTGACCCTGTGCCTCATGGGAGCAGTCCAGTCTGAACTGCCAAGCCATACCTTCCCTAGACCGGAAACAAGCAGACATCGCAATTAATTGCAAATTTGTAAATGTGGGCATTCATACCTGGCCACCAGTATGTCTCTTTTAATTCTCGTAGAGATTTTGAGATCCCTTGATTTATCAGACCCTCTCCCATATGTGCTTCTTGTATCAAAACACCTTTATGTTTCCAGTTTGGAATCACCCTATCCCCCGTTCCAGGGATTTGAGCAAAAGGAACGGAGTTTGCATCAATTATGTATGAATATTCGAGTGGATAAGTTAGAGGTAACTCTGCACTGCTGCCTTTGCTTGTGGCATTGACAACTAGCATGTTTTGCCATCTATTTGTATTTTTGAACGAGTGATTGCAGCTACGGAAGTTGTTTGCACAGCTGCCTTTGCAGCTTTATCAGCCAATGAATTCCCTGCAACGTGAACGCCATCACTCTGATGACTTAGTGTATGAATCGTGTGAGTCTTTTGTAGTTCTTCCTGTAATAGAACTACTTGTTCCCAAAGCAACTTATGCTTGATTGTGCCACCTTTTCCATCTTTGAAACCGTTTTGAACCCAGTTCTGCAAGTATTCATTGTAACATTGGACACAGTAATACGAATCGCACACTATGAGTGTGGAGAATTAGCGGTCGTATTTTCAAGCGCCATCTTGAAAGCCTGTAGTGCAGCTCGCTGAGCAGTACAATCTCTGAGAGATTGTTTTTTTTTTACCATAGGTCGGAATTTACAATCGCACCAGCGACCTTTAGCAATCACACACACAGCACTATAAGCTTGTTTACCCCCAATTGCGGGTTGTGCTGATCCATCTGTATAAATTATACATCCGGAATGTTCTAGAGGCAGAATCTCAATGGGCATAGAACATTCTTGTTCGTATTGTAGAAATTCTTGAGTTTTCAAGTAAGGGTCAAAAACGTATTTAACGTCTTTTGCAGCAAGAGAACTAACCCAACCGTATCCACCTTGGATGTAAAGCTTTTGCATTCAGATGCTCGCTTTTTGTCACTGCAGGTACAGGCGTAACGACCATTATGCGTTTTCCCTGTGCAAGGGCTCTCTCTTTTGCTACTGCAGTCTGAACCGCTGTCAGAATTTTTTAGGTTGAAGTGAATTTCATTTCAGCTTGTGTGTACAAGTGTGATTTATAAGCTATTGGTATTTTTTCACCTTCATTAAAGGTTAAGTACGTGAATCCGCATCTTCCTGGGATGATTCGGATTACAAGGTTACGTATGTTTACGTGTGTCTGTAAATGGGTTGTTGCTAACATGTCTGTTTGCACTCAAGCAAAATTTCTGTGTCTTTTTGAGTCCAATTAGTTGATTTGAAATCAGGTTTGATTAGTTCGTAGAGAGGTTTACCCTTTCTGCGTAATTAGAATGTAAGTTCTTCCGAAATTCAGAAAGCCTAGAATTGACTATAAGTTTTTCAGCGTTTTTGGAGGTTGGAGCAGCGCACGTTTTTGTAAAAAGTTTGCTGACATGCTTTTGCCTTCACTTGAAAGTTCGTATCCTAAGAATAGGATGTTGAGATGGACAATTCTTGATTTTTTAAAGCTGAATTTGTACCCTTCAGAGGTGAAGTATTATGGGGTTCACCTTGTTAAAGTGCCTATCCAAGTCATCGTCTGTAAGATAGATGTCATCAACATAAGATAATGCCCCATCATCGTACATTTGTAGCAACTCTTATTCTGGCTGAAAATAACCCAGGACTATTCTTGAACCCCTGGGGGAGACAGCAGAAGTGACATGTGTCCCCATAATTGAAAAAGCTGTCAAGTACTTGCTTTCAGGTGCAATGTTTTGACAGAAGAAACCGTTAGAAATTTCTAATATGGTTTTATATTTTTTGCGCACAATGTTATTCATCAGTGCTGCACTGTGTGCATTTTGTACTGCAAACGTTTTGCAACAATAATTTAAATGCCTGTAGTTCAAAACTAGACGATATGTATTGGCTGGTTTGGAGACAGGAAACAAAGGATTGTTCATGGACGAGGTGCATGTTTCAATCACTCCCTGACAAATTCAGGTGGCCAATCTTGTTCAGCCAGAAAAATGTCATAACCTTTAGAGAGTTTCTCCCAAAAT
The DNA here is from genome assembly GCF_964263255.1 of Lissotriton vulgaris. Classification (NCBI taxonomy): domain Eukaryota; kingdom Metazoa; phylum Chordata; class Amphibia; order Caudata; family Salamandridae; genus Lissotriton; species Lissotriton vulgaris. The sequence goes on along the minus strand of NC_141685.1, from coordinate 2,073,514,565 downwards.
AGTGCTCTTATTTTTCTAGTTATGTCTCCCTCGACCCTGAGCGTTACTTCATATAACTTATGGGGTTCACTAACCTTGATATCGGCAGTTTCAACTTGAATGTATTCATTCAAGTCCACTGTCTCCAGATGATTCTTCAGGACCTTGCGAGCTATGGTAACTTCTGCTGCGCTGTCTAGCATTGTCTCAGCACACGCTTGAGTTGTGTCCTCAAGATCCTCGGCATGTCTGAATTTTAGACCGTCTACCTACTTTTTGGTTAATTGAGTTTTCTTATATTTTGGAACGTGTTGATCGTCTTTGGACTTCACACGTTCTTCCTTGTGTTCTGATTGTGCTCTTCTTTCCGATTTCTGTGAGGAAGTCTAAAAGGTACGAGAGGAACGTGTATCAGTATCTTGATATCTATCAGGTTTCCTCACATTATCCCTATTCCTGAGGTTATACCTCTTTTCAGAGGGCTCCTTTTGAGGAGATCTATCTCGGGCTGAGAACGCTTTTCTTTAGAAAGCGTCCGTTTGGTGTTTTCCCACTTCTTTTCAGGAGTAGTGAGAGTGTTTTTAATTAAAAGCTTTTCAGGATTTTCTGTTAGTAGAGGTTTTACTGGTTTCCCACCCGAACTATCTTTACCTAGTTCTTCATAGGATTTTTCTATTATTCTGGCCAGTTCATACGGTTGCTCAGTTATATCAAGTTTTTTTAGTTTTTTTGCGGATCGCCACAGATGCTGGTTCTCCTTTAAAATTAGCTAATATTATAGCTGAGACCCGTTTGAAATCCTTCAGTAACTTCATACCGAGATTTAAAGCAGGCTCTGCCCCGTAATAATTTTGAATCTGTTTCATGACGTCTGGTATTACCGCCATAGACGGAACACCATGTGTTTTTGTGTAGATTGCAGCAAAGACTGTACCCCAAGTGTCACAGTCCTCCAGGTGTGGTGCGATCCCCATTGGTAAACAGATGGTTAGAATCCTGTGTTTCTCATGATGTGTACTATCGGGAGATACTGCCTCGATTTGAGTAATTTTTGGAGCCAACCAGAATGGAATTTGTTCCCTTTTTGCGGGTAATTTACCAATGACCTATTGTTTAGTCTGTGGTGTAATTTTGTTTGTGTTCCTCTGATGAGGGGTGTGCTGTGGAATCCTTATAGCAGGTTGGACTGTTAGAGTCCGCATGACATATTGATCTAATTGATTATGTATTTTAATTAATTGTTTTAGCTGAGCTAATAGTTCTACATATGTCATTCTTTCAATGTAAGGATGTGGTGAATAGCTGGCTAGTACCGGCCATGTTGCTCCTGGTCTACTTAGTGATCTGAGCCTGGTAATGTGATTTCGATGTTGTAGGGCGCCTTTAATCCAGAGCTCATGCTCTTGGTATGCTAATGGAATTTCAATGTCCTCGAAAGGAGTGTATTCAGCTGGAGCTTCCTCTATCTTGTAGAAGTGGAACACATGTGTTCTAGGATTTGCTTCAGTGAAGATAATCCATGAATAGTATACCTCTGTCTGCCGATATTCGTGTGCCTCTTTGACAAAAATTACCCTACCACCTCTTGATGATAAGTCATTTTGTATAAGCTTTATAGCAATGGTTTTTGTACGTTCTCCGGGATGATTATAGCATCCGCATTGGTTTCTTGAAAACCTGTAAGGTTTAAACCCGGTTGGTTTGCATTTACTGCATCAACACCGTTTTCTTTGTCACTCATTTTGTTGACTGAAAGTTTGCAGAGGAAATTTCAAGGGAACCAAAATGAAGTGCACAATATTTTGGAACACTGTATCCTTCAACATTGAACAAACCAAAAACTAATAAGTACGATTTTCGTCCTACTCAGTAATGGCGGAAATGTTATCCTTTAACCCACTCCAGACGTCTATTATAGTATTTTACAGGAAAAAGGGGTCTCTGTGAAAAGCACAACTGAGTTACTCTAGTATCTAGCGTTAAATTAGTGCCTTACCAAATGTTGGGCGCCATGTAGTGTAGTTCCTATATTCCCAATAGGCTCTGCGCATTGGAATAATATATCCTATAGATTTGAGGTAGGACTTAGGTCTACCAGGTCTCTAACAAATATGTTAGACTTAATTGTGAGTGCCAGCTAGCTCAGAGGTCACTAGAAACTTTCTCGAATAAAAATAAGGGATTAGTTTCTGACAACTGCATAAACATGACAACTTTGTTTCACCAAGATAAAATGTATCTTCAGAGTCGTGGAAACAATACATAGATATTTTACTCAGTCAATCCTGCATGCTTCGTTTCATCAGCGGTGCAGAGAAATAGAGAGACAGGTTTTTTCAATAAAAGTATTTATTGAACAGTCTTCTTTCTCATGCTGAAGAAATGAACTGCTACAATCGTAATACTGTCTGTAAAGTATAATGCATATAGCAAGAAGAGTATTATAACATAATGCTGTAAAAGCATGGTATGATTTCTAAGGCATAAAATACATACATAAATAAATAAATACTAAAACATACTCAAATGGTGCTTCTAAAATACACCTACCCCGATGTACCTAACCTAAGTCTAGTATGAGGGAAGAAGTAAGTGAGGTGTAGCATAAGTTTAATATTCTTTGCCAAGAATCTATCCAAGATTTCTCTTAGGGTCTAATCAGATCCGTACCTTGGTTTAGAATGAAGGAGGTCTTGTATCTCTCTGTCTCAGCACTCGATTTCCCAACACCCCCCATGGGAGCTTGGAAATATTGGAGCTGGATTTCTCGGCAAGAGAAAAGACAGTGTCTCTCTCAGGGCATCAGCTGGAGGGTCGGCTTCCTTCGGCACTTGCTGTAGCGTGCTGTGTCGGTCAAGTAGATAGTCGAGCTTCTCCAAATCACTGTGTGTTTGCTAAGGCAAGTGTGGGCATATTTATACCTTGAAGGTGCCGAGTTTGAGGTAAAGTCGGACATAATAACGTCATCAAAGAATCACAGTTCTTTGAAAACTCCATGAGTTCTTGGACAAATCAATATTCAAGCAAGGGGAAGTCCCTAACTGCTGAAACAGAGTTTTCCAAGAAATCGTTGTGACTTTTCGGAACTAGTGGAAGTATTCATGCCTGTATTTGGACTGCATGGCATATGTCTAAATATGGTAATGATTTCTATGCCTATTTAAGGACAAGGTGATTTATACCTATATAAGGGCATGAATCGGGAAAATTACACTAGGGTCCTAAAATGCTATACAACACCTGTAGTGATCTGCTGATCACAGGTCTAGTTGTCAGCATACCACAGCCACTCCCTCATGTCTGGTTTACACCCACACCACACCCATCTAGCACAGGCATCACAGGAACTGTTACCTTGCCAATTAAAAGGGCTGGGCGCACGTGCTCTAGGCCATTTCCATTCTCTATCTGGGTGTGTCCATGTGGTTATTATTTATTCATGAGAGCCCAGGGACCTACCACATAACATTCCCCACTGCCTGAGGTGACATGATGGCGTCGGTACCACGATATTCAATCATAAAGGGCCCATGACTTGAGGTGCACAGAGTTGGTAGTTTCCGATTCACTTTGGCAGGCAAGGGCCTCCCGCCACATGGCGATGACGTGAGTTGCCCTGAGTTATGGCACCAAAGCTGAGCGGGTGTGCAGCTTGCGATGATGCATAGGCCTCCATAAGCCATCCTGGCAATCAAGACCCGATTTGAATTGTGACTGCGTGTACGCCAAAGGCAGCAGGCTGTACAGACATGACTCCTTGGCGCGGTGCAGCAGGATGTGCTGGGGGCCTGTGGCACAGAATTCAGCGACGGCTGAGGAGGTTGCTCCCGCATATGGTGAGCCCTCTTGGAGACACGCCGGGGAGCATTGCGGTCTGGGTGTACAGGGTCGGGCAGTCATTGCTGGTCTGCGGTCTGGTCTGGGGACCAGGGCTGGGGTGCGTGTGGTAGATGTTGGAATCATGCACGCTGACTGGGAAGTTTGTGTTAACATTAGTTTACAGGCCCCTCTGATCCAGTTTTGTCTGCACATTGTTGGAATGCGTGTGGTTTCTGTTGTGTTGTTTTGTGTAGTGTTCGTAGGGGGCACAAGTAGTACATGTGTGCAGTCAATTGCCCCCAACAAATGCGGGAAGCCTGCTATGGCATGGTTACCTTGCTTGGTCCCAGCTGTTCCTGCACAGTGTGGGTGTAGTGAAGCTGCAGGGATATCAAGCTGATATGAACCATGATGCTTACAGGTATGATAAATCCTGCATATTGAGACCATAACGGAGGTTTTTGTGGTTGTAACCTTTCTTTTATTTCCTATGAAGGTAACGACCACACAAACTTCTGTTACGGTATTTTTGTGCAGGATCGATCATACCTGTAAGCATTCCGGTTTGTCCAAGTGCAATATATTGTACCAGATTTAGTTTGTGACCATACAAATGCTATAACTGTATTCAGAAATCTGTTGGATATATGGTGACGGCACCATATATCCAACAGATTTCTGAATACAGTTATTTGGATCCACAAGTTTCCCTGATGATGTCCCCCGTTGAGAATGGCACTCATTGTTTGATGTTTTCGTGTTATTAATTTATATTTTTGTAATAAAGTACTGTTTTTCCACTACTATTGACTACTGGACTTCATGACCTGGTGCACACCCATTTCAGAAACCACATCCTTGGATCTGGAGAACAGAGGTCCAAGGCAACAGCTGGGGTTGGAGTTGGTTGCGCAGGAATACTACAAATTGGGACGAGCGTGTGGTGCGGATACAGGGGCCTGCTGTTGCTTTTTGTGGACATGCATCCAAGACAGGTGTGAGGAAGTTTAATAGAGCTGGCTGTGAGACTTCTCCGACTCTGGCAGTTGTTGGTTGGAAGGTACCAGAGGCCAACTGGTGCAGCAAAGCCAGCAGCTTTGTCTGCAGAGGGATGATGGTTGTCCCCTACATTGGTCCTGTCAGCCTTTGGGCAATGTGGTAGTGTGCAGAATGGGGCGATAATTTTTTTGCCACTTTTGCTGCGCTAAAGTGCCGATAACTCAGCGATAAGCCCCACTGTTGGGTTATAGGTTAGCTCTAAAACGAGCCTATGTGTTTATTAGGAGTTTGTAGTAGCTACATGCGAATCACAAGAAAAGAGTTAAAATAAAGGTCAGAAAACAAGAAAAGTGGGCAGGGTACAAATTCCCTGACCCCCTACGCCTGCTCAGGGGAGCCAACAAGGACCCCCAAGGCCAAAAAAAGCATGTGTTTTTTTAAAGCAGCTAGGTGCGTGAATACAAAAACAGGCGATAAGGTGCTATAGCAGTAGGAATTTAACACTTGCCTTTTACAGGTGTAAAGCAGGATGACTACCTACAGTATGAAAGGGAGCCCAGCCCAGAGCCACATCTGAAGACCAACACATGTCATGGAGCTACTGATCTTGCAACTCCGACACCCAAGAGGGCCACAACACCCACTGCCACCACCCCCAGTACCTCCCTGGACCTCCCCGAGTACCACCAAGGCAGCACAGAACTGGACAGTGGATGTTTCAAAAACAGGATGGCCCCTTAGCCCCACAATACTTATATGTTGGGAGAATGGGGGAACCAAGTATGTGTGAAGGAGGCAAGTCACTCATGAATAAGAATACACACAATGCCAGGTGTGGCAGTGATGTGCTTGACAGACCTCTCTATACAGAGCACAGAACTCTCCATGTGGACCTATACTGCTGGTGCTTGTAGTGTTGTATACAGTGGATGCAACCATGTTACCTCAGGCAGTGGGGAAGATCTCGGTCATGTAGCTGTGTCGTTTCCCCTTGTAAGTGTAAGCGGAGTGGGCTGATCTGACATACACCAGTCCTGCGTAGGAGTGGGAATGAACAGGCCAGGGCTCTGGGCGTGGTTCACTTCCGGGAAGGACAACTTGTCTGCCAGGGTGGCGGCCCTCACCCTACTATGAGGCTGCCGTCTTCATTGCCGGCCTCTTCGACACAGGGTCCCTGCAAACCCAGTGGCACAGCACCGCAGAGTTATGTCTGTGCTGACTACTGCCTTCGATCTACACTGTGGACAGCAGGGCTCACCATTCAGATCGAGTCCTGATTGCAGATGAAGCAGTCTAGTAGGCAACAGACATTGCTACCAGTGTGGCCCGCCCGGGTCATGCATCATCGCAGCCTGTGCACCCGCTGAGCGCCACAGGTGCCACTAACTCAGTGCACCACAAGCCAATGCCACGTGGCCTTAATAGGGCAGAATTAATTAGACAAAATACATTGCTCCCAGTGCTGCCCAACTGGACCGCGCATTATCGCTGTTTCAGATGCCACTAACTCTGTGTAGCTCAAGTCAACGCCACGTGGCTGTGTGTCCTTGTTGACCACTGCCTCCAGGCTACACTGCGGTCAGCGGGGATCACAATTAAATGTGAGTCTTCATTTATTAATTGCAGAGTCCAGTAGACAATAGACATTGCATCCAGTGCGGCCCACCCAATGACGCATCATCACTGGCTGCGCACATATTGAGTGCTTCAGGTGCCACTAACTCTGTTTAGCTCAAGTCAGTGCCACGTGGCTGTGTGCCCTTGCTGACCACTACCTCCAGCTACACTGCAGTCAGCAGGGCTCACAATTCAAATTAAATGTTGATTCATTAATTCCAGAGTCCAGTAGGCAACAGACATTGCATACACTGCAGCCCGCCCGGACGACCCGTCATCGCTGGCTGCACACACTCTGAGTGCTTCAGGTGCCACTAACTGTGTGCAGCTCAAGTCAACGCCACATGGTTGTGGGCCCTTGCTGACCGCTGCCTCCAGACTACACTGCAGTAAGCAGGTCTCACACATATCCAATCCAATCCTGACCTGCAACGACACGCCATCATCCCTGGCTGCATACACGCTGAGCTCTTCAGGAGCCACTAACTCTGTGCATCACAACTCATGGACCCTTTATGATTGACTTTCATGCTGTAGACAGCAGATGCAACAATGTAACCTCAGGCAGCAAGAATATCCTGAAGGGACATTAACAATGTCTTCATATGAGCACGCTCATCTCTGTTGCCCCTACCTCAGTGCACCACAAGTCATGGAACCTTTATGATAGAATCTTTTGTGTATGATTTCAGATCTGGTGCCCCTACCTAAGTGCACCACAAATCATGGACCCTTTATGATTGAATCTGTGTGTGTGGTCCGATGATCACTGTTGTAGTTGTTGCCAGCACCAACCATTCCTCGAGGGCTGGCTTACACTCACCCCAACTGCATTCAGCACAGGTGTCACTGGACATGTGACCATGGCATTAAAAAGGGGCTGGGCACACATGCCCATACCCAGTTCCACTATCTATCTAACAGTGTCTGTGTGTTCCTTATGTATGCAAGATGGCCCCGGATCATATCCCGATCCCTAAAATTTAACAAACGTGTGATCAGAGTTCTAGGTGGCGCCCCTGGTTTTGGGGGGGGGCCAAGGGAGCGGTGGGACCGTTCCACCACGAACATCTTGGAGAGTCGAAGGCCCGAGAGGGCCGTACTGATCCATTCCTCCAAAAATAAGTCCACCGCCGGACCCTCTGCCTTCTCCAGAAAACCCACAAAGCAGAGATTGTTCCTCCTTGAGCGCCCCTCAGTATCTTCTGCACTATTCTCAAGGTGAGAAGTATGCTTTTGAAGTGCAGACACCGTCGCTTTCAAGTGTTAGACTTTTGTCCACATGGAGGTCAGGTCTCCCTCTGTGGTAGTGACACAGTCTGCCACCTTCTGCAGGTCCAGGCGCAGGTGATTTATGTCCATCGCCATGCCGTCCATTTTTTATTCTAGTGCCGCTCGCGAGTCTCTAATGGCCTCTAGGATGTCAGCCTTATCTTGGGCCACTGATCCCTGTGGCGGTCCCTGCTCAGGATTCGGCCTGCTGCGCTCCATCGATGGCAGCCCTGGTACTGTGTACTGCACAATTTTGCTTGTTTGCGCTCCACAAAGTGGTCTGTCCCTCCCCATCTCCAGTGGGGGCCTGCCAGAAGGCACCTCCGAGGTTTTTCACAGCGCTACCCCCGACACTGAACTCTGACGCAGGCCAGGCCAGACCCGGGAGGCATATGCGTAGGCCGCTCACCACTTTCAGCCCACTGGGTAGTCTGGTGTCACTCAGAGAAGAAGTCCACTAGGCACTCCATCCCAGGCCCCAAGACGCCCCAGGGTCGCTGCAAGAGTCGCCATCCAGCAGGGGTCCAGCTGCGGCTCCAGCGTCTTCTTATCATGCACTTATGGTGGTCCTCGCATCAGTCTCCATTGCGACATCCGCCAGCACAGGCTGTCTCAGGAGTACAGGAACCAGCCCCCCTTAGCAGCTCCTCCGCACGCGGAGGTCTACTTCCCTTCAATCAACAGCCTGGCCACATGCAATTTACGTGGTCGTCCACCGTCCTCCCCAAGTGAGCTCACTGCTAGAACCGGTCAGGGTCGCCCTTCTCAGGTCTTGTGTCCAGAAGCAGTGTGCCTTTGGGTGCCGTCAGCAGCACATTCCCCCAGCTGACCAATCCTTTTAGACCCCTGGATCTAGGCCTCGGGCCTTCGCCGGCCCCTCCGTGCCAGTATCCTCATCTGGTCCTGAATCTGATAATCTTGAGGTGCAAGGCCCTAGTCTCCTCCTGAAGGGTCTCTCGTGAAGGATCAGTAAATACTGCTATCCGGTTCGTGGATCGCGCCGCTACAGGCAGTGACGCCACCAGGAGGAGCTCCGCAGCATGGGCCCACCACAGCCCTCTAAAGCCCCGTGGTCATGTAGGATCTGCCCCGGGCCCCTCTTCAGGCAGCAATTTTCAGGCGTCTGAGAGGCCTCACCTCCAGCCCCGCGATCCCCAAGGGCTCTCCACAGTATTGCAGGATCGTCGGGCGGCCGGCAGCCAGGCCGCACTGTTTTGCATGGCAGGGGGCCAACCCAGCACAGGCAGCCAGTGGCAGGCAATCAGGCCAACTTCAGCTGCGCAGCCATTTCGCAGATAGTGAGGGTGCCTTCACCTTCAGGGAAAAAGACCGGTTTCTAGGTCCACCGGCAAGCCGATCTGCATACGGTTCCAAAGCACTGGACCAGGGGGAGTTCCGACCCTCTTTTGTGCGGGGATGATCAGTAATCTGCCAGGATTTGGGAATTTGGGAAGGTTTTCAGCTTACGGGGGCAGGAGCTGCTCTAACCCACGTCTAGCTCGCCATAAGTACAAGCCACGCCCCCACCAGTAAGTTTCTTTTACAGTTAATATTGTTTTAGAGATCCCTTGATGTATCAGACCCTCTCCCAGATGTGCTTCGTATATCAAAGCAACTCTATGTTTCCTGTTTGGAATTACCCTATCCCCCACTCCAGGGATTCGAGCAAAAGGAACAGAGTTTGCATCAATTATATATGAGCTTTTCTTTTTTTTGTTATGATGACAAGGTCCGCGCACTGTAAGCACACTGAGAGAGGTCCGTAAGCACACCGTTAAAACTACGAGCGCTCACCCCCAAAAGTTTTTTTAAATTTCAAAAACGTAATATCTACGTATTTTAATGTTAATTCTCAAGGTAGGTAATATCTGGTACAATGAAGAAAATGGGGTAAATTATTTTTAAAGCAATTACGAATCTCGCGATGGTGCGTATTACGTAAGCGGACTAGAAATGCATCCTAAGCGCTACGTAAGCGCTCCGTAAACGCTCTGTAAGATTACGTCCAGCCATGTGACCTTAAAACAAAAGATTCTATTGGTTTATAATACTTCCTACTACAATTATAGAAAGACCCCTCCCATGTTAATCATTCTTCTTTGAACTTCAGAGAAGAAGCATCTTTTTTCTTCAGCTCCTGGGCTTTAGAGAAAGAATTCCAAATGGCTGCACGTCCAGAGAAATCTGATTCTTCATCTACATCTGAAGAATTTGTACCAGAAGAGCCAAGGCCTACAAAAAAAAAGAAATCCATTGTGTGGAAATTTTTCACCTTTCCTGAACATTTAAAGAAAGTGAATGCCCCACTAGTGACATGTAAAATATGTCAGACTGTTTTATCAAGGGGTAATGAGAACAGAAAATACTCATTTGGAACTTTCAGCATGGAACGCCATGTAAAGAACATACACCCCACCAATTGGGTGAGAGCTGTAGTGTGAAGGTCAGAGGAGGAGCAGGGCTCTGCTCCCAGCACATCATCGGCACCACCATCAGCACGTCCATCTGCTATGGTTCCAAATTTACAGCCTGAATTCCGGAATCTCATCTTGCGGTGGATACGTTGCAATGCACTAATATCTTATGGCCAACAGTCCATCGAAGTAATTATGGAAAAGAGTAGGAACCACAAATGCCACCATTCATTTTTTTTTCACTTATTTGTTCCTGTTGAACAATTGTTTTGTTTGAAAAGTTCTGTTTTTTTACTGTTTTTGCACAAAAACAAAATTAAAAAAAACTGTTCTTTTCAGAACTACCTCTACTGGTCAAAAAAAGAACTATATTTCTATGTTTGTATGTAGAAGTTTGTCATAGTGAATGTCTAGTGCAAAACTATAAGGATGTGGTACAGCATAAATCTATAGGGTGTTTACCTATAGTATACTGTACTACTTTTGAAACTCTGAAATGTAGCATATGTATATAAATATGTTACAACTCTGTGCTTCAATTTGCACTATTAGTGATAGAGCATGAATGGGCACGCTCATGACGAGCTCAGCTTGTCATGAGCTACAGTGCTCCGATGCTCATGACAAAATGAGCTCGTCATGGCCTGTGGAAAGCTCGCACGCTGGGGTAATTCCCCTGCTGTGCTGAGAGTTCCATGGAAACGGGCGTGGCCGTGACGAGCTCAGCTCATCATGAGTGCCGGAGCACTGTAGCTCTATGCTTCAAGTTGCACTATTAGGGAAAGTGCGAGAATGAATTTATATGTATTAAGGGCAGTTTTATAATCCCTTTGTGTGTCTTTTACACAACTATTGCATCACATTTGTGATGCAGCGGTGGTACAAAAGATGCACCATAAAGTATGGTTTTTAAAAACTGATATACTTGCAAGGTGCATCATATTGTAAAACTATGCACCAAAAGGAGGCTTTCCTGTATACATGGAAAATGTTCTGGTGCAGGAACGCCTCCTAAAAGTGAATACGTGAAATTAATATTATTTCATTAAGTCACTTTTGCACTTATAGGAGTTTCGCAACTCAGTTTTCGATGATTAATCAAATGTCCTTTTCTTTGTTTCACCAGACATCCTTCAGATCCAATCACAGCAGATACTTCTTTATTGAAATCTTCTGTATGATTCTTCTTAAAAGTATAGCTTTGCAGCACTTCATATAGACAAACGTTCTCCAGATGATTACTTCTATTTGGATAGGATGTATCCAACATATTTGTCTTCAAAATATCTGTACTGTTTGGTTATTTTGCTGCTAAATACTCAATTTCTTGTACAGAGTTCAAAAATCGGTTTCATGTTGCAGCAAGACCTAGACTCACCCAGATGATTGTCCTAGATTTGGCATATAGACTTGCAGATGATAAACGATCTGAACATTCATATGCTCCAATTTCTCGATGAGACAACATCTTCAAACTGTAGCTGAACAATTTCTTACTTAGGCTCTTTTCATGAAAAATTTCCTCCCACATTTCCTTTAGTTCTGTCTACTCAGATTTAGTAATGTAAGACGTTACATATCGAGCCAGGGCAATGGAGTTGTCTGCAACATATTGAATATCCAGGTTAGCATTCCACATGGACAAAATGACTGGGTTATAGTCATTTCTGTATTTGGACTCTTCATTTCTTCTTAAGTTGTAGGTATTTTTCTGTGATTTTCTTGTAACAGTATGTCGCAAAGATGACATGAAATTGTTTACTCTTCCTTTTGATAATACTGGTCGTGGAAATCCAAAACGCCATTTTGTGTAAAACTTGTCCTTAGATTTGAACTTTCTACAACAGTTTTTTCCACAACAATGGCTTTAAAACCGTAAGCCTTGATGTCTTAAATTGTTTTCTTCTGTACTTTTCAGAACAGCACATGTAGAATACTGTTCAATAAAACTCATCACTGTGTCATCCGAATCTGTTCCAAATTCGGGAGCATCTTTGATCCATAGCAGCATACGTATGTGAGGAGCACCTCTTGCTTAATACTCCTTTCTCCAATAGAAATCCAAAACCTCACCAAGAAGAGGATTTTTTTTGTTTGTGATAAAAGACATCATAGCTTCAAATCTATGATTGAAATACCTGCATACATTAACTGGATCCAAAAAGCACAGTACTCCAGGTGTCTTCAATTCTATATTTTCTATGTTTACATTTGCCTCTCGAAGAAATTCAAGTAAGTCTTCCCAAGCATACTCAGCACAGATAAGAGTAAGAAACCATGTAGGAGTTCCTAAGTTTCTTAGCATACATTTCAATTCCCAATGATGACGGAACCAATACTCGTTAGTACCACGCTGACAAGCCATGAGATTAATTAGCTGAGAATCCAAAACAGTGTCTTTCTGTTGGACTTTGTCCATAAAGTCCATTGCCGAAACATTCTGCAGATGTACTCCACTTTTTAGTATATGGTTCACTGCATAAGAAAGTCCAGACAAGTAACTCTCAAACAGAAGATGAAACAAATATGGAATGCATTGGTGAAACCTTGCATCTTCCGCCTATAATCTTGATGTCCGGTATTCAGATGCAGGAATTTTCACAGGTCGGTCATCATATCTTCCACCTACACCTGTTGGAAATAACTGAGGAAATCAACGAGCTTCCAAGCTTTCTTCCCACACACTTATAGGACTTCCTTTTGCTTCTTTCATTTGAAATAACTCAATAGCTTTCCCTATTACTTCTTTGGAATGCAGAGGATGAACACTATAATTTTCATAAATGTGTTCACTTCTGGACACATCCACTTTTTCAATTTGCCCAGCTGACAAATCACTGTCGTCTTCTACAGTTGTTTCCTCTTCTCCTACATATACATTTTTGTAGTGCTGATTGTTTTTTACCAAATACCACGTTGCCTTTTTGACTTTCCTAACACCCACTAATTCTTGCCAGATTTTCTTACTCTTTATAGCAACGCCATTAACTAGAATAACTAGAGGTTCCTCTTCCACTTTCTCTACACCAATTGTGTCAATAATTTTCTTAAAATCTAGAGGCAAATAAAAAAATCTTCCCTTTAATTGTCTCTGTAAATCTGAAGGAGGCAATTTCCCTGTCTTAGGCTCCATGCGAACAATAGCCGGAAATGGATGCACAGATTGAATCAGAAAACACTCATAGGTATTTAAATCCGTCAAATCAGAAGGAATCTTTACCAACTCAAGATTATTATGCACATCTCTAGCAGGCATTTTGTTATCATTTAATTTATTATAACAATATTTACATATACGATGATCAGAACCCAAATCAAAACAATTCTCTACCAACAAATAAGTTGCAAAATCCTTCCACTCATTATTATTTTCCTTTTCACTTTTTATATATAAATCAACTAACCTAGACTGATTTTTATAATGAGTTCGTCGACAACACACACAAAATAAATTTGGCTTTTCACTTGAAATGCCCTTAAACTTTGTAATTTCTGTACTAAAATTCTGTATATTTTCATTCACATTGCCTTCAATTACTGTATCAGTTTCTGCACTGTCCTCTTTTTCGCCAAAATAACTAAACTCAATTTCTTCACAAAAGTTCTTTACATCTAATACAGATCCATGCAAAAGAGCACTGTTTAACTGTTTTAGCTTAAGTGCTGGACTTTTTGCATAATACAACCTTCTCACTAATTTCCTCACTTCAGTATGATGCACTGCTAACATCCTAAAATGGTGAAAAACACTCTGACATACTTTTCTAGAAAGACAAGCCAGTGAATGCCCTTGCAAAACTGTGTTTTCCCTCAGTTTGCAAGGATCTAATTCTTGCAACATCTTCATCTTTTGTTTGAGACTTTTCTTAGTATATTTACCTAAGAAGTTGCAAAACAAATCAATTGAATCCTGTCGCACACTACAAATACTACTAGAATTCCAAGTGTACACCGGAGTCTTAGGACATCTCCTTAAAACTTCATCAGCTAACACCTCTTCTGCATTTCTAGACACAATTTTCTCTTTTTCAATTGGACAACCGTCCTTCATCTCATATGCTCAACCACTGATGTCAACTGCATGCAACAAATCATTAGTCTAAAAGTAAGTCTCTTCATTAAAAAATGGCTCACAACTTGAACTATGCTTCCATTCTCCAAAAAAATCACAAAAATGAGTCCTATTAATTACTCTTTTCCACTTACTTTTTGCTTTCAAAACATTGATTGCCTTGTCCAGTGTACGAATTCTATTGATTACTAAAATGTATAATTTTTTTTTTACTTCAAAAGCCTGATCAACTGTCCTATCTATACTTTTCTTTTTCTTGTAAAAAACTGTTTTCCTTTTACAAATATTTAAATTGTTTAATAAATTTACAGCAACTCTGTTACAAAACATTCGTCTACGAATGTCAATGAACTGATTTTTGCATCTATTACTTTAGACAATATTATCTCCATCTACATTTCCAACATTTATAGGGGGGCTCTGCTTTTTCTTTGTAGTTACAGAAGATTTTTTTTTCTTTTGCACACTCTCCACATTTTCTTTTACGTTGGGTTAATTTCCTTATAAAATCTTTAGTTGGCTTACCAGGAGCATTCTTCTTTTTCTCTGAACATTGTTTTTTGGATAAATCTTCTAATTGTGTTTTCTTGGACAATAAAGCCTGTTTATATTTTCTTCTTTTTACATCATTAGAAGGCATATTGCTTTTTCTCTCTGTAGATAATTATAATCTGTTGTGAAGAAAAAATAACATGTTATAGACCACTACTAACATACTACATAGCAATTAGAATCACTAAATGATATAAACACTGGTTTACTTCATAAGTAAGTTTAAAACACAGCAACTGTGTCTGACCAGAGTAGGAAATCATGCAGTGGTACAGGCAGAGGGGACATGGCACAGGCAGAGGCACATATGGCGCAAGCAGAGGGTTAGATGGCACAGACAGAAAAAGAGATGGCGTAGGCAGAGGGCGAAATGGCGCAGGCAGAAGGTAAGATGACAAAGACACAGAGAGAGATGGTGCAGGCAAAGGGTAAGATGGTACAGGCAGAGGGGAGATGGTGCAGGAAGAGAGGAGAGATGGTACAGGCACAGGAGAGATGGCACAGGCGAAGAAAGAGATGGTGCAGGCAGAGGGTGAGATGGCGCAGGCAGGGAGAGAGATGGCGCAAGCAGAAGGTGAGATGGCGCAGGCGGAAGAGGAGATGGTGCAGACAAAGGAACACATAGCGCAGGCAAAGGGTGACATGGCGCAGGCAGAGGGAGAGATGGCACATGCAGAGGGAGAGATAGTACAGGCATAGGGGAGATGGTGCAGACAGAGGCAGAGGGATAGTGCAGACAGAAAATACATTCCATTTCAAATTAACAGCACTATTTGTATACCAGCATTTAATGAAACCATGAGAAACAATATAAAAAAAAGAGTACCCTATAAGCAAAGAGATGCAAACTCTGAGGAGACACAGGTGACATTATAGAAAAAGGCGCGAATATAATTCTTTAATTATGAAAAACACTCAGTGTGATCCTAATCAAAAATGTTAAAGCCATACATTTTACTAAAAAACATATAGCACAGTAAATTGTTTAAAACACAGAGCACAGCCCCTATAAATCAGCACTACATTACAATGCAGAAACCTGACTCATTTCCAAAATACATTTCCAATATGCACCATTCGTTTTTTGCCAGCATTAAATACAAACATGATACACAATACACAGTTGAAGGGGGACTCTTCCTAGTAGTGTTGTATAAAGACAACAAGGGTGCAAACAGAGGCGAGAGATGATGTAGGCAGAGGGGAGATGGTGCACGCAAAGGTAGAGATGGCGCAGGCACAGGGTGAGATGGCGCAGGCAGAGGGAAACATGACACAGACAGAGGGTGACATGGCACAGGCAGAGGGACAGATGGCGCACACAAAGGATGAGATGCCGCAGGCAGCGAGAGAGATGGCACAGGCAGATGGTGAGATGGCGCAGCAAAAGGAGAGATGGCGCAGGTGGAGGGAGAGATGGTGCAGGCAGAGGGGAGATGGTGCTGACAAAGGGGAGAGATAGTGCAAGCACAGGGGACATGGTATAGGCAGAGTGAGAGATGGCACAAGCAGAGGGTGAGATGGCACAGGCAGAGAGAGAGATGGCATAGGCAGAGGGTGAAATGGTACAGGCAGAGGGTAAGATGACACAGGCAGAGAGAGAGATGGTGCAGGCAGAGGGTGAGATGGCGCACACAGAGAGAGATATGATGAAGGCAGAGGGAGAGTTGTCGCAGGCAGAGAGAAAAATGGCGCAAGCAGAAGATGACATGGTGCAGACAGAGGGTGAGATGGCACAGACAAAGAGACACATAGCGCAGGCAGAGGGAGAGATGGTGCACGCAGAGGGAGAGATGGTTCAGGCAGAGGGATGATGGTGCATATCCAATTTACAGCACTATCTCTATACCCGCATTTAATCAAACCATGAGAAACAATATAAAAAATAAGAGTTCCCTATAAGCAAAAACATGCAAACTGTGAGGAGACACAAGTAAAATTTTAGAAAAAGGTACAAATATAATGTGAAACAAAAAGATTTATTGAAAAAGAGAGGAAAGAAAATAAACACTGTTTAAGAGAAAGAAAGACAATGAGAGAGAAGAGACAGTGAAAGAGGGAAAGTTAGTAATTTCCACATTAGAAGACATTGTTATTATTAACTTAAACTGCTCAACATATATCCCCTTTCAAATTAATAACTCACCTTTAGAAATGCTTTGGAAGATTT
Organism: Lissotriton vulgaris; assembly: GCF_964263255.1. Classification (NCBI taxonomy): domain Eukaryota; kingdom Metazoa; phylum Chordata; class Amphibia; order Caudata; family Salamandridae; genus Lissotriton; species Lissotriton vulgaris. Next base: position 2,073,497,671 of record NC_141685.1, on the reverse strand, counting down.
ACAACAGTGGCAATGACACACCAGATTTTCTTAAGCAGAATCTCTGAAATGTACCTCAGACACTGCAACCAAAAATGGCACTGATTGCCTCTCATTCTTCACACATATCATTTGTCCTTAACCAATCAAATTTGTTCCCACAAACATTCAAAACTAAACTAACATTTTAATTGGTTCTACATTTCAACACTATCAAACTCACATAATATTCAAGCATTCCCCCTCTGCTCTTTCTACCTGTTACCATGGTAACACTCCACAGAACACCAAACTAAGCTCACAGTTGAAAAGTTCATCATACAATGTTGCAAATAAACTCAGCAAGGGGGTTTGACCTCTCAATACACCAGATTATCCTGTGCAATGCACCTTTCAATGACCTTTTCTCAACCATTAGCATGACTTCTTTCATAAAACAGAAGAATACACCCTAGCTTTGAATGTTCAACTTTCAGAAATTACCAATCATTTCTTTTATTTCAAATGCACTGAATCTCTTCCACATTTTTTTCTAGACTCCTGCTTCTCAAACTGCCATTTCATTTAAAGAGCCCATCTGAGTACAACCAGATCTGCCTTCAAAATGCCTAGAGTTTGGATAGTAGGACACAGTTTTATTTTCTGGAGTGAAAGGTATGCAGCAAATACATGCTTTCTCAACCTTGATTTACCAAATATGGACATTATGTGGATTGGCCAGAGAGGATTGAGATGTCACCAATTGATGCCATTGGTACAATCCTTTTTGCATTTGCCACACTCTGACCTCATAATTGTGCACTTTGGTGGAAATGACCTAGTCACTTTGACTGGGGTAGGTCTGGTAATACTATTAAAGGACACCTTTGGACAATTGATGTCCCTTTTTCCACAAACTGCCTTTGTATATTTAAATATATCCCAAAGGCAAAAATGGAAATGGTCCAACCAATTTAGTCCGCAAATTGAGAAAGCAAGGAAACATGTGAATAAATCTGTTTCTGCTTTCCTCAGAGACTATGGCATGGGTTCTATATACCACAATACCTTGCGTTACAACATGCAAGGCATCTATAGGAGAGATGGTGTACATTTCATATATGAGGGGAACAGAATCTTCCTCTGTAACATGAGACTCTGCATCGGTACATACTTGTAGATACAAAGAAACACACAATAAACACAACAGCTCTTTTTAGAGCCAACTAAAATCTAAACCCTCAAATTTGATTTTAAACTTTATTTTTTCATTAGTTTTTACGGAGGTGCATGCACCGTGCGCGCACCCCGTAACATTTCTTTTATAAAAAACATTTTTTTTAACCTTCGGGGGTCCTTCATGGATCCCCTGAGAAGGCCTAGGGCATCAGGAAGTCTCTACCATGCCCCCTTTTCACGTTCTCAACTTTCATTTTTCACTCCTCTGAAACTACACAAAATGGCAGCTGAAGAGTGCTTCAAAGAGGGAGAGTGAGAGAAAGGGAGCAGGAGATAGAAAAGGTGAGTAAAATGCTGAGAGGAAGAAGTAAAGCAGGGTAAAGGGAGTAAAAGTAACAGAAATGGAGTGATGGTGAGAGAAAGGGTATGAACATAAGAAAAGGGGGATAAAAGAAAGTGAGGGATGGGGAGAGAAAGAGAGAGAAGTGCAGTGAAGGGATGGAGGGAGTTACAAAACTGGATTGAAAAAAGGGGACTCAGGATTTCTATAAGGGAAGGAGAGTAAGTGACTGAGAGTGACAGAAAAAAAACGTAAAAGAGAACAGATGTCAGATACACACAGAAGGTATAGTGGGAGAAAGGGAGTAACTGGAAGTATAGTGGGAGAAAGGGAGTAACTATAAATAAACTTACAATGTAACACAAAAATGTTGCACTCTATACTATAAATCTCACTTTATACCACATTCACTTGGCTACTACCTCATAAATTACAATTACAAATAGAAAAAATTCTCAAATAATTTTTGATTACTAAATATAAATTTATTCTTCTGAATTTTCATGATGTAAAATCACTTCCAACATCAAATCATCAGGAATTTCTTCTTCGTAAGTCTGCAAACATGATTCTTCAAACTCTATCATCTCCAAACATTCCAGAAATTCACTGTCCAAAGACTCATCAAAAAAGTCACTTGTTTCATCTCCTCCACTAAGTTCTTCTTCATTAGTGTTGTCATAAAACGGAACATTCAAATCTTCTAAGAAAGTAGTAGTAGTAGATTTCCACTGTCTCCTCATTGCGATCCATATTTTTAAAAATAAACACTTTAATGAACACTTTAATTTATCATTTTTAGTAATACATAATTATTAACAGCAGAACTGAGGCACAAGAAAGCAGCAAAAGAAACGTGAAAAACATGCAAAGGGGGCATGGTAGAAACACCCTGACCCAGTAGGTCGCCCAGGGGGTCCCACAAGAACCCCCTAGGCAAAAAACTTTTTTTTTTAAATGTCGCAGTATACGCGTAAGGTACGCGTACGCTGTGAAAAAGAAGAAAAAAAAAATGAAGCCCGCTTTATTGTTAATTAGCCCCTGGGGTCCAAATCCCGGGGGGAATGTTTTTATTTATAATGGGTGGTCCAAGGGGGGGCCCACTCCTCTGACCAGGCCTTGGCCGGAATCCTCTTTAATGAGATAACCACACCCTTGTCATACATCATGGACAAGACCTGGAAAGAACTCCCCCTCAGCATCAGATGAACCCCACACCGAAAGCATTCAGGAAGAGCCATAACACCTGCCTTTTCGAATGATGAAAGCTGCACAAATCCCCCCACATACTCCCCCAGTGCTTGGAAATCATCACAGGTGAACAGTGAGGTCTATACATCTCTAATTGATTAATTCATACTCCACCATAGTTTCTGTTTGAGTGTTATGAACAGGCCCTGCCATTGCTTTGGCTGTCTGTAACTCTTAAGGGTAGTGAAATAAGCAGTACTACCTTCTTTAATATACACAGAATCTCTGAGATTGGTTTGGTTTGGCTTCATGTCTGAGAGCTACTTTTAGGGTGCTGGTGAGCTACCAGTAGTTCCCGAGCTAGTAGACTGAGACTCCTGGTATATATAGTGAGTGGGGAATTGTAGTCCTGAAGCATGACTGTAAAGGTTATTACACCACAAAATGCATAATACATAGCACTTTGAATCAGTGCATTCCCTAAAGCCTGCCTCACTTCATGAGTACTTGCTTTCTGAGTGAATGATTACATTAATATACAGAATTAAAGAGAATTAAAAAAAAGTTTTAAAAAAAGGGAAGTTACTAGAATAATAAGGCAAAAAAAGGGGAATGGTTGGTAATACTTCTATTAAAAAAATAGTAACCTATAGAAATGCTTTGATAATAAAAACGAGTTTAAATAAAGCATTTTAGAAATTATATGAATGTTAAAAAGTATGGAAAGAGGCACATTTACATCAACACGTGAAACGCTAAAACAGTGAAATGAGAACACCTGTCATCTGAAAAACGTGACTTAATAGTGGGAGGAGCAATACATTGATCCCATAGACTGTTAAGTAACCAAAAAGTATATAAACCACACCCGTGGGATGACTAGTTTAGTTTCAGAGAATCAATACGGGCGAAGAAACTACGAGCAAAGGAATGATTCAGAACTGCGGAAACATCTTTAGATTATCTTTCATTTCCTCAGAGAGTACATATTGTGGATGTATATTTAAAAATGCATAAAACCGTATGTCAAGTCAAAAGTCAAGTCAAGTCAAAAAGGCTTTCTTTCGATAACAATTATCATAAAAGCTTCACATAAAATACATTGATTTATTTGAAAAGCAAAAAATAAAAAGGGGGGAAAAACAGGAGTACACAGAGTTTGGATACAGACAATATTAAAAAGTTTCAGTATTCATATAAAAGAAGCATTTCATAAATTATTTAAAAAGGAATTAAACAATTAATTTAAGCCTTTTAGCTCTGATAGACCAGGCCCGTGATAAAAACGAAGCAAGAATACAAGCATACATGGTGACACTGTCAGACATTAGTATGCGTAATGCCTCCGCATGACACCAAGTGCCGAACTGGCGGCATAGATGTTTAAGCCATTTCTTCCTTGGTAAGGCATACTCTCCACATTCGAAAATGAAATGTGCCACTGTCTCTGGTCTGTGCAGGCGGTTTCCACCATGATGAAAAGGCATGCAGAGGAAGAGTTCCTGCTCTAAATTTAAAGTAAAGGGCCCTATCAAAAGGTTTCTCAATAATGTCTAAATAGAGTTCCTGTATTGGTAGGTCCTTGAATTTCAGAAAGTCCTCAGTGAGTCTGCCCAGTGAACCATTAGTATTCCGTTGTGTCGCAATCCAGTTCCAATAAAGATTCTTGAGGGTTGCCTTTGGAGGAGAAGATCTATTTGACCAGGCTTCATTAAGACCCAAGTTGGATAGCAAAGTTTTCATTATGGTCGGGATGCCTGTTACCCCCTCCCAACACAATCCCCAAGGATGGGAAGACGGACGCAGTTCGGAACTTTTGAAAGGCGGGAGGGAGTGACCCCCCGGCCGTATTTATTAAAATATGAAACAAAATTAAAACTAGCCGAGTCTAACATCCTGCAAATGCATACTTTCTAAATTAAAATTGTACATCCTAGCATTACGGGCCAACGGCAGGGTCACAACCGGTGTCAGATCCCTACTACGAGAACTCTCCCCCTCACGGTGTGAGGGCGGCCGCGCAGAGGACTGTGCCCTCTGTGCCAACTCCAATTTCCCTTGTCTTGCGGGGGCCCCCATTTAACTCGACGCCATCTTAAAGGTCGTCCGAGGACCCGTGTGGGGTGTCTGTAAGAAGGCAGCGTGGACCCCCCTCCCACCCCACACTGTCTATCACATCCGCCGTCGCGGATATCCGGGCCCCGGGAAATTCGTAGGAGGGGCATGTAGCCGCCTCCTCCCCTGGAAGGGGCCTATGGCCGTCTTCCCTTAGGCGACCCATACTTAGTGGGTGCCGCCTCCCCGTGGGAGGGGCCAATGGCCACCTCCCCCCCGGGCGCTCCCATCCATAGTGGGTGGCGCCCCCCCCTCTAGGGACCTTGAAATTACTGCTCACCGATCATGACCTTACCGCCCGACCAAAAAATAAATACGACATTTGTTTACCTAATAAGGAAGAAAATGTATACTGTATATTGCAATATTTGCCAATACTACTAGATATTCATCACATCACTAAACTAGATCGTTATCATTTCGCTCAATCGAGGCCGAAGACATTACCAAGCAAATACTTTATTGCAATACTAACATTGCCATGTTGTTTTCCACAAAATAAAAAGGGGGAAAAAAGGCTGTTATCAACGCAAATCACTTTATTGCAGTACTAACGCTGTCATCAGGGGCTGGTGGGTGGGTCAAAATTGCTCCTTGTTCCGTCGAGGGCTCACGTGCAACGAGTGGGTGCAGCTTCGAAGCACAGGAACAAGAGGGTGCTTCTTCGGATTCCTGCTCTCTTTATTCCTCCTCGGGAGGGCGTGTACCCTCCTCCGGTACACCTCCTGGGCCTGGCCAACGGTGTAGGTGTCTAGGACAACCCCTCTTGGGCGGGAAAAAGGCGCGCCCCGGCTACGCCGCTTCGGGCATACCAGCCGTGACACGCCCCCGCCCAAAATGGTTTCCCGGGGGGATCCGGGCCCCCTACCATACTTCTGGGGGACCGAGTGGTCGCCCCTTTCCATATGGCCGGGATGCCTGTAACCCCCTCCCAACACAATCCCCAAGGATGGGAAGACGGACGCAGTTCTGAACTTTTGGAAGGCGGGAGGGAGTGACCCCCCCTGGCCGTATTTATTAAAATATGAAACAAAATTAAAACATTAAAATAATAGTTTCATATCATGTACAATTTTCATTTATTACATTTTGATGAAGACATGTTCTTTGGCTAACCTTAACAAATCTCTAGTACAAAAGTTTTCCTAGCCGAGTCTAACATCCTGCAAATGCATACTTTCTAAATTAAAATTGTACATCCTAGCATTACGGGCCAACGGCAAGGTCACAACCGGTGTCAGATCCCTACTACGAGAACTCTCCCCCTCACGGTTTGAGGGCGGCCGCGCAGAGGACTGTGCCCTCTGTGCCAACTCCAATTTCCCTTGTCTTGCGGGGGCCCCCATTTAACTCGACGCCATCTTAAAGGTCGTCCAAGGACCCGTGTGGGGTGTCTGTAAGAAGGCAGCGTGGACCCCCCTCCCACCCCACACTGTCTATCACATCCGCCGTCGCGGATATCTGGGCCCCGGGAAATTCGTAGGAGGGGCATGTAGCCGCCTCCTCCCCTGGAAGGGGCCTATGGCGTCTTCCCTTAGGCGACCCATACTTAGTGGGTGCCGCCTCCCCGTGGGAGGGGCCAATGGCCACCTCCCCCCCGGGCGCTCCCATCCATAGTGGGTGGAGCCCCCCTCTAGGGACCTTGAAATTACTGCTCACCGATCATGACCTTACCGCCACAGGCCGGATAGTTGACCGGCTATCCGGCCCCCCCACAAACTCCTACCAAAGGTCATGTTATTACAAACCCCTTAACCATGCTAAGAAGTCTCCTATGAGTAAGACATTCCCCTCCCGGGACATATGGACCCAATCATCGAGATACATGTGATCCCCCCGAATACATCCATGCGGAATACAGTGCAACTGCGCCGAGCGAAGCAACCTACTAAGTTTGTTATTGACCTTCTTTACTGAATGGTTCAGTGCTGGCACCGAGAGGCCCCCCCGCCACACCTTTCTGGGAATCATGTGGGACCATGCTATTGTGCACCCCGGGATCCTTTTCGCCAGCCAGCTAACAGTAGATAGAACTCGCTCGAGTAGTACTCGCCGACCGAGTGTCACCAAGTCATTGCCCCCCAGGTGTACTATGATTACAGATGGTGGTGACCTCTGCCGCCCTAACAGTTCCTCGACAAAACATTGAAACTGGTCAATACAGAGCCCGCCCCTTCCGTGGAAGGTCACTCTGTACCCGTATTCCCCAGCTGTGTGAATCACGTCACCTGCTTTGAATACGTCCCCGGCCCGTCTCACGTATGAGTGGCCCACGACCCACACCACTCTGTCCTCAGCCGGTGATCTCTGACCGCTGGTCCCCAGGTGCCGGGACGACTGCACAGTCCGCCCCGCATAGTATGCTCGCGAAACTGAAAACCAAACAGAAGACAAGAAGCATGAGTGCATGACATTGGCTTCACAACATGTGCAAACGCACATACCTTTTATAACAGTTCGAGGACCATCGTCCCAGTTGTTTCACTTTCTCAACACTCTGACCCCTGGCTGTAGCCTCTGTAGCAGCCCCTATCCGAAAGGAATGGGTCCCGAATTTGCCGGGGTCCAAGCCCGCTGCTGCGATTGTCATTGTTAGCACCCTCTGAAACTGAAACCTCGTCAGTGGGGTGGCGTCGATGTGTCTCAGCAGGCTCCGCCCTTTGCGCCAAATATTCCTCAATGCACTTCACCGGGCACATGGGGGACCCGCGCATGCGCTGGACAACAATACTGTCTCCCCTAGCACTCTGATCAGTCTTGGACTTGGCTATTGTGACCACCATAGAATCACCCTTAATCAGAATGCAATCCCGACACAGACCTCCCTCCACATCTTTCTTGTTTCTTGCCACCAGCTCGCTCACCCACATAGCCCCATGGAATGCTAATGCGAAAGCGGCCCGGAACAGCACTGCCTCGAACTGGGAGGAACATGTCGTGGGGAGCATCGACATCAGCAGGGACAACCTGTCTAACCCGATCGGGCGCCTCTCGTCCACTCTGCGACCCTCAAGGCGTTGCCAACCACAAAGGGCTTTCTTTACCAAAAAGGACGATGTCGGGTCCTTGATACCATGCGCCTGCGCCATGAAAGAAATGGCGGCCCGGTGCCTTTTGGCCGTTGCCGCTGATCGGCCTTCCCTGTGCAGTGCTACTAGAAACTTCAGCACATTATCCTCCTGACCCCAATTGTCCCCCCTGTCGGACCCAAAAATGTACAATAGGAACGAAACGCTCCTTCGTATGCCTTCCTTGTCCTGGGGGCTAAGCTTGCTGCCACGAGGTCCTGTAATCCGGGGCACCGAGTAACCAGAGTGCTTCGGGAAATGGTGCCGCCGCTATTTCTGCGGAAGGTAGATAATCCCTGAAAGCCTGCATGTGTGAACGAGAGAGTGCATCAGCCGCCTGGTTCAGTACACCTGGCACATGCTTCGCTCTGAATTGCACGTTCAGTCTCATTCAAAGCAGTACAATTTCTTTCAGCAATCTCAATATCCACTTACAGCGTGCTGCCTGACTATTTATACATTCAACCACAGTCATATTGTCGGACCAAAACACCACAGAGCGATCTCTGAACTCATCCGGCCATGCCTTCAGAGCCACAAAAATGGGGAACAACTCGAGGAACCCAATGTTACCTGTGAGGCCGCTGGTGTGCCACCACATCGGCCATGTCTGCGCCGACCATCGACTACCGAAGATGGCGCCAAATCCCACGCTCCCCGCCGAGTCGGTCCACAAGCCCAGCTCGTCCGAAGAAGCTGGTGGCTTGTTCCACACCACTCGACCGTTGAAGTCCGCCAGGAACGCCAACCATATGCGCATGTCCTGGCGAACCTCTGCCGATAGTCTCGTGCGGTGGTGCCCTTCCTTTAGACGAACCATCGCATGTGCAATGGAGCGGGAAAAGGGGCGGGCCATTGGTATCACTCTTAGAGCAAAGTTAAGCTGCCCTACTGCTTGTTGTAACTGGTGGAGAGTCACTTTCTCTTTGCTAATGCACAGTTCCAGGGAAGCCTTGAATTTAGCTACTTTCCCCACTGGCAGACGGAAACATCCCTCCACAGAATCAAGCTCAATTCCCAGAAACTCGATTGAAGTGGATGGTCCAACCGTTTTACCTGGTGCCAATGGCACCCCGAATTCGTTCATGAGAGTGCAAAATTCATGTAAGGCCTGCGCACATGTTGTGTCGCTGGCTGCCCCCAAAAATAAAAAATCATCAAGGTAATGCATAACATGGCTATGGCCAGTGGCCTTGGTGAATGCCCATTCCAGGAAACAGCTGAATTTCTCAAAATAGGCACAAGAGATGGAGCAACCCATTGGCATACATTTATCCATGTAGTAATGACTCTGGAACACAAAGCCTAACAGACGCTGATCCCTTGGGTGTACCGGGAGCAACCGGAACGCTGACTCGATATCAGACTCTGCCATCAGTGCTCCGGGCCCCAGGCAATTCAACATGGCGACGGCATCATCGAAGCATGCGTACCTCACCGAACAAACTCCTGGGTCAATCGCATCGTTCACCGAAAAACCCTTCGGAGCTGACAAGTTATGGATCAGCCTAAATTCCCCAGGGTCCTTCTTGGGAACCACCCCCAACGGGGAACAGATGAAATTAGGTACTGGCGGGTGCCTATATGGGCCAGCAACCCGGCCAAGGGCAACCTCTTTTGCAATCTTCCTCTCGACCACCGCTGGATTCTGCAGAGCCGAGAGTTGGTTCCTACAAAGTAGTTCCCCCCGAAAATCCCCCGCCGGGATGTGGAAACCATATAAGAAGCCGTTCTTCAACACCCCAGCGGAGACGTGATCAGGGTATTCGTTTAGCCAGGGGATCATTGCCATGATATCGACGGGGGTGGGTATCGGTAAGCAATGGACCCCCTCAGACCTGTTTGGCCCCTCCTCTACCCCCTGTATCACTACTCCTGGATCTACACGAACTCTCGGGGTGTGAAGAATTCCCGCAACCTGCACACACATGTCTGAACTTACATGTCCCTTGTGGCCTTGTGCAGTTGCCCCTGTTAAAGTTCCAACAGACCCCTTTCTTACCCCCATTCCCACCATTTCTTGGTTGGTGGTCGCCAGCGGGGCCTGCTCGAAAGGGCGTCGCGGGCTGTTGGCGGGAAGGCCCCGACCCACTCCCGCCTGGCGAGGATGACTTTGTAGCACCCGGCAGGAGCTGCTTCTGCCAAGAGATCGAGTCGAGACAATCCCACGTCAGGGATGAATCGTACTCCTTGGCCTTACGAAACTTCATATCGTAACCCATCCACTCATCGCCCTCATATGTCTCATAAAAATCCATTATTCGTGCCTGATAGCAGGCCAATTCGGTCAAAACCTCGGGCTTACGCTCCCCAATAATTGCAGTAAACATCGCAAAGGCCTTGGCCCAATTTGAGATTGTCTCATCAACCCTGAATCCCGCCATTTTGGCTCGCCACACACTCGGGTGCCACAAATCCTTCTGAGTCTTAACATATTCCATCTCGCGATGGTCAGTCAGCAGAGAAAACATATTCACATACTTATCAGCCCAAATCAATTCTTTTGTGGCCAGCGGTATATGTTGGACCACCTTTTCCCTTCTCGAGGGCAAAGACCCCTCCCTTGCCATTGGCAATGTCTCTTTACCCGGCTCCATTGCTGATCCCGCTGCTTTTTCGACGCCGGTTGCTGTTCCTTCCGAGGTCACCTGTGGGGGGACAAGAGAGAGATTCGCCTTCGCGGCATCTCGCGACTGCCGCAACTGCTGCATTAGTAACTTGGCCTCCGCGGCCGTGTCTCCCGGTGCCGTAGCACCCCCTGTTTTTCTGCCAAGCCATGCGGCCAACTGGGCGGCTAACTCCGGAGGCATATCCTCCTCGCTGGCGGGCGTAACAACAACCGGAATCGGTTGGCCCGCGTCCGGGATCGGTACCGGGCCCTCGACTGGAATGACCGGGCTTGCCGGGGGTAACTCGGGGACCGGGACCTCCCCCCCTGCCGCCCTATTCCTGACCCTTTTACCCCTCCCTGCGGGGACTACTCCCGGCAATGCCGGGCCTATAACCTTCTTCGGTTTACCCGTATTGTTCATCGCTGCCATCTGTTTCTTCATGCTCGCCATATCTTTTATCAGCATGCGAAGCATCTGGTCAGTCCCTGACTTCTTTCCGGCCTTCCTGCCAGGCATTGTTTATCAGATGTTCGATCCTTGTTGCTCAACACGGTCCTGGATCGTAGCCTCGAAGTCGCTGAAAGAGAAACACAAGAATTACAAGTTCTCAAAATTGCTCCTTGTTCCGTCGAGGGCTCACGTGCAACGAGTGGGTGCAGCTTCCAAGCACAGGAACAAGAGGATGCTTCTTCGGATTCCTGCTCTCTTTATTCCTCCTCAGGAGGGCGTGTACCCTCCTCCGGTACACCTCCTGGGCGTGGCCAACAGTGTAGGTGTCTAGGACAACCCCTCTTGGGCGGGGAAAAAGGCGCGCCCAGGCTACGCCGCTTCGGGCATACCAGCCGTGACACGCCCCCCGCCCAAAATGGTTTCCCGGGGGGGATCCGGGCCCCCTACCATACGTTCGGGGGGACCGAGTGGTCGCCCCTTTCCAGTCTCTCAGCCATTTAATTTTAAGCCACCCTGGTAGTGACATGATTTCTGAGAGCCCTTGCGCGTATTTGCCAAGCTCATGAACGCGTGCCCATAGCAAAAGGGGTCGAAACTTTGCTAGGTCATCAATGGGGCGGCATCCTAGATCAAGCATTAGTGGGGTCATGGGAGTACCTTGCGGGAGTGACATAATAGCCCTGCAGAAATTCCTCTCGGATTTTGGAAATTCGTTAGTAATACATGATCCCCATAACTCTGCCCCGTAGAGAGCAGAACTAACCCCTTTGTCTGTGTAGATTTCAAGAACAGCAGCTATGGGTCTGGTTACACAAGAGCGTTGTTCTTTCAGGAGGGCTCCTGTTAGTCTCTTGTGGGTTAGCAGCATTTTGTCAAGGTGTGGGGCTGATTGCATTTTATGAGACAGACAAATGCCTAGGTAGTCAAATACTTCTACCCTCCCTAGAGGTTCTGCATTTAAAGTGGGGAGGCATACTGTTTTTTTGGGGGGGTTCAGCACAAGGTATTTCGTCTTATCAGTATTAATTACCAGGCCCTGTTCAGAACAAAAGGACTGAAAATTGTTCAGCAGTTTTTGGAGGCCTACTGGGAGTTTCGATAACAAAAGCATATCGTCGGCAAAGAGAAGGGTGGGTATGCGCTCTGCAGCCAGGGATGGTTCGTCTGAAGGATGTTTCCGAAGGTGCTCGACCACCCCATTGATATATAGGGAAAAAAGAGTGGGAGCTAAAACACATCCCTGGCGGACCCCTCTCTCGACCGGGATACGGCTAGTTTTTTCACCCTCTGGGCCCCACCTTATCTGAGCAAAACTGTTTTCATGGAGCCTGACAAGCAACGAAAGAATGTAGTGTGGCAACCCCATGTCAGCAAGGACTCTCCAAATGGTCTCCCTCGGTACAAGGTCAAAGGCAGTCTTTAAATCGATAAACGTGAGATAAAGACTGCCTTTGCCTATGACCACCACTTTCCAATACACCATCATCAATCTGAAAGCTTGTTCAACTGTGCCAGTACCTACTCTAAATCCTGGCAAGTATTTAACAAGGACTCCCTGAAGGTATAGATACAATAGATCCTAGGTCAGGGAAAGCAAAATTTATGACAAAAAACAACCTAGGCAGCTAATGTTTGACAATGTAATATACATAAGGACAATTGGCTACTCATTATTATGAAAATACATGTTTTATTTTAAATTTCAATACATATAAAAAACGAATAGCGTAAATATAAGGAAGACAACAAACACAATTTGAATCATACAGTGTCAATACAATTTATACATTTATAACATTTCATGTGAACAAGATTAAAAAGATTAAAACCAATTATTATGAGTGGCAAAATGAGTCTCTACGCGCGTTTCGGCGAACCAGCGCCTTCTTCTGGAGTAGCCACACAACTGGTGAATGATGAAAATATACTGGAGATTTGATAGAGAATTGGTTTGATGCCCAGGTGTTTTCTAGGTTGATGAGAAATTGTAGATCCTGGTTCAATGCAGCTATTCAATTTAATTCCCGCCAGCCGGAGACTTGTCTTAAGTTAATATTTTTTATGATGATTTGATATCATTTTTTCCTTTATACCTGTATATCTTAGGATTTTAAGGAAAGACGCTCCAAAAATTGTGAACATTGAAGTAAATGTCAATTTGTTTAAAAGATCTCCCTGCCCGAAATTTTTCAGCAGAGCTCTTTGTGTAAATAGTTTAAAAGGTCTCCCTGCCTGAAGATGTTCGGCAGAGCTCCAAATGTCCGGCGGCGGGACGGCGAAAAACGGTGCGACTTGATCGTGGGTTTCGTCAGTCAATTTTGCCACTCATAATAATTGGTTTTAATCTTTTTAATCTTGTTCACATGAAATGTTATAAATGTATAAATTGTATTGACACTGTATGATTCAAATTGTGTTTGTTGTCTTCCTTATATTTACGCTATTCGTTTTTTATATGTATTGAAATTTAAAATAAAACATGTATTTTCATAATAATGTGTAGCCAATTGTCCTTATGTATATTACATTGTCAAACATTAGCTGCCTAGGTTGTTTTTTGTCATAAATCCTACTCTAAATCCTGCCTGGTAGTCAGAAAGGATTTTATTTTCATCTATCCAATCCAGTATTCTGACCAGTAGGACCTTGCCGACTACTTTTTGGCTTATGTCCAACAGACTAATAGGTCTATAATTAGACGGATCATCTCTAGCACCTTTTTTAAAAATGGGAACAACCTCCGCCCCTTTCCAAGATGAGGGAATCGGAGCACCCCTACAGATGGCAGCGAGTAGGCAGTGGATACATTTTCCCCAATTCGGGATATCTGATCTCAGCAAGTCCAAAGGAATGCCATCCGGACCAGCCGCTTTTTGGTGCATGATGGTACCTATGGCATACTCCACTTCTTTTATTGTAAAGTCAAATTTTTCGAAGTGGGACTCCCAATTTGTTTGGATCGTAGTTAAGGCCTTTTCTCACCCTTGAGCAACAACGGAAGCATCACTGTTATTAGTGCCAAATTGGCGAGTATATAGCTTTGAAAAATGATTGACCCACGCCTGACTTGAAATATTACATGTTATAAGATCACTGTCTGGTCTATTTCTGGCTCTAATTGTATCCCAGAAACATTTTGGGTCTTTTTTAAAGCTAGCCTCTTTTAGAGTACGCCAGTACTCTTCTTCCCACTCTTTTTTAGCGCATACCAATGTTCTCTTGTGCTCTTTCCTGGCTATCTGATCAGGGGTTGGGATTTGCCTTTAACAGCCTTTATTAAAAGAGACTTTGCCCGTCTCCATGATGATGTATGCATGAGAAATGAAAGACCTTATTTACAAGCCCCTTGCGCCAGTTTTGCGTCACTTTCAACATGAGAAAAGTAACACAAAACTGGCGCAAGAGTCTTGTAAATAAGCCCTAAAGAATATTGTCCTGCATAATGACTTGATCTCTTACCTAATTCTTTCTCATCTCTGAATCATTTTAAAGACCTGTTGATCTGTATTGTAAATCTGATGCAGTAGGCTCTTCCATACAGACACCGCTTGAACTCAAGCCTATAAGACAAATGAAATGTATCAGGCACACTGCACAGGTTAAAATAAGGAAATGTCTTCAACTGTTAATTTGACTTGCAATGATTGACCTCATTTAGTCACATCGATCTAATTTTAAACACTAATTTTCATTTTTGTTTTGCAGATTACCTACTGTATTTCTAGTGGACTCCATATCACATTTTGTATATTATATTGTTTTGTTAAAGTTATGTTTCTAGTTATTTATTGTATTGTTATCTTTAAGTTACATTTCCAGTTATTTATTGTTTTAATAAAAGTGAATAAAAAAAGTATGTATGTCTTTTTTTTTGGGGGGGGGCTAACGGTCCCATATAGAAATTATATTTATAATTTGAAGCATAATTCTGAGGCTAACTCTTTACCAGATCTTTACCAAAGTCTATACCTACGACTAACGGTTCCTATGGAAAAGTTTGAAAACTCCAGCACTGTAACTTTTTTCCAGTTACCAACATAGTGGGTGAACTTCCAACCTCTGTGTTCATGTAAGTGTTCAATGAACTGTTACTATGGTAACAGGCAGAAAGCCGTTTGGGGGTAGGGTTGAAAGGTACTGGCTGTACAAAAAACTTTATTTTAACCCTGGGTCCTGGACAGGACCAACAAGGAAAGCAAAGTAAAACAAAACAGTGTGTACCAGATTTACAAACCCCTTGCACCACTTTCGCGTCCAAGGCCCCCCCTACAAAATTAGAAGTGTGTGGGCCTCAACGACCCCCCTCAAGCCCCCGGAACCACCACCCCCGGAAATTTGTGTATTGCGAGAGACATACTGCGTGACCCTATGCCTAGAGCCCTCGAGAGCTCTGGAGACCGCAACACCCGACAGCCGGCTCATGCAGTGTCCCGGGGTGCTTACCCCCGGGACACTGCTGTTTGCTTTGAGAGGGCGGGAGTCTCATGGTTCCCGCCCTCCCATAGCAGACTTAGGGGTCGATTAGGATCGCGGACGGACTTGAGTCCGTCCGCGACCCCAGAGTATGAGGGAACGTCCGCATGGGCTGCGGCGTTCCCTCATGTGCGATTAGGATGTGACCGCCACCCTGGCGGTCACATCCTGGATATTTAACATTGCGGCGGGTGCTGCTTCAAGCAGCACCCGCCGCAATGTTAAAAGTGCATGTGTAACATTTACATGCACAAAGCGGCAGGCACCGCGCGGTGCCTGCCGCATTGTGCATGTAAATGCTGGGGGGTACCATAGGTACCCCCCATGTGCACCCCCCACCCACCAACACCCTGGGGGCCAGCAACGGGCCCCCAAATCAAAAGTACACATGCTTTTCCACGGCGGAAAAACCGCCGCGGAAAAGCATGTTTTCAAATGCTTCCTAATTTGGCCGGCGGTGTCTGATAGACACTGCCAGCCAAATGAGAGCTTTTCCGCCGCGGTTGTAATCCGACCGCGGCGGAAAAGCAGCGGACAGAAACCAAGACCCACCAGCCATCGTAATGCGGCGGTGGGTCTTTGGTGAGTCCGCAGAGGATTTTCCGCCTCCGCCGGGCCGGAGGTGGCTTCCGCCGGCCCGGAGGAGGCGGAAAATCCTCCATCCTAATCGGCCCCTTAGTTTGCATTTTGAAAGACAGAGCAGAGAAATCTGTTCTCACTTTCAAAATAAAAAGCAGATTGCATTTCCACATACAAGTTAAAGGGAAGCCGGCGGGACTGTGGGGGCATCGTTGCTCCCCTAATGGTCCCCAACATTTTTTTTAAGACCCGGGGATAGGGTCCCCAGAGATATTAGAAATTACTGATAGGGGCTATTTTTTTTACAGTAAAATTACAAGTCGCGCACCCAGCGCAGCGCTCCGTTCGGCCCCCTGGGGTGAACGCGCTGGATGCACACCTCATAATCTGGAGGGTACGCTACTCCAGCGCCTTTGATGCACAACTTCTACGCGTTTGGGACTCGACATTACTTTTCCACATCACGAGCTACTAACATACAACTTCCCAAGTGGAAAATCAATCTGATTTAGATTTTGAAAGAGAGAACAGATTTCCATGCTATGGGAGGGCGGGATGGACACCCCGGAACACTGCAGGAACCGGCCCTCCCACAATACATAAAGCCCCAGGGAGTGGTATTCCCCGGGGCTTTGGAGACCTTACAGCCCCCATCCCTAGCCATACTTTTTTTTGTACCCCCGGTGGGTAACGGGCCCCTCGAGTGCTCCAGGAGGGGAGCGACGTAGTCCCCCTCCCTCAAAACATAAACCCCCGATAGG
Source organism: Lissotriton vulgaris (assembly GCF_964263255.1). Taxonomy (NCBI): domain Eukaryota; kingdom Metazoa; phylum Chordata; class Amphibia; order Caudata; family Salamandridae; genus Lissotriton; species Lissotriton vulgaris. The sequence goes on along the minus strand of NC_141685.1, from coordinate 2,073,480,945 downwards.
TGATGGCTTTCAGGACCTTCGACCCCTCCCCCCACCATTTTCTTTCTTTGTAGCCCGAGGCGCTGATGATCCATTAGGCCGCGCCCATAGATATATAAATGACTTTAACCGTAATTTTCTCAGGAACTACGGAACAGATTGACATCATATAAGCAAAAGGCACAAGTCGGAACTGGGCATTATCTCTCTGCCAAATTTGGTGTAATTCCGTTCAGCCGTTCGGGCTGTAGCCGTGGCTAAAGGTCCTATGGGAAATTGCATGGGGAAAACATGTTTTGGAACCCCCTTTTTTCTCGGCCCCTGCTTGACCAATCACCCCCAAACTTTCAGGGAAGGAGCGGAACTGAGCTGGCCAAAAGTTTGGAAATTTCAAGAAGATTCATCAATCGACGCCAAAGTTATTGCCAATAGAATGTTGCAGTTTTCCTGGATAATAGGTCCTAACTATAACTACCTACTGGCGAAAAAACAAAGGTCGAAGTAACCTCATAGTTGGTGAGAATTTCAGTGACAACATAATGTTTTGAACTAAAAAAAGTGAAATTCACAAATGATAGTTATCTCATGTAACTTTAACTAATGCCCTAAGGTAACTATAGCTCATGCCCCAACCATGCACAATCTTTGCATCAATGATGTTATCTCAAATGCTGCAGTGATAGCAATAATGATGTCATAGAAGATGTTATGAGGAATGTAATATGTGGGATAATTAGCAGTGCATGATGAGGGCATGAGTTATAGTTACCTTAGGGCATGAGTGGTGTGACCAGCGGGCAGGTCTTGCACCCAACCCATTAGTGCAGCTCCCCTTCCCAAGCCACTTTGGGCCAAAGGAACAGGATCCTGAGGTTGCCATTCCCTGAGGAACTTAAATTTTTTCAGGGGAGCAGGTGCTCAGCCCCCCTCCTTAAGCTACTTTTGTACCAGGGCAATCATCCCTAGGGGTCTTTTTTAATTAGGGGAGCGGGCTCACAACACCCCTCCTCTAGCCAAAAGTGGCTCTGGAGAACCCATCATTCGGGGTCAAAAGATATTTGTAAAGTAATTGAGGCTTCCCTGGGAGATGGGGCTCCGAGCCTTTACAGACTCAGTGAGGGGGGCAGCGTGGCCTACTCAATTTCAATTTCAAATTCAGTTTGACCCCTATGTTGTCAATAATGCTCAAACTGTCACCTTTTATTGCCAGGCATGGTGTCTTCTTCAACTTACAGCTGGTTCACAAAATTAAAAAGACAAAATGATCAGGCCATCTCTGTATATCAGATTCCTTTCAGGCTCACAGAAAAGCAGAGAATAGTTCACAAACTTTGATATACATTTTGAAATTTACTTATCCAAATTTCATTGTTCATTGAAAAGCATGGTTCAAAAAAAAGTGTGCCTCAAAGCACCTTCGACTGGGTACATCTGCCACAGATCAGTTCAATGCATCCTATCACTTCGAATACACTGTTCCCAGTACGCTTGTGACTTCCAGCCAGCCCTGGTCGCAGCACATAAATAAAGGCTAACTATATATTTGAAGCCATCGATCTACTTTTGATCCTCCAGTTGACAACCCAGCTTGAATTTGAAAGTGGGGTAGGAATCCTTTTGCAGAAGCGTCCAATGCATGACTCCACCCAATGAAAGCAAAGTTGTAAGTCAAGTTACTTGTGAAACATTTCTTGCAGGAACTGAAAAAGTTGCTAAATAGAATGACAACCCATTTCTCATAAACACATAGGCTATTCATTTATGTGTCCTTATTTTTTATTTGGTGGTAATCAAATCACTGGTTATTGATATATTTGACTAACAATAAGTAGGAAATAGGTATTTTGTCTGTAAAGTTTCAGAATTCCATGTATATCTGGGGACTTTAAATTTTGAATTTGCTGTGAATACTCATGGTCACCCTTTTCTCAGAGGTCTGAAGTCCTCTAAAAAAAGTTCAGTTTTTTTGTGGAAGTAAAAATATTGGATCCCTGTAGGGACAAGATTCTCACACCCCAAGCAAGGGAAGGGCTGGGGCAGTGCAAAATTTGTAATATGATTAGCGCTGGGGCACAAAATGTGTTCTGCTGCCACTGGTGCTGAACACCTAGGCTACTTAGTCTTAATTTCACCTCATACATCTTTAATCCATCACCAGGTACTCTCTTCCCCTCAAACTCAATTCTGCTCATCCTGTGCTTCTTGACTTTCCGTAAAGGAATTAAGACCTGGCTCTTCAATACTTAAACTGCTGGTCTGACGCTCCTCTCACCCTGTATATCGTTCTGTTTGCCTTAGCGCCGGGAAACCTCCGGGTAGCTGCGCGCTTAATAAATGTAATTATAATAATAATAATAATAATCCTTTTCCGACCCTGCTTTTTTCCCTTTGTCACTCTTTTTATGTCTTTTCCTTCCTTATTCTTTCCCCATTTTATGTTTTTCTTCTTTTTTGTTCTGGGTTCAAGTTCAATGAGCAACATTAGGTGCCTTGTGCCCCATTGGCAACCACTGGCACAAATTAGCACTCGTCTGCGGAGAGCCCAAGGGTGGTGGAAAAGGTTAACGTTTTTCACTGTGATTTGATCATTCATGGAAAGAATGCATCTTTTCAGAAAACTTAATTTTAAGAGATAGAAGACATTATTAATACTAAGGGCCTGATTATGAGGTTGGCGTTCTGACTGCCCGAACATAAGTGCTGAGGCTGCTAGAAGCCTTATTACGAGTTAACCGCGGGGACTGCTGGGTGGCTGCGGTGATCTTCTGCCGGTGGGGGATAGTTTTCCATATCTATCGCTGCCTGTGTGTACATTTCGACTGCACATGTGTCAAATTTACACATATGCATGATACATGTGGAAAAATACCGCCTAACTATTGCCGGGGTCTCACCCATATGTGGCCAGTCCAGGCATTGGGTATATGGTACAAAATGGACTTACCTGTTTTTCACCGCAAATGGATTGTATTCTTCGGGGTGAAGATGCTGTTGTGAAGGGGGACCTAGAGTAAGGGATCCACGTCAAACTCTGACTGGTAGAACAGGAGAGGGGTGAGTGTGCGGTGCACCCCAAATCCTTTGTTTCCGTTGACTCAAAGCCAGTGGTCCCAACACCGTGGTCAGCTCATTGAAAAAAAAACTTCTAACACGGATGGCAGTGAAACTTCTCTATTCCTACATTTGGCAGCTGCTTTTCCCCAACCATGACCCCTGCGGTATGCGGTGTGCTGGCAGAGTCGGAGGTTCAGCCGTGGTCTTTGCAATCACAATCCGCCCATCTTGTAATACGGCGGTCGGACTGCAGAGCGTGTAGCGGTCCGATTGCAATCGAAGATAGGGTGGTACACAAACCGACAAACTTGTAATAAGGCTCTAACTCTACCTCTTTCTCATGCCTTCGCCTAACTCTGAACTCCCATGAGTATGTCACTGCACAAAGGCATGATACCTATTAGTACTGACCAGAAACAGCTTTTGAGTGTTGTGACCGATGCCACCGCACTGGGCACCAAGCTCGAGGGGTGCTGCATTTTTAAATGCCTTACAGTTTTGAAACCACTTGCTGTAGAGTTCTTTGTGTGCCCAGAAATTTTCAGAAAGTAATAAACATATCAAGATAACTATGGGGAATAATGCACCTTTTGGAGAGATCAGAGTTTTGTCGAGAAGATTTGACTCATCATAAAGTAGTGTAGAGGGTTAATGTGCCAGCTGCGAAGCCAGTGTAACTCGCAAATCACAGAATTGTATTTTATGCTAGGTAGATTATTTCTTTTACCTTTTGTTACTTGCAGTTCGTAACTTAAAATCCTGCTAATATGATATCACAGCGAGCCGAGAATTGGCATCAAAGACTTGCATGCAAACTGTAAGGCACAGGTTTAGATCCATTGTTTTCCCCCCAGTCATTCGCTGCTAAAACAACAAACACATGTTAGATTTTAAATCCTGAAGCCCATACTTCTTAATTGGACGACACAATAGCCTGCATTTTGATTTCTTGACTGCTGAGCCCGAGGAGGGGGGCTGTATACTTAGAGAACCATGTATTAACGGAAAGGTTATTTTCTGTAGCACTCCGCTTAGGCTATTTTCATTCTCAAGGTTTCTCTGCAATTGCTACCTTACCCAGAACCACAATTGTATCATATTAGGCACAGAAGAGCTCATTAGCCTGAATAGTGAGGAAAATGTTTTGGTATGTCTTTACTTTTTTTGCTAATTAGGCCTGGCAGCTTTATTCTTGGGTGCAGTTATTTGCAGGAGAAAGTTGTACAGCTTCTACTTGAGAATTAAGTGGCACCAATATGGCACGCAACTGTATTACACAGTGCTGTGTATCCGCCTAATTTGTTTAATTGGCTGATTGGACCAAATGAGTTGCCTTTCATAGGAAAAGATTCTTTGCCAATAAGAAAGGTCGTTAGGTTGCTTCAGGATGCTGTAGTAAGTGCAATGCTTAGTAGTTGTGTAAGATGATGGATTGATGCACAGTGAGGAGACGGTCATTAACGGAGGAAGAAGCCACAGATGATTTTAGCAATATCCCTCTGATGTTGCATGTTATTAATTATATATCAAACTCTCTTTATTTTAGAAATGTAAGTAATTGTGAAAAGCTTGGTGTAGGTGATTCCCAACGCACAGTACACCGTTTCTAAACATAACTATTTACTATGAGAATTATCTATTTGAGAGAAGGATATTAATAATTACAAAAATTCGATCCTGAAAAGTGTGATTATACTTTGTTTGTTTTTCCCTGCGGAAGAATATTCTTTGAACTACTGTGCTAGTTAACACTTTTTTTATTGCACTCTAATTGACACAACATTGAGCTTAGTAATTTTGAAGGTAGCCCCAACATGCAAATACTCAACTAGTCTGAGTACAATTTGAAATCTTGATCCTGAGGACCTATCAACACATTGCTTAAAATGAAATCGAAAACCATTGTGCAAATTTTACAGACGTGTTTTAATACTTTAACCATATATAAAAAAAAATACCATTGGTATAAGAGAGAAGATATCAGTAAAAAATATTTATTTCTAACTCACTCGCATTAACAAAAGCCTGAAAATATATGTACTGAAAAATATATAAAGTGGCAAACATTCATACAAGGTTAGATTCTCCTGGTTATTAATGAAGAGTTGCATTAAAGACGTTTAATTTAAATTGCAGAAAAATAACTGCATTTCCTATGAGCCAAGAGAAACAACAACCAATGAAAACAGACCTGTAGCGGTCTGCAACAGAAATAGCTGGATGATTCTGTTTAGATTCTGTGCATACTGTATGATGGAGATCGATTTACAAAAGGGGGTGGTGATGAACAGAGTGTCTGAATTGAGCAGACCACTCTTACCCAGTCCAAAGATCAGGGCTTGATCCATCACCGTTATTTATCTCACTGCCCCATCCCAGCTCAGAACCTGGCTATATTTTATTTATTTATTTTAGCGATTTCTACAGCGCCTGGTGACCCAAGGGTATCCCCGCGCTATGTAGCTTGAACCTATTGAGAGGGGAGGTAGTCGGAGGGTGTTACTTGGGAAACAAATGGGTCTTGAGTTTTTTGCGGAACGCAAGGAAATTGGATTCCAATCTGAGGGCCAGAGGGAGTGCGTTCCAGCCTTTGGCCGCCTGAACGGAGAATTGACGGCCTCCCGTGCGGACTTTTTTGAATCTGGGGATGAGGATTAGATTCTCATTTTGAGATCGTAGCGATCTGGTTGCTGTATAGGGTGTGATCATTTTGCTGAGGATCGCTGGGCCGGAACCGTTGTAGAGCTTGTGTGTGATACACATTGCTTTAAAGTGCACCCTTTGGCGAACAGGGAGCCAGTGCAGGGTTTTAAGGGCTGGCTTGGCGGATGTTCTGGAGGGGGTGTTGGTGATCATGCGTGCTGCCGCGTTCTGTGTCCGCTGGAGTTTCGTGATGGTAGCCTCGGGGGCTCCCAGATAGACCAGATTGCTGTAGTCTAAACGGGACAGCACTAGGCCCTGGATAAGGAGCTTTCTGGACATAGGAGGGAGTAGGGGCAGGATTTTACGAGTCGTATGCAAATCAGTCTGTCCCTGGCCCAGTGCATCATGGGAACAGGGCAGACTAAACTACCAAGCCAATTCTTTACCAGAAAGGAGACAAGCTACCGGGGACCGGTTTCTGGCATTTCAGCCGTCTTCGGCCCGGCTTGCTTGAATCCTGATGGAGCAGTGAGAAAGGGACTCAAGTCTGAGTATACCCTGCCACACCTATAGTGGCCAAAATCGATTTACAAAAGGGGGTGGTGATGAACAGAGTGTCTGAATTGAGCAGACCACTCTTACCCAGTCCAAAGATCAGGGCTTGATCCATCACCGTTATTTATCTTACTGCCCCATCCCAGCTCAGAACCTGGCTATATGCAAATCAGTCTGTCCCTGGCCCAGTGCATCATGGGAACAGGGCAGACTAAACTACCAAGCCAATTCTTTACCAGAAAGGAGACAAGCTACCGGGGACCGGTTTCTGGCATTTCAGCCGTCTTCGGCCCGGCTTGCTTGAATCCTGATGGAGCAGTGAGAAAGGGACTCATGTCTGAGTATACCCTGCCACACCTATAGTGGCCAAAATCGATTTACAAAAGGGGGTGGTGATGAACAGAGTGTCTGAATTGAGCAGACCACTCTTACCCAGTCCAAAGATCAGGGCTTGATCCATCACCGTTATTTATCTCACTGCCCCATCCCAGCTCAGAACCTGGCTATATGCAAATCAGTCACCCTAAGCGTGGAAGGGTATTCTCAGATGTGAGACCCTTGCTCATTGCACCATCAGGATTCAAGCAAACCGGGCCGAAGACGGCTGTAATGCCAGAAACCGGTCCCCGGGAGCTTGTTTCCTTCCCAGTGTAAGAATTGGCTTCTGTAGTTTGGTTTGTCCTGTTCCCATCATGCACTGGGACAGGAACAGACTAATTTGCATACAGCCAGGTTCTGAAACTGGGATGGTGCAGTGAGCTAAAAAACGGTGTTGGATCTAGCCCTGATCTTTTGACTGGGTGAGAGCTTTCTGCTTAATTCAGAGACTCTGTCCCTCACCACCCCTTTTTGTAAATATTTTTGTCCACCCTAAGCGTGGAAGGGTATTCTCAGATGTGAGACCCTTGCTCATTGCACCATCAGGATTCAAGCAAACCGGGCCGAAGACGGCTGTAATGCCAGAAACCGGTCCCCGGGAGCTTGTTTCCTTCCCAGTGTAAGAATTGGCTTCTGTAGTTTGGTTTGTCCTGTTCCCATCATGCACTGGGACAGGAACAGACTAATTTGCATACAGCCAGGTTCTGAAACTGGGATGGTGCAGTGAGCTAAAAAACGGTGTTGGATCTAGCCCTCATCTTTTGACTGGGTGAGAGCTTTCTGCTTAATTCAGAGACTCTGTCCCTCACCACCCCTTTTTGTAAATATTTTTGTCCACCCTAAGCGTGGAAGGGTATTCTCAGATGTGAGACCCTTGCTCATTGCACCATCAGGATTCAAGCAAACCGGGCCGAAGACGGCTGTAATGCCAGAAACCGGTCCCCGGGAGCTTGTTTCCTTCCCAGTGTAAGAATTGGCTTCTGTAGTTTGGTTTGTCCTGTTCCCATCATGCACTGGGACAGGAACAGACTAATTTGCATACAGCCAGGTTCTGAAACTGGGATGGTGCAGTGAGCTAAAAAACGGTGTTGGATCTAGCCCTGATCTTTTGACTGGGTGAGAGCTTAATTCAGAGACTCTGTCCCTCAACACCCCTTTTTGTAAATACTGTATGATGGAGGGTTTGAGTTTGGAGAGGTTTGCTTTGGTGATGGCTGCTTTGATCCTTAGGAATTCATAGAATTCCCTGTCTGGCAGACTTGTTGTCTGCTGCAGTGCCTTAGAGGTGAGTGGGTTGTTCCCTACTTCTAGTTGTGCTGGTGTTGTGATCCCTCTGCTAATCCAATCTCTACTATTAAGCGCCTTACCTTTGTATGTGATTTTGGTGTTGTGCCATATTGACTCCCATTTGGTGCCCCTGACGCTTACTTCTTGTTCCTTGTCTACTCTCAGCAGCGCTGCTTTTGTGTTGCGTAGTATCGCGTTCTTGGTTTCTGGGTGTTTGTTTGCCGTGAGAGCCATGATCGGGTCTGCTCCTCCTAGGATGCCCCTTTCCAGGTCCAGCCATACTGGCGTGTACTCTGGTGTGGGTGCAATCCAGTGTAGTCCCTGTTTGGGTGTCACCGCCTTCTTAGAAACACAGCTCCACTCCAAAGAAGAACGCGACTTAGTCGACGTTCTGCTTACATCTGCGGTGAAAACCATCCTGGGAAACTGGAAAAACACCAGCAAAGCCACCTTCAAACGCTGGTTCAACTGGGTAACTTTCCTCCGGGGGGCCAAACACAAGGCGGCAAACCACACAGCTAAAGAGGACATGTGGGAAGCCCTCGATGCTTATCTAAGGAAATGAACCACAACCCAAGCCCCCCCCCTCTCTCTCTGTTCTCTTTTTCTCTTTCTCTTCTCTCTCTCTGGCACCACAAGGCCAGAAGGACACAGTGCAAGACCAGCCAAAAAAAGGAAAACAACTGCTTGTTTTTTCTTGTATTTGTATATGTAAAATGTATTTTCAATAAAATATTTTGAAATAAAAAAAAAGAAATAGCTGGATAATAGCTTTGACTGTGAGTGTAAAACATTTCCGCACAAGGCCAGATTGATTATGTGTCATGCAAAATGGGAACAAAAAACAGGTATGGGAGAGAACAAGGCAGTGAACCTGGGGTACGCTACTTTAGAAGACTTCACGCATCGGGATATTTTACCCCAAGTCGAACCTGCTGCAAAAGCAGGATGGAGTCGAGTGTGGGAAATATCAATGATAAGTTTTGGGTCCTCCACCAACCATTACTGAGCTACTTCTGTTTTTTGGGGGTCCCATTACCAGCTCTTCAGAGCACGACTGGCAATGAGCAGAAGAATTAGTCATTTGTCTGTGGTAAGAACTGAGGCATAGAATCCTGCTCTATCATCTATACATCCATCAATTGTGTGTCTTTTGCTTCCTCGCCCTAAGTGCACCAGGTATGCCCAAACGTGGGTCTTGGGCTCACTGTGCCACTGGAATCAAGCTATCCTGTCCTGAAGAGGGGTGAAACCCCAAAACCAGTCCTAAGATGCTTGTTTCCGGTCCAGGGAGGACTTGGCCTGGCAGTTCGGGCTGGACTGTTCCCATGAGGCACAGTGTCAAGACTGATTTGCATATGACCAGGCCTAAACTGGGGTGACATGGTGAGCAAAAGAATGATGGATTTAACCCCCTTTCTTGACTGGTGGGTAAATGTTTTGATTTGTTCTGCATTCCATCTATCAATTGTGTGTCTTTTGCTTTCTCGCCCTAACTGCGCCAGGTATGCCCAGACGTGGGTCCTGGGCTCACTCTGTGACTGGAATCAAGCTATCCTGGCTGAAGAGGGGTGAAACCCCGAAACCAGTCTTGGGATGCTTGTTGGGCTGGACTGTTCCCATGAGGCACAGGGTTAAGACTGATGTGCATGTAGGTCAGGTCTAAACTGGGGTGGCATGGTGAGCAAAAGAATGATGGATTCAACCCTGATATCTTGACTGAGAGTGAATGTTTTGATTTGTTCTGCATTCCGTCCATCAATTGTGCGTCTTTTGCTATCTTCTATCCAAGCTTTAAAATGCTTCTCATGGATCAGAGGTGTTGGCCTCTTGTGGTTCTTGGGACAAAAAAGGGCAAGAAGGGCATATTTTCAGTAGAACCTTTTGGAACTAGCACCTCTACTAAAGTGCTTTGCCGAAGAGAGTTGCAGAGCCTAACTTGAGCACTCTCTCCACCAACTGTTCTTTGGGCCCTGGTATCCTGAGTTCTGCCTCTCACAGAATGATACATTTAGGAGAGACAAGGAAGAACATTTCCCGCCACCAGTGCTTTAAATGGGAAAAAATAAGTGCAGGTACTCATTAAAATGAGCTAGAGTTGTAGTGAGTGGGCGGGGCTGGGCGGAGCTAAGGGGCGGGGCTAAGGGCAAGACATAATGATAATTAACAACTTCCATAATTGTTGCAGCACACACCAAAGCACATGATAAATGTGTTTATATAAACAAAGCAGGTTAACTCATTATACAAAATGAAAGAGAAATGCGATAATATGTTAACTTTTCCTTTTTTTGCAATAGTTGCACCTTCTTAATGTCATACTGTTAATTGATGATGTTTGGCACAATACTATATATTTTTGAGCATGTGAGTAGGAAGAAACTGAAAATAACCCCACATCAAACCAAAGCTCTTATGGCTACTAGCAAATCATCATGACCCTCCCCAGAAGATATATCTTGTCTCTTCCATTGATCTATACAGTCATCCTTTCATCCTACCATTTACCTGCTGATGTCCACCATTTACCCTTTACATTCGGTCATCTATTCGGTTTTTCATCCATCATTCAGTTTTTCACCATTCCGTCTGTCCACCCTTCATATCCAAACCTATCCATCCATCCTTTCACTCATCCATCTCTTTATCCACCCTTTCACTCATCCATCAATCCTTTTGCTCATCTATCCATCAACCCTTTCACTCCTTTATACCATCCACTCAATACCTCCTTTCACTCATCCATCATCCACCCTTTCATCCATCCTCCTTCACTTCCATTCATCCATCTATCCATCCAATCTTTCACTTACACATCCATCATCCGCCCTTTTATCCAATCATCCACCCTCTTTCACCCATACATCCATTCACTCATCCATCCATTCACTCATCCATCCATCAATACATCCACCCTAGCTCACTCATCCATCCACTCACTCACCCACCCACTCACCCACCCAACAACATTCCCTACTACGTTATTCATGAACCTTTGTCACCACAGACATGCACACACAACGTGCCACCCATTTTCTTTAAAATACCTCCTGAGTATGCCTTGATTCTCTCTCTCGCGTGCGTTTTCCTTACAAAACCAGTCATACAAATGCAGGCACACTGGTTAATTAAAACATTTTTTTTTAGGAAGGTGGGTTTCTCAGTGCAGAACGCTGTTAGATTAGCGCTCAAAGAGCCTCTTCCATCGCATTGTCTGGGCATTAACCCTCTGATCCAGAAAGTACAGGAAGTGTGAGAATCCGCCGCCCTTGCCACTGCTAAAATGTATATGTTTAAAGTACTTTTCACTTTCTGAAGTGCTGCGCTTTGAAAATCACACGCGCACACTAGCAAGTAAAATGAATCTCCACCCTGCTTTGTCTAGCACAGCGTGACCGTGAGCACCTCACATTATTCAAGTGAGCCCTGCCGATTAGCTCAGCAGGGGCTCAGATGGAGGCTACAGAAGTGGCGCCTTGGCTGACAGAAACGTCCCCACCTTCTCATTCGCACTTTCAGCCAGTGACCTCCCTTGTCATGAGTACCGGTACTCTCCTCTGGCAGAAGAGAAGTGCCGGTACTCACAGTGACAAATCTAAGAAGTGCCGGTACTCCGTACCGGTGAGTACCGACCCATTTAAAGCACTGCCCGCCACCTGAAAAGTTGAAACCTGAGATTTTGGCTGTCTCCTTGGAGCAGGGATAGACAAGTCTGTTCCTTTCTGGAATACTAGGCTTAGGTTACTCAAGAAGAGCTCCTGGAAGGTGGAAGCATTTGAGTGAACTAGACTTGAAGATAAATGACCATGCCATACCCCCTAGATTTTGAGAGGTAGTATAGTTTGCTGTTAACAGATTTGTATCTATGCCTTTCACAATAACAGCAGCTAACTAAAAGAAAAACTGAGTGTGTAGTGGGTGCCGCATATTATTAGCAAATTTCAGAGCATTCTCAGTTTTTTGTTCACTGATTCCTAACTAACTTTTACAAATATTTTTAGTAAATTTCATGTTTTTTGTCGATTTGTTGAAGTATAGCAAGGCAAAAGTTGGCAGAAAGACCTGGTCTTTGCCTATTGCAATGCATACATTCTGCCATACACCTTGGGGTATGGGTTCAGAGCCTCTACCTTCAACTCTGCTCATCCCCGGTCTAATTTGAATGAAACCTGATATTCTTGCAAAGGGCTTAATTTTCTACTTGTCTGCCACATTCAAATTTATTAAACCACAAAGAGATTAATAGAGGTATCTTTTATTTGCCCCCTTTTATTTTGAGATATCTGCTCAAAAATTGACCTATCAACAAACAGAAAGCAAATCCGCTAAATGTCTGCCATATTTCAAGCAGATTCATCAACCAATGAATCCTTTAAATTTGCCTCACTTGACTTTTTTGCATTCAAATTGAGAACATCAGGGATAAGATAAACATACTAAGGAGCCCGGTGATCCAGGGACTGCTGTGGCATCAGTGGCAGGAACACCGTCGCCGAGTTGGCGGTCTGACTGCCCAATTACATACATGGTGGTTGTACAATCACAAGACCACAGCCAGGATCCTGTGGCGGCGGCAGTGGCACCGTTGTGGCAATTATGAGTTGGATTTTCACTGACCTTTTCATGTTAAAGAACCTGTCATGAAAAGGTCATCAGAAAGGCAGGGAAGGGGCCCAAAATAGGGCCTGGGTGATATTGGGCATTGTGGCTGGGGCACATGTTGGCAAGAGTGCGCACATAACAGTGCAGGCACTGCAGTGTGTCAGCATTGCCTTAAGGCTCAGGCTGTGAGCCCACGCATGTCACAATCTCAACACTGCTACCAGCATACTTCCGGCCCGGCGGTTAACTTGTAATGCATTGGTGGGGATGCCAATGGCTTGGTGGCATTATCCCAACCGTTGCAATGGCGGTCCATAGTCGGACCGTCAGACTCATAATCAGTCCCTAAGTCTCTGCCAGGTTATGTACCGATCGATCAAACAGATCCAAAGTAATTAGCAAGGACAATTGTACCCCCGCTCTTTAAATTTGCCCCCTTCTTGATTGGCACAAAACTTTGCCTACCAGGAGAAAACAAATTCTTTAATTCTTCAAAAAATGTTGTGCTGATATACTGCACAAAGCAAAGTTCTTAGCAAATATATACTTTTCCCATATCAACTAAGCCATCCTTGATGGGTTACAGGACTGCCAAGCCTGCGGTGGAAGTCCGACCACCGCTGCACTGCGGAACCACCTCCAGTATTAAGACTCCGGGGGCCGGACCTTCACAGGACCACTGCAACTGGTAGGGATCCAGGGAGCTGCAGCAGGCACCACCAAGCATATTTCGAGTTGCCTCACCACCATCCTGTTCATGCTTTTTATGATGGTGAGCCCACCATGAAAAGGGTGGTGGTGAAGCAACTAAGGGGGCACTAGTGGCACCCAAGCAGGAAGGTGCAGGCTGTGCTCTGAAAGAAGCAGTCTGCATGGTATGCTCTTCTATGAGCCTGCCAGACCACCACTGTCAAACCGCCACAGGACCACCTGCCAGACCAAGAATAAACTCCTGATCTGGTGGGCGGTCACACCACAGGTTTAGAGGTCCTACATTGGACGACGCGTTGCACAGTCCGCTGTGGGACCACCAAACTGGTAATCAGGTCCTAAGTGTCTGCCAAATTTCATTCACAATTATCAAACAGTACTCAATTGTAAGGAATAAAAAAATATTTTCACATCTGTCAAGATATATACAAATATAATAAATATGATAAAATATTAACATGTGAGAAATGTGCACTTGTTGACGCATGCACCGTTTTCTTAAGCATTAATGGTACAGTGAGGGAGAGGAGGAGGCCAGCCCAGGGAAGCTGCAGTAAAGAGGTAAGTGGTTTTAAGTTTATTTTTAATTACTGTTAATTTACTTCCTAGTAGGGCGGCTGGCCAACTATTCTCCGCAGCTGAATGTGCTGAGATTTGCCTTCTCCGCGTTCTAGGCACATCTCCGGTCCCCGCCCGGGGCTACAATTTTGGCAAATTCATCCACCAAGCATGATCTTTCTTGAAAGAAAAAATGGCACTTGGAGGGTGTGACTAACAGTTTGACAAAATTCCCCTCCACAAGGAATACTTATCTCAGGGACTCAACAAACGAACTATGGCAATATTTTATCTTTATTTGCCAAGCATACTCTCAGCACCAGCTTGGTGTATACCCTCTCACTGATATGATTTTAATGTCTGATTATGTTTTAATTCACAACATATGCTTTTACCTTCATATTGTAATGATTTTATGTAATCGTATAATACAACTTATTCATTTATTCATTCATTAATAGCCCTTATGCTTGATCATTTTGTGGCAGGCGAATAAAAAATATATTGCTTTTAGAAACTGGTCTATACTATTTGGTTGTTTGTAGAAATAAAAGGAGGCCAAACACTTACATTTTCAGATAAGCATGGCAAATCCAAGAATAAACATAATTTGCTTTCTGCACCTCTGCACCTCTGGGATGTGATTCTAGAGACACACAGTCACACAAAAACATTATCTCCCCTATTATTCTTGGACCAAACAATGCCTCCATCAATTCTAGATAATACAAATCTGCCCTGTATCCTGCACCAAAATTCCCCATCTTTACCCACCCAGTTCACAAACACTCCAGCTCTCTGTGCCTTCTGCTATTTTTAACTCAACCACCTTCCCACTGATTTTACTACGCAACAACACTCTAACACCACTGGCTTAAGCACTCCCATCTCATGATCTCATGACCTAAACCTCGACCGCTAGTTCTCATACCTCTCTAGAATACAGACTTGTCGAGATTACACATTAGTTACAACTTCTTAAGGCAGATCTTCAAAACCTAATAAGCATAACCTCAGAGTTGGTGCATAATAGATCGCTCAATAAATCTCCTATGATGAATAGATACAACCACAAACTACATTCTAATTGCTACACTACACCACTGACACACACACTGTTAACCTGACCTCAACCAGCCAGGTATCTCCCCACCTTAGATGGAGAGTGATTCCCTGCCCTAACGCCTACACTTAACACATCAAAATGAATTATTCTCTTTCTGAGTGATATTCACTCCCTCCTCCTATCATATAATTCTACTTACTCCATTAGCAAAGTTGATTTGGTCAAATTCCAAACAATTTTTACAAACCAACGCAGACAACGATAGAGCCATACACAAGTCTAACTTTAAGCAAGTGCCCATCACTCAGTCTACATATTCTGACATCAAACCTCACTTGAAATGCATGTTACTAAACTGCATATCGGCAGGGAGACCTGCAATGAACATCACATACCTCGTCCTTGCACATGTGCTGGACCTACTATTCCTGACTGAAAACTATTTAAATGATACTCCCACCCTTAAATTACTAGTCCCACTTAACCACAACATTATAAGACTTAATGGAACCAACAGACTAGACGGAGGTATTGCTTTCATACACCATGACAATCTCTCTATGAAACAGTTACATTCCATTGACCTATCCGCATGCAAATACTTATGCATTGAATAACAAGAATCCAGTATTTCTTCTTTACTGAAAAGACAAAAAAGATCAAGATCGGTTTGTGGACAGCTATGGAACACCTGTCTTTCTCATCGTCTATTAGCCCACCCCGTCCTGGAATGTGGATTCACCATGTCCCTCACTCCACACTTCCAAGAATAAAGCTTTGATTAAAGCGCATTCTCAAAATCTTATCATCACTAAAACCCTCTAACCACTTTAATGACCCTCTTCCAGCAAATCTCTTAAGTGAGATCAAAATATCTTTACTCCCACTCTGGACCAAGATAATGAATACCTCACTGCTTCAAGGATCAATCCCAGAATGCCTTAAAGCAAGCTTAAGCAAGTTAAATCAAGTGTATTATGTCACCGGAACCCCAGGCACGCTACCCTTTTAAAAAAAAAATCCCATGACTGATCACGCAGACCTAAATAACTTCCACCCAATCTCTAAAATTCCAACACTAATGAGCTACTTGAGAAATGTGTCCATATACAATTATGCAACCACATACAACAATTCAGTCTTTTAGACCAATTACAGTCCGGGTTAGTCAGGGTCATAGCACTGAATCTGCACTCACACACATAGCTGATTATGCGATAACAATGTTGGATCAGAACAAATCCTGCCTTCTTATCCTCGTCGATCTTTCATCAGCATTTGAAACAGTCAAACATGACAGACTCCTAGACCTACTTGAACATGGAATGGGGATATTGAGATACATTCTTAATTGATTTGATTCTTTCCTCCGCAATAGAACTCAAAAAATCAAGGTCAAGACGTCCCTATCCAACCCGACTTAGGGCACACTAGGGGTCCCTCAGTGATCCATGCTCTCACCCATTCTCTTTAACACCATTGCTCCGTGCAAGATTCCCCTCCTGTGCTGGGCCCCAATGTAAATGGGTGTGTTCATGACGAGCTCAGCTCGTCATGAGCACACAAGAGGTATACCTCATGACGAGCTGAGCTCATCATGAGCATCAAAGGGGTTAACTTGTTCATGGAATCTCGACCAAAGTGCTGAATCTATCGAACATCCACCATCACATGTGTGCTGAGGACACCCAACCGTACTTGAAAATCTCTTCCCCTAAAGATATTAGGTCGCTCAAAACAACCTTATAAAAAACACAAAACTGGCTGACTTGGAACCATCTCAACCTTAACGCTCTCAAATTGGAATTGTTCTTAATTGCCTCTCCCAAACATTCCCAGGACATTTCAGAATGGTTGAAACACTTAACAGCATTTTGATGCATACCACACATTATAGATTTATACAAGGTCTATGGGAATAACGCTTGGCAAGAACTTGAACATTCAGGACCACATCAGCTCTGCTACCAAAGGAGCAAACTTCCACATGAACTATCTAAGAAAAATTAAACCCTTCCTAACTTCTGATGATTTCAAATCAGCTGCTCAAGCCCTAGTAATTCTCTGGTAGACTATGGAAGTACGACCCTCTGTAATCTACCCAGATCTAAGCTGGCACCACTAAGGTCTACTTCTAAATTCTGCTGATAGGCTCATTACAGGATCTAATCACAGTCACATCACTACAGATTTGAAATCTCTTAACTGGCTCCGAATTTGAGGAAGGGATTCACTTACAAATTGCCTGCATAACACATAATGCCTTTTACTTTAACATACCGAGATATCTTGCACAACAACTGGAGCTAGCTGGTGGTTGTAGAGCATCCAGAGGCTCTAGCACCTTATTGCTGAAACCTCTGAAATGTTATAAGATGAAAATAAATAACCAAGCCTTTTCAGATAGTGCCCACAGAATCTGGGACTCCCTACTACCTGAAGTCAGACTGAATCCTTGAACTGCTTCATTCAAGAAAGAAGATACATTGATATTTATGAGCACATTTATGTGTTAGATCTTACAAACCACACTCTTTGATAAGCTCTGCTCCCAGACTCAATATATCCTGTAATATTTACTCATGTTAATATCATACATATTAAGTTTGTAGCCATGGTTTTAATATTGTGGGCCCTGAGGGTATTTTGTTGAGTATTTGTTACACTTGTGCCATCCTTGAAGATGGGGCTGTCTATTCAACATATATCCAGAATACATGTAAAGCGCTCTGATACCTGTATTGAGTCAAGTGTGCACTGATTGGAATTATAATGTTTAGTGTTTGTTTGCATTTCATGAACTTAAATAATGGTCAGCTGTAACATTGTGGAGAGTGCGTCCTTCACTCTTTGCATTTTCCTTTAGTTATCTCTTCATCCCAACATTTTTTAGCCTCCCCAATCTTATATATCAGACTACTCATTGGACTCATTGGATGCTGCTTGCTCTGCAGTCCCTATATGAATCTCCCCAGTTTTTGATTCATAAATAACATTGCTGCCATTTGATGAAAATGCATGGATGATTTAGAAAGTTATCTTCATCCACATTGTCTTGATATTGGAATTACATAATGATCCATCGTTGGAGCAAAAATTATAGGGTATCCAAAAGTTTCAAAATACTGCATAGGGATTTTTTTTTTGCTGCTACAGTGCGATGCAACTCATAAAGCTCTTATCTTTAGGTGAAAAATCAGTACAGTTATTTTTTAACACAAGTCAAATACTTAGGGGGGAAATCAAGTTAAATAAAATGTATTGATAAGTTGACAGTTGGGCTGCTGTGTCCCATCTACCAAGTCTCTTAAGGAGAAATTAAGGGGAAAAAAGAAATCTGACAGGATAAAGAATTTTTTTATTGGTGGCTTAAAAGAAGATTAGCAGAAACAAAAACAAAATCAACAAGGAAAAAAGATGTTGTTCAAATGAAAATGTACTGAGCAGAAAAGAAAGGATGCTTGACACTTTCAAAGTCTGCTTTGTTATAGTTAGCCTACTATGAGAGGTTTTGTGATAAATTACAGATGTGTGGTATACATGCACTTTAAGGTCAAGGGGTTGCAAATTTGAGAGATACTTAAAACAAAGAAAAATGATAAATTAAGCTGGTTTTAAATGGTATATATTTTACAATTCAAATAGCAGAGGAAAGCAATAATTTTTTGCACTTTCATTTGAGAGGCAGATAGTACCAAATCAGGCATTTGCCATTCGGTATCCCTTTAGTGCTCTTTTTTTTTAGACTGAGGCAAGTCCTACTTGAAAGGAAGAAGTAGGCAGTTGAATGTTTATATAGCCAACGTTTGATGAATATTTCAGGGGTAAAAGTAATTCAGGAGACTGTTAGCTATGGTGAAGGAATTGTTGTAGGAGACAAATGAGTGATGGAGCCTTACAGAAGTTTTGCATTTTTACCTATGGAGGTTACTACTTTGAAGCTGCCAAACAATAAGGTAAGAATAATCAAATCAGACATTCATCAGTACCTTTTTGTAAAGAATTCCACTTTATGCTCTCTGGTTTTGTTGATTGGTCTACTATCGGCTTCCATTCATGTCCAGGTCCATTACATGACAGGATCCTTGAGCATAGTTTGCACAGAGTTTTCTATCGTGAAGACCAGGTGGTTATGTCAGAGGAAGCCAGAGAGGAGCTGGTTGATCTGGTGGTTGGAAAATCTGGAGCCATGGAATTGAAAGGTTCTTCTTTTGGTTACTGAAATATTTCATGATAGAGTCAGATACAAGCTTTTCGGATTGGTGGAATGTCAGTTGAGAATACTAGCGACAGGAAGACAGATGATCTAAATGCACATACATTGTCTGTAATTGCAGACTGACAAAATTCTTTCAGATAATGTAAAAGAAGTGCACTATTTTGTTACCCATGTACAATATGTCTGAAATGTGTATATCAATTGTTAGGTTGTACACTGTCAAGGCAGCTATGGTATTACTCTTTAGTGAAGGGTATTTCCTTGAGCGGAAAATATCTTCTGGATCTGCAGAATCAGGTAGCAGAGTGGAATTCAAGATGCCTGTGGTGTTTCGGGGAAAGGCAGATAAATCTAATTTGTTTAACTGCGACAATGGGTGCCGTTTGAGATAGATCTTTTTGTGTTCCGTCTCACTGCTCAAATTTCTTAAAGTTGAAGAACTGATCCAGGGGACCTGGCAGTAGGTATTTTTTCTAAAGGGATAGAGTCAGTTGAAAGGGTAAGTGTTTCCGCCCTTTATGATTTTCAGAGAATTTTGTAGTTTATTTACAGGCTCATGATTCAGTTGGAGTTGTTGACACCTTTTTGGGTTTCACAATCATTGTATCTTGAATGTTGTAATAATGATGAAAGAGTGTATTCTTTGCACAGACTTCAGCCATTATATTGACCCCCAGACAATGAAGCACTTCCTTTACTTTGACACAGTCCCTGATGCAGTTTGGAATATATTTGAAATTTCCTTCCGAAGTTGTTTATATCAGAGGCAAGACAGAGGCATTCAGGGGCATAGAGAACAAGAAGTTGACTTCCTTAGAGTAAGCTGATGTAAATGCAGTGATTGCTTTGTATAGGTATAGGAAGGGGTATGATATATAGGACACTACATTTCTAGGGGTCTGCAAGTTGGGTTTGCAGATTTATGAAGGGGAGTTTCAAAAGTATTAATCTATAGGATTTGATTGAAGTTCTGTGTTTTTCCTAAAGTAGTGTCCTACTAACAGTTACTTAAATATCTACTGATATGTTGACCTTATTATTTTCAGCCTCTCAAGTATTCTTGCATTTAAGACAAGTTATATTTCAAATAATATACTCCTGAAATACTCCTCCGGATGCAGTTAATTTTCACATTTGCCACAAAGACTATGTCTATGTTGCATTTTCAACCAACGTATGATACATTTCTGAAGTTGTTTGTGGTGAACTGTGAAAGAGAATGAAAGAATGCAGTAGGGGCCTACATCTGAAGTGGGGCAGTTATAAAAAGATGTATTCCCCAGCTTTGACATAGTTTGACAGAGGAGACAAGCCCAGTCTGTGTGTCAGTCCATTTGCCGCATGACGTCATAGTGAGAAGAGTGTTTATGGCTGGAGAAATTTGATGCAACTGAAGTGGACAATTTGTTGCCCATGGGCAATTGACTTTGAATCTTCCAAACTGGATGAATTCTGGTACTTATAAAAAGGTTTTATTTAAATCCAGTTGAGTATAATATGATGTAAAGACCGGAAGGCCAAACTCCATCTTGAGCAGGCCAAGACTTCATTTACTGCCTGTTCCTCTGCCCGTCTATCATAGACCTAGATGCCATTAGTCCTCATCTTTCAAAGAACCTGTGAAAGTGTCAATTCATCCAGACAATAAGACACCTAATGCAACATCAGTCGGGAATGAGTGCCTTGCTATCTGTATTTTAAGGTCAGATAACAAAATAACATAAATAATGTAGTCTGAATTGACATATTTTTTACCATACTGATTTATACTAGGGTGTCTTAAGACAAGCATATTGTTGCATGCACGTTATGCTAGAAAGTCTCAAAAGTTCCTCATATAAGCCAAGATCAGTGGGGAACAGTAAAGGCTTATCAGATGGCCACTTAGAGATAGAGGTCCTTTGCCTAGGTTATTGAACAGAGATCCTGACAGAGACATCCACATTGCATTACGGCCACAGCATCCAGCCCAATGCCAATAGTTGATACCAAGCCAACTCTGGAAGGGGAGGAGAAAGGGTGGGCATTTTTTGCCACTCCACGTTACACTCGGAATGCAGAGTTTGGCAAATAACTCTGCATTTTGCCGCCACGTAGCGGTGTTCATTACCCACCATCACAAGTGTCTTAAAGTTATAAATAAAATAACTTACCTTATTTCATTTCTTGTTGTGCAGCACAGAATAGGGAGCCCTGTGCCATGGCAAATGCACAGAGCTGCGGCAGGGCTCACAGTTGTGGCAGGTTTCTGGTGAGCACAGGGACAATAACATGCATGTGCACACAAGGGAAGCTCTACTGCAGACCAGGCAGGACGAGGTAATCATCCAAAGGCTGGATGCAGGAGGCAGTGGGAGAGCATTGTGGACTCATCATCGACCTAGACGATCTGCATTATGCAGCCAGGGATAAGGTAGGGGGCAAGTGATGTGCTGGCCAAGCTCTGCCGCAGTCTAAGCTACATGGGGCGGAGCGGGATTCCATGCAGTTTTTAGTTAACTCCATGAATTTCTGCGCTGTGACACTCCATGAACTCCGCCTAACCTTAGAGAGGAGTCGAGCCCAGCGTATGTGTGTTTTCCTTTGAGGGGATTGGTTTTTACGATCTACTGATAATTACATAATCTTGATTTTATTAAAGACAAGCAGTCAGGCGTGACCTAGAGGCAATAGTTAAAGTATTTATGCTAAGCTCAAATAGTAATAGAGTGAAAGCGAAACACAAGAAAAATTCCAAGCCAATTTCACAGAAGTAGAGACAATTGTAATAAATACAATAACACCAAAACAACAAAAATCCAATAAGTAGAAGAAGAGTTTGAATGTTTAACGTTTTTCATAAAAAATTGTGCCAATAAGTGCAACATAACAATTGGAGTTATCCGGTCCTGCCGGACTGTTTCAAAGTCAAAAGCTCAGGCTAACCACGATGGAGCAAGGATTAGAAACAGCGAGCAAGTCAGTCGGAGTAGTTACCTTCTAACTTAGTCCAGTTTTTATGCAGGAAGCACTCATCAATGAAGTCAATGGCAGTCGAGGTACAAGCATGATCCAGAGGGGGGCTGTTCGACCATGAGTTGGTGGAGCCTCAGGCCTTGAGCTAACCTTTATGTTGGTGGTGTAGTCATTTTTGGTGCAAAGTACTGGTTGACAATTGATATTTAACATTGGAGGGAATTGTGGGGAGTGGTTGTTGACACGAAAAGCTCTGAGGCCGTGATGTCTGGGGTGTGTGTCCATGAAGGTAGTGTTAGCAGTCGTATGCAGGTCCCATGCTGGACTCGGAGGTCAGCCAACTTACCCTGGGAGTCATTTCTGGGGGTTTAGGTTCAAGGTAAGCAGGTCCAGTCTTCCTTAAGGCTCTAAATAGCAGAGCAGTCCTTATTTTGAGCTCTCAGGTCAAGGAGTGTTCTGACGTGGTGTTCTGAGGGTGCCACTTTTATACCCAGTGCAAGCCTTTGTGCTCAGTTCAGTCCCATTGTTTAACCCTAAACTGGTTCTGGTCAGTTTTTTTCCCCTCACTCTGGCTCCAGCCTGACTAGTTAAAGAAAAGGGCAGCAGGCCCAAGTGTGAGCTGCCTGTGAGCATCCTGCTCAGGAGGGGAGCACACTTACCCATACCCAAGGCTCTTTCCTACCCTGTCTGGCAGGAATGCACATCAAATCACAGGAGAACCTTTTACAGTCATTTGACCTTGGAAACCGGCAGGAAGGCACATTTGGTCAGGCCACAACACGTAATCTTTCTAAATGTGACATTTTCAGAATAGTAATTTAGAATTTGAATTTACCAATACAGAGCATTTTAAATTACAATTCAAATGAGTGGAAGATGTATTTTTCTATCTGCCCCTAAACTGAAGTTATGACTTATTAGGTGTAATAAGCTAACCCACTGTTTATCTATGGAAGACCTAGCCTTGCTACAAATGCCTTTGCTGTTTTTTCACTGCTTGGACATGTGGAAACCTAATCACACCTAGCCTACTTTTTAATACCACGTACCCTCTCTTTGATCCTTTAAGGCATACCTTAAGAGTGACTTATAAGTATTAAAAAGGAAAGTTTAGGCCTGGCAAAGGGGTTATTTTGCCCGGATGAGATTGCAGTTTTAAACTGCAGTAGACGTTTCAGTGGCAGGCTTTAGACATGTTGCACAGTGCTACTTTAATGGTTGGCACAATATTGCTGTAACCCATTTTTTATTTAATATAAAAGCCCTGGGTACATGTAGTATAGTTTACTAGGAACTGAAAAGTACATTGAATGTGTCAATTAGGGCTGGACAAATTTGACCAGGTTGGGAAGGGAGAGCACACGCTTTTTGCCACTGGTTAGCTGCAGATTTTTAATGCCAACTAAAATGGGTTGAGCAAACTTAGGAAGTTGTAAAAAGTAAGAGGCTCCTTTGTATAAACATAAAGGTTTATTTCAAGTTGGATGGAAAGAAGCAAAGCACATCCGTTAAGTCAAAGGTACAGGGAGATATAACAGTTGGGACAGAATCTGGAACCAAGGATGTAAGATGCAGGCACTCATCATACATTCCAGCCTCCAGCACAATGGGTAAAGCACAGTAAATGAACAAGCAGTGGAAAAGCAAGGATGCAACACATCTTACCCCAATAAAAGAAAAATCAACACAGATACCTACTAGGAGTTTTCCTGGGTCTAACATCAGATTTAACCCTAGAAGCAACAGACAAATCTTTATGAACAAAACTCTGGAGAGGTACATTAACTTGCACATGAGGAGAAGCATTGACAAGTGCAGGAGGAGGCGTATTGATCTTGCTCGTGATGGTGAAGGAAGAGAGTCAGAAGTAACAGGACATCTAGCAACCCTACGAACATTCCAAACCCTCCCATCTTGTGTGGCAACCCAGTTTTTAAATACCTTGACCACTTTAATAGGAGGAAAGAATTTGGAGAAACCTTTAACCAAGAAACCAGGTTTCTTTACTCTCACCCACTCACCAACAACAAAATCATGAAGTTTAACATTCATTTTAGAATCAAAAGCAAGTTTCATACACTGTTGTTTATCTTCAACACGTTTGGCAACACTTTCGATATCAACTTTAGGATCATTCCTGTTAAGTTTTTTAACCCACCAGGGGCAAATGACAGAAGAGGGTTCTCTACCCTTCAAGAGTTTGAAAGGGCTCACACCAGTGACCGAATGTGGCGTGATACGGTAGACCCAAAGTCTTTTTCTGACCACATCCAACCAAGAATCGTCGGAAGAACCAATCCCAGAAATACAATCTTTGAGGACACGATTAAAACGTTCCACCTGACCATTTTCCCTAGGCTCGTACAAGGATACAGTATGATGTTTAATACCACAGCAGTCAAGAAACTGTTTAACCTCAGAGGAAACCAGCTGTGTACCGTTATCTGTAACAAAGGTTTCAGGAAAACCTTCCCTGGCAAAAGTCTCTTTCAAGAAAAATAAAATAACCTGAGAGGAAACACTATTTACAAATTTAACTTCAGGTCATTTCGAATGGTAATCTACCAAAACAAGCGCAAAACGGGCATTAGAAGGCAACTGTTTAAAAGGGCCTGAGATGTCAAAAGCCACTTTTTGCCATGGAAATTTGGGCCAAGCCACGGGTTTAAGAGGAGCAGAAGACAAATGGAGCATTTTGTCACTGCTAATGCACTGAGAACATTCCCTTACCATTCTATCAACCATTTTGTCAATGCCAGGCCACCAAAAGTTTTCCCTAACCAGGCGCTTCATGGATGACATGCCAATGTGGCCCTGGTGAGCTAACAACAAAATCCTCTCTTGTAAAGAAGCAGGGGGAATTAACTTGCCAGACTTGAACAGAAACCCACCAAATTCTTCAATTTCTGAAGCAACTTGGGAAAAGGAAGCTAAGTCAGAAGGAATGGATTTATTATTCGGCCATCCATCTTTCACAAAGCCAAAGATTTGTTGACAAATAGAATCCTTTGCCATTTCACTAAACCACTCCTCCTCAGATAATGTTAAGAACTCCTTAGAAATACAATCTTCAATGGAAGCAATAACATCAACATCCTGGTCAATGGTGGAAACCTTTTCAATACTGCACGGTAATCTAGACAAAAAATCTGCCGTTACATTGCTTTTTCCAGGAACATACATGATCTCGAAGTCATATTCTTGGAGGCGTGAGGACAAACGAGCAATCCTGGCAGTCGAGTTCCACCCACCACCAGGGGAGAGAATTCCTACTAACGGTTTGTGGTCCGTTCTCAAAACAAACCTGTTCCCCCAGACATAGTTTCTAAAGTGTTCTACAGCCCAAATGCATGCTAGTAGTTCCTTTTCAATAACAGAGTACCTCCTTTCAGTGGAGGATAAGGTTCTGGAAGCAAAGGCTACGCACCACTCATCCTTACCCGCAGTTTGACTCAACACAGCACCAATGCCATAC
Organism: Lissotriton vulgaris; assembly: GCF_964263255.1. NCBI lineage: Eukaryota > Metazoa > Chordata > Amphibia > Caudata > Salamandridae > Lissotriton > Lissotriton vulgaris. The sequence continues at coordinate 2,073,455,463 of NC_141685.1, read as the reverse complement.
AAACTGGCATCAACAGTGATGACACATTTCTTACTTATACAGAAAGATTTGAGTGTAGGGGCATTGACAATCTCACTCTTGATTTGCTTGAAAGCAATCTCTTGCCTGTCAGTCCAGACAAATTTGGCTGAGCTTCTAGTCAACTCCCTTAAAGGTTCCATCTTGTTGGCGAAATTTTGAATGAATTTACTGTAATATTCGCACCTCCCGCAAAAGAGAGTAACTTCTCTTTACTATCAGGGGCAGGTGCATTCATAATTGCGTCAACAAGGTTTTTTTTCTGAGAGGGTATGTCCCAAATACTCTACAGATTTACAGAAAAAATTACACTTGCTGGCTTTAATGGTTAAGCCAAACAGCTCTAACTTGGAACAGACTTCTTTAAGATGAGTATGATGTTCACCGTTATTTTTTGAAAAAACAAGAATATCGTCCTGGAAACATTTGACGAATGACATGTCTTTAAAAATATGGTACATGGCTCTCTGAAACACTGAAGCAGCCGAAGCTAGCCCTAATGGCATTCTCTTGAACCGAAATAACCCATGAGGGGTGATGAAAGCAGTAAATTGTTTGGAGTCTTCAGTGAGTTCGATCTGGTGATACGCAGATCTCAGGTCTAATGTTGAAAACACGCTAGCCCCATCCAACATGCAAAGCATTTCGTTAATATTAGGAAGTGGATGACAGTCTGTGACTAAACTCTTATTGAGTGCCCTTAAATCAATACATAGCCTAATGCTTTTATCAGGTTTAATGGCTAAAACAATGGGGGAAACCCATTCGGACGATTCCACTTCCTCAATTATACCATCTTTCACCATGGTGTCAAGCATATCTCTAAGTTCATCCCTAATACTAATAGGCACTCCCCTTAACTTCTGTTTTACAGGGACAGAGTTGGGTTTGACTTTAATCTTATGACTAAACCCATTCAATTTGCCTAACTTGTCAGAAAACACTTTAGGAAAGGCACGAGAAATCTCTGTGAATTCAGATGATTCAGTGGAATCGCCGTCAGATATAGCCAAAACTAACACAGGATCTTTAAGTCTAGGATTTAAAGAAACACCAAGTCTCGCTTGGTCCCTCCACCCCAAAACATTCACACCCTTCCATGCGATGTAAAGTTTCACATTAGCAGAACTATTTTTGATAGTGAGCATAACTTCCTTAAAGCCAATAATGTTGATCTTGGAGCCATCAAAATTGTAACCACGTATGTCAGGCTTAGATAAGGAATTAATATCAATTAAATCACCAAAAGACTTAATACAATACTCATGTGTGATAATGGTCCAAGGAGAACAGGAGTCCACCATAAGCTCTAGCACTTTACCTAAAATGGTAACAGGACTTTTAGGAGAGGAAAGAGTATCTGCTTGAGATAAATCAATTGACTCCTGTATAGAAATGACAATACCAAATTCCTTAATATCTGGATCGTTGCATGCATCGTCATTGACATATGATATTTTACCAGAAAGACGTTTAGATGAAGGAAAAGAAGACCTCTTTGTCTCTTGGAAGGGTCTTGTGGAAGTTTTACACATATTGGAAAAATGACCAGAGCGTCCACACTTATTACATTGTCTAGAAATAGCTGGATATTGTGGAAAGGAAGCGATGTGGTCAGGGTTTCCACATCTAAAACAATAGAATTGTCTAGCCTTCCCCTCATTCTTGTTGAAAGGCACAACATTTCTTTGTTCCTGGGGTTTAACAACACTAACTTCGCTAGAAGAAGTGGAACTAGTTGAAGAGGTGGAAGCAGTAGATGCTTTATCTAATGTTTTTATCCATTTATCAGACTGTTCAAGAGCTTTAGCAGTACTGATCGCTATTTCCAAACTAGGATCACCCAAAATCCACAACTGCTCTTGAACTTTCTTATTTTTTACGTGTACAATGATCTGATCTCTGATCATTTCGTCTGTCATAAGACCAAAATTACAATGTAACGATAATGCACGTAGAGTTGTAAGGAAATCATCAAAACATTCTTTTTCATCTTGAATTCTGGTATAGAACTTAAACCTATTCAGAGCGACACTAGTAACAGGTTTGAACCTCCCTTCAATTCTAGCAACTGCTTCATCATAAACACTACTGTCACCTCCAGATCTTACAGGTGGTAAAGTTCTAAAAACTAATTGCCCTTCTGAGCCAAGACAGTGTAGAAATATGTTCTTCTTTCTCTCCGCAGACATGCGTTCTCCATCCATGGCTTTGAGATATGTAAAAAATTCCTCCTTCCATCTTGTCCATGGAATTGGTGGATCACCCTTAGACTGTAAAAATGTTGACGGTGGATCAAATTGCATGTTGGAGGTGGAATGACGAACAATGTGAGAATAACTGTCTGAAGGTTAATATATAAAAAAAAATGTTAAAAGTATTCAGCAGATGGCAGTCTAATAAAAGAGAACAAACTTTCACTGAAGATATCCACAGAAAACAAGCTTGTAAGGTAGGAGCAGTTTGGAGCCAAATATTGATAAATAAGTCACTGAAATCACACTCCAAAAAAAATAGTAGTAATGAAGTGAATAACAAGTTTATGTCCAAAAGAAAATTAATAAAATAAATAAATATAGGAACTACACACGCAATGAAGTGGAGCGTGTAAAACAGTACCTTTGTTGTTTCAGATAGAGCGAAATGGTAAAACTGCGTTAGCCCGGTGAAATTGAAGAGATCCTTCGTGTAGCGCACACTCGGTGATTACGTTGCTATGGCAACAAACACGGCAGGCCTACGTGGTGCGCAATGGCTTGGGAATCAATGCGCAGTGATACGCGATGACGCTTGCGATGATGCGTGATGACTCATAGAGGAAGATTCCCACAGCCAATCAGGAGCAACGAATCCTCGAAGACGCTGATAGGTCCAAGCGTAGAGGATTGCTGACGTAGGGCCGCTGCCGTTTTTACACGCAGAAACGAAGAAAACACGAAGAAATAGTTAAAAGGCTGAATACTTAGCACAGCTTCGCCGGATTTGAAAGAAAATGGGAAGGAAATGCTCCGCTTCACTCCTGAAGTGAATGAAACTACTTCTGAGGCTGATAACGCGGATCCTTATGATTTCTGCTCCTGTGCTTCCAAGAAAAGTGGCAGAAAATTGAAGAGAGTCCCTCGTCGCCAGTGTAAAAAGTAAGAGGCTCCTTTGTATAAAAATAAAGGTTTATTGCAAGTTGGATGGAAAGAAGCACAGCACATCCGTTAAGTCAAAGGTACAGGGAGATATAACAGTTGGGACAGAATCTGGAACCAAGGATGTAAGATGCAGGCACGCATCATACATTCTAGGCTCCAGCACAATGGGTAAAGCACAGTAAATGAACAAGCAGTGGAAAAGCAAGGATGCAACAGAAGTGAGGGCTAATATATGGTGATATGCTTGACAAAAGATGGTTATTGCCAACACTCTCTTTTTTGTTCTTTATAGTGATTGTCTTTAAAAATTGTTGAGGAAGTGGCATTATTAAAAAACATGGCTGTCTAACTCTAGCCTCTATATCTTAAATAAAATCAGCGCAAGATGTTCCTGCTGTAACCTACAAGAAGCATTCATCTGCAGTTATAGTAGGAATCACAATCTATAACTCATACACCCCTCCAAGTGCTGCTTATGACCTCACACATAAGAGCAATTATGACTGCTGCCTCATTTGACAACTTGTGGGAAATATGTCATGGCAAATCGAACAATGAATGGAGTCAAGGTTGCTAATCCCATTCATGACTATTCACAATCTATTCTAACTCCTTCCAGCATTCCTTGTTATTATACGTATAAGTAAGATTGAAACTCTGGTCTTGGTCTCAAAATTGCAACTACAATTGCAACTACATAACATTAATTATATCTTTATTTACTTGGTCCTATGCTATAGATTAAATGTGTCTGATTGTTGAGCCACAAGTAGTCATAATTTACTAATTTCTAAATCTCTAACATTACTAGAGGCGTTGTGGCTCTGAATATGCATAAAAGGTGCATGAAGATGACCCATCAGACCATAAGCTGGTCTACAATGCAATATCCTGACATATGAAAACAGCCAAGTGTTTAATATATTCATGAATTGAAACTGTTGATTATTCCTCAGATGGGTTGCCTGAACTCAAGAGGCTATGCCTACCTTGCAAATTTGCAAAGTATACAAGATTACAATAGGCTGCAATGGGCTGCCCTTAAGTTGAGATTTGAGGAGTAGTGGCAGAATGTACCTCTTTTGAAATGGGGGCCCGCTCTTTGGCACACCTCATATATTATATTGTTATATTTAGCCTGTCTCTTTTCTGCCCATGGGATGTCACTGTGACTCACATGATGTCACCACTAGAATGTTTGGTTACATCATGGAGTGTTGGGGGCTTGGCCTGTGTCTCAACTGGCAGTTGGCACCAGGCAGGCTGAGTGACAGGGAGGTCGCTCCTCGTGGGCTTTCTCATATTTACATCTTAATGACTAGACCTGCAACCCAACCTGAATAAATTAACCTGATAATACACCTGGCTCAAGGACTTCTATTTACAACATATACATAAAAGATTGAAACCTAATGAGATGCCATATCTGCTGCCAGTGGAGCTCTGCAAGAACTGGATTTTTGTTTTCCTTGAAATAGGTGTTCATTGCCACATGGGTTACTGTTTTCTGTAAGCTTTGTAGGATTGCATGTAATAATTTCGCTAGAGCTAAGTAAATTATGCTATGTAAATCCGGGATCCTACCAGGGCCTTGATGTTCTGAATGAGTGATGGGCAGCAGGGCCAATTTTCAAAATGTCTTCAATGGATAATCACTTATTTTCAACAGATCATATCTTGTCAGATCTCTGTCCATTGAGTCTGCTTGGTCAACACATATGAAGTGTGTTAGACCTGTCAGCCTTAGGGTGGACTACCTTCAAACGTTCTGCAGCTTACATTCAAATTTGCTGAATTCCTTTTGTTACCCTTAGGACTCTGAGCACTTTACCACTGCCAACCAGTGCCAAGGTTCCCGAGCTCTCTCCCCTAGACATGGTTTGATTGATCTATCCACAATTGGCATATATAATTTACCTATAAGTCCCTAGTAAAGTACATTATATGTACAGAGGTCCTGTAAATGAAATGGTACTAGTGGGCCTGCAGCACTGATTGTGCCACCCACACAAGTAGCACTTTAAACATCTTTCAGGTCTGCCACCACAAAGCCTGCGTGTGTAGTTTACACTGCCATGTTGACTTGTCATTTAAAACCTTTTGTCAAGCCTAATCAAAAGATAGGACAAGCACTTTTAAGTTTTGCATGTCCTTGAAGTGAAAAATAACCAAATTCGTTTTTCACTACTGGGATGCCTACCCTTATCATCAGTTAAGATAGGGTATGTCTCATTACACTTTAAAAGCTGTAAGTCCTGATTGAGAAGGAGTAGATCTGTGATGATTCATATCACTTGAATGGTCAACTGTATCACTAACCTTTAAAAATTCCACTTTTAGAAAGATTGCATTTTTCTGCTCTTAGCCCTGTGTGCCCCCAACCTGTCTCCTATACACGTCTGGAGCTGATGACAGCTGGATGTTGTGCACACACAAAGGGAGTTAAGGTGTGAACGACGGGCCATCCACTTCCTGATGGGTGATCCTGAGCATGATGGGAGGGAGGAGCTGATACTTACACCTGAATAGGCTATGCCCTGTCTCCACACAAAGGGATGCATACCACCTGTAGTGAATCTGGAGCCAGAGCCGGGAGGAAGGACCACTGTGCACTTTAAAGCCCTTCTTTGTAGTCACCCCTCACTTCAAAGGTGCCATTGTATATAACTGGACTCTGACACTACCACTTTGGTTCACTTCAGGACCTGTGACGAACTCTGCCAGGAGGAAGGACTGTTCTGCTGCTACAAGGACTGCCCCTCCGCTGGACTGCTCCTCTGGAAGAACTGCTTTTCTGCTGTGCTGCCCTGATGCTTGCTACCCTATGCCCTGACTGAAAAAGGACTGGACCCATCTCACTTGAACCGAGAGTGACTTTAAGTGCATGGTGGCTTGCCCTCTTTTGAAAGACTCAGGGATATTAAAGGCTTTAACTCATACTGCAACAGCAACCAAACCTTGCTTTCTGCAAGTCGTGCTCTGCCAAGTGGTGCTAATCCAGTCCTGGGCCCTTGGAAGTGAGTATAAAGTGCTGCTACAACCAGAGCCCACGCATCGAGGCTGTTGCACCAATTGAAACCGGCACATCTCCCTCAACGCTGATGCAATGCTATTGCAGCAAGGACTGCAGACACTCCAATTTCCAATGGCATGGCACATCATCTCTAATTTCCGGTGTTTCTACGACTTTGCGCGGTTCGTAGCTGACGCATAGTCTTTAATCTTGTGCTACAACAATGAATCATTGCCATTTGCTTTCTGAATCTCGACTCCGTCGACGATGCATCTGAGGAAATTTTCAGTGGTCCAAGGCTGATTTCTGTATCTAACCTGTGCTCCATCGCGGCCAGCCTGAACTTTTCAATTTGTCTCGGTCGATCACAACCTAGTTGGCGCTTTAAGCTTTTAAGCACAACATTTTCATTTATTCTTTAAAATTTAATAACTCTGGTTATATTTATATGAATTTTCTAATTTTTGTCTTGTTTTGTTCATATAAACTACTTTTCTAACCTGGTGTGGAATATATTTGGGGTGTTTTCACGGTTACTGTTTTAGGTGTTGCACAAATGCTTTATGTAGGAGAGTAGGATCTGCTCTGATGGTTACCCCCAATTTTTGCTGATGTTTCACTGTTTTTCAACTTTAGTCTGGCTAGGGCCCTGTTGTCCAGGACCCCAGCCTAGCTGCTTCCTCTCTAAATTCATCCCAAGTACTTTAGGTACACTCCAGTTTGGTTACTGGGGTACCCTTATGAGTCCCTAGTATATGGTACCTTAGGTACCCAGGGCATAGCTACCCCAGAGGCCTACCGGGCTGCAGCATATATTATGCCACCCCTGGGAAGCCTTCCGAAATGGCACCACATGACTGCTTCTGCAGCCTGGGTAAGGTGGTGCATGCACCCCTTACATTGATATAGGTTACCTTAAATCACTGCACATATAAACTTATCAGTTATCCCCATGGCAGGACATATCAATCGTGAAGGCAGGGTGCTTGGTTTTGTGAGAGAGGGTGCCCATGCATGAGCAGAGCCACTCTGCAGCCTTCGGAACCTATTCTCTGGGGCTGTTCTGTGATGCACCCAGACCATATGCTCTTAAGTGCATTATAACCTCGCTGTAAATGCTAACTTTGGAATGGCTGCACAGAAACATGTTGTGTTTAGTGCCAAACACTTTAGAATCCTACCCCTCTACCCCCACCAGTTCTGGCGGTGGGGTAGATTTCCGCCCTACTAGAGGAAGAGACATGTACACACCTGTATACCCGGTACCAGTTTAAAAGAGCCCTTGCATCACAAAATGGATGCTGCAGCCACAGACACAAGTCTGGCCTCCTGCTGCTAGACAAAACTCCGGCAGGGGAGGCCTAGACAATAGGTTTCCTGTCTGGCCTTAGTGGATTGGGGCAGGGTGGGAGCACTCCAATACTGTTTTGAAGCCTACATTGGGGGTACATTTGGTGTCCCTGTGCATAGCCCAGTTCAAACCGGTTGCAGGGGCTATCAGCCCCTGCTCTGTTGTAAAACTGCACAAAGGAAATGGGTGTAGCCACCCCTCTTTCCAAACCCTCCCATAGAATAAGTCCAACCCCTTCCTTGGGTATAAGAAAGGAACCCCTGAGTACTGGATTTTAGTTACACGCTGGATAAAACTCTGCTACAGAAATCCTGGAACTTCGACGATCTACACGACTAGATGACTGAAGAATCTCTTTTGGAGTAAAGGAGTTACTCCCCTGCTTGGCAGGCACCAAAAAAACTTTTGCCGGTCCGCATATCCGAACCTCCATACAGACTCTGAAGTATTTGCAGCCCAGGAGGTACATTTACAGACTTCTCAGAGGCTAACCCGAGTCCCAGCAAAGCTGAGACCTGCAGCCCTCATGAGTAACATGGGAGCGGGACTCCTGGCCACACATATTTGCAAGTGCATCAGCTTCTCAGTGTTTCTTGAGACTGTGCTTTGGATTATTTGTAGCCCAAGCCCCGAGCACCTTTTGCATTGAAGATTGCTGGCCTACACTCCACGAGTGTTGCGTGAGCCAGTTCTTAGTGTTTCTGCTTGAGGCCCCTTCGCAATCCCTGGTCTGTCGACTGGTGGGTCCCTGTGAAGTAAAATCTGACTTTCCATGGGCTTCTGTGTTTGCTCCAGACGTGCCCTGACTCTCCACCACTTGGTGAGTCCCTCCGACTTTGCACCAAACATTTCTTCTCTTTCTGCATGGGTTGCTGTTGCCAAGGCTTGTTGGGTGCAATCCGGGCACCGACACTGCAACACTCGACATCCTTTTTGGGAAAGCTCGAATCCAGTTCCTAGTTCTCATTGACACCTCCTGGTCCTCGTGGCGGCAGAGTCAAGATTCTCCTCTTCAACCATAAAACACCCGACATCGGTGGGCATTCATCTATCGTTCCCCTGGTCACTGGCTAGTGACCCAGACTTTGTCCCCTCTGCTTTCATGTTCTTCCCATCTTTGATCCAGGCTTGGATCACACTGGACACTTTCCTCTTTGACAGCAGCAGCACTTTGCAGCAGATCGCCATTGAAATCAATGACGATTCGAGACACCAAAAGACACCTATGCACCCAGCTTCCCTGGGTGAGGTAACATGAGTACTACGATGCTCCCGTGGGTCTTCGTCCAAGGACCCCTATAGTCTAAAGAGGTTTGCTCAAAGTCTTCTCCTAAGTGTCCTTTATCTTTAAATTTCCATTCGCGACTTTCACCATTGAAGTTAACGGTGATTTGCGGCTTTGTTCTCACACCGCACTTGTCCACCGTGGGTCCACTGTGTCAATACCTTGGGTGGTTCCTTGTGGCTTCAGCACATCCTCAGGCTCCAGGCCTTGTGTCTAGTCAAGTAGTGGTTCTTATACCACTTTATTGATATATGCCAGGCCAACTTCTCACACTTTACACATGGCCTCTTGTGTGATGTTAGCCTTCTCTGTGCTAAGCTATCAGAGGGTGTGCACAAGTTCGTTTATGGTGTGTATTTTACTTACACTGACTTGGATTTTGGTCCCTGCCTGGACAGGGTATATACCTCTGCCAACCAGAAACACAATTTCTAACAAAGTATAAAGAACTTGAACCCAAAGTTTACATCAATACAGCAGTTATTTAAGAATTTTTGTTTACGTCCTGGAACCAGGAAGGAACAATAGGGAATTTCAAAGATGACCATTTTCAAACAGAGTAAAAAATTGCATGTTTTTGGACATGTTTCTGCAAGAAGTGTTCATCTATTTCCACATTCACATGTCCTTCCATATTTAGCTAGTTCAAGTCTCTTGAGGAGCCTCTAATGGTGTCTGATTCACAATCATGTGTATCGGTTAGGACAGGGGAGAAAAACTGCCATTTTAAATTGGTTAAAGAAAACAAAACAGGGGTTGGAGGGTCTAGGGGAATTTAAAGACCTGCCTAGGTTCAAGTCCCCTTGCACATTAGTAAAATACAAAAGAACCCAGGGGTCTAGAGTCACAACAATTCTATGCTCTTTCAAGACTGTATTTCTCAATTCTGTCTATATAGTACAAAAGTGGATAATATACCAGTCCTTATTAGTTGTGTACAAACCAACGCAAAAGACCACTAGCAACTGTAGGTGAGACCCAAGATCCAGCATTTTTGCTCCCAGCCTGGCGAATCTATACGTCCATGCTTTTGAGCAAGAGTGTGTACTGGCTCCTAACAACCCTTTCAAGTCACACATCCACTGGTGGAAACGCTACATAGATGATATCCTCGTCATTTGGCGAGGGGACCAACAATCTATTGTGGCATTCCACCAGTGGTTAAACAATCAGAATCGTTTTCTGAGGTTTACAGTGGAAAGCAACAAAGAAAGAATTTCTTTCCTGGATTTGTCCATTTTCGTTGCAACCACTGGCCTCGAAACTGAACTCTACAAGAAACCACTGGCCAGAAACTCTTTGCTTTTGTACGGGAGTCAACATCCGAAGTCACTAAGGGACAATTTGCCCTATGGGCAATTTCTACGGGTACGTCAGAATTGCTCCACATCCACTACCTTTCAAAAACACGCCGAGGGCCTATCTAAACAACTGCAGGCACGGCACTATCCCAAGAAGCTGATTTCTCGCTCTTGGAAACGGGCAGCTAACAACCACCGTGAGGCACTACTAGAAGTGGGCGTAGTAAAACCACCTTTAGATCGACTAACACTGGTGACAACCTATAACACGAAATCCAACCAGTTACAACGTATAGTGAGACAGAACTGGAAAATCTTAAACTTTGGCAGTGAAAAAATTGAACCTCCTCTATTCTCCTTCAAACGATCTACCAACATGCGAGATCGACTGATACACACACGGCCTAGAGAAGCACCTAAAAGACCCCTTGGTACACTCTGGGATACTGCAGCGGTCATTGGTCACCACCCGTGTGGCAATTGCACGGTTTGCCCACAAACCACTAAAGCAACCCAAATCGATATAGGTACTGACCGCCCTTGGATCTTGAAAAACTTTACAAATTGTAACACCTCACATGTAATTTATTTAATTACATGTCCCTGCCATGAAAAATATGTAGGGATGACTACAAGAAAAGTACGCACTAGGATGCTAGAGCATAAAAGCGCTTTTCGTTGTAGGAAGAATGTCTCGAAACTCACAAAACACTTCATCGAACACAATCACAATGAGACTGACTTCTCTTGGATAATCCTGGAGAAGCCCTTCATACCCTCACATATTGGAGATAGATCGCAATTTTTATTTGTTAAAGAACAAAAATGGATTTTTAAATTATCCTCAGATTCTCTAGGTCTAAATGATGATATTCCTTGGACCACGCTATGATCCAATATTCCAGAAAAAATATAGAAAGACCATATCTGTACCTATGATATAATGTATCAGGAGAAGAGTTATAATACCCTGTACCAATTTAGACCTTGCACCAGGTGTTCACACTCTATTTGAGAGACTTTGTCTCCTTTTCGAAAGAGTTTGTTTCCTTTGTTCCATAAATGTACAAACATCCCTACAGATCCAAGAAACTGAGACTGCTTTTGTTTTGTTCTGTCTGGTCGATTTCGTTCAGATTCATACCACCGACTAAATCATTGGCTATCACTAGAGTCGTAAATACATTTTCCCCATTAAACTAATGTGTGTCAACAGGTTTAGCTGTCCCATTGATGCCTAAACAGCCAAAGAAATAAACATAACATCTATGGCTGGTAATATACCTGGCTATTAATCTCGAAATACGGGTACTCTAATTATATAACGCCATATCTATTTTTATGGCCAGATTAAAATAATTTCCAACCAGAATGTGACAGCTTTTATGGTAATACGCTGTCTCACAGCGTTTAAATCTTCTCTTTCTCATGCCGATAATTTCGGAACTGAAGGAAGTATAGTACGAACTACAGTCCCTGGTTTTCTGTAGTTCTAAGGAGGTCTCGCGGGAGTAGCCACCTCTCGCGAGAAGACGCATTGTATTCACACAGAAGGAGCAGCAATACACCGCTTCCAGTCCCGGTCTAAGCGATTGCGATCTTTCAACGCATCGCTGCTTTTACTTGACAAAACCGCTAGGCACACACAGCTTGATTAAATAACAACATAAATCATAGCTAATAAGCCTTCGGGATATCTCGCGGAAAAAACGCGAAGCCCAGTCTTTTCAGTATCCGATTGGCTGACACTAACCGAGCCCCTCCCACACGTAAAAGAACAGAAACGAGTGCTAATAGGATAATTGGCAACTCCTTTTTCTACAAATGACCGGACACTTCTCTAAGGCATCGCCTCCCCCAAACCTCAGATTCAGTTCGGGGCAACGACGGAGAGGTGAGTCCTTTTACATGCCTATGCTGACTTTATTACCTGACCAGGAAGTTCTGGTATTCATAGGCACAGCAACCTTTACAGCATTTCTCAAGTATACAGTCCAGTTGCTCTAGGGTGAGCAAGGAGGGTTAGAGGTTGCAAAGACTTTACCTCTTAGTTAAGACATTCCTAGGGGACCTTTATAAGATAGAAAAGCACAGCTTTGTTTTTGGTTCTGATTTTAGGTTCCCCTCTCTTTTTCATATTCTTAGAGCGTGGCCTCCCTTACTCTGAGCTTGGTCCAGGTGAGGTGAGGTGCCTTCCCCTATCAAGGAGGGTGAGTAATGGAACCCCTGTAGTCCTTTTATATCAGTAATAAGAGTTACATTTCCAATGTAATTATACCACTGTGCAATTTGTGTTTTAGGTGATTGATACACCAGCTGACATGGAGGACTAAAAGAATTTATATCCTTTATATTGTCACTGTTTTGTTAGTTCATAAATAAGAGCACATTATCACTTGCAGTAGCAATTATATATAAGAACAGAGGCCCTGGTGAAATCCTAGGGAGTGAATCCCCGCCGAGGCAGAAACATGTTGGCCCCTTAATAGTCATTTGTTTATACTGTGATGTTGCACTGTTCTGGTTTTTAATAGAAAGAGAATTACAGACATTAAAGTTTTCTTATTGTAATTCCTCTATTCTTTTTAATATCACTTCTTCACATCTTTACATTTTGCACTGCACTTTTTCCATTTAGTGATCCCACGCATGGTCGACATGTGACTGTGGGTCTGACCCCAGTCCTACCAGACGGCACTGGAATTAGTCTCAAATGATCTAGAGACGTTCCAGCCCTGTACTGTGGATGGCCAGATGATAAAATTAGATCACTAACAAGAACTTTGATGGTAATCCATTATCTGGATCTTGGGTCTCACCTACCGTTGCTAGTAGTCTTTTGCGTTGGTTTGTACACAACTAATAAGGACTGGTATATTATCCACTTTTGTACTATATAGACAGAATTGAGAAATACAGTCTTGAAAGAGCATAGAATTGTTGTGACTCTAGACCCCTGGGTTCTTTTGTATTTTACTTTATTTTATTTATTTTAAATTGGTTCACATTTCTTAAGTTGCCTTCTCTTTGACATAATTACTTTTAATACACATTTGTACTTGTGGCAATGCAGGATTCGTTTCTCTGAAACTACATTGCTAACAAATTACACTCAGCAAGAACATTATCACAACATCTTGAAATTCCAGTAAAAGGTCTGAACATACATTGTACAAATGAGGTTGTTTGTTGTTCCCCCATGCAGCTACCTATAGAACATAAACAATGGCGACCAGACTAGAGGACTCAGCATGAAGTAAGAATGTGTTTTGGTATATTGAAACATGCATTTTTGGATTTTAGGCAGAGGAGCACTTGCTGTCAAATGTGAAGTCATTACACGCTTAAAGTTTAGCCCAGCTGCTTGCTAATCCCTCTGCAAGGAGGGATGGCCAAGTCAAGACCTAGATGGGAACATACATGCATTCTTTTAAGTTGCGGAGTTCTTGGCAGAACACACACACCCTAGACACTCAGTTTAGGGAATGCACGGTAGGAGTACTCTCTCTCTTGCTATCTCTACTCATACATATATATATATATATAGTTCTGCATGCTCGACTATATACATTGTTTTAGCAAGCTGGTGTAACTGTTCATTCTGTCCACTGTCCTAACACTGCTAAACAGTCGTATCTGCTTCTGTCTATTGATCATCACAGCACACATATTCTACATCCTTCAGTGCAATCCTTGTATAGTGCTCTGAGAGAAACAGAACACTACTGACTGTGCACTAACGTTCTAGATCTGTTACCACGATTCCTGTGAGGAATCAGGGTTATCATGTTCTGTGGTTGCTAAAACCGTTTGTTCACTAACTAAGTTTGGGTGGGCTTATGATAGCACCGTGAGCTAGCTGGCGTTTATGACAACATATTTCAAGGGAGTGCTCAAAATTCAGTCTGGCACCATCCCAACATTTATGTTGTCCATCAAAGTGCAGTTCCTACTGGAAAATGGAAACTGCACAATATGGTGCTGCCAACTTTGGTACAATTGTTTCCTATTTAATGGATCATATGAGTAGTTCTATTGTGCTTTCTCAGAGACCACCTGTTACCAACTAACCGTAGACGTCTGGAGTGGTAGGGTCTGTCCTCCTCTGTTGAGTAGTTAACCTCTATGTATTGGCTGTGGGTTGATCAAGATTGAACTCTTCAAAGGATCTATCTCCCGCTGTGTTACCCTCTCTGTAATTCAGACACAGTAATGTCTGGAGACGAAGGAGCTTCAGCACTTAACATTGCTGCAAACTGCAGGCATGCAGCTACTCAGAACAACATGGTCTTGCACTTGTGGGTGGAGATGTCACCTTCATGGTTGAGGCTCACGAAGCATTTAGGGCAGAGGTATTCTATTCCTGCGACACTTTCCTGGCTTGCAGATAACATAACACAGGTATTTCACAGCTGCAAACAGGATGAAGTACCATACGAAGCAATAGAGATACCACTGACATACCAAGAACACATAAATTGGCTTTATTGCGCCCTACTACACACAACAGAAAAAATTAGACTCAGTCCTCTCATCAATGAGTGAGCAACATGGTAAATGTTAGCCAGATACAAACAGCATCCTAATGTTGACAATTTATCAGTTGCACAGGTGTGAACACTATGCAAACATCTAATAACAATCTAGAGATCCTTTACACAGTTCGTTATGTAAATGTTAACACTTAACCCTGTGGGGATTGTTCAAGCTGCACAATCACAATTGGCTACTCCGGGCATCAAAACCATCAAACTAGAAGAGATTCCGTTCTGGATTTTACAAAACACAAGTCAACTTGAAGCAGTGGTTCTCCATACGGGCCTGCAGGAAAAACACCTTACACTAGAGTAGGTGTATCACATAGTATATACGAAATGCAACTCCAATTGGAGGGGGCCATACCCAGAAATATTTATGTTCTCTTTTGGGAGGATTTAACACAGGGTTAGGATATTTTGTTGGAAAAAAAGGATTGGCCTCCTGATTTCATAATGGAGTGCCCAAACGGGTAAACAGTAATTTGACCTGATTTTTATGACCTCGTTCCACAATCAGTTAAACACTCATACAATAAGGAGGGGGCACTAGCACTGGCTTCTGTGTTGTCCCGCAATCATGTGAGGTGGGTTGATGTTTCCCCTTATCATAAAATGCCACTGAGGACAACCCCACAACTTCAACGACAATACCCAATAAAGCATGAGCTAAAAAACAAGTTCGGGAAGTACTCCAACTTGAATGCTAAAGTGTAATACAAAGTTGCACCTCAACAATGAACGTATCCTTTGTTCCCCGTAATAAACCCCCATCATTTATACTGTCTGGTAATAGATTACAGACACTTAAACCTAGCTACTCTCACATTTGCTGAACAAAATGCACAGAGTGCCGCATAAATGAACAACATAGGGGCCGATTACGATGCCAGGCAGGTTCGCATCCGACCAGCAATGTAGCAGAAGTGAAACCGCCAGACAAGAAGTCAGAGGTCCCGCTTCCCAGATGACAATCTGATTTCTGTCTTGGTGGTCGGATCCTTTATTTTTTCCATTACAGCTTGTGCTGCCTCTTAAAGCACAAGCCGCAATGGAGAAAATGCAGAGTTTAAACATCAGTGCACCATGTGTGTCAGGCACCATGTGTTGCCTACTACACGGTGCAGGGATGTTTTGGGGGGCACCACTAGTACCCTCATGCCCCATAGCAGAGGGAAAGGGGAGGGGGCCCCTACTAAGTGCCCCCAAAATCACTTTCTGCCTGCCTTTTTTAATGACTGGTGGACCGCCATGAAAGGGTAGGCGGAAAGCAAAATTTTAATCCTGATGGTGGAGCCAAGGATGACTCTGCAGCCCTTTCTGGATTACCTTTCCGACAACCAGCCCAAAGTGCTCAGTGAGCCCGTCGGAATCAGATCGGTATGACCCTGCGTGTTCCCTCCGACTGCCAACTGCCAGTATTGTAATATTGTGGTCGGACGGAAGCCTCTGAAGTTGGGCGGAAAGCCTCTGACGAGCTGTAGAAGGTCTTTCCACCAGACATCACCATGAGGCCCAAAGTGTGGAAAAACAATACAGAATAAAATATCTTGAATGGACTTTCCTGCCAAATATAGTGCCTGGAAGCAGATATCTGACCTCATTTTCAGTGCTAGGCTCTCAGAAGTAGTTATGTTGATTGTCCCAGGGTGATAATAATAGCCCGAGAATGTTTCTTGCCAGAGTAATAGACCTACTACAAAATGTTGATGACCTGGCATTCTCCTATGTTGATGACATTTTCTTGATGGATGATGACCTTTTGGAACACTTGTCAAGAGTAAATTGCATAATTTTGCAACTTTATGAAAGGCATTGGAAAAGGCTTGCGTAAATTCGGATAATCATAGGGGCAGTGACTTTAGAGTTTTTCGGGACAAAATAACTTTTTGTAGGTATACCTGGGTAAACTGAATTCCCTTGTGTTTCCAGAGCTCGCCTGGTAATTTGGGATTAGGTAATTCGAGTTGCTGAAACGCTGTGGCATTTCTAGTTCTCTAACTGTTTGGAAAAGGCATTTGCTTATATAGTGAGAGAAATTTATTTGGAAAGTATATTTTTTAGCATATTACAAGATTCTTACACCTGGAACGCTGGGGCTGAAAGCTAACTGAGGACCATGAATTGAGTGAAGCCTTACCAAGTTTTTGAAGGCTGTGCATTGCTGCACTAATACTTTGCCAAAGATTTCATGTACATACCATAGTTCGAAATTGCAATTGCCCCACAGTTAACAGTTATGCAGACTGTTTTTTTAATTGGCTATCATGAAATATTATAGACAATGAGGATAAATGCGAGGGGTCCTGGAGGTACATTTTTGGGAGGTGACGCTTGTGCGAGTGTTTTAATTTTGGCAAACATGAAAATAATCTAGCGTAAAAACATACGCCACCTTCTGTAAAACACTAACGTGATGACATTAAACAACCAGTGTGAACTGAAAACTCTTTTCTTCCCTGCAAGGTGTCCCTGTGGAAATAAATAAAGGACATTGTCTAGTAGAACGATATGCAAGAGAGCATTGCCAGATGTAGTATGTTGAAATCAAATGACGTGAGGCGAAAAATAATGACTTCAATAAAATGTACTATTGACGTTCTAAGCCAAAACCTTTCTGTCATTTTGAATTAAAAAAAACTGCTTGCCTGAAAAAGACCTTCACCTAAATATATTCCTTTAATATTTCAAAGACACTTGTGTTTTTTAATACTGTAGAGCGCGTGTCACTTCAGCAGATATTGTAAGAGAGTAAATTAGTATTTGCAATAGAAAGTGGGAATTGCTTGCATAAGGAAAAAATAAAATTGACCTCTGACCCATTCCGTTGAAAGGAAACATGAAACAGCAGTGAAAATAATGACTTGAAAAGTTGTGTAGGACAATGCCAAAAATAAATGATTCATAAATAACTGCTCATCCTTCTCATCTACACAGTGATCTTTAATAGTGTTTAATATTTTCTTGGACGTGAGATATCTAGTGAAACTGCTGTGGTTGTAAACGGCCTTACACCACGCTAACAAGGTTAGGGTCAGTTTTGAGAAATGGAGAGGAAAAATCATACTGCACTGTTTTACTTTGCAACAAATTGGATTAAATGCACTGTCGGTTGCTGGTGGTCTACATATGAGGTCATGCCTTTTACACGAAAAGCAATACACAGCTCATTATTTTTGTGCTTTGACCATTTTAAAGGAGGCTTGGCGAAAATGTTTCCACAGTGATGTGTGACAGCTCTGTTTTCGAGGTGAAACCTTTTAATAAACCCCCTGAAATGAATACTTTGGTTTATGCTCTCTGTTTATATTTCCCACTGGAGTGCTTCAAAGTTCTGCGGAGCTCTGGCGACTTCCCACAGTGTTTTACCTTTTGTAGAGTGAAACACATAAGCAAAGGACGAACAAACTGAGCTCTTTAGTGTTCCTATTGCTGCAAAATTGCGGTCTTGAGGAATCAATAATCAAATTATGTATTCATTACAAGGAGGGTCTATGACTTAACTCGAAGTTATGGCATTTGCTTCTTTAATGTGATATTCATCTCGTTGGGTATAAAAATAGGAAACCATCACATGTCTGTTATGTCTGCAGGAATGAAATTCCATCTGACTTAATTTAATGAAGAATCCCTTCTGACTTAATTTAGAGCAGGCACGGCCCGTTCAGGTAAGTGTGGTGCGGCAAGGGGGCGGGGTGGGGGAGGTTCGACATACGAGGACGAGGGGATCTTTAAAAAAAAGGAGACCAGTGTTTTCTTTGTTTTAAATGTAAGTGTCCCTCGTCCTCATATGTCGAAACCCACCGCCCTCCCCCCCTCCCCCCCTGCTCTTACCTGCACAGGCCACTCCTGCTGTAGAGACTCAATTGAAAGCCAGTGTAGTGTCCTACCCAGCCCCGGGAGCATGCAATGGAATATGCTACAAGCAGAACTCTGGATTGTACATCTTTATTCCTGACATACAATCATATACAACACTCTAATTATGTCATAACCTTTGAGAACCACATCTTAATACCTTTCAGCAAGTTACGTAATTCCTTCTTGAGTCGGTCAAGAACCTCAAGGGTCCTATCACACATAGTCTCCCGTTACTACATCTCCCCCTTGTTCAATAAAGGACAAACAATAGACACTTCATTTTTCTTCAATAAGGCATTGAGGCGCTCACACTACTTGGTCAGATTGAGGACTATGAGATGGTAGAGATGCACTCCGATAATGCACCAATGGCACAGGTTCTGATGCTTGATCTGGACTGTTAGGCAGGGCAGGGTTGCTTCATTCATAATTGCAGGAGCCAATGATCTTTCAGGGAGGTGCTGAAAGTGTGACAAGCCTCATGTGATGGACTTTCTAGGATGATGCATAGTCATTATATGTCCTTTAGATGCCACAACCTTCGGAGGATCAACATCAAACAGTGTCTGTTTACAGCTCTTGTTTCTGCTTGACTGTGACCATTCACTTTCTATGAAGGCTATTTCCTGAAGTCTTTGAGGACACTCAGTATATGTTTTCATCTGGCACTTCCAAGAAGTGTCCATGACACAAACCTTATCAGCATTCAAGGTTTGGTCTACCGTCCACTGTGGCAGTTTCTTTCTCACAGCTCTCCCAAATATCAGGGTGACAGGACTCTCACCAGTTGTGGGATGAGGAGTTGAACAATAGTCACAGAGGCTTGACACTGGGACTGATTTAACTAAATTCCTTCCGTCAATGCTCGTTGAATTACCCTTTTTGAGGATACCCATGAATCTTTCACAAACACCATTAGCTTGGGGCCACCGATTTGTACTACTTTGATGCTTAACATTTAGTGTGACCAGAAACTCCTTGAATTCTTTGCTATTGAGCGGCACACCATTGTCAGATTTGAGAATGGTGGGGATACTTCACGCTGCAGAGATGTAATTTAGCCACTTGATGATCTTTTTATCGATAGTTGACGATAACTCATCTACTAAAGGAAAACTTGAATACTCATCGCGAGGGGATTGCTGGAACCTACCCTGACCTGGGCCAAACCGCAGCTGGGCATTGCGCTCACGAGCGCTCCTTCTTCTTGGCACTTCGGTCCCCCCTGCCGCCGCCTACATCTCGCGGCCGCAGAGAGGGGGGACTACATCCCCCAGACTTCCCGGCGGCCCTGCCCACACACGCCAGCTGACACGCACGGAGGCGCTTAAATCATCGGCGCTCCCCTGCAGGAGCGGGAGACTTTCGCAAGGGGATTGCTGGAACCTACACTGACCTGGGCGAAACCGCAGCTGGGCATTGCGCTCACGAGCGCTCCTTCTTCTGGGCACTTCGGTCCCCCCCGCCGCCGCCTACATCTCGCGGCCGCAGAGCGGTGGGACTACATCCCCCAGAGTTCCCGGCGGCCCTGCCCACACACGCCGGCTGACGCGTACGGAGGCGCTTAAATCATCAGCGCTTCCCCCGCGTCGCGGGACGAGCCGGGCTAAGCCTGGGCAAAGGGTGGGCCTCCGTGGCCCTCAGAGGCCTGAAGAGACTGGACTGGGCCAGGGACCCTACATCATTTTAATCGGACATCTATTGTGTACTAAGCACATGAGACTTTATTTCATTTTATTGTCATATTTCTTATGAGTAAGTAGTGGATATTACTTGTGTGTACGCTGTGTGCCACTATTGCTGAATATGTCTAAACCCAAAACGGATAAATCTGTAGTCGGTCCCGCCACTTTGGATAATTATTTGGTTGAGAAAGTAAACCAGATAAATAATGAAAGACGTGCCTCTTTAGGGAAGGGCACTGCGATAGTGGACCTGCCAGAACTATCCCCCACTAGAATGACCTTAGACACTGAGGCAAATACGAGTTACTATAGTAGAATCACCAATGCCCATCACAGTGAGTGTTGAGGTTCATTCAGATCAACACGCCCTGTTAAGCGAGGAAATGGGTGTGCCAAATGAGGCCCAGCCTGATATTAGGCCGTTACGAACATGTAGGACAGCTCATCAAAAAGGGGTGGGGAAGCATAACGCTAATGCAAAAAAAAGGACGGGAATTCACAACATAGCCCTGCCATAACCCCTTTTGTATTTACAGGTAATAATGACAATGGTCTTAATTTAAACTCTGATCAGTTTGCTTCTCTTATTAAATATTTAGAAGCAAAATTAACAATGAAGTTAGAGGAGGTAATTAAACCACTAACCAATAAGATCGAGTCTCTGGTCACGGAAGTAGCCAGGCTGGGCGGCTTGTTATCTACACACCTGAGTGCACCAACTAATGGTAGCGCATATTCGGGTGTAAAAGGGCAGGAAATAGTGAAAGCTAAAGACCATTTGAATAAGGGGAATACTGTTGCAGTACCTGCCAATGGGACTGAAGCATTAAACACACCGGCCGCCCCTGTGGCAGAGGTTCTGCGGACACAACCTAATATAGCCCCTCAAAGTGGCAGAGCCCCTAGACCCCCCAGGTATAATCGATACCTAAATCTACCACCAGACTGTGCACCGTTTGTGGCAGTATTGACTAATGTTCCACCTTGTGGTACCCATCCCGCCTCTCCTTATGATGAATCCCATGCCTCTCTGAAAAACAAGACAGTGGCGTGGCTTAATAAAAATTGTGGTTTTCCCATTTCCTATTCGGAACAGATAATGGCAGTAAGGCGGGTAAACTGGGTAGGTTCTTCCAAAAAGACGGGCAGTGGAGACTGCATAGTCATAAACTTTAAACATCCCAAGCATGTGGCAACTGTCCTTTTGAGAGCCTCCTCATTAGTCTACAATGAGAACAGTATTTGTGTACACCCACTGAGATACTTTTACGCACATTTGTGCAAACCCACACCCCAACAAAGACTAGCTAGGCGGGTGTTTGAACCACAGACACCAGTCCAGGACGCACAATTTATATACAACATCACCAATCCCTGTGGCTCAGGTGGTTTGAATGAAACCTATAACAGGATTAATAGTGTTGGACGCTACCAGTATGGGTCTAATGTTAACACACAGAACAGGTACGAAGTGTTGTCTGGACTTGAGTTGTGTGATTGACGGGGGGTACCTGCAGCTCAGGGCACTGTGGCTGCAGGTGAATCTATACATATAGAAAACCCTCAGGTTATAGCGTCTGGATGTTACGCTGTTTCTTGGAATATTGCAGGCCTGGCTGCCAAAATGTCTGATGAAAATTGGGTCACCTATGTAAAACAATTTATGATCATCTGCCTTCAAGAAACGTGGGTGGTGGGGTGTGATCTCTTTCTGGAAGGGTACAAGGCCTTTTATGTGCCAGCCACACCATCGATCAGGGGTAGGCCTAAGGGGGGGACTTGTAATATTTGTTTCCATTTTAATATCCTGTAAGGTACGTAGAATTGAATCTCAGCATACAGGCGTGATGGGCTTAGTTCTATCCGGAGAAAACTACCGGGTTGGCATGGTGAATTTTTATAATGCTACTCATGACAGCGCAGGCATGAATCAAATTTCTATATTAAATTCTTTTATTTCTAGTTCTTTGAAAGATCTGGGCCATAACCTCATGATTATGGGGGATTTTAACGTGCACCCTTGTGGTGATCCGTTGAAGAAATGCTTATCAGAGCTGCACTGTGAATGTATGGGTGGTCTCCATATGGAACACACTGTGGAGGGGGAATTATGTAATGATTTGCTGAACAACTTTGACCTTTCATTGGCTATGGCACTCAGGGACCCGTTAAAATGTTTCGATATCCCTACTTTCAAAGGTCATGTTAGGGGCGCCTTCATAGATCACATACTTGTTTCTCTGACGATGCACACTTTCTAAGATTCGTTCAGCATTGTTTTAAGTGAATTTAGTGACCATAATCCTCTAAAAATCTGTCTAAAAGGTTCCTGGGTAAAAAAGGTAAATAAGAACAACAGCATAGGTATGCTGGGAACAACAGATGGGAGGAGGCGACTTAAATGGTCAATTGTCTCTCCGGATATTCTCTATAAAAACATTGCTGAAAGTTGTACAGAGGATATCAAAGACTGTACCCTTGAGGGGGGAGATCCCAGGCGGGTTCTAGGTGCTTATAAAAAGAAATCGGAGAAGGTGTCAGAATTACTATCTGTCCCCAATAAGAACCAGGTAAAAGTGGGTCCGAGGTGGTTTAGCCATGATTGCACTAAAGCTACACCCAGACTTAGGTCTGCTCTGTCAGCTACCCCGAGGAACCAGGAGGATGTAAAATTGTGCAGAAAGGAATACAAGGTTGTCATTGCTTCCCGCAAGGAGCTTTTAAGGAGAGAGGCCTGGGATGAAATACTTGACCCCTCCACCTTGAATTGCAGCACTAGATTCTGGGCACTGGTTAAAAAACCTTTTCTCGTTGATGAACCAGGCGACGGACTTGACTGCTGCATAACGAAGGAGGAGTGGGAATGTCATTTTAAAAACCTGTACTATACTGTGGATCCTGTAACCTCCCCTATCATAGGAGGCGATATTAAATTTGACAAAAGCGAGGTATTTGATGCCATAGAGGGTCTCACAGCAAATAAAGCTCCTGGACCAGATGGAATCCCACCGGATCTGTATAAATCAGACCCAGATTTTTGGGCACCGATTCTGGTAGCAGTATTTAACGCTGTTGCTAGAGTGGGTTGTCCAACATCTTGGGTATTGTCAACTATTGTCCCAGTCTTCAAGAAAGGAGATAGGGGAAGTGCTCTCTGTTATCGCCCAATATCACTAATAGATTCTATGGTCAAGATTATGGGGAGAATCTTACTGCAGCGTTTAACAAGCTGGGCTGCTGATAATAACATTATGCCAAATTCCCAATATGGCTTCTGTGAAGGACGTTCTATTATAACGCAGTGCCTTAACCTGTTTCTCATATTGAGTAAATATACTGTTGTACAGAAGGGAGCAGTTCACCTTGCCTTCATGGATCTATCATCAGCCTTCGACTGTGTCAACAGGGGAAGGCTGTGGCAGACCATGAAGGAGAAAGAAGTTGACAGGGGGATTGTGGACTTCTTGGTGGATTTGCACAGTGATACCAGAGCTAATGTTAGGTTCTCATCAAATGGGGAAACCACGGGAAATTTTAGTATTAAAAAGGGAGTGCGTCAGGGGTGTATCCTGGTCCCATTTCTTTTTAATTTTTATATCAATGACTTAGATGCCGTACCACAGGAGGTAAAATCAGATTGTTCTAGAGTCGGCAGGAGGGGTATTCCCGTACTTTTATACGCAGACGATGCGGTTTTAATTTCAAGAACAGAAAAAGGTCTCCAGGCACTTTTGAATGCTTTTAATGACTTTATGATTAATAGGGACCTTATGGTCAACAACTCTTAATCTCATATAATGCATGTTGGCCGTCAATCAAAAAATAATTTTATTTTTAAATTAGATGATGTCCTGATCCCATCACTCATACATTTTCATATCTCGGTGTTTTATTTGACACAAAGCTTAGCTGGGCCCCACATGTGGCAAGAAAGAAGGGGGAAATGACAAGAGTAAATGCCTCTATTTTTAACTTTGCTACTAAATTGGGGAAAAAGCCAAACGTTGCCATGATGAAACTATACAACGCCAAATCAATAGCTACGGCCGTTTTATGGCAGTGAGTTATGGGGCTATGCCAGTAGTGATCAGTTACAGGTTACTGAAAATAATTTTTTAAAGCGTCTGCTCTGTGCCCCAGCCAGCACATCGAATCTGGCGGTACACGAAGAGCTGGGAAGTCAGTATTTATCTGACATAGTTGGATTAAGACCACTGAGCTGCTGGGTAAAATTATGGTTAAATCATGATATTCCGTTAACCCACCAGATAGTGAAAGATCTTGTATCATATGATAATGCAATGTGTGTACCCTGGCTTAAATATCTGAAGTCTCAGTTCCTGAAGCTTGGACGCGTGAACCTGTTTGAATACCCGAGTGAGATAGTAAAGGGTGATGTGGCAGCAATTAAGAGGGCTTTTTATATGGACAGAAGGGCCCAAAGAGAAGAAGTTGAGCTCTTGAAACCTAATGTTAGGAAATATGTCATGTTAAGAACTTATGATACTATGGAATTATACCTAACATGCTCCTTTACTTCCCATGAAAAATTTCTGCTGACAAGGTTCAGGCTTAATATCTTTCATCACCTTTTAACCAGACCAAAGTTGGACACTTTTTAGAAAACTGTAGCTCCCAGTGGCTGCGACGGGAAGTCTCCACAGGATATGCTGCATTTTATATTTGTATGTAGATTTTATGAATACCCACGCAAACGCTATCTTGTTACCCTTTTAAAGAAACAAAATTTTAATCAAATAAGACCTGCACTCATGTATTTACAGCTACTGCACAGTGATAGTGTCCTCCAGGTGATAGAATTTTTAAAATTAACTGTGAAAATAAGGAAATGCTTAGATGAGTCATTATATATCTTTGAAGGATGATGCACTAACGCACTTTGTTGTATTTCGGTACTACCTGCATTTTAATCGTGATTGTGGCTTTGTCTACTTACTCATTATTTCAATTTGTATGATTCATGTAATATGTATTATTTGTTCTGATGTAATGGTGATTTTAATTATGAAATGTTTATTGAATTTGTGCTTTTATGGATTGAAATATATCCGAAATAAAGTCTTATTGAACTGAATTGAATACTCATCAATGGCTACCATGAGAAGATGTTCATATTGTAAAGGT
Organism: Lissotriton vulgaris; assembly: GCF_964263255.1. Lineage (NCBI taxonomy): Eukaryota > Metazoa > Chordata > Amphibia > Caudata > Salamandridae > Lissotriton > Lissotriton vulgaris. The sequence continues at coordinate 2,073,430,129 of NC_141685.1, read as the reverse complement.
CCAAAGAATTCCACAGCAAGTCTTTCTCATGCATGTGCAGAAAAGTCAGACATTGTCAATGGGTGTTGTGTCTTTGGACGCCTAGAATTGTCACAACACCCACTCACCTGAAAACCAGGTCTCGCAGGAACGAAGAGAGCCTCCCCTCTCATCTCCAAACCAATCCTCCACACAGATATCTCAGTATAGGTGATTGATTCCAAGGGGAAGAGGGAGAGAGAGTACCTCACTCACGAGGGGATTTCGAGAGGTGAAGAGATGGCGTTAGGTGAGACGTCATCAGGCGATGCCGACCCAAAGGAACCAAAGAAGCAATTGGTGTCTGCGGAACGACCTTCAGTAGGTTCTGGAAACAGAAAAAAAGGGTGTTGTTTAAATCTCTTCTCATCTGCCACCGTATTCTCTGGCAAAAGGCGCCAGCATATCTGGGGAGTCTGGTCACCAGGTATCTACCAGGAAGGGCTCTGAGATCTTGTGGTACTGGGCAGTTGGCAGTCCCCAAGATAAGGAAAGCGAAAATGGGCGGCAGCTCATTCCGCTTCCTAGCCGCTCAAAACTGGAACAAACTTCCGGTCAGCCTCGGGCTGGAGAGGTCGGAAACTAACTTTAGGCGACTATTGAAAACTCATCTGTTCAGTAATTAGGTTCCTGGTTCACAGTAGGGTCTGTGCTTGTCTATGATAGTCCTTTCTCCACAGCGCGGGGACACGCCGGGATGGCGTAACCAGGCGCTTTACAAATGCCTTTTATTATTATTATATTATTATTATTATAAGAGATTATTAGTTAACGGATGAAGTGAGAACCCCAAAAAGAAGGAAAATAAGTACTGCTTATGCAAGGCAGGAGTAAAGAAAACAGAAGTATGCTCTTACCCTAAAAGAACGCCATATGGTACAATAGAATTGTTCGTCCACTACAAAGGGAGGTCCCCATAGGTCCAATAGGGAGTGATCAAACAAAACAAAGTCTCAAGCTATCTTGCGTGGGAGGCGGTGCCGCCAGCTCCTGCTGTGCGCCGCAATGAGCAGATATAAGGAATGCAAGGATAAAGTAGTTGGCGGTGCCGCCGGCTCCTGCCATGCACCTCTACAAGTAGAGAAAAGGAATTAAGGTATGGCGATGCTGCCCTCTGGGAAGTCAGAATCTCGCCCAATAGAAACAATTTGTAAGACCATTTAGCACTAACCAAATTGGTGCTTCCGTAGTCTTAGCGGCTCCTGCCGCAATTACTTTGTCAAGCGGTGATTGTCGCGTTTCGTAGTTCTTCATGACTCCAGTCGCACTTCACGGTCAAAGCAGCGGTTGCCTTTTTGAATTACCTCTTGGCTTCTACCGCGTTTGTGATGTCTAGTGGCAGCTGCCGCCTGGAATGATGCCTTGGAGCTCAGCTGCATTTAACTTTTAGAAGCGGCTGCCGCAGCTCCGGCCATGATTCAAAGATTTAAGCCGAGGTTGCCACGTCTAACTTTCTTGCGGTTCCGACCGTTATTCAATTACCAAGTGGCTCCAGACGCGGTGTGATGTACAAGCGGCTCCGGCCGCGATTCAATGTACAAGTGGCTCCAGCCGCATCGAAGACTTCCTGCGGCTCGGGTTGCGATTCAATTAACAAGCGGCTCCGGCTGCGATTAAATGTACAAGCGGCTCGAGCCGCGATTCAAATAACAAGTGGCTCCGGCCGCAATTCAAATAACAAGTGGCTCCAGCCGCGATTCAAATAACAAGAGGCTCCTGCCACGTCGATGATTTCCTGCGTCTCCGGCCACGATTCAAATGACAAGCGGGTCCGCCGCTTTTGCACGTTTAAATAACGGTGGATGCTGCTTCTCCTGAAGACTAGAGGGAAACAAGGGAAAATCAGGGGTGGGGGGGAACAGAGAGTGACGCTCCAGCATGCACTGAGGGCCTGGAACCAAAGATACTATAAGCCAAGTAGTATTTTCAGGTAGGGGAAGGTCTTATATACTACCTCCCTTCACACCTGACTACCATGGATCAGCAATTAAGAGGAAGGAACCCGAGAAAGGGAGAAGACAGGGAAACAAGAAAAAAGACCAATTCTGATTCGGTTTTTGCTGTTCCAGCTTCCATATCAGTGGCTTGTTGATCTGCTCTTTCCTCCGTTCTTGCGGCCATTAGCACTTTCTCTAAACTGAGTCTCTCTCTCAACATGGGCCTTGTGAAAGAGACTGAAGACAGCAATCGATGACTCTGAGGCATATGGCCTCTTCATCATTAAATTCACTAAATTTGCAGATGTAATACACATATCAAAGCTTTCAATAAACTCATCTGTGCTTTCAGCAGCCTGCTTTCTCGCTTGATGGGAAAAGTACCTTTCATAGTCACCATTCTGCATCAGATTGAACATGGCTTCTAAAACTTCCTTGATTTGATGGCATGATACTTCATCATCTTGTGATATGTTCTTTACCACTTCTTTCACTACATCACCAGCAGGATTTACTTGCTATTGTCTGTATTTTCCAGTGCACCTATGAAATCAACAAATGTCTCAATCCATGCAGTCAACGTGACATTGTTCGGCATTCTTTCCATAAAGTGTTCCTTTTGCATTTGTCACCCCGAGTGGGATGGGTATGCCCAGACATGAGTCTTGTGTTCTCCATGTCACTGGAGCCCAGCTATCTTAGCTGATGAGGGCTGAAAGCCCAAACAGGTCCTAGGATGCTTGTTTCCAGTCCATGGGAGGACTTGGCCTGGCAGTTCGAGCTGGACTGTTCCCATTGGGCACAGGGTCAAGACTGATTTACATATGGCTGGGTCCAAAGTGGAATGGCATGGTGAGCAAAAGAATGATAGATTTAGGCCCAGATCTCTGTACTGGGGTGAATGTATTCTGTCCATCATTCCATCCATCAATTGTTATTTTTGCATTTTAGAAAGTTTACATTTTTCTCCCTGTGTCCATTTAGTGCCTGCACCCTGTCCTAGGTCACATGACGGGGTGTAGTTAGCAGGTTTTTTAATTCCTTCCAGACAGTCATGCACTGGAGTGATTAAGGGTGCCTGAATGGGCCATCTGCTGGGACAAAAGGGGGGTGGAGCTGGGCAAACTGAATATGGTGTGCTCTGCCTTCACACAAAGGACTTGTCACCATTGTATTGTCTCTGTAGCCAGCTGGAAGCCAGGGCAGAGGATTCTGAAAAATCAAAGCACTACAAAGAGAAACCTCTAGAAAGTTCTAACACATCATAGAAGCCACCAGTTATAAAACTAGAGCCCTCATACCCAACACTTCATTTCACTTCTCTACCTGTGGAAGGACTCTAAGAGGGCTGCCTATTACTGTTTACTGCTGTGCACTACACAAGTCTGCTTTGCTGCACCTTGAAGGTTTGTTTTGCTGCCTCAAATCTGCTTTAACCCATCAGAGACCTGCCCTGCTGCTGAGTTCTGCTTCTTCAACTGAACACAGGGCTACCTGAGTGACTCCAAGGGCTTGTCTGTTGGCTCCCACCATCGTAAACCTGTGCCTGGACCAAACCTGAGTGAGCCTTAACCCACAAGTGGTCCCTTCCTCTCCTTGAACCTTGGTGGTGGTGCTAATGGTGGCAAGATAGCCAAAATCTTTAACTTGGGACTTAGCTGGCTAAAATTTGCTCAGAGAACTGTGGAAAACCCAGGCCCAGCCTGTTTGTTGACTCCTCAAGGTGAATCACCGTTTGGCCTGACTTTGCAGTAGCTCCTTCTATGTTCGCACTATGTTCTTCTCCTCTGTAGCAATCCTGTAGTGATCCTTTGCAAAGGGGTTATCCGGCCTACTGGAGCTCTTGTTGGCTAGAGCCTGCTGCCTCAGCTCGCTGGAAAGTTTCAACTTCCAAAAAAGAGACTAAGTCCAAACATAGAAATCTTTGACTTAACGTCGTCTAGCGATTCCCCATCTATGACACTCCGTCCTCTGATACCACCTGCAGCCATACCCCACTAAACTTTACCTCCTCAGAATAATTTCTCCAAACGTTCTTTTAAGTTTGAAGATAAGCACTTACCGGGCCAAAACCACTTCTTGTATCAAACCCCCACTCCATCGTGGTTGTCAATATGTTTTTTACTTTGATTTGGTCTATCACAAGTAGATGTCCGCGGTTGGCGCTTTGATCCTAACGGTGCTAGTTTTTACTAAAACTTTTCCAGGTTTATAATACAGGTTCAACTGATTGGATTTTTGTCATTTTAGTATCAAACAATTTACGAAGATGTACTCTATTTTTCTAAATTTGTTTGTTTGTATTTTCTTGTGTTGTGTTTTCACTTTGTTATTGTTTGTGTGATGCATAAATACTTTACACATTACCTCTACCTTAAGCCTCACTGCTTGCTGTGCAAAGCTACCAAGTGTTACTAACAGGTTAATTTAGTGACTTTTATAGTTAGCCCCGACGGGGTAACCCCACCTCCCTTTCATCCAACAACCCAAATTCTCCCATTGGTGTTTACATCAAGACTTGTGTTTGTGCAGTGCCATACAGTGAGTTAGGTAACACAAAAATTCCATATAAATAACTTGATACCAGATTTTACTTTTCTTTTCAATTTTCCTTGATTGGCCCTATTTTTTGCCGTTTTCCAAAATTGGTTCCTGCCTCACATTTTGTGTACCAGTGACTCTTGCCTGCCAAGATGGAGTTGGATATCAATGCCATTGCAAACTACTGCACGGCTGAGCTGAGAAAGTTGTGCAGGAAGAAGGGACTGAGACCACCTCAAAAGTTTAAGTAACAGATTAGAGTGTGGGAGCAGGTCTGCAGAATGCAAGCTGCAGCACAGGAGTGGGATGATGAGGAGGATGTACTGGATGAGGGCAAGGTAGAATTAGAGGCTGATAAGTACTAGTGCTGGAGTGAGAGGAAGCTTATCTTTCCCTTGGCCCGAGAACCAGAAGAGAGTTGGAGACCGCAGGACTGAGGTCCCATACTCAGCCCAGCACAGAAAGTAGTGTGTTTTTCTCACCTATGTTCCCCCAGGGACCTTGGGGACAGGAGACCGAAGGGAAGTGCCAGCTGCAGCTGGCCCAGCTGGAACTGGCTCAACAAGAAGCAAGAGCAGAAGTGGAGAAAGGAGAAACAACTAGTTCTAGAGGAAAATAAACTGCAGTAGGCTCATCAACAGACTCCTGCAGAAATGGTGGCAACTTTTCCCCAGTGTCCACTAGAGAGATGAGGGTCCACACAACACCAGACCTGGTGCCCAATTATATGGATGGGGATGACATAAATAGATGGTTTTCTGCATATCAGGTCGCTCTTAGGGTACACTAGTTCTCAGAGGAGTACTGAGGGTAGCTAATGGAAGCGCATGCTTATAATGGAGAGGGATAAATTCCTCATACTTGAGGTGGGTGACCACACAAAGTATGCCCTCATTAATGCCATACTTGTTCCTAAATTTGGGCTGACCCTTGAGATGTACCATCAGCGGTTCACAAACAACCGCAAACTCCCAGACCAGCCTTGGGTGCATTTAGTGGACTACTTTTGGAAGGCACTGGATCATTGAGTGAAGGGCAGTGACATAATCACTTATGAGGCGCAGCACAATTTAGCTGCAAGAGAGCACATGTTCAGTCATTATTTTCCAGAGATACGCCATCACCTGGCTAACTGCATATTTACTGACTCGAGGGAGCTTACAAAGGAGGCAGGCCTCTTGTTTAGAAACAGAGTGTCTGGGAAGATACAATCTAAGGAGGGTGGTTCAGGGTCCATTAACAGAGTGTTGGGAGTACACAGTGACCCAGGCTAGTCCTACTATAGTTTGGGGAAAGGGTTTCTATGCTCTTCTTAAGAATAGGGGTCAGGGTCTATTGTGCGAGGCCCAGGTTGCCCCATATCCAACCCAAGTACATTGAATGCTCCCAGTTGGGTCACAAGCAAAGGTGGTAACTATTTGATGTAGGCACTACCACAACAGTGATCATAGACATTTGTAGCTCAGGACTATTTTAATTGATCAGGTAGCTCTCCTTAGAGAAAGGTTTGAAGACCCTTGGTATACAGGCTGGCTATTTAAAAGGAAAAGCAGCAAATGACATCATGTGAGTAATTAAACAAGCCTTATTCGATTTCTACAAATGAGAATCATAAAAACACATAAACATTTATTTATTTATTTATTTTGGAATTTTATAAAGCGCATGGCATTACGCACACCGGCGTGTCCCCGCGCTAAAAAAGCGAAAGTGAGCATACACAACGGGGAGGCTACACCAAACCTGAACGGAAAAGATGTGTTTTTAGAGCTCTACGGAATTTTACTTCGGAGGGTTCAAGACGCAGCTCCGTCGGAAGCATGTTCCAGCTCCTCGCCACCAGTAATCTAAAGGATCTGCCTCCCATTCTGGTCCTATGTATTTTGGAGACTACAAGTAGCCCGGTACCAGAAGATCTAAGCCTGCGTCCTGGGCTGTAGGGAGTGATAAGGGACCGTAAGGGATTAGGTGCCTTGCCATTTAGGATGCGGTGACATACGCATAGAGCTTTAAAAGTTATCCTCTTCCTTACCGGGAGCCAATGGAGCATTTTTAACGCGGCTCTAGAGGCAGATCTTCTAGGAAGTCTTAGCACCAGCCGAGCTGTGGCATTTTGCAGTACCTGGAGTCGATTTAGGCTTTTTGCTGTTATTCCCAGGTAAAGAAGATTGGAGTAATCCAATCTAGATGTCACCAGGGTGTGCACAAGAGTCTGTCTTGCTCCAACCGGGAGTAAATCTAGACTTTTAAGAATGCCAAAGCACATCCCGGCTACTCGATCGACCTGGGGAGCAAATGTAAGACCGGAGTCAAACATTACCCCCAGATTTTTTGCTTGTTGGCAAGGCATAGGGGTAGAGCCCAAACAGGCTGGCCACCATGCCGACGATCACACAATCGGACCATTCCCCACGACGAGCACCTCAGTTTTGGATCCATTCAGCTTCAGGCAGTTGTCAGACATCCAGGAGGCAAGTTCCTGCATGCAGGCACTGAAGCTGACCGCCGCAACATCCGGCGCCCGTGATAGTGAAATGGCCAGTTGCGTGTCATCGGCATATGACACCAGCTCGATTCCATAGCCCTCAACAATGGTGGCCACCGGGGAAACATACAGGTTAACAAAAAAACAACAGAGTATTGGGGGGTCCTAGGGGAGTTAGCTTATAGACAATGTGAGTACCTTGTCCCCCAACTACTATTACAAAAAACAAGAGAGGTACTAAGAGTCTGTGAAATGAAGAAATGACAGGACCAGGTTGTGTCCAGTATAAGTGTTCAGATCAAACCCTTGATCTTGAGCACATGACACTATTATGTCATAGAGGTGAGGATAGGAAGATACAGCGTTTAGAAAGTAAGAACATAGTACCCATCCGCCCACTCATCAGTGGAATTTCGTCATCTGGGTTGGTGAAAAGAAAGGTATCCTATGGGCTTCTCCTCAGGGAGAGTCTGAGGTAGCCAGATGTTGGACCCTTAAGAACCACATCCAACCAACAGAGGATAGTGAGTGAGTGGAAGGGGCAAATAAATTTGCAGTGCTCAGAAAAGAAAAAGGAAACTAATCCTAGTGGTTAAAAATACCTACTTTGATGACAAAAGAAGACTTTTATTCGGTGTGACCATCAAAGTGGTATCGTTAAAAACAGTAAGCTGATAGCATGTAAGGAATTGCTATCTATCACGTGTATTAATCGGTCGACATGTTTCAGCCTATACCGGCTTTCTTCAGGACCTATGATAAGCTACTGCAACATATACTTATCGTGAGTTGGACATGAACAGTCTCCAACAATTGAAGGTGATGCACAGGAGGAGATACACCTTCAATTGTTGGAGATTGTTCATGTCCAACTCACGATAAGTATATGTTGCAGTAGCTTATCATAGGTCCTGAAGAAAGCCGGTATAGGCTGAAACATGTCGACCGATTAATACACGTGATAGATAGCAATTCCTTACATGCTATCAGCTTACTGTTTATAACGATACCACTTTGATGGTCACACCGAATAAAAGTCTTCTTTTGTCATCAAAGTAGGTATTTTTAACCACTAGGATTAGTTTCCTTTTTCTTTTCTGAGCACTGCAAATTTATTTGCCCCTTCCACTCACTCACTATCCTCTGTTGGTTGGATGTGGTTCTTAAGGGTCCAACATCTGGCTACCTCAGACTCTCCCTGAGGAGAAGCCCATAGGACACCTTTCTTTTCACCAACCCAGATGACGAAATTCCACTGATGAGTGGGCGGATGGGTACTATGTTCTTACTTTCTAAACCCTGTATCTTCCTATCCTCACCTCTATGACATAATAGTGTCATGTGCTCAAGATCACTGGTTTGATCTGAACACTTATACTGGACACAACCTGGTCCTGTCATTTCTTCATTTCACAGACTCTTAGTACCTCTCTTGTTTTTTGTAAACATACAGGTTAAACAGGGTGGGACTCAAGGATGAACCCTGAGGTACCCCCTGATCAAGATCGAATGACCGAGAGTAGTGTTCACCCAGTCTAACCTGAAAGCCCCGGTCAGTGAGGAAAGACTGAATCCATCTCAGCGCTGGCCCTGTGACGCCCCCATTGTTTAGACACTGTAGCAAGGTGTAATGTGCTACAGTGTCAAACGCTGCACTAAGTCTAGTAGAATGAGGGCCATAGTTTGACCCTCATCTACCCCTTGCCTGATGGTCTCCATGGCCAACAGCAGCGCCGATTCTGTGGAATGGCGGGACCGAAAGCCAGATTGAGTAGGGAGGAGTAAATTGGCTTGCTCAACAAATGCCATAAACTGGAGGTTCACTACCTTTTCTGCCACCTTGGCCAGATAGGGAAGGAGTGAGATAGGACGTAGGTTATCCATCCGCTCCCAACTAAGATTGTTTTTTTTTTAAGGGGGAGGACTACCGCCTGCTTCCACTTCTTAGGTACAGTGTTGGATTTAAAAGATATGTCGAGAACCTCCCTAATATAGGGTTCAAGAGTGTCAATGCTTTCTGCAAGAAGTTTAGGTGATACTGGATCAAGAGGAGATCCTGACTAAATGATGCGGCATATCTGCTGAAGCTTGTCGGGGGATGGAGTATAGAAGTGGTCAAGCCTACTAACACCGTCCTCTTCCAGTGTATTTTCTCTAAACTCGATGCCCTTTTTCATCCCTCCCGTGAAGGTGGAGTAGATAGTAGCCACTTTGTCCGAGAAAAAAGCAGCGATCCGGTTGCAAGAGTCTTCGGATACTCGTGCTGGATCAGCAGATGAGCCGCAAAAGGATATCTCCTTATACATTTTAAACAGCTCTTTGGCTGAGTTCTTGGCTTCTCATATCTTCCCTGAGAAATAAGTTGTTTTTGCATGTCTGATGGAATTATGGTATTCTCTGCGTTTATCTAGATAGCTCATTTTCGCTAGTTCTAGGTATGCCACCCGCCATTGCCTTTCTAATTTCTTGCATTGTGATTTCGCTAAGCGAAGTTCATTGCTGAACCAAGGGGCCAATTTCTGGGGTCTACTGCCAAATTTTTTCTGGCATAGAGGGGCTATTTCATCTAAGGCGGCGTTGATGCGGCCCACTAATCTATCTGACACCATGTCAGCGTCCTCACCTCCAAGTCTGCCACCTTTAGACAGTGCCATCTGAAATTTAGTTTTGGTAAAAGCTCGCCAATTACGGCTCATATATTTGGGATTGGTATATTTATGAGTGTTTTCAGTGTCCATAAATATACTAAAAGGTACTAGTATGTGGTCAGACCAAGGGATGGGGACGGGAGTCTTTACTTCAATGCCTTCCCAATTCGCAAAAATGGGGTCTAGTAAATGGCCCTTTTAGTGAGTAGGGTCTGTAGATTTAATGTGCATTAGGAGAGAATGTAATTGTTGACAGAAGTCGGTAGCACCTTTATCAAGTTGGTTATCCAAATGGATATTTAGATCACCCAACAGCATAAACTTGTCCCTACGTAGGGCGGTTTCTGTTAAGCCTTCCATAAGGCTGACAGTAAAATTCGAGAAGAGACCAGGGGGTCGATAGACCAAAAAAACCCTCAATGTATTACTAGCATTGACCTTAATCGAGAAGGCCCCAGTCTCACTGTCCGCAATAACATGGGGTTCAAGTTGGCAGCAAAGTGGCTGTTTAAAAATAATGGCTATCCCGTCACCTCTGCCCCCAATTCTATCTAACCTTACCATGGAGTAGCCGACAGGAAAGGAAGCAACTATAACATACATGATTATTCACTATTTAGCAAGTAGAATCTCATTTTCCTTAAAAATATCAATTGTAGTGCAGATGATCCAACACATTATTATTGATTTCCTACATTTTTTCACGCTTTTCAGGAAATTTGTTAAAAACCATATCACAGATTCATTGTTTAAAAGTCTAAAGCTAAAAACGCCGGTCGGCATCTTCTAAAAGCGAGTTTCTTAAAAATCGGTAGTAACCATTTTTTCCTTTGCATGTTAGAAAATTTACAGAAAAAAAGTATGTGAATTGTTGTTTGCTCTGAGGTAGCATTGCATGGGCATAATTGCATCACCCTTGCCCATTGATTCATTTTCGGGAAACTAGTGATACAGTGGTATATATCTAATCGGAACCTTGTTCACAGCAATCTATCATATTGACCATGTACTAGAGTGAGGTAGGGTTGAATACTATAGGTTATTACTGTCATCTGATGATGCACAACTTCTTTTGATAATCGACAATATTCTAGTAATGCTATACAATTAGTTTTCAGCTCCTTTCTTGATATCGCTCTCATTGTACTCGGTTCATTGTAAAACTTGGGATATCCTAAATCATACAGAAAGTCCCGGACATATTTTAGCCACTTCATTCTCAGCACGTCAGTCAATCCCAAAACGTCAGTAAAAATCTCCTGATTTAGATGGGTTTCCTCGTTTGTCCATAACCTGTGCCAAAGCATGATTGGTTCTATTCTAATAAGGTCTGTTAAAAATGGGACACCCAATTCTGAATGACAGACGTATGATGATACGCTACTGGGTAGAGCCAATATATATCTGAAAAACTGATTTTCTACCGTTTGTATGGATTGAACTTTACAGTTTCCCACACTCTGGCACCATACAAAGCTGTTGCTACACATTTAGCCCTATAGATTTGTAATAGTGCTCGTGGGGGCCTTGTGCCTAGTTTGTTTGAAAAATTGACTAAGGCTGAGGTAGTTTTCATGAATGCGAGTTTTCTCGTGTGCACAGCCTGAATCCATGTGGCTTCATGGTCAAATAATATTCCTAAATAACTAAAACTATTAATAAAGTTTATACTGTGATTATCAATGTAAATCTCTCTGCATTTGTTGCAACCTGTGCCGCACCTCATGATGAACGTTTTTGATGTATTCACCCATAGGTCTAGATCTCGCATAAATGCTACAAAACCACCCAATAGTCTTTGTAAGCCCACTTGGGTGTGACACATCAGACGGCATCATCTGCGTGCCTTAATGCTGGTATGTCTCACCCTTTAATTGCGGGGAAATCTTGACCTGTTTTCATCAGCGTTCGTTCTAAACCATTTGTGTAGGAAGGGGGAGGCTCTAGTTGGCGCAGTGCAACACTAGCGACAAGCAGGGACTCTCTCTTCCTCGTCAGGGTTGAGGGTTGCCTTCCAGACAACCTCTGCTTACCCTCTAGGTAGTGTGGCTTAAGCAGTCGTAGGCTAATCTTTGGGGCTCATAGGGTTAAACACTTGCAATAGTACACCTTTACAACCAACCCACCACACAACGAGACCAGACTGTATTCTGTAAAAATATATATCTTTATATAGATTTTAAGCAGGCTTGTGAATACAGTCAACGTACTTTATGATAACGGTTGCAAGTTTACTCAGTTCAGGTTACCACAGTTCTTATGCAGTTCTCTTGAGGCCCGCAGGCCGGTGTTAACCAAAGTTCTTGTGGAGCCGGCGGCTTCCAGGGGATCTGTCCCACATCGCGTTGCCTTCCCGGGGTCGCTGATCGTTGCGGCTCTTCAGCCGAGCAGGTCACTGGTCATCCGGGGCAGCGGTGTTCTGTGGCGGCAGGGTCCTCTCCTCGTCGTCCGCTCCGACCCTGGAGGCGGCGGCTGTGCGGCGGTGGCAAGCGGCAGTACGGTCCCCAAGTGCAGGACGTACCCAGCCAAGTGCCGGTGCAGCTGTGGGCTCACAGCTGGGCTGTCGGGCAGGCTACCAACCTTGCGGATTCTCACAGGGCAACTGTCCGTCTCTGCAGGTGAGTGGCTGCTCGTTATGCAGTCACCTCGAGAGCTTGGACCGGACGGGTCCTCCTTCGCTTTGCTCTCGGGCTCCCGGTGCAGTTGCGGTCACGGTGTTCGGGCCAGCGGCGGCTGGTCCCTACTTTGCTCTTGCTGTTGCTTTGGGCCCCTGTCACGGTGGTCAGGTGGATGTCGTTGCCTTGGAGGAGATTCCTCCGTCGGTGCTGCGGCGATGGTCAGCACCCGCAGTCGCTTTCTTCCAAGGGGGTAGCGTCCACTGGTCCTGGGACGCTGGTCAGGGGGCAAGTTCAGTTGCAAGCCCTTGGAGATCTCTTTAGCAGAGTTTGGCACAAAGTAAAGCAAAAGTCTTTTCGTAGTCTTTTCTTCTTCCTCTCCTTCAGCAGCAAGGCACCAGACACAGGCAAGAGTCAGCACCCTTCCTGGTCTCTCACGGTCCTTCTCGTAGGGCAGAGTCCTTCTGTGGCCCAAACAGGATCTAATTTTCAAGGAGCAGGGCTCCTTCTTTTATAGGCCAATTCTTTTGTTCTCGCAGGCCAGGGGGGCCTTTGCATAGCCACTCTCAGTCTTTGAGTACCCCGGTGGGTGTACTCCGGCTTCTGCTTTCAGTGTGAGGGGCAGGCGCATCAGACGCCGCACAGGAGGTGGAGCCAGCATTGTCCGGACAGGGGTGGCCAGAGTACCTTGTTGATGGGGGCTGCGCCCTTCCTGGGCCAGGCGTCGGCAGAGTCATCCGCCGCTCCCCAGGAGGGTGGAGCCAGCATTGTGGTGGTCGAGCACAGCTACAGTTCGAGTCAAGAGGCACTCCTACCTCCCACTAAGGTGTAATCTGCGCATTCACCACCTGTCATCCCTCCAGCCCTGTCACTCACACATCCCAGACAGTCAGATACACAAACCAGCAGAGGCGGGCTGAAATGGTTAAGCAAGCAAATGCTAACTTTCTAAAAGTAGCATTTGCAAACCCAAGATACTAAAATAAACTTGACTACAAGAAATATTTTATCATCCTGAGTTCAGGCATACTAAACATGACTCGCTACCATGCTCCTTGAGCCTGCGGGGATTATAGGGTGTAATAATTCTCGCAGCTCAGTCTGGCCTACTGGAGCAGGTAGCCTTCAATAGTGAAATACGGTCTTGGTGGTAAGTCACTACTAGGACATGCCACGCACATCAGGGCTTGTCCTACCTTACACCTACAACGCACCCTGCCCGCAGGCCTACCATAGGGGTGACTAATATGTAGTCAAGGGAAGGGTCGGTGCTGGCAAGTGGGGACACTGGCCCAGCTAGCGTGACAGTACGAGACTGCACGCGGGTTCTGCGGTCGCGGTTCCCAGACACATCTTTACGGCTGCTTCAGTGGGTGGCGCAACCAGCGCTGCAGGCCCACCAGCAGTATTGGCATCTACCAGCCCCGGCACTCTCTAGTGCACTTTACTAGGGACTAACAGTAAACCCAAAGAACCAATCCTGGATACCAATCGCATGTACAATTTACAGTAGGGGGCACTTGCACTGCGGCACGGATCAGCCGTGGCGCAGTGCCCTGAGTATCGGAAAACCAGCAAAACATCGGAGGCACATCAGCAAAAAGTGGAAGGGAGACTCACGCCAAGGTGCCAGGTCTAACATGTGTCCCCTCCAGCTGAAATGTGGGGGGAACTACCCTTCCCCAGGGAGTTCCACATCACTAAGGCGGAAAAATCTGGACAGACCGTCAGCGTTGGCGTGATCGGTGCCAGGGCGGTGTTCCACCGTAAAGTCCATACTCTGTAGAGAAATGGACCACCTCAACAGTTTTGGGTTCTCACCCCTCATCTGCATCAACCATCTGAGGGGCCTGTGGTCCGTCTGAACTCGGAAGTGAGACCCAAACAAGTAGGGTCTTAGCTTCTTCAGCGCCCAGACCACAGCAAATGCTTCACGCTCTATTGCACTCCACCTACTTTCCCGTGGAAGTAACCTCCTACTTATGAAGGCTACGGGTTGGTCAAAGCCCTCCTCAGTCATCGGTGAAAGAACAGCCCCTACACCATGCTCTGAAGCGTCTGTTTGCACTATGAATTCCTTGGAGAAATCAGGAGCCAGGAGCACGGGCGCCGTGCACATGGCAGTCTTCAGGGTGTCAAAAGCCTTCTGACAGGTGTCAGTCCAAATCACATTCCTGGGCTGCTTCTTCGAAGTCAGCCCTGTCAAGGGGGTCACGATCGTGCCATAGCCCTTGACAAACCTCCTGTAATACCCAGTGAGCCCCAGGAAGGCTCTCACTGCGGTCTGGGTCCTGGGGGGTTCCCAAGCCAGGATGGTCTCGATCTTGGGCTGCAAGGGTGCTACCTTGCCACTTCCAACCTGGTGTCCCAAGTACACCACTGAACCCTGCCCAATCTGGCACTTGCTTGCCTTGATTGTGAGGCCTGCTCTGCGCAGGGCCATCAACACTTCCCAGAGGTGTCGCAGGTGTTCGGGCCAGGTACCGCTGAACACCGCGATGTCATCCAGGTAGGCGGCACTGAACTCGTCCAGTCCAGCCAACACCTGGTTGACCAATCTCTGAAAGGTGGCAGGGGCATTCTTCATTCCAAATGGCATAACCCGGAACTGGAAATGCCCATCTGGTGTAGAGAATGCCGACCTCTCCTTTGCCCCATCGGTCAAGGCGATCTGCCAGTACCCAGACGTTAAATCAAACGTGCTGAGGAACCGGGCAGCCCCTAGCCGATCAATGAGCTCGTCAGCTCTGGGGATGGGGTGCGCGTCAGTCTTCGTGACTGAATTGAGTCCTCTGTAGTCCACACAGAACCGGAGTTCGGGTGTGGCTCCCGGCGCAGCAGCCTTCGGAACCAAGACCACGGGGCTGGACCAAGGACTGCTGGAAGACTCAACCACCCTGAGGGCAAGCATCTTGGAGACCTCCTCCTTGATGCAGGCCCGGACCCTGTCAGTCACCCTGTAAGCCTTGTGCTTCACAGGTAAGCTGTCTCCAGTGTCCACATCATGGACGCACCAATCTGTGACACTCGGAACCAGGGAAAACAGGTCTGGAAACTGCCCCAGCAACTGGCGGCAGTCCTCCTGTTGCTCGGCGGTCAGGGTGGGTGAGAGGTTAACTCCATCCACTGACCCATCTTTCTCACAGGCCACCAAGAGGTCAGGAAGAGGCTACGACTCCTCCTCCATTCCGTCATCGGTTGCCAACAACATGCCCACTTCGGACCTTCGCAAGTGGGGCTTGAGGCGGTTGACATGTAGGACCCGCAAAGGGTTCCTGGGCGTCTTCATGTCCACCAAGTATGTCACGGGGCTCTTGCGCTCCACAACCTCAAATGGGCCTGTCCACTTATCTTGAAGGGCACAGGGCTCCACTGGGGCCAGGACATACACCTCTTGTCCAGGCTGAAGCTCGACCAGAGTGGCATTCTGATCGTACCACCGCTTCATTTCCTCCTGGCTCGCTTCCAGATTTGCCTCGGCAAGTTGTCTGAAGCGTCTGGTCTGGTTTCTGAAGGCCAGCATGTAGCTATATACATTCTGGGGAGGTTTCCTGGGAGATTGCTCCCAGCCTTCCTTTACCAAACTCAGCGGTCCTCTCACGGGGTGACCGTACAGCAGTTCAAAGGGGCTGAACCCTAGGGACTTCTGTGGCACCTCGCGATAGGCAAAGAGCAGGCATGGTAAGAGGACGTCCCACTTACGCCTCATCGGACCTTCCAGGCCCATGATCATGCCTTTTAGGGTTCGGTTGAATCTTTCAACCAACCCGTTACCTTGGGGATGGTAGGGCGTGGTGAACTTATACGTTACGCCACACTCCTGCCAGAGGGACTTCATATACTTCGATATGAAATTGGTCCCCCTGTCGCTCACCACCTCTAGAGGGAATCCTACTCGTGAGAAAATTCCCATCAGTGCACTCCCCACCACGGGAGCCGTCACTGTCCTCAGAGGGATGGCTTCAGGGTACCGGGTGGCATGGTCCACCAAGACCAGGATGAACCTGTTGCCCATGGCTGTCTTGGGGTCCAGAGGGCCAACGATGTCAATACCCACTCGCTGGAATGGCGTACCGACCACAGGGAAGGGTTGGAGGGGAGCCTTGTTCTTCCCTCCCGTCTTCCCACTTGCCTGGCAAGTTGGACAGGTTCTGCAATAAGCATCTGAACTCTTATGCATTTGGGGCCAGTAAAAGTGGGTGACAAGCCTGTCATAGGTCTTGTCCATCCCCAAATGTCCTGCTAAAGGCACATCATGTGCCAGACCCAGTAGGAAGGCTCTGAACTTCTGGGGTACCACCAGCACACGGGCTGACCCGGGTTCAGCAGCCTTAGGCTCCGAATACAGGAGGTCGTTCTCCCAGTACACGTAATGTGTTTTGGCCTGAACACCATTGGCCTGGTCTGCAGCCTGCTGCCGCATACCCACGAGAGAAGGGCATTCTTTCTGCTCCTTGCAGAATTCCTCCCTGGAGGGTCCTCCTTCTTTCTGCCAATGGGTCAGCTCAGGCAGGTCCCCCAGTTCGGCGATCTGTTCCCCTGTAGGCTCCAGGGCATCCCCCTCAAGGTCTGCTTCCTCCTGGACCGTGGGAACTTCAGGAGCCGGTTTCCCGCGCCCCCTGCGCCTTCTCCCTAAGGCCGGTTCCTGGGTCTCTCCTTCAGGCCCCAGGACCTCTCGATCACCCCTACTGGCTGCCATCGACCGGGTGGTCACGCACGCCCAGTCAGGCAGACCCACCATCCGCAGGTGAGTCGTCTTCTCCACCTTTTCCCAAGGGGAGTGCTCCAAGTCATTCCCTAGCAAACAGTCAACAGGCATGGTTTTCCTTACACAGACCTGCAGAGTACCAGAGACCCCCCCCCACTCGAAGGGAACTTGAGCCATCGGACACTGACTCTCTGAATTATCAGCGTTGATAACCCTACAGTAGGCATGGGGTACAACCTGCTCTTGAGACACCAGGTGCTGCCTCACTGCAGTCACACTGGCTCCTGTGTCTCTAAGAGCCTCAGCTTCCTTACCATTGATGATCACCACCTGCCCATATTTCTTAGTGTTAGAGGGCAGGTAGTTCATAGGGATCATCTCACTGTCTCCTAGCGAGACTAGGGTTATGTGAACGGGATCTCCACCCCCCGGGACCATCCTTTCCTCTCCCAGGTGAACGCTAGTCACTTGTCGGGGCGGAGCACCAGTGGGTGCGGGTTTTCCAAACAGGCGATACTTGGGGTCACTGGATATGTGCCCAGGCTCGCCACATTTGAAACAATTGAAGGGCCCCTTTGGAACAGGTTTACCTGTCGGGGCCCCATTCTGCTTCGGAGGTGGGGGAGGCTGAGAACCCTGCTGCGGGCTCCCTTGGGAACTACTTTGGGGGCCTTTTTGGAACCCTTTCTGTTTTCCCCCTTTGTCCCCCCCACTCTTCTGCTGGGGACCCTGCCCACTCTTGGCGGAGTCTCCCACGGGACCCTTGTGGACCCTGGTGCTGAGCCAGCGGTCCGCCTCCTCAGCAAGCTTCCTCGGGTTGGACAGCTTGCTATCGATCAGGTGTTGGCGTAACTCAGGAAAACAGTGATCAGACAAGTGCTCCCATGCAATTAAATCAAAGAGACCTTGAAAATCATTAACTTTGCTACCCTTCACCCAACCATCCAGTGCTCTGCAAAAGTAAGTCACATACTCCACATACGTATTCCCAGGCCGCTTAGTACATCCCCTAAACTTCTGTCTATACATTTCAGGGGTAAGCCCGTACCTGTTCAGTAAAGCTTCTTTCATGTGGGAATAGGATCTCTGATTCTCAACGGGCAAATCTAGCAAGGTATCTCTCCCTTCGCTAAGGAACCTTCCCCACAACCCCGCTCCCCAATCCTTGTCAGGGACCCGGTGGGAGGACATGGCTACCTCGTATGCCCTAAACCACTGTCCTATGTCATCCCCCTTAAAGAACTCCTTAACTACGTCCTTCGGGATGTGCACTCTTGACTCTACCTGCACTGGCGATGTGCTGCCACCAGAGGGAGGACGATCCAAGTCTCTCTCCTTGAGACTTATCTCCCTCATTTTTACTTCATAATCCATTTGGTGCTTTCGCTCTTCCAGCGCCATTCTTTTCGTTTCAAGCTCCAGCTGGATTTTCAATTCTGCCAGCTTTCTTTCGTGATTCCTTGTTTCCTTCCTGTCTGCCAGCTCCTCTGGCGACAGGCCTTTACCAAAGCTGTGCACGCTGTCTTGTCGCTCGAGATCCACCAGATCCCCAAGTGCATTCTGCTCCTCCGTTGCATCTTGCTCCGCGAGGGCATCTTGATCCTCGGGGGCCGTTCTGGACTCTATCCAGGCTTTCAGGGCCTTGTAGAGCTCTGGCTTGTTCTTGCAACCAACGTGCGGAACCTTGAGTTTCTTGCAAAAAAACTTCAGTTCAGCTCTGGTGTATTTATCCAGCTTTGCGGCGTCCCACTCCACCTCCAACACCTCAGAGGTCGTGGACTCCGCTCCATCCAGGCTCTTTGTGCCCGGCATGGTCTTCGCACTCGGAATCTTCTTTCGGCAAAATTCAAAAAGCAAAGTTTGTGGCTAAGTAACTGGACCGCAATCCTTGTGTAGTGGTCAGAAGCTCAGGTATAGATATCGCAAGTGTAAATTCGAAATCCTCACCGCTGCGTCCAATGTAGGAAGGGGGAGGCTCTAGTTGGCGCAGTGCAACACTAGCGAGAAGCAGGGACTCTCTCTTCCTCGTCAGGGTTGAGGGTTGCCTTCCAGACAACCTCTGCTTACCCTCTAGGTAGTGTGGCTTAAGCAGTCGTAGGCTAATCTTTGGGGCACATAGGGTTAAACACTTGCAATAGTACACCTTTACAACCAACCCACCACACAACGAGACCAGACTGTATTCTGTAAAAATATATATCTTTATATAGATTTTAAGCAGGCTTGTGAATACAGTCAACGTACTTTATGATAACGGTTGCAAGTTTACTCAGTTCAGGTTACCACAGTTCTTATGCAGTTCTCTTGAGGCCCGCAGGCCGGTGTTAACCAAAGTTCTTGTGGAGCCGGCGGCTTCCAGGGGATCTGTCCCACGTCGCGTTGCCTTCCCGGGGTCGCTGATCGTTGCGGCTCTTCAGCCGAGCAGGTCACTGGTCATCCGGGGCAGCGGTGTTCTGTGGCGGCAGGGTCCTCTCCTCGTCGTCCGCTCCGACCCTGGAGGCGGCGGCTGTGCGGCGGTGGCAAGCGGCAGTACGGTCCCCAAGTGCAGGACGTACCCAGCCAAGTGCCGGTGCAGCTGTGGGCTCACAGCTGGGCTGTCGGGCAGGCTACCGACCTTGCGGATTCTCACAGGGCAACTGTCCGTCTCTGCAGGTGAGTGGCTGCTCGTTATGCAGTCACCTCGAGAGCTTGGACCGGACGGGTCCTCCTTCGCTTTGCTCTCGGGCTCCCGGTGCAGTTGCGGTCACGGTGTTCGGGCCAGCGGCGGCTGGTCCTTACTTTGCTCTTGCTGTTGCTTTGGGCCCCGGTCACGGTGGTCAGGTGGATGTCGTTGCCTTGGAGGAGATTCCTCCGTCGGTGCTGCGGCGATGGTCAGCACCCGCAGTCGCTTTCTTCCAAGGGGGTAGCGTCCACTGGTCCTGGGACGCTGGTCAGGGGGCAAGTTCAGTTGCAAGCCCTTGGAGATCTCTTTAGCAGAGTTTGGCACAAAGTAAAGCAAAAGTCTTTTCGTAGTCTTTTCTTCTTCCTCTCCTTCAGCAGCAAGGCACCAGACACAGGCAAGAGTCAGCACCCTTCCTGGTCTCTCACGGTCCTTCTCGTAGGGCAGAGTCCTTCTGTGGCCCAAACAGGATCTAATTTTCAAGGAGCAGGGCTCCTTCTTTTATAGGCCAATTCTTTTGTTCTCGCAGGCCAGGGGGGCCTTTGCATAGCCACTCTCAGTCTTTGAGTACCCCGGTGGGTGTACTCCGGCTTCTGCTTTCAGTGTGAGGGGCAGGCGCATCAGACGCCGCACAGGAGGTGGAGCCAGCATTGTCCGGACAGGGGTGGCCAGAGTTCCTTGTTGATGGGGGCTGCACCCTTCCTGGGCCAGGCGTCGGCAGAGTCATCCGCCGCTCCCCAGGAGGGTGGAGCCAGCATTGTGGTGGTCGAGCACAGCTACAGTTCGAGTCAAGAGGCACTCCTACCTCCCACTAAGGTGTAATCTGCGCATTCACCACCTGTCATCCCTCCAGCCCTGTCACTCACACATCCCAGACAGTCAGATACACATACCAGCAGAGGCGGGCTGAAATAGTTAAGCAAGCAAATGCTAACTTTCTAAAAGTAGCATTTGCAAACCCAAGATACTAAAATAAACTTGACTACAAGAAATATTTTATCATCCTGAGTTCAGGCATACTAAACATGACTCGCTACCATGCTCCTTGAGCCTGCGGGGATTATAGGGTGTAATAATTCTCGCAGCTCAGTCTGGCCTACTGGAGCAGGTAGCCTTCAATAGTGAAATACGGTCTTGGTGGTAAGTCACTACTAGGACATGCCACGCACATCAGGGCTTGTCCTACCTTACACCTACAACGCACCCTGCCCGCAGGCCTACCATAGGGGTGACTAATATGTAGTCAAGGGAAGGGTCGGTGCTGGCAAGTGGGGACACTGGCCCAGCTAGCGTGACAGTACGAGACCGCATGAGGGTTCTGCGGTCGCAGTTCCCAGACCCATCTTTACGGCTGCTTCAGTGGGTGGCGCAACCAGCGCTGCAGGCCCACCAGCAGTATTGGCATCTACCAGCCCCGGCACTCTCTAGTGCACTTTACTAGGGACTAACAGTAAACCCAAAGAACCAATCATGGATACCAATCGCATGTACAATTTACAGTAGGGGGCACTTGCACTGCTGCACGGATCAGCCGTGGCGCAGTGCCCTGAGTATTGGAAAACCAGCAAAACATCGGAGGCACATCAGCAAAAAGTGGAAGGGAGACTCACGCCAAGGTGCCAGGTCTAACAATTTGTGTAAAGATTAAAAAGGAAGGGGCCAGGACACATCCTTGCCTGCCCCCTTTTTTAAGGGGGAAGGGTACTGTACATTCTCCATTGATACCGTAGTGAACTCTACTCTTAGTGTTTTGATAGAAGTATTTCAAAAAATATATACAAGTATAATTCACCCCCAGCCTCTCATGTATTACAAAGTCAAAAATATCCTTCCTTTTTTTTAGGTAGGTGTATATCCCAATGCAGGTGCTCAGATTAAGACTTTGTTCTATGAATTTGAATTTGAATTTGAATTTAAAATATTTCTATAGCGCGACGTTCACCAAACGGTTTCTTGGCGCTTTTGGGAACATGGACTACGGAAGCAGAGGGATAAACAGAAATCGATTCAGAATTGAATTCACAGTGGAAAAGCTTGGCTGAACAAAAAAGTCTTCAAGCCCTTACGAAAGAAAGAGTAATCTCTGGCCAGACGTAAATGGGCAGGAAGGGAGTTCCAAAAGGTGGGTGCCAGAAATGAGAATTTGGACCCACCCCATTTTTTTCTCTTAAAACGGGGAACCTGTAGGAGAGCTTGGGACGAGGACCGGAGCTCCCTAGTAGGAACATATTCCTTCAACAGGGCGGAGATAAAAGCAGGGGCAGTTCCCTGGCGTGACTGAAATAAGCATGAGCGAATTTTGCGGATCTCGCGTTCGCGAATTTTGCGGATTTGCGGATTCGCAATCCGCAAAATCCGCGAATTCCCGCGAATTTGCGGATTTTTTTTTTTTTTGTGTTCGCCCGTGTTTCTGCCAGTTCGCGAGGGTTTTTACAATTTCGCAATTTGCGAACTTACCTGTCGGGTCGCAAGTTTTGCGAACTTGTTGTTTCTACGTGTCCAACCTGTTTGGGACACTCTTCTTCATCACTGCCACTCTCTGTCACCACTGCCACTCTCTGACTACTCATGCCACCCTCTGGCCCACCCATGCCACCCTCTGTTTCATCACCACACCCTCTGGTTGTCCAGTGTACATTATTTTGGCAAAGCAAAGCACACCTTCCCTGCCTCAAGTGACCTGAATTAATTTGGGGCTGATTAATGTGTCACAGAATATTTTTTTAGCTGGCACCTGCTTCCTTAGTGCGCCCTGATTAGTGATCTTTTGCACTTGCTAAGTGCTTTCATTGTTGCAAAATTAGTTACAACACCTGCCCTGCCCCAACTGACAATAATGAATTAGGGGCTGATTAATGGATTTTAACTTCCAGCCTGGCTCCTGCTTGTCTCCCTTAGCTGTAATTCATGACCTTTGTGGCATATGTGTAACTATTCTGAGGTTCAGAGCAGGGTCACATAATAGTTTCAACTGGCAACTGAACTCTGGAGGGGCCCCTCAGGAAGCACTACAGGAAATGGCTACTAATGATGTGCCTGAACTTTTGAACCTGGTAAGTAGTTACTTTCAGTTTTGCTTAGATCGTATTTCTGCAATTTCGCACTTATTCGCGGGGCGCGAACTCACGCGAACAGTGCGAGCAGTGCGAGCAAAATCCGCTGCTCGCGGATTCGCGGATTTTGCAGGAAATTCGCAAATCTCGCGGATTGCGGATTTCCCGAAAATCCGCAAAATCCGCGAGCGGAACGGATTTTCCGCCCATGCCTAGACTGAAAGACCATACAGCCCATCTTAAAAAGAGAGCGCTGCCGGACAGGCAGCCAGTGTAGAGCCTTTAGAAGTGGCGTGGAGTGATGAGAGCGGGAGAGGCCATAGACTAGCCGAGCCGCCTGATTCTGCACTAGCTGGAGTTTTCTTAGACTGTAGGCCGGAATGCCGTTGTATAGGGCATTGGCATAATCCAACCGGGAGATCACAAGGGCAGACATGATTAGTTTTAGTGCCAGAGGGAAAAAGAAACGAGAGACAGTGCGGATAGTGCGGAGAGTGAAAAAACAAGAAGAGACGACAGAACTAACTTGTGAATGAAGAGTGAGGAGGTTATTCATTCTTATGCCAAGGGTCTTGACGGTAGGGGAGGGAGTGGGAGAGGGACCAAAAGAAGAGGGCCAAAAGGAAGAAGTCCAGGGACTGGAGGAGCCACCCGTGAGAACCAGCTCGGTCTTATCTGGGTTCAACTTCAAATGGTTGTGGCTCATCCAATCCCTGATGAAAATCATAACAGTTTGAAAATTAGAAATAGAATGAGGAGAGGAAGAAAGATCAAAGACGAGCTGGAGGTCATCTGCATAGTTATATACAGTGACCTCCAGCTGCTGGAGTGCAAAGATGAGAGGGTAGATATACAGATTAAACAAAAGAGGGGAAAGAGAGGAGCCCTGGGGAACACCACAGGTGATCTTGAGGGGAGTTGATGTGAAATCCCCCAGCCGGACTGCCTGGGTGCGGTCCCGCAGGAAGGACGAAAGCCAGACCAGGGCTGAGCCCCCGATTCCCGCCGCTCTGATACGTGAAAGCAAGATGGAATGGTCCACCGTATCAAACGCGGCGGAAAGATCGAGGAGTACCAGAGCCTGGTGTTTGCCCTGGTCCAAGCCCTCCCTGAGTTCGTCCTGGACCGACACCACAACGGCTTCCGTCGAATGCCTGGGCCGAAATCCCGCTTGACAAGATGCCAAGCCACCCGTTGCTTCCACGTGAGCACTGAGTACCGACGTGGTATATCGCTCAAGCACCTTGCCTAAATAGGGTAGCAAGGAGATGGGCCGATAGTTGGTTGGGGAGGATGGGTCAACACCAGGTTTTTTTAAAATAGGTACAATAGAGGCCGATTTTAGGGCGGGAATTACAACTCCTTGTGCGAGAGAGCTGTTAAGGAAGGTAATCGGGGGCTGAGTGCAGACTGAGTAGATCCGTTGAAGGATGTGGGCCGGACAAATGTCGGCCGGGGAGCCCGATTTTACCTTGGGAAGTAATCTCAAGAGAACTTCTTCCGTCAGAGGGGGAATCGAAAGTAAGCAGGATTGAACAGAGGGGGGAAGGGGATCAACATAGCTAGAGGAGGGGGGGGGATGTTAGTCTTGATCTTAGAGATTTTGTCCAAAAAGTAATGATTCAGAGAATCACACAGGGCTTGGGTAGGAGGGAGGTTGGGGCTGGTCCTATCTGAGAAGGCCAACTCATTGACGATATTGAAAATTTCTTTCGATTTATTCTCAGACGCTAAGATTTTGGAAGAGAAGTGAGCAGATTTTGCTTCTAAGATGGATTTTTTATATTCCTGCAATAATGCAAGGTAGCGCGTTTTCTGTACTGGGCAATACTTCCTTCTCCACAGTCTCTCAGCTCGCCGGAGGGACAGCTTTTTTTCCTTTAAATGTTCGTTAAACCACCGGTTTGCCTCCTTAGGTCTTTTGGTCGATATCCGGCGTAAAGGGGCTATTATATTACATCCCTCCGTGAGCCAGGAGTCAATCGCGACAGCTTGTGAAGAGGATGGTAAGCCAGCCAGATCTGGGGAGGAATTTAACAAGGAGGATGATAGGGCGACAAGATCGGCACGATTCCAACTTCGTGCCCAAATGTTTTTTTGTGGCAGAGTCTTAGTGACAAGATTAATGTGGAGGGAAAAAGAGATGATAGCATGGTCCGACCATGGACATGGGGACACTAGTAACGAAGAAATGGCATAATTAAGGGACCAGACTTGGTCGAGTACATGGCCACGTACATGAGTTGGGACATTGATGTGGGAGGTAAAATTCATTGATTGCAGTGATTCAGTAAATTGCTTAGAAGCTGGACATTCATATGGGTCATTGGGCCAATAATTAAAATCCCCTAGTACTAAGACTGAGGCATGATTGACCGCCAATGTAGCCAGTAGATCCTGAAAAGCTGGTATAAACAAAGGAGTGGACTGGGGCGGCCGGTATGTTAGCAAGCAAATGAGCGGGGGAGAGAAGGTAGAAGAACGAACCACTAGGTGCTCGGTGGAGTCGATGGGAGTAGAAGGGAGGAGCTGAAAGTTATACTCCGACCTGGCGATAAACGCCACACCACCCCCTTTCTTATCTGCCAAGCGATCGGCACGAAGGGCCGCATACGATGGGGGAAGGGCAGCTAAGAGGGATGGGAGGGAGGACTCACAGAACCAGGTCTCGGTAAGACACAGTATGTCAGGCTTGTGGGAATCAAGTAGGACAAATAGGTCTTGGTGGTGTTTCACCTCCGACCTGGTGTTGAGTAAGATGACAAACAGAGAGGAAGGGGAAGGAGAAGGGGAGAAGGGGAGCGGCACCAGTGGAGGAGTGAGGCCAAGGGAGGAGATGGTGCTAGTAGTGGAAGACGCTAGTGGCCAGTTTCTTTGTAGGGTTTTAAGGCCCTCGGATGAATAAGAGATAAGAGGGGCATATGGCCCGGCCCCTAGCCCCGTCAGGCCGCGGACGGGCGCAGACAGGCTCGACTTAAGCGCGACTTCGGCGCGCATTCGTCGCGCCCGCTGCGCTCGTCCGCTGCGCGCACGAGGACACATCGCAATTTATACAAATTACCCCCGAGCAGCTGGACCGCTAAGTGCGGTCTGGCAGCCTTCATGCTACACCCAAGATGGCGCCCGCCCGCCCTCCACACAATCGGCACGAGCAGCCGTGATGGACCGGGGCTGGGGAGGCCAAACAAGAAGGGGTGAGTGCGCAGTGCTATTATAAATTAAAATGTAGTAACAGACACAAATAAACAGGGCTAAAAAACTGACACGGCGTCTGCATCCAAATCCTGCAGAAACGCTGCCAATATGACGTTAAAAACTACAGTAATGATCACTGCAGCCTCACGCTGATCCAATGTCCCCAGTGAGGAACAGGAACACAACAGGAACTTGTGGGACACCCCCGCGCCGCACGGCCACCAGCTGCTGCGTGTGCCCCTTGCCTGCCCTCTGCCTCGCTGCTGCCTCGTTTTGCCGATTGCCGGCGGGCGCCGCTGCGGTTGTTTTTGCCCTTGTTTTGTCCAACATTTGTGCCTGTTTGATATAACTTTGGTTTTCTCCTTGTTTTCCTTGTTTTGTCGTGAATTTGTGCCCGTTCTGTATAAATTTTATTTCCCCCGTGTTGTGGTTTCCTTCCTTGTTGTCCGCCTACCTCGCCGCCCTCCGCCCTCCCTTCCCGCCACCGCCGCTTTTCCCCGCCCCTTTTTCTATTCTGTACCCTCCCCGCTCCCGCCTCCCAGCTGCTCCGCCCACCCGCGCACTTGGCCTTAAATGGCGACCGTGCGACGCAGGTGAGTGTGACCCACTTGTGGGACACCCCCGCGCCGCACGGCCACCAGCTGCTGTGTGTGCCCCTTGCCTGCCCTCTGCCTCGCTGCTGCCTCGTTTTGCCGATTGCCGGCGGGCGCCGCTGCGGTTGTTTTTGCCCTTGTTTTGTCCAACATTTGTGCCTGTTTGATATAACTTTGGTTTTCTCCTTGTTTTCCTTGTTTTGTCGTGAATTTGTGCCCGTTCTGTATAAATTTTATTTCCCCCGTGTTGTGGTTTCCTTCCTTGTTGTCCGCCTACATCGCCGCCCTCCGCCCTCCCTTCCCGCCACCGCCGCTTTTCCCCGCCCCTTTTTCTATTCTGTACCCTCCCCGCTCCCGCCTCCCAGCTGCTCCGCCCACCCGCGCACTTCGCCTTAAATGGCGACCGTGCGAACGCGCAGCGGTCACGCGCAGCGGGGGCGCCGATTGTGCGCCGAAGGCGCGCCAAAGGTAAGCCCGTCTACGCCCGTCCGCGACTGGACCGCGCCCAGTGCCAGGACCCCTGGACCTCGAAGACCCCGACCGACCCGCCTGACGTACTCCGCCGCCACCCTCACCGCTCTC
Source organism: Lissotriton vulgaris (assembly GCF_964263255.1). Classification (NCBI taxonomy): domain Eukaryota; kingdom Metazoa; phylum Chordata; class Amphibia; order Caudata; family Salamandridae; genus Lissotriton; species Lissotriton vulgaris. The sequence goes on along the minus strand of NC_141685.1, from coordinate 2,073,403,095 downwards.
AACACCGGCCGACTCCCAGAATGCCATCAAGCCTCTCCACGACGTACCCACGGACCCTTCAGCTGCCACGCCTGCAAGTTCACTTGCATCCGGACCTGCCTCGCACCAGCACCCACCAAGCCGAACACCAGCCGCACCCACCTCAAGTGCATCCTACTCAACACCCGCTCCGTCCACAGACATGCCATCGAGCTCTGGAACCTCCTCGACACCACAGCTCCAGACGTTGCCTTCCTCACGGAGACCTGGATGAACGCCTCTTCAGCTCCCGACATCGCCATCGCCATCCCAGAGGGCTACAAGATCGTCCGGAGGGACCGAAACGCCAACCAGATGGGAGGAGGCATCGCCATCATCCACAGGAGCACCATCCGTCTCACGACCAGCACCGACAACTCCCTGACCACCGCCGAACACCTGCATTTCCAGATCCACACCAACCCGAACACCACCCTCAGAGGCACCCTGATCTACCGACCCCCTGGACCACGCACACAATTCAGCGAGGACATCGCCGACTTCGTCAGCCCACATGCCCTCCCCTCCGCTGACTACATCCTCCTGGGAGACCTCAGCTTCCATCTGGAGAACAACAACGACCGCAACACCAGCACCCTGCTCGACAACCTCGCCAACCTGGGACTCAAGCAACTGGTGTCCACCCCCACCCACCTCGCCGGACACACACTCGACGCTGTCTTCTCATCCAGCAAGGACATCGACTTCAGCCACGCCACAGAGCTTCAATGGACGGACCACAGCTGCGTCCACTTCACCTTCAAGAAAACAACGACCCACCACCACCAGCAACAGGCCGCCCGCAGAAGCTGGAACAAGATCACAGCAGACCAGCTCGCCACCTCCCTGAGCCAGCACCCTCCTGCCAGCTCAGCGAACCCCAACCAGGCCGCCGACAACCTCACGAAGTGGATCAGCAACTGCGCGGACGAACTCGCCCCACTGAGGACCCCGCCCAGCAGACCCGGCAGCAAGAAAGCCCCATGGTTCACCGACGAACTCAAGAGCTCCAAGAAGAACTGCCGAGCCCTCGAGAAAGTCTGGAGAAGGGAACCGACACCGGACAACAGGACCTCCTTCAAACTTGCCACCCGGAAACACCACCAGCTGATCCGCGCCGCCAAGAAAACAGCATTCAAGGACCTGTTGGACAACAACGCACACAACTGCAAGGAACTCTTCAACATCGTCAAAGAGCTTTCCAACCCCAGCGCAGGAAACAACGACATCACCCCATCGCAAGACCTCTGCAACTCCCTGGCTTCATACTTCCACAACAAGATCGCGGACATACACAACAGCTTCAACAACCAACCAACGCACACCATGACCGAACAACCACCCCCCACCACCACCCTCCACGCCTGGACCCCGATCAGCACCGAAGACACCATCCGCACGATGAACTCCATCCACTCCGGATCACCGACCGACCCCTGCCCTCACCACGTCTTCAACAAGGCCGACGCTGTCATCGCACCCCACCTGCGAGACATCATCAACACATCCTTCGACACCACCATCTTCCCCGAGAGCTGGAAACAAGCCGAACTCAGCGCTCTACTCAAGAAACCAACAGCGGACCCCACCGACCTCAAGAATTACCGCCCCATCTCGCTCCTCCCGTTTCCAGCCAAAGTCATCGAGAAGACCGTCAACAAGCAGATGGCCGCTTTCCTCGAGACGAACGGATCCCTCGACCCCTCACAGTCCGGCTTCCAAGCCAACCACAGCACCGAGACCGCCCTCATCGCCGCCACCGATGACATCCGAGCCCTGATGGACAACGGAGAAACAGCGGCCCTCATCCTCCTGGACCTCTCCGCGGCATTCGACACGGTCTGCCACCGCACCCTAGTACGGCGCCTCAGCAACGTCGGAATCCAGGACAAGGCGCTGGAATGGATCATCTCCTTCCTCGACGGGAGAACACAGACAGTCCGCCTACCACCGTACAAGTCAGAGGCCACCGAAGTCATCTGCGGCGTCCCCCAAGGATCATCTCTGAGCCCCACACTCTTCAACGTCTACATGAGCCCCCTCGCGGCCATCGTACGCAAACACAACCTCAGCATAATCTCCTACGCCGACGACACCCAGCTGATCCTCTCCCTGACCAACGACCCCGCCGCCGCCAGAGCCAACCTGCACGAAGGGATGAAAGAGGTAGCCGAGTGGATGACGACCAGCCGCCTGAAACTGAACTCGGACAAGACGGAGGTCCTCATCCTGGGCTCCTCTCCCTCCGCCTGGGACGACTCCTGGTGGCCTCCCGCCCTGGGCACCGCACCCAAACCGACAGACCATGCACGCAACCTGGGCTTCATCCTGGACTCCTCCCTCTCCATGACCAGGCAAGTCAACAACGTCTCCTCGGCATGCTTCAACATCCTACGCATGCTACGGAAGATCTTCTGGTGGATCCCCACCGAGACCAGGAAGACCGTCACCCAGGCCCTCGTCACCAGCCGACTGGACTACGGCAACGCCCTCTACGCCGGTACCACCGCCAAGCTCCAGAAGAGACTCCAGCGGATCCAGAACGCCTCAGCCAGACTCATCCTCGACATCCCACGAACCAGCCACATCTCCGGACATCTGAGAGACCTTCACTGGCTCCCCGTCAACAAAAGAATCACCTTCCGCCTCCTCACCCACGCACACAAAGCCCTACACGACCAAGGCCCGAGCTACCTCAACAGCCGAGTCAACTTCTACGCTCCCAAACGCCACCTCCGATCAGCCAACCACGCCCTCGCCGCCGTCCCCCGCATCCGAAGAGCGACTACAGGAGGAAGGTCCTTCTCCTACCTGGCCGCCAAGACCTGGAACTCCCTCCCGACCGACCTGCGCCTGACCCAAGACCACCTCTCCTTCAGGAAGAAGCTGAAGACCTGGCTGTTCGAGCAGTAGCGGCTCCCCCCCCCAGCGCCTTGAGACCCTACGGGTATGTAGCGCGCTTTATAAGTGTCACTGATTGATTTATTGATTGAGCTGCCACCACCTGCTCTCCCACAGCGAGCGCTGGGGATCCTGTCGGTTTATACAATTTACCCCCGAGCAGCTGGACCGCTAAGTGCGGTCTGGCAGCCTTCAGGCTACACCCAAGATGGCTCCTAGTCCTTTACGGAATCCGTATTGTAAATCTGATAATATTTTATTTTCTTCGACCTAGTCTTGTGATCTCTCTAATACAAAACACCATGCAATTTTCGCCAAATAATCCAGGAGGGATATTGGTTGGTAACATGTAGGATCTTGGCTGTTTCCCTTTTTAAAAATGGGGACTAAAATGGATTCCCTCCAAGTCTCAATACACTTAGAAGAGCAGCTGGCTGTGATTATTTGGGTCAATTTGGACCCCAAATGTCTAATTTAGTCTTACATAGATCTACCGGAATCTCATCAGGGCCAGGTGTCTTACCCCCTTACTTGCCATAATTGCCCTGTTTACCTCATCCAAGGTAATTTGGAGGTCATTTACGGTTGTAAAACATAATAAATTGTTTTCCTCACCTTTCTCGTTTCAGGTTTCTGTGGGGTTTAAACAGTTATGGTTACCAAAGATTTTTGTAAAATGCGCCACCCACTGCTCTTCCGTGATAGCTATTTCGATGGTATTGGTGTCCCCCAGGTCTAGGAAGGGTGCCCTTACGGCCCTCCAAAAGGCTGCCCCATCCTTAGACTCAATAGTTTTGTGGAGGGTCTGCCAAAGTTCTTCTTTTGACACCATCACTTCTTTGATCGCAATATTGTTTACCTCCCTTGCCTCCCTTATTGCAGTCGGGTTCCTGGAAATACAATGGGACTCTCTTTTCAATGTGGAATATGCTTTTGTGAGCTTTGAATCAAACCATCCTTTAGGCTTTCTTATGGGGTTACTCTTTGATACCCTTAGGATTTCATTTATTGACCTTGAGATTTCTTGGAAGGATGTCAGAACTATTTCAAGTGCTATGTTTTCATTTAAAATGTCTTCTATTGCTGACATACTTTTTACCACTATTTTTCTGTGTTGTTTCTAGTGGGTTGACCATCAGCCATTTCAGGGCATAACCATTTTTCCTATTCAATTCCATCTGTTGGGGGGCGTAAACAGCTTTATGATCATGCTTAGTTTGGGGAGTTAACAGATCAATGAAATGCTCTGAGGGAAATGATCAGCCAAAATGATGTCATGTGTTATAAATTGGCTTGTATTTGATGCTAAATTTGCAGAGAGTAGGATGTAATCTATTGTTGTAAAACATCCTTTTCCGTTAAAGGTACTCTTAAAGGGCACCGGGTTAAGGCTTAACTCATTTGCAAATACTAAATCAAGATCGCAAGTCATTTCATTTAGGATATTCCCATATTGTGTATGTGAGAAATGGGTTTCAATTTCCCCTTCTTCATTCATAATACCACATATATTAGTACTATTTTTAGAACACAGTGTAATATAAAAAAACCCCAGACAATGTACATGTCCCCTCTATCTTCTCTTGCCATTCTTTTAAGAACATTTAACAGATTTTCAAAAATTCCAACTATATGATCTATCAGTGCATTACTATAGAAATTTACCAATACCACTCTTTGGTTTCTCCCAACATACAACGCCATCAATTGATAATATACCTCCTCATGTTTCAATGCAATTTTCCCAATTTTTAATGTGTTAGATACATAAATAGCTAGCCCCCCCTTTGCCCTTCCATGGCTTCCTGCAACCGCGGCCATATGATAAGTAAGATAACTATTGATATTGATTGGGGTCCGCTCGCAGTGAGGTTCTCTGCCAGTCACTTTGTTTCCACGTCGCTACAGGAGTAGCTTGCTGCCTGACTATCGATTCCAGCCCTTGAAGGAGAGGAGGAACAACATCTGCGTGGCCGCAGAGGAGGCGCGAGGCGCGGCTCCGGGACTGCGAGGCTCAGCTTTCAGCTACATCAGCTGTTGCCTCTTCCCGTGCGAGCCGCGCCCCCTCCCAGTGCCCGCCCCCACCAAATCGCCTTTAACCTCTCGCGGCTCCCGCTATGCGGGTGCCGCTCGCAGTGAGGTTCTCTGCCAGTCACTTTGTTTCCACGTCGCTACAGGAGTAGCTTGCTGCCTGACTATCGATTCCAGCCCTTGAAGGAGAGGAGGAACAACATCTGCGTGGCCGCAGAGGAGGCGCGAGGCGCGGCTCCGGGACTGCGAGGGTCAGCTTTCAGCTACATCAGCTGTTGCCTCTTCCCGTGCGAGCCGCGCCCCCTCCCAGTGCCCGCCCCCTCTCACCCGATAACTTTTTAACCGCAATACTAACGCGCATCGCGGGACGCGCGCGGGTCGGAGCCCGGGGCGAAGCCCGGGCCAAGGGCGGGCCCGTTAGTGCCCGATAGAGACCGGACCGGGCCATTCCTCTTTCAACAACGACCCAGCAGTAAAGAAACATGCCGCCCAAAACAAGAAGCGCCTCCAAACTCAAATCCAAACACGCGCAGGAGGTAGCACAAGTAACAGGCCCCATTGACCTATTCATATCACGAGTCAATGATACAATAAATCAAAGCATAGCTCTAATGGAGAAGAGAGTATCATTAGACCTAATGAAAGCAAACGCAAAGCGATCTTCACTAGGTGCCATAGCAAACGCCACCTCTCCAATTAACATCAACACCCAAAATTGCTCCCTCCCTGTGACTCTAACAGCACCAGACCTGAACACTGTACCATCGGTAGTTGACCTGTCGGTCACGCATTCCGAGTCGGATCTCTCCATAACATTGGACGACCTGGAAGCAACTCCCGATTTGGCTGGTTGCCAAACTCAGGGAGACACCCAACCTACCTACAATTCATCCCAGCAAGGTGAGAGAGTAGGAGCAATACCGAAAACCCGACTAACAAATAGTGGAGAAATGCACCGCCCGGAGTGTCACGAACCTGCAACGATGCATTCAAACTCCTCAGTTTTCAATAGTATACTACATATCTCCGAAACAACCCTCCCGCACAAGGCAATTTCAAAGGATAACATCTCTAACCAATGTAAGACCTGTAGAATCACTTCGCAAGTTCTTACTACAACCAAAGACCTACTATATCAATACTTAAAGCCAATTCAGCTAAGTATTAGAAACCTTGAAGCCCAATTAACGATAATTTCGGCCACCCTTCTAGATTCAAATACCCGGATAGATATAAAGGGGCAGCGTAACACCTCACATCCACCCAAAAAGCAAAATGAACCACACACGCAGAAAACAACCATTCATTCAAATCCAACATCAACAGCACAGAAGAATTCAAAACAAACTACCACAATACCAAAACATAATGCAAACACTCCCCATCCCCAGAAGGAAAAAGCCCCCCCTAAAATAGCACAGCAAACAGCACCTACAGATATAACTACGGAAGGCACACCATGCCCAGCAGCAAACATAGATTCAAGTAGAAACTGTCCAGAAAAGCCCGAACCCCACATACCGAAGCCCCCGCCACCCCAAAAAACATTCAAAAACACACCAAACAAACCTTCTATAGTTAGACGCCCTGCCCATTTGCCCCCGGGAGCTACCCCCTATACAATAGTTCTAACAGGAGTACCAGAGTTAACAGATGATACACCAGAAACTGCATGGTCACTTAAAAATAAGGCCATGCAGTGGCTCAGTATCAACAGACCCCTCGAATCCCACCTTTCGGGAGGGATAACCGCAGCCCGAAGAGTTGCCTGGATAGGCAAAATGAAAAAAACTATACGCGGTGATTGTATCATCGTAACCTGTAGAGACCCCGCAACTGTAGACCACATCTGCGCCTGGCCTCAACTCGATAAGAAAGGGGGAATAGATGCCCGTCACCTTTCCTTCCTCTACCCCCCAGCGAAGCAACAACGCAACCCTCCACCGTGGGTATGGCACCAACACCCCAAAGATCTACGAACTCAGGATCCCTGGCACCAAGTACCATGGAATCAGACAGAATATCCGCACGATTATGGAGTTAGGGGTGGACCAAGAGAAAGATACACAGAATGTCAAACTCCATACTGGCAGGATAGACCCTATCAAGCTTATGAAGGATGGCAGGGCTTCCCAACCCATAATCGTTTCGATTGTCTCGAAATGGTCGATTGACCATTTCTGGATAAAGTCAGTCACCAGAAAGCTGACACCATACAACACTCTGTGCCTGATAAACAACATATAGCACGACCAGAGCTGCCCCTTACACCTAAGATACCATCACCCAATCTAATCTACCGCCGGATTAGTACTCTCTCAGTAGAAACAGACACCACCCATAGATCAAACAACGAGCCAGACACAGACAGTAAAGTCAACACTAACAACCTGACAATATCCACTAACGCGAAAGAGAAAGAGGTCATGAGCGTAGGCATAGCCTATTGGAACATCGCAGGCCTAGCCGCAAAAATAACATGCCCTCTATGGCTGAATACTGCAAGGACTTACCAAATCCTGTGTCTCCAAGAGACCTGGAGCACAACCCCTTTCCATTTAGCGGGCTACAAGACTTTCTTCACCAAAGCAACGCCGAGTGCTATGGGAAGGCCAAAAGGTGGACTTACAATCTACTTCTCTAACACCGTTGCACTTAAAGTGAAATTACTGAAGGAAACATCCACTTTCCAAATCATTCAAATTACTCAACAGACGGAAGCAACGAAAAATCTATTCATACTTATAAACTATTATAATAATGCAGGCACCCTAGAATGCTGCTTCCATCTAGACGAAATGGTGGCACTAATATCTTCACTTCAAAGCGTAAATCTTAACGTAACACTCAACTATATATGGGGAGGTGATTTTAATCAAACATTATGTCCAAACCATAAAAGTGGGATTTGTGGACTACAGAACGAATCTGGAAATCCCATCCCCCATTTTGTTCATACCCTGGGTGGAAACAAACTTAATGAAATTCTCTTCACCTTGGACCTAGACTTCGCCAACGAATTGGTTAACCCAGTGCAGGAATTCTCCCCCACCTTTCATGGCCGAGGCTGCATGACAACCATCGATTTTATCTTAGCCTCAAACACCTGTAAAGGCTTACTAAAAAATTACAAAGTAGGATCCAGTCCAATCAGTGATCACTATCCCTTGACTGTGGAACTCCTTACAGGAAAAGTGGGTCAATCTCTAACAAAAGTCGGCTTTCTTGACCAACAATCACTGGCCATAAAGAAGAACGGCTACACCATCAAATGGTCAAAGATCGATCCAGAAGAGACTACGCAAAAGATACTTGCGAAAACGCAGACATGGCTAATGGACTGTCTGTCCGCAGAGGCACCCCCCGAATTAATTATCACCTCCTTTAACAACATTCAAGGAGCAACAAGGGAAGAGCTATTCAAGAACACAGCAAATAAATCAAAACTTCCCGCGACGAGATGGTTTGACTCTGACTGCCGAAAGGCCCTTACGTCTCTTAAAGAAGCTCTTCGACAAAAACCCAGAGATGCCCAACTCATCTCATACCGGCGGAAAAAGTATAATAACGCCAGGAAAAACCGTAAGCGGCAGATAAAGCAAGACCTATGGTGCCAATTACACGAGAGTGCACTAAAAAAAGACAGTATCACATTCTGGCAGACAATAAGATCACCTTTTCTGGATAACATCACTAATCCCCATCATTTAGATGTGGCAATAACTGAGAATGACTGGGTCCTTCATTTTACAAAAATCTTTGGGTCAACAGCGGACCATCCCCAATCAGAAGTTCAGGAACTAGCAAATAACAACTTTTACCCCATTAACCTACGTTTCACAGTTACTGAGGTTAGAAAGGCCATAAAAGCCTCAAAAACCGGCAAGGCTCCTGGCCCAGACGGGGTACCTATGGATCTGTTTCTACACAATAGCGATTACTGGTCACTAATAATCACTCGGGTAATGTCTGCAGTCACTGAAATCGGACTACTCCCATCATGGTCAACATCTACCTTATTGCCAATATTTAAGAAAGGGGACCGTAATGACCCCGCGTGCTACCGACCAATCTCCCTTCTGGACTCCACGGGCAAGATTGCAGGTCGACTACTCCTGGACCGATTACAATCCTGGGCCCAGGAAAATAACATCATTACAGACCTGCAATATGGTTTCCAGAAGGGGCTGGGGACGGTGGAACACGCTCTAAATCTGATCCTCCTGGCCGAAAAATACACACGCGCGAAAGGAAGCAACATCTATTTGGTCTACGTAGATCTGAGCGCGGCTTTTGACTGCGTTCAGCATGCAAAGCTGTGGCAGACCATGACTAGCCTTGGAGTGGATCCATCATTACTAGCCTTCCTTAAGGAACTATACTCCAACGCGGAAGGCCGAGTTCGTTTTGGCACCGGCGGCGAACTATCACGCCCCTTTAAAATATCACGAGGAGTACGGCAAGGGTGTGTACTGGCTCCCTTCCTGTTCAATCTATATACCAACGGGATTGAACAAGCAATGCTGGAAGGGAGCCAGGATCTTCCACAGATAGCACGCCGCCCGATACCCATCCTCCTGTATGCCGATGACTCGGTCATCCTGGCTCGGACACCTAACCAACTCCAACGTCAGCTGAATAAATATGTGGCATTCATGGACTCCCTGGGTCTAAAAGTAAACATTAAAAAAACTTTCACAATGACCATCGGACAAAAACGGGGAGCCTCAAAACCCATATTCATTAATAATAATAGGCTGGAAAAAACATCGGTATACCACTACCTGGGTATACTTGTGGAAGATACAACGACCTGGCACAAAGCAATCGAAGCCAGGAATCTTAATTTCCGCCGAACAGTATCAGCACTAAGTGCTTTCTCCAGGAAACTTGGTAAACCAGCTGCAGCGGAATTGCTAACGATTTACTACGCAAAATGCCATAGTGTGGCCACGTATGGAGCAGGCATCTGGGGCCATGGTCGTCTCGATCAACTCCAGGTAACGGAGAACGCTTTTATCAAATATATCCTAGCTCTTCCTCAATGCTCCCCGATTTTATCAGCACATCGGGAGCTGGGCATGGAATATATAACAGACACCATACGATGCCAGCCCCTTATACTCTGGCACCGCATATGGTGTAACCCTGAAAGCAACTTAACACGTTCCCTTATTACTGAATGCCTTGGCCTAGCTCACTGGAGAAAAATACCGTGGCTTAACTACATCCACAAATTTCTTCAAGACCTAGATCGTGAGCAATATTTCCTCGAACCACCTTCAATAGAAGACATTTCAAAGAAACAGCTGAAAGAACTTTGTATGGGCCACTTAAGAGAGCTTCGCAATCAAGCCGAGATCATAAAAACACCAAATGAAAAACTCCGCATATTGCAGCCAGAGAAACTGATACAGCCCTACCTGACATTTTTTCTCACGAACTATGAAAAATTCCTATTGACAAGACTACGGTTCGACCTTTTTTTCCGCACAGTTTCATTTCCTGAACTGAATAACTGGTCTCGCAACTTGGCATGCTGCCCCTGTGACGGACTTTCTAAACAATCAACGGTCCATGTCATCTTGTTTTGTAAATACTATAGACCAGAAAGAAAAAAATGGATTTTGCCCCTCCTCCATTCAAGTGGACTCAGAAATACACATTTAGCACTCGCTTACCTCCAGACACCGAAAAACCTGCACGAAGCTAAACTAACAGTGAACTTTCTAAAATCAGTAGTAATTACCCGTCGTAAAATTGTTCTTTTTTAACATTATAAGTGTTATATGTAAATGATCTTTTTTTTTTTGTACTAAATCATGATCTTTATAAAATTGTACTTTTTATGATTATATAATTTTATAATCGAATAAAAGTTGATGAAATGAAATGAAACTATTGATATGTACAGGCTCCTTTAGCCATGTCTCTTTAAGACATATGATTTGAAACCCTTTTATAAACTCAGACCACTCTCGATTACATATCTTGGTTTGTAATCCTGCTACATTCCAATAAACTGCTTTTAAAATTTATCAATTTCACAGTGTGTTCCCACTACAGTACTTACATCTGACACAGAGGTGATAGGGATAATAATAGAATCTAGCGCTGGATAACAATCTGCCTTTTTTGACAGAGGATCCTGTAAGCAAATTGGCTCAGTATGGTGTATAAAGCTACTATATGTAGCTGTTTTACCTGTCTTACCATGCGTTATTCCTTTATTCACTATTTGTAATGGAGGTGTATTTGCAAGTCAATCTTGGTCTTCTATATTATACAGGCTTTCAAACCTATTGGCTGTTTGGAGATTGTAACTAAAGTTACATTTTACTGGACACGCCCAATTCATGTTTTTCCAATCATTTGGTGGTTTATAAAAGTACCCTAGTGGGACAACATTTTGCTTCAGGGGCTTATAAAAGTGCTCCCCAGACGCTCCAGTATTGTTTTCACCAAATATGTTGAGCCAAAAGTTAGAACCACAGAGTCCCCTGTTAGTTCTTTATGAGTTTTCCCCACCCAGGCTGTTCTTCTAACCATTTTAAATTCAGAGAACAATGCTCTATGTAATCCTGTTCTGGTGCTCAGCCAGTGTAGAGATGTGTTTCTCAAGGTCACCCAAGATTCATTTTCTTGTCATGAGAGCTGCGGTACATTTGTTAAGATTACAATATACAGGGTTGCTTCTGGTGGGAGATCTAAAGGCTGGGCGGTTTGTCCGGTTTTAAACTGTGTATGGCATAGGGGGTATGAGCTACATGGGTGTAGTGCGTGGTAGTTTCATTCATTTACCTGCTCTGCTGATTATCCCTTTCCTCCCCTTGTCTCTTATGATATTGCAGTGAGTGATCTATGCCTGATGGAATTTGTAGGGCTTTTATTCCCATGTGGTTGTCCTGCCTTTCTTGTCTTAAATCACTTCTTACCCTGATGTCTGATACGTTAGTACTTGCTGATGTACTTGGTATTACCGGGGTCTCATACTTGTCATGTTGGACAGTCTAGGTTTTGTAAAAGCCCCAGCCTCTCTAGTCACCTGTTCACTACATGCCTTGTTCTTCTCCTGGAGGTTCCCTAGGACTGTTTCAATGTTTTTAACCTCTCGTCCATCTTACCCAGTGATTCTTTTAGGGTAATCTTTAACTCTTTTATCAGAATAGAGACTTCTTTAAAATCAATCCGTTTATTATGTGGCTCATTCTGTGATAGTTCTTTTTCCAGTCTGTCCTGATTGTGTTGGATTTAGTAATTTTTTCTGCTTTAACACCTTCCTCTGCTATCTAGAGCTCAGAATATTTTGCCAGAGAGATTCTCCATGTTTAATCCTGTTTCAACTCCTGGTCCTGGTCCTCCCAAGTGACCCTCTGTTGCCCTTTCGGTTTGCCCCTCCCCATGTTCCTGCCTCTCCCTAAAAAAGCCATCTGTGGTTGTTGGAACTGTGCTGTTTGGAAGTGGGGGTTCTGAAAACCTGGGTGTTGGGGAAACCCCATCAATGGCCAATTGTAACCCGGATTCAGGTAGTTTTGAAAGGGGTTTGGAAGAAAGGTCTGGGTCCCCTTTGATATCCACAGCCTCTTCCTCTCCTGTGCTGTGGGAAGTCATAGTCACTTCTGTCACTGGAGCTACTTGCAGTATCCTGATGTTTTCTACCTTGTGAGTTACCCTTTTTCCCCTCTGCTAAATTCTGTTGAGCATAATTGTCAGTAGTGTAAGGGTAAACCTTCTCTTTTGAAAATGTTCTAAAGTCTTTCTGTAATTTTGTTATCTTTGATTGCATCAAATATTCCCGGTATTCCCACAATTCTGAGTTAACTGCGTCACGCTTATGACTGAATGTGGCTGTAACAATCTCTGCCTTCAGTCCTGCCTCAGTTGTCTGTATTTGGATCCACAGGGTATCGGCTAGTCTTTCTGCGGGTGCTATTAATCAAGACCAGCCAATCCCTTGTGCACCTCCACGCAATGAGAGCCTAATCCCTTCTGAACTCTGCATCCTCCAGGAAGATGAGGGGTTCATTGGTAACCAGGAGACCGCGTGGAGCCGCATTACCCCTCAAATATTAGGTGAGGATGGCTCCATGGAGTATGTTCTTCACATGTGATCTCTTCTGCTCTAGAAGCGTGCCCCATCCTTCCCCCGTGTAAGGACTCTGTTCACGGCTGGGTCACCCAGCAGAGACGGCCATGCCAAGATCTCAGTCACCAGCTCCTCTCCATTGGACATCCCCTGTTCCTGTCCCATGTTTCAGTAAAGGGTTACTGAGTATATATCTCTGTATAATTGTCTCTCTCTCTACTCTTGTATATTTCCCCTATGGTGATGCAGTCTACAAATGCCTGATTGGCTGAATGTGCTGGTAGATGATATTCAAATAGGTTCTGTATTCCCCTGCGGCTGAGCCGCCGCTCAATACACAGTATACACAAAAGAAGGGGTGAGTAAGGAGTGTGGGGGGCTTTTAACCTCATAGATGCTATTAAACATTCCTCCCCAGTGCTGCGCTGTCCATTGGAACTAGTGCTGAATGGACATCCAATGGTCGTGCGCAGCACTGGGGAGGTAGTGCTGCCGTCGGCCAATGCACCGAGGCAGCACTTAAGGGGTTAAGGGGGGAATTTTACTTTTGACTTGAGTATCGTACCGGGTGTGTGTTTGAAGGGCTGCATGTTCTATTGTTATAACATAGCGGATCAAGAGGGATGTTATGCTAACCACACAAGTGTTTCAATGATTACACTGTATACCGTTTTGTATACCATGTGACCCTATTGTGAAACTATGTGCCTATGGTTCATTCGCTCATATCGTACTGGGAATCTTGTTGTGGTATACGCCCTATAACATGAGGCGCTTTACTTAGGTACTTGCAAATCAGTATAATCAACTAACAGATGAAAAGCGATACTTTCACAACTACACAACCTTATTGGCCTTAAACTTGACTACGACAACAAATATGGGCATACTAGATATAAGCAAGGGTCTCGCACTGTGGACTACAGCTGATGAAGTAAATGATCTCACAGAATATTTCTTGTTTTATCTCCCTCCTATAAAGAGTGTGATTAGAGGGGTTCTCCCCTTGCCTGCCCCCCAGTTTAAATAAGAATTAGGGGTAAACTCGGTGAGTAGAGACGTCCACTGGACCCCAAAGGATCAGCAGCATAGGCTGCGTGGATAATAGCCTGATGATTGCAAATGATGGAGAGATGTATACATATACTTTTATTTTAATTCTATAAATGATTTGTATAATTCTCACGCAATAATAGATGGGGTTGACACCATAGTTATTCCATATGATTGACACACTGGATTGTATGGTGGTTTACACGAAATTTCAAAGACAAAATTGCATATACCTGTATGAGAGCACTACTTTTGACTGGTTGTCTCTTCTTGTTATTTTTATCGTTTTTCTTAATACTGTCACTACCTATTGAGAGGGATTTTCTCGACACGGAAGGAACTGGCTTTAACTTGCCCTCTTATTGGAGGTGAGAGTGAGAGCATACTGGAACAGGTAGAATCCTGAGGAATGCCAGCGTGACACTACATGAGGGTCATACACTAATGGCCGAACCATGTTGACCACCTGGCAGTAAGGGAGGGGTGCTAGGAGTACGTAAGATCTTCCAATCACCACCATACTTCACATCTTTTAACGACTGGCCGGAAGGCCGGGAATAAAGTTTTAGGCACAGAGACACTTCCTAGCGAATTATTTTGTGTCTTTTTGTGTTCTATAGTCTTCCCCAACCCTATTGCTCCACCTCATGCGTGGCTATGCTGGGGTGTTTTTGTAATATAAAATAAAGATTGCCTGGTCTCGGGTTCAATCGCTGTTTTTTTATTTATCAGCAAGTGTGAGCTCTGTTATGTAGTTTTAGAGACTCATTATTAATTAACTTTTTTCAAGTGTTTATCTTACTTGTACATTTGCAGTAAGAGGTTATAACACAACCTGAAGCAGTTCTTACACATAAATCATAATTCAAAAAAACAATTGTGCATGGAAAATCATAACAACAATGGTTTGCATGACCATTACATACGTAAACATGAATTTCAATCTTTAAAAAGGTACACCAGAATTTTCAACAATCAGTCTTGGGTCATATTTCGTTTTGAGAGTTTTTTAAGACTGACACACTATGGGCATCTAATTTATGCAAGGTTCGAAAACGTCCTAGCAGCGCGGGACGTCTTTTTCAGTTTAATGCCTTATAGTGGATTAGAAAATAAATCACATGTGGAAAAGCCGACGCGTTTCCAAACCCGGTATGGATACTCGGGTGTTTCTTCAGGGCAAGCCTGGGTACCTGTTGGGTTAAAAATTGTATTTTAGTCTCTACTCTTTCTCAAGATTTTTGCAAGTAGGTTATGTTGGATGGGGCATATGGTACCTGTTTGTTTCAAGTGCGCGATGTCATCATTATCATTCAGATTTCCTGACCTTGACTCTGTATCGAGAGAAAGGAGACCATAAGTTGTCCCTATGTCTCACTCTCTTTTGGCTACATGGGCATGACCGAGTATTTAAAGTGACTTCACTTACTTATTCCGAAGGTGTGTGGGCGTCAGTCACGCTGGCTTTTTCGAGCGGGTGCTGGCAGGGAAGTTTCCGCGTTAGGCGCGTATTCCTTGCTGGGATTGTTTCTTTGTTTCAATCGCTTGTGGCTACAAAGTTAACAAGAACGCTCAGATTAGTTCGGCGTTTTGCTTCAGAAATGAAAGCTGAGAGCGCGAGGTTGCAAATGCGAGGCTGTGGGAGCTCACCTTTTTAGATTCAATCTCGGAGTTCTTTAGACCACACTGACTCTGCCGGACTTCACCCGGAAGTGACACAGGTTGATCACCTGACATAACCCGCTGGTGGAGTTATGGGAGTTGAAGTGCGCTTTTTATGGAGATTAGAAAAAGCTAGAAGAAGCTAATTCTTTCGTTTTCATTGAAGGCAGGATGGGTGCTCCAGAAGGGGCGGTGGCATTACATGAGGGCTCAATGAATGTTCCTTTGTAATTCGGATAGTTCATTCATCCCCTCAACTACACAGTTGAACTTGAGAATTAAGTAGGCTTCTCGTTGTAACAACAATGTTTCGATGTCTCCTCCTCTTGGTGGAATTTTTATTCCTGACAGGACTGTCCATTTAAAGTCTTTTTCTGTGTGTCCACTTTGAGTAAAGTGTTGTACCATTGGGGCTGTTAGTACTTTTTGTTTGATGCGGGACCGGTGTTGGGCCATTCTCTGGTTTATTTGCTGACTAGTTTTCCCAATGTATAGTTTGGGACATGGACAGATAACCGCATACACCAAGTTGCGGCTTTTGCAGTTAGTAAATTCTTTATGGAACCATTTCGTATTGTTAAATTCAAATTCAGTGCCTTCAATTGTGGTGGCACACGAGACACACGTTCCACATTTGTGATGTCCTTCAACTGGTTTCAGTCGCCATAGTGTGCGTAAGTCTGTTCTAACTTGACTGACTCCTAGGTCTGCCCTCACAATCTGTTGTCCAATACTTTTGTTCTTTTTCAGGGCAAAAAGTGGTTTCTGCATTGGCATCCCTAGCCCAGATAGCAGGTGCCAATTTTTGAGGATTATGGATTTGAACTTATTGGTGTAAGGTCCGTAGGTACTAACACAAACTAGTCTGTCTAATGGTTTTTTCTGTTTTTTACACAACAACTCTTCTCTTGGTGTATACCAAGCCCTTTTGATGGAGTGCTTTAACATTTTGTCAGGGTAACCTCTTTTTTTAAGTTGGTTACTGAGAATTTCTGAGTGTGCTGTGAAGTCCTCTTTTCTAGAGCAGTTCCTCCTAATCCTTAGCATTTGTCCATAGGGGAGGTTAGCTTTCAAACTTTGGGGATGGTAGCTTCGGTAGTGGAGGATGGTGTTTTTGTCTGTAGATTTGCGGTGTAACGTGGTAATGAGTTTTTGATCTTGTACACCAACCTCAACGTCGAGAAACGTTAGGTGGGTGGGACTGTGGGTTAAAGTTAATTTTATGTCCGGATGTCTCATGTTCAGCCATTCATGAAATTGGATCAAGGATTCAACTGAACCCTTCCATTGACACCAGATGTCGTCAATGTAACGATACCAATTTAAAATGTGGTTCTGATAGGGGTTATTGTGGTACACAAACCGTTCCTCGTACAAGGCCATGAAGAGGACCGCCATTTCCGGGGCGTAAGGACACCCCATGGCGGTCCCCTTCACCTGCACGTAGAACGTGTCCATGAACCTAAAATAGTTCCTCTTTAGTGCAATTCGAGCTAAATCGATTATAAACTCAGTGGGCACTCTATGTGGTTTGGGGCGGGTTTCCAGAAAGAATTCAATCGCTTCTAAGCCTTCCTCTTGTGGAATTTGTGTGTATAGGGAAACTATGTCAAAGGACACCATTAGGTGTTGGTTCACATCAAATGGGACCCCTTAGACTTTGTTGATAAAGTCCATGGTATCTTTTAAGTAAGATTTTACTTGACCCAAAAATGGCTTCAGAAACACATCAACATATTTTGCTAATGGTTCTAGCACAGAATCACACCCGGAGACTATGGGTCTCCCGGGCGGTTCTGTGAGATGTTTGTGTATTTTGGGTAAAAAATAGATTACCGGGGTACGTGGATTCTTTTTGAGTAAGTAATTGAACTCTTTTGGACCTAAGATGCCTTTGTCAAACCCTTCTGTTAATTTAGAGCTTATTTCATTTTGGATCTGTTCTGTGGGATCTTCATTCAATGCTCTGTACCACTCAGAGTTGTCAATTTGATGATGTGCTTCAGCGACATATTTATCTTTTGCCCACACCACTAGTGCTCCCCCCTTATCTGCAGGTTTCACCACTATTGTATCATCATTTCTTAAATCATGGATGGCTTTTTGTTGTTCTTTTGTCAAGTTCTTTTTCAAAAAAGGTTTCTGTTTGCTCAACTGTGTAATAGAGGAGAGAACAGCTTGTTCGAACGTGATTATTTCTTTCGGGACCAAGTGTGTAGGAGGAATAAATGTAGACCTGTTGGCAAGGCCAGAGGGTTCAAGCACCCTTGTATTTTCCTTGTCAAAAAAGAAAGCCTGTAGTCGCAGTTTCCAACAAAATTCGAGTGTTTCAATCTTTAGTTTAGTCAAATCCATATGCGTGGCTGGGACAAATTTGAGCCCTAACTCTAAAACTGTTTTCTCATGTATTGTAAGTTGTTTCTCCGACAAGTTAACTATGGATGTTTCAGCTAGCTCTTGTAGTAGTTGCGGCGTGTCCTCATTTCCCATGCTGTCGGCGGTTTGAATCTTACCCTGTTTCTGGCCTCTCCTTTCTCTAAAAAAGGGTTGTTGCGTTTAGAGGGGCCTTCTCTGGGGTCTGAATCACCTGCTGATTCAGATGAAGATGTATCTGAAAAAGTGGAAAACCGATTTTTAGATCGCCCTTGATATTGGGATAGGGCGCGTCGTGATCCGATTTGGGTATAGTAATCGTCCTTTAAATATGGATACACCGACTCTATTTTGAATGTTTTGACGTCTTTTTCAAATTTATTCGCCCTGAAACTGATGGTGTTGTCCCTAAATGTTTGAATCTCTTTGTCTATCTTATCTAAGAGGGCCTGTGCTTCTGCCACGGTATGGTTGTCATTAATCGCCTTTCTTAAGGCCTCAATTTCCTCCTTTTCTTTGTCACAAATTCGTTTGGCTGTTTCGACTGTGTGGACCATAAGGTCCCTACTACATTTTGTAGCTATGTAGCTGAATCCCTTTTTATATAATGGGTCCTCTGTAAATACCACCGGCACGTTCTTAACTTGGAGTCCCCACGGGATGGTTCCTGCCTTCAAATGTTCAAACAAAAAATGCCCGTGTAGCTCGGTTCTAATATGTTTTTTGGTAAGTCTTGTCAATTTGTCAGTTTCATTTTGTTGTTGAGCATTTGTGCTCAACTTGATCGCTGAGAAAGGAGAGGGACCTGCAATTAAATTTTTAACGTGGTCTTCGGAAAAGGAAAGTGTTTCTTCCTCTGACATGTTTTGGGGACTATGGAGAATAGTCCCTGTTGTGGTTTCTTTATGAAGCTAGAGGCAACTTTCAACTCCTCATAACCCACGCGGGCAAGGCCCGCTCGTGAAACTGTGTTCGCTGGCGGGGTTTTGTCCTACAGGACCAGGCAGGACAAGTTTACAATATAAAATAAAGATTGCCTGGTCTCGGGTTCAATCGCTGTTTTCTCGGCTTCAATCGCTGTTTTTTTATTTATCAGCAAGTGTGAGCTCTGTTATGTAGTTTTAGAGACTCATTATTAATTAACTTTTTTCAAGTGTTTATCTTACTTGTACATTTGCAGTAAGAGGTTATAACACAACCTGAAGCAGTTCTTACACATAAATCATAATTCAAAAAAACAATTGTGCATGGAAAATCATAACAACAATGGTTTGCATGACCATTACATACGTAAACATGAATTTCAATCTTTAAAAAGGTACACCAGAATTTTCAACAATCAGTCTTGGGTCATATTTCGTTTTGAGAGTTTTTTAAGACTGACACACTATGGGCATCTAATTTATGCAAGGTTTTTGTAAGCAGCCCAATGTTGAAGATGTCACACATTTGTGTGAGTAAGGGCAGTATTAGGAGATACAGCACATGCCATGACACAATATATTTTATTACTCCTACTCCTCTTGATGCATTAAGTGCTGACAGGGGTCTCGGGGTAGGTGAGTCCGTACCCTCACCCCTTCTTTTGTGTATTCTGTCTACTCCCACATCACCACCTTCATGGGTTGATGATTCTTTTCTGCTGCGTTTCTGAAACTTCAGACAATAGCAACCACCTACATCATGGCTTTCACCAAAACTCCTTCCTACCAATAGTTAAAGTGTTAAACATTCTCACAAGAACTTTTAAACATTTTCACGAGAATTCTCTTCAATTTTGACAGGCACGCACAATATCTCAAAACTAAGTCAGTTAGTTATTAGGCCTGGGTGGAATTTCAATTACATCTTAGTAATGGTATTCCAAGTTTCTCTTAGATGAAGAATTAGTGATAATAACATGATTGCACCACTAATGTAATTAAGAGTCATTTTGTTGGAAAAAAAATCCTACTGCAAGAGCTAGCACTCCCTATTCATGTTCAGTTGCATTTATTGCAAACTGCAGTCTTGCTTCCATTTTGGAGGTGGGTATGCATGTTGAGGTAAGAAAATAGTGCTAAATGCCAGGAGTAAGTTAAGGGAAAATCCTACTCCAAGTACATATTTAGAGATCATTAATGGCAGCTTATACGTGCCATTCATGTTCACTTGCATTTAGCACTATTTCTTAATGTAAAATGCATCCTCACATCCATTTTGGACACAAGAGGACATTTCTGCTCTGAGAAAATAGTGTCAAGTGCAGAAATATTCTTCTTACATTATTATTATTCTTATATTATTCCCAATAATTTCATAAATTATTTAGTTAATTACGCGTGAATATGCTACTGGGAATCACACAAGTTGCACCCACCCCTTGTCATGTAGTTCCTACTAATTGATAGGTTCTGCACATTTGTTGGGCAACCATAAACTAGGGGCTTGGTGTCTAGACGGATTCCTGACACTCCCACAAGATATGTTTGCCTAGAGATCAGCTAGCTCATAGTGCCACCATAATCCGTCCTAACCTTACAAGGAAGCGAATGGTTTCTGGCAACCACTGAACATGACAACCCTGACCCCTCAGGGATTGTGGAAACTGTACAGAGTCTTTTTCTCAGCTCACATATTCTCAGAGAGGTTTAAAGAGAATACACAGTGGGACACTATTCTTATATAGAATGCATGTGCTGCAATGATTGATAGACAGAAGCAGATAAAAGTGATTACTAGCACCAAAAGCGTGAATAGTAAATATAGTTCGACCATGGTGATAAGACAATGTATATCTGCAGGCAAATAAAACAAGTCAGTAATTGAGCATACTCCTACTATACGAAGCCTACCCTAAGTGTACCTAGAGTGTGTGCAGATGTAAAGCCAAGAATCCCCCCAAGGGACAATCCAACCCCTTGTGGGAGAGAATAAAGGACCCGATCTTGCTCACAAACTGGACACCTCTCACAAGATGTCAGACCAGTACGTGTTGAATTTTCAGCATGCAAGGACCCTTGTTGTCAGCTGAAGTGCCTCCTCTCCCAATCTATTGGGATGCACTTCTTTTAGGATAGAATGCAGCTTTGCATTATGACTACAGATTAGTGATGTTATGGATATGTAGATAGATCTGACAACCTGTGGATGTAGATAGAGATGACATGTGTACATAGTGAGAGAAGAGACCTTGTAAATGATGTTCAGGGCATTGTGATAATGTTGTGCGAAGCTAGATGTGTAAACATGTTTAGTTTCAGGGAATGTAATCCAACATTGTTGCGCACACAAATATTTGCAAAATGTTACTGCAGAAAATAGGACAATGGAAAAAACAAGCTGCTTCCTTGCATGGGCCTAACGCATGAATATAATTATCAACAAAATTAATTATCAACAAACAAGGCAGATGCCTGGGATCTACCTACGCATAGTTTTAGCCCAATCTAGTCCTACAAGGGTCTAGAAGTAGGACATTTGAAAAAAGTTTTTAAGTCCCAATTTAAAGAGGGGTATTTGTTGTTTTTCTGAAGAAAAACTCTTCTACATGAAGAACAAATCTGAATTCAACCCAATACAATGTGTAAGAAACTATGACTTTTTGTAGTGTCCCCCAACCTTTTTGCCCCATTTTGACATCTAGATGCTAGCTCTCTGACTCTGATTGTGCCCTGTGTTATGTTATGTTATGTTATGTTACATTGCATTTTTATAGCGCACGGCTACTCTAAAAGAGTGTCCCGGCGCTTTCCACAGGCAACTTACAGTGTCAAATCAACATAACAAATAAGACAGAACCCCAGAGAAAAAAAGACGGAAAGAAAACCCACCTAAACAGAATGATTAAAAAGCCAAGTCTTCAAATTCTTCCTGAATTGAAGCAGGTTGGGAGTGCTGCAGAGTGCCAATGGAAGCGCATTCCACAGCTGGGAGGCCTTAAGGCTAAAAGAACGCCCCCCAATACGGGCCTTCCTCACGCGTGGGACCACCGCAGTGAACAGGGATTCTGAACGCAATGAACGAGCTGGGCGATAGAAAGCTATTCTTTTCTTCAGGTATCCTGCGCCTGAGCCAAACAGAGCCTTGTGCACCAGCGTCAAGGATTTAAAGACAATCCGCTTCCGGATAGGAAGCCAATGAAGCGTCTGCAGCAACACCGAAGCCCGTGCTCGTCTATGCAGACCAAAGATTGCCCGGGCTGCCGAGTTCTGTGCCACCTGCAGACGCTGAACCAAATAATCCGGGAGGCCTAAGAAAAGGGCGTTAGCGTAGTCTAGCCTGGATCCGATGAGCGCCTGCACCGTAATCCGTCTGTGCTCCTCAGACAGAAGGGGTAGAAACTTGCGGAGCATTCTGAGGATGCCGAAACAGGTGCCGGACAGGCCAAGGATGTGCGTTTTCAGAGAGAGTTTATTGTCAAGCTTAACACCCAAGTTCTTGGCAACCAAGGATGATTGTGCCGGAGGACACATGGCGGCCGGCCACCACTGCCGCCACTCGGGATCGAAGGCACAGCCGAAAAACAAAACCTCCGACTCTGTAGGAGAGTAAGATATGCTTACTATGGTTACCCCCACTTTTTGCTGGTGTTTCACTGTTTTTCTACTTTAGTCTGGCTGGGGTCCTGCTATACAGGACCCCAGCCTAGCTGCTTGCTCTCTAAATTGATTGCATGTACTATAGGTACACTCCAGTTTGGTTACTGGGGTACCCTTGAGAGTCCCTAGTGTATGGTACACTAGTTACTATGGGCATAGATACCCTAGAGGCCTACCAGGGGCTGCAGAATGTATTATGCCACCCCTGGGAAGCCTTCCAAAAGGACACCACAGGACTGCTACTGTAGCCTGGGTAAGGAGGTGCGTGTACCCCTTACTAAGATATAGGTCACTCCTATGGCAGGCCTTATCAATCCTAAAGGCAGAGTGCTTGGTTTTGTGTGAAAGGGTGCCCATGCATGAGCAGGACCCCTCTGCAGCTTCCAGAATCTATTGTCTGAGGCTGTTCTGTGATGCAGACAGACCATATACTCGTAAGTGCGTTATAACCTCGGGGTAAATGCTAACTTTTTAATGGCTGCATGGAAACATGTCGTGTTTGGTGTCAAACACTTAGGAATCCTACCCCCTCTCCAGTCCTGGCAGCGGGGGTAGAATTCCACCCTTCTAGAGGGAGATACATGTACACACTGGTCTACCCAGTAATAGTTT
The DNA here is from genome assembly GCF_964263255.1 of Lissotriton vulgaris. NCBI lineage: Eukaryota > Metazoa > Chordata > Amphibia > Caudata > Salamandridae > Lissotriton > Lissotriton vulgaris. The sequence goes on along the minus strand of NC_141685.1, from coordinate 2,073,379,779 downwards.
AAACGAGCCCTGGCATCACAAAATGAATGCTGCAGCCACAGACACGAGTCTAGCCTCCTGCTGCTGGACCAAACTGCGGCAGGGAGGCCTGGACAATAGGCTTCCTGTCACAGGGAGGTATAACCACCTCCCAGACAGGCTTTAGTGTATTGGGGCTGGTTGGGTGCACTCTGAGAGTGCCAGAAAGTCTGCACTGGGGGCACATTTGGTGTCCCTGTGCATAGTCCAGTTCAAACTGGTTTCAGGGGACACCAGCTCCTTGCTTGGCATGAAACTGGACAAAGGAAATGGGTGTAGCCACCCCTCTTTCCAGACCCTCTCATAGGTGGGTCTCCAGAGTATTTCCAACCCCTTTCTTTAGTATAAGGAACAGGACTTTAGATTACACCTAGACAAAACTCTGAAACTGAATCCTGGAAGTTCAAAGCTCTACTAAAGACTAGAGGATGGAAGAATCTCCCTAGGGGTCAAGGAGTGACTCCCCTGCTCAAGGAGGCACCAACGGAGCATCTTGCCCGTCTGCATTTCCGAAGCTCCCGCCGGACTCCGAAGTATTTGCAACAAAGGAAGAAGATTTCCAGACTTCTCAGAGGTCAACCCGAGTCCCCAGCAAAGCTGAGACCCGCAGCCCTCGTGAGTGACGTAGAAGCGGAACTCCTGGACGCCGTGCACATTTGCTAGTGCATTGACTCTTCGATGTTTCATGAAGCTGTGCTTTGGGCTACTTGTAGTCCAAGCCTGAGCACTATCTGCATCAAAGATTGTGGGCCTACACTCCACGAGTGTTCCGTGAGCCTGCTTCTTGCATTTCCGCTTGAGGCTCCTTTGCGATCCCTGATCCCTGTGAAGGCAACTCTGATTTTCCTTGGGCTTCACTCGTTGCTCTGGACATACCCTGACTCTCCACCGTGTGGTGAGTCCCTCTAACCATGCTGGTCTGCACCGAAGCATTTCTTTTATTCCTGAGTGGGTTGCTGTTGCCAAGCGTTGTTGGGTCCAAATCTGGGCACCAACACCACAGTACTCGACATCCTTTTTTTGGGACAGCTCGTATCCAGGTCCTGGTCGTCGTTGATGCCTCCTGGTCCTCGTGGCTGAAGAGTCAATCTTCCCATTCTTCACCTGAAATCACCCGACATCGGTGGGAATTCGACTATTGTTCCCCTGGTCACTGGCAAGTGACCCAGACTCTGTCCCCTCTGATTTCAGGTTTTTTTCATCTTTGATCCATGCTTGGATCACACAGGACACTTTCCTCTACGAGGCAGCAGCACTTTGCAGCAGGTCACCATTGAAAACGACGACGAAAACTGACTAAACCCGACACAAAAAGACACCTATGCACCCAGCTTCCCTGGGTGAGGTAACTCGAGTACTCCGGTGTTGGCTCTAGAACCCCTTAAGTTTAAAGTGGTTTGTTTAAAGTCCTCTCCTAAGTGTCCCTTATCTTTAAATTTCCAACCGTGACTTTTTCAATAAGTTAATGGTGATTCGCGGCTGTGTTCTCACACTGCACTAGTCCCCCGTGGGTCCCCTGTGTCACTACCTTGGGTGGTTCCTGGTGGTCCCAGCAGTTCCACAGGCCCTAGGCCTTGTGTCTATGCAAGTTGTGCTTCCTATACCACTTTCTTAATATATGGTTTGGTACGCCCCTAGGTCTCAACGTATATTGTGCTAATTTATTTTGAGTTTTTAAGTTTACTGAATGTACTTTTGCCCCTAGCCTCATACAGAGACCAGTGGGATGTGTTTAAAATAAATACATTCATATATATTATATTTATACTTGGTGTGGTTCTCCTTTCATTTGGTCATTCACAAGATTATGGACTGGTAAAACAAGCTGCTTTACACAGACTTAGCCTGAAGGCCGCTCTCCACAGCTACCACTAGGATAGCTTTCTATAAAGGTTGTCTTTAACCTACCATCAATAAGGGGTTGTTTGGACTGGTGCAAGGTGCCCACTATAATAGTGGACAGCAGATGCCAGGCCAACTTCTCACACCCTGAGCTCTGCTAACTGGACCCAGGGCCTGTGCTTTTTATTAAAAGTCCATTGTAGTTATGTATAATTACATTTGATACTGACAACCTACTTGTAAATACCTAGTACATGGTAGGGCATGCAGGTTTGGAGGCCCAGTAGACGTAATGCACTTAAGTGTGCAATGCTGTGTGGCCTGCTGTCAGTTTAAAAGTTAGCTCGACTTTGCAGGCTGTTTTTAAATAAAATAATATGCAAATTCAACTTTGGAATTAAAGGTACTTCCAAAGTCATAAACTGCCTTATTTTTACATGTGTCACCCCTAAGGTCTCCCCTAGGTGCCTTGTAACTATAGGCAGGGACATTATAAAAGATGGTTTGGAAGCCCAGGGGATGGAAAAAATGCCAATTTAGTTTTTCCCCATTGTAGTCGATTAGGTCCCTAGGCTAACTTGGCAAGGCTTTGTTGACGGCTTCAAAGTGCAAAATAATATTATTAATTAATCCAAAAACCACCAAGGTTGGATTTGTTATAGCTATGATAGAAAAGAAGTTATGGAACTTGCTTTTCTGTTGTGCCACAATCCAGCCTTTCAGCAGCATCTCCTGATTGACCAGCCTTTGAGAGACTGAGCCAAACCGCTCTGATGAGGTGTGAAGTGGCCTGCAGTGAGTTAATGGAGACATCTAGTGGGAAGAGAACTGCAGCTGCAGAGCAAAAGGTAGGAAGGGGCTGGGTAGCCAAACTGGTCTTCAAAGAGGGAAAGACACTCAGGATAGGACCTAGGCCCACACGCTTTCTGCAGCCTCAGCCGGATGGGAGCCTCTGTCATTGAATTTTGACAGATCAGCAGTCTCTCCCACTCCTCCCCCAGTGCCTTGAGACCCTTACGAGTGAGTAGTCAGTATTTACAAGGTTCCTAATTGATTGATTGATTAAATTAGTACAGGAGCTGGAAAGGGAGTGTTAGGGAAAGCTAGCAACATCCATTGAATTGGTTAGAAAGGCCTTAAGCTCCAAGAGAGATTTCCTCTATTTGGATTTTGACAAACAGTGCTTTCTGGGATGCAAATACTCCACACTGTGGAGAAAGTGGTCATACCTGAGGGCGGCACCCTGTAATCAACTGGGCAGGGCTAGCCCCCTTGATTGTCAGCCCCGCAGCATGGATGAATATGGGAGAACTGCCAAGCAACTCAGACCCTGCCTTGATCTTACAAGAAGAAAAGGACTGCCCTGCTGGATCCTTGGACTGCAAAAGAAAGGCAACAGGTTAAAAGAGTTCAATCTGCTTCATCTCCACCAAGAAAAACTCAGCTGATCCCCTTCAAGTAGTCTTTTAAGGATTTTGCCAGGTGGTTTGGGGGAATTGTAGTCCTAGCTTCCAAAGAAGCTACTCAGAGATTCTGGAACCCTGGATTGGTGTTGTGGACACTTTGCAACCCCAAAAGGATGTTCTGGAGGCATCTCCAGAAGTTTGAGTTTATTTGGACCTAAATGCTCCATAAGTTTACAGACCCGTCGTACAGAGTCAAGCCAGTGCAGTTGAACCGTGACTCTGCCTGAAATCCAGGTTTGGCCCTATAACGCACTGGAGCTTTTTGTCGTCAATGAGACTTCCAGTGATCAACTGAGGCTGAAGCAAGCCTCTGTTGTTGAAGCCAAACCTGGACTGCTGAGGAGACCCACTCGATGTTGAGAGACAAATCCCCCAAAAAGTGGCTAAGTCGGAGCCCAACTGCTCATTGTCTCTGACCCACGCTCCATCGTGATGGACCTGAAACTTTAACTTTTTTCCGATCTTGCGTAAAAAGAAGTCCCAAGTTGGTGCTTTTAAGCACTAGCATATGTTTATTCTTTGAAAATGTATATCTCTGGTTCCTACATTGGATGTCTGTTGTTTTGGTATCAGTTTAAGCACACACATGTGTCCCATTTGTATAAATTGGTGTTGGATTTTAATTGTGTGTTGTGTCTTACTTATTCAATGTATTGGTGTTTCAAAATGCTTTACACACCTGTCCCCTAAATAAACTTGCCTGCTCACTGCCAGCTTCTGAGGGTTGAGCAACAGAATCATTTATTGAGACCTTTACTGGGCCTTCTATTGTGACTGTAGCCTTATTACCAGTTGTAGGTAACTACTTACACCAGCTATTAAACCACCTTCCAACACCATGGAACTGCTGATCACATACTCTTCGTTGTTGGACCCCTTGCAGTTCTCGAATTATGGAGCAAATATTTTGAAAAAGTTCCCAAACTTCATCTTGTGTCAAACATTCACAGAAGCCCACTTTGAAGATCCCCAGGAACCCAGGTGGGACACTTAGACACTCTCAAGGTATTGGGTAGAAGGCAACCACAACATCCTTTCCACACTTTAGTTGCCACTGGTCTGCTGTAATTCATTATCTGAATGTCCTCTTCAGCTTCTTTATTTTCCTGAAGCCACAGAAGAGTTTACACTTATGATCCTTGGAGATCTTTCTAGTCTGAATGGTATCCTTTTGCAAGTCCAGTAGAGTTCTGAGGAAGGCTAGGTGAGGGTCCAGCTTTTGAGGGCTCCCCATTCTCAAGGTGGGTGACACCCTAAGATACTCTTAGTTCCTCTCTGAACAGCAAAGTAAACGTTCTCAGATACTGGCCTACCTACGCTTAAAATAGTTCATATTGCCTTTATTACAAACACGCCCAAATGCCATGTACCTGGGGATTTCCAAGATGGGAAAAGTCCTCGGTCATTCTAAACTTGGGCTTTGGCGGCTGAGGGAAATTTACTATGATAATCCTAGTGCCCTCCACATCCAAAACTATAATTCAATTTAAAACAGGGACTGTACCCACAAAAAATACAGAGACAGAAGTCTGATAAGACAAGAGAAGAGCGATACATAAGTATTGTCCTTTTATTCAGTTTGCTGCCAATGAACCTTTTCGTTTCCATAGACTTATCTTCTCTCGATATCGATTAAGATGGTGCAAGACATATTTGAACTCAGAAACATGGATGTACAGGTAAGCCAGGCTGGGGACAAAAGTGCTCCCAATGGAAGTTCCATGCACTTGGAAGAAGAATTCTCCTGTCAGTGCCAGATGTGTGAGATCGAGCACAAATACAAGGAAAATTGGTGTACAGGGATTTTACATCAAGACTAAACTATGTCAAAGGACAGGTCTTTCAGTCAGTTAAGCACACACTTTGTTTCTTTTAGGAAAGTAGGTATTTCCTTTACTAGTGGTCTAAAGAGTATATCACAAAATTATGATTGGGTTTCGAGAAAGGAAGCTATCTCCGAGACAACTGGTCACCCGGGAGGTGGAAATTAGTTTTTTATGTACCTTGGTGGAATGTAAAAGTGGTGTACTCTAGGTAACCCTGGGCGAAGAACTACGCTCCGTTCGCTGAGTTTGTGGAGTTTCGGCAACTCCGCGCTCCGCGGAGAACGCAAAGTTGTCGAATACTCAAACTGCTGCGTAGCATAGTTCTCGCGCGCCCAATAGCATTTTCGCGTGCGCGAGGATGCTTGTCGGTAAGATCGAGTTGCCAAACACGCAGAAACTGCAATCTGGCACAGAATAACTCGCGAACACGTTAGTAGTGACCGGAAATAAGGGGACGCGAGCGGGCGGGACAAACCTCATGGGTAACTTTGCGCGCTACACATCCCGAGCATGCAGGCAATCAATCAATCAATCAATCAATCAATCAGGATATTTGTATAGCGCGCTATTCACCCAGAGGGTCTCAAGGCGCTTGGGGGAGGGGGGTCCGCTACTGCTCGAACAGCCATGTCTTGAGTTGCTTCCTGAAGCAGAGGTGGTCTTGGGTCAGGCGGAGGTGGATGGGGAGGGAGTTCCAAGTCTTGGCTGCCAGGTAGGAGAAGGATCTTCCTCCCATGGTGGATCTTCGGATGCGTGGCACGGCGGCGAGGGCGTGGCTGGTCGATCGTAGCTGGCGGGTGGGAGTGTAGAAGGTCAGGCGGTTGTTGAGGTACCTGGGGCCCAGGTCGTGGAGGGCCTTGTGTGCATGGGTGAGGAGTTGGAACGTGATTCTCTTGCTGACAGGGAGCCAGTGAAGGTCTCTCAGGTGTCCGGAGATGTGGCTGTGTCGGGGGATGTCCAAGATGAGTCGTGCGGAGGCGTTCTGGATGTGTTAGAGTCTTTTCTGGAGTTTGGCTGTGGTTCCGGTATAGAGGGTGCTTCCGTAGTCCAGTCGGCTGGTGACGAGTGCCTGTGTGACCGTCTTCCTGGTTTCGGTGGCGAGCCATCGGAAGATCTTTCGGAGCATGCGTAGGATGTTGAAGCATGATGATGAGACGGCGTTGACTTGTCTGGTCATCGAGAGGGAGGAGTCCAGGATGAAGCCCAGGTTGCGTGCATGGTCGGTTGGTTTGGGTGCGCTGCCCAGGGCTGGGGGCCACCAGGAGTCGTCCCAGGCGAAGGGTGATGATCCAAGGATGAGGACTTCCGTCTTGTCTGAGTTCAGTTTCAAGCGGCTGTTCCTCATCCACTCGACTACGTCTTTCATCCCTTCGTGTAGATTGGTTCTGGCGGTTCCTGGGTCGTTGGTGAGGGAGAGGATCAGCTGGGTGTCGTCGGCGTAGGAGATGATGTTGAGGTTGTGTTGGCGTACGATGGCTGCGAGGGGGCTCATGTAGACGTTGAAGAGGGTGGGGCTGAGTGATGATCCTTGTGGTACGCCGCATATGACTTCAGTGGCCTTGGATCTGTACCGGGGGAGGCGGACTCTCTGGGTTCTTCCGGTGAGGAACGAGATGATCCACTCCAGTGCCTTCTCTTGGATTCCGATGTTGCTGAGGCGCTGCACTAGGGTGCGGTGGCAGACCGTATCGAATGCTGCGGAGAGGTCCAGGAGGATGAGGGCCGCTGTTTCCCAGTTGTCGAGCAGGGCTCGGATGTCGTCAGTGGCTGCGATGAGGGCGGTCTCTGTGCTGTGGTTGGCGCGGAAGCCGGACTGCGAGTGGTCGAGGCTGGTTGGGCGAGCGCAATTGGTGATCCACTGTGTGAGGTTGTTGGTTGCTTGGTTGGGGTCCGTTGAGCTGGCGGGAGGGTTCTGGCTCAGTGAAGTGGTGAGCTGGTCGGTGGTGATCTTGTTCCAGTTCCTGCGGGGAACCTGTTGCGGGTGGTGGTGAGTCGTGGTCTTTCTGAAGCTGAAGTGGACGCAGCTGTGGTCTGTCCAGTGGAGTCCGGTGGAGTGGCTGAAGGAGATGTACTTGCTGGAGGAGAAGACTGGCTCAAGCTTGTGTCCGGCGTAGTGGGTGGGGGTGTTCACCAGTTGCAGGAGTCCGAGGTTGGCGAGGTTGTCCAGCAGGGTGGTGGTGGTGTTGTCGTTGGTTTTCTCCAGGTGGAAGTTGAGGTCCCCTAGGAGGATGTAGTCAGCGGAGGCGAGGGCGTGCTGGCTGATGAAGTCTGCGATGTCTTCGCTGAATTGTGTGCGAGGTCCTGGGGGTCTGTCGATGAGGGTGCCTCTGAGTGTGGTCTTGGGGTCGGTTTGTATCTGGAAGTGAAGATGTTAAGCGGCTGTGAGGGTTTCGTCTGAGTTGGTCGTGATGCGGATGGTGTTCTTGTGGATGATGGCGATGCCTCCTACTGTCTCGTTGACGCGGTCTCTCTGGGTGATCTTGTATCCGTCCGGGATGGCGACGGCGATGTCGGGCGCTGAGGAGGCGCTCATCCATGTTTCCGTGAGGAAGGCGACATCTGGAGATGTGGTGTCGAGCAGGTTCCAGAGTTCCACGGCGCTCCCCATGACGAAAAATGGCTCGCGAACGGGTCAAGCAAGCTACTACGCATGCTCGCGGAGCTATGCGTAGTTCGCGGAGTGCAAGTGCATCTTCGCGTAGCTCTGCGGAGTGCGGCTACGCGAACTACGCCCAGGCTTAACTCTAGGCTGCTTTTCAATGAGACATTCTGATTCATGTTTAGTAATCTATCTAGTCTCCAGGCCCTTTATTACCAAAAAGGCGACGTCTTCTTGAACCTCAGGATTGGGTCCCTTGTTATGTATTTGTAGTTACAGGAGTTATAAGTAATAAAGAGAAAAGACAACACCAGAAAAATACCAAACAAATATAAAAAAATAGAGCAAATTTGCATGAATTGTTTGACACCAAAATGAAAAAAAATTCAATCAGAAAAACCTGGATTATGAAGTTTAAAGTGTTTAGTAAAAACTAGCACTTTAAAGATCAAAGTGCCAACCATGGACATCCAATTGTGCGAGACAGAGGTCAAAGTAAAAAAATATAGCCAACCTCGATGGAGTGTGGGTTGGATACAAGAAATGGAATGGGTTCAATTGATGCTTACCTTCAAACTTAGAAGAGATTGTGGTGCAAATGTTCGAAGAAGGTACAGTTAAGTGGGGTATTGCTGCAGGTGGTGTCTAAGGAGGGAGTGTTTTCAATGGTGAGTCGCTGAATGAAGTTGCAGTGAAGATTTCTATGTTCGGACTTCCAGGTGCAGCAAAATTGTCTTGTGCAGCACACAGCAGGCCCCAGCAGTTGGTAGCCCTCTTAGACTTCTTCAGCAGACCCTGAAGGGAACTGAAAAGTGGGTCTAAGGCCTCTAGTTTTATACCTGTTGCTTTCTATAATGTGGTATAAGTTTGTTGAGGGTTTCCTTTGAAGTGCCTGAAATTTCCTGAATCTAACTGTCCTGGTTCTAAGCTGTCTGCAGAGACAATGGAGGGCTAATACGCCCTTTGTGCGAAGGCAGAGCACAGCTTATTCAGTTACAAGTGGAGCTGTAGCCAGTTCCACCCCTGCATCCTGCCAGCAGATGGCCAATTCAAGAACACCTAATCACTCTATTGTGTGACTGTCTGGGAGGAATTCTCCAAGTCTACCAGCCAACTACACACAGTCATGTGACCTAGGACAGTCTGCAGGCACCAAATGGCGACGGCCAGGAAAATGCCAACTTTCTGAAAGTGGCATTTTGAAAATTGTAATGTATACTCTGACTTTATCATTAAAGAAGATTTTTAATTGAATTTTAATTTCATATATATCAAACATTAACTGCCTGTCTGTCCTTAATCAAAAGTTAGCACTTATTAATTGGAATACGGCCACCCAATGTTATCCAATGGGACAAGTAGTCCTTACAGTAGTCAAAAACTAATTTAGGAGATGTTCTATTCCAGGACATGTACAGCTTTTATTTACAGTCTAAGGGCCAGATGTAGGTAAATCCCATTTACCAATTTTGAAATACCGAATTTTACCGATTCGGTATTTCAAAATCGGTAAATGGGATGTAGGTACCAACATCTGGATTTTTTACTGATACCTTGAAATTCGGTATTTACCGATTCGGTAAATACCGAATCGGTATTTGCTATTGAATCCTATGGGCCTTGAAGCCCATAGGATTCAATTCAAATACCAATTCGGTATTTACCGAATCGGTAAATACCGAATTTGTCAAGGGTGCAGGGGGTGTTACTTTGACACCCTCTAGCACCCCCAAAACAGGCATGTGTGCAATGTGGCACACAGACATGCCCTAAGGGCACGTCTGTCTGTCACATGGCACATGTGTACATGCACAGATGTGCATGTACACAGGAATCGGTATTTTACCATGGATTTGCATTCCATGGTAAAATACCGATTCTGAAAGCCATGTGCCAATGGAAAATTGGCTACCCACATTGCATTTTCGGTAATTTTACCGAATCGGTAATTATTACCGAATCGGTAAATTTACCGATTCGGTAATAATAACGATTCTGTAAAATTACAGAATATGAGCCCCTACATCTCCATAGCCCTTTACCGATCGGAAACGGCCGAAAATCGGTATTTTTGTCCGATTCCGATCGGTAAAGGGCTACCTACATCTGGCCCTTAAACTTTAGTCAGGCTGCATTTTCAGGAATGGGGCATGTTTTAAGGGGCTTCTTAAGGGGGTGGTATAATAAGTAGCATATCATTTAACGGCACTAGGTATAGTGTGTACCCCTCTACAAGGGACTTATAAGAGAATTATGATTTTTCACAGCCTGGTGGGCAGAAAATCTGGATTTTTTTAAGGGCACAGAGGCTAAGATTATGCAAATCTCCTTTATTGCCACAGCTTAGCAGTAACAATGAAGAGAATATAGAACTCAAACAACATTCAAATATAGTATATAGGGCATGCGCACACATCCATCTTCCTTCTTTGTCTTGTGGAGAAGTGTGGCTCAATGATTAGAGCGGCAGACCCTGATGCAGAAGTCTAGCCTGGGACCAGGGTTCAATTCCCCACCTCGGCGGGTCTTAGGCTCAAAATTCCACGGATCTGATAATTCTCGCCTCGTGCCTATTCCAATCACGGAGTCCCACTCTGCAACTCTGGGCAATAGCTTGCTTAATCTCCACAACGGCCCCCACAACGCTAAGGATGCCTGGCTCCACCTTGGGGGTGCCCAGGAGTGGACGCCTCACAGGGAAAGCCAGGATGGGTTCCACAGTGGTATTCGTACAAGCGCCTTGAGACCCTTGCGGGTGAGTAGTGCGCTATACAAGTATCAATTTACAGTCCAGTGTTGGGAACAAGGAACATAACTTCGAAATGACGTGAAGAATTTTCTTAAAATAATCAAAATCCAAAGGTGACTTATTCTGAAAGAAAAGGAGACACAGTAGGTCAAGGGAGTAAATCCAGGGAGGGTTAATAAGAGGTGGGAAAATCTCAGCTTCTGTGTCCTTAATAAAATCCTGATTTTCAGTCCACCAGGCTTTGAAAAATCTTATTTTTATGGCATGACACGGAGGCCAACATTATGCAAGTTTAAAGTGAATTAAGCACATTGTCAATCACATTATTGATTGGTCTAAAATAAAACAAATTAAACATACTTTCATTCGACCAGTCGTCGGCTCTAAGAAAATATTGGAGCCCTCAACCTAACACAAAAGACTTCAGATGCCAAAGCACCTCTGAGGGAGTGTGTTCCAAAGATAGACACATCCACACCACTCTCATTCATCACTTCTTTCACCCATCTTGCAAGCGTGTGAGATGAGACAGCTTTATGAGGGGATCTGTGAGAGATCAGAAGTTGAGTTTCAATGCCTCTAAAAGAGCCAGTCCTTTTTTCATACTCTTTTAGGCATTTGACAACACATAAACTTTCATTCAAAGAGAAGGAAGGGTAGAAGATTGAAGATGACATCGTTTTTGTCCTTTTTTAAAGATAAAAACAAACTCCTTCAGGTTGATAAGCTCTTCTAGTAACGTCTAAAGCCTTAACATCAAATGTTTGACTAAAAGAAACCAAACAAAGTAAGACGGTAAGCTTATAAGAGATACGTTTAAAGAGAAAGGTTAACATTGTCACCCCAAAAGTATAAAAGTTGCGAAACATTTCTTACATCCCATAATGTCATATATTTAGGAGCTGGAAGATTAGGAACCCTCATACTTCTCAAAATTTTTCTTTGTCAGAATGTTTTGTCCCACCGAGACACCATCAACTAAGGAATAACCCGCAGCTGTTGCTGATCTATAGACAATAACTGTTATGTAAGATAGACCAGAAGCGAAGAGCTTTGATAGAAAATTAACTATGTGAACTAAATCAGTTGAAACAGGATCATAGTGTAGTTGAATACACCAGCAAACCCATTTATTCCACGCCTGTCGATCTGCCTTTCTTGTTCCAGATGCCCAAGATTCAGATATGAGCTGGAAAGCATCTTGCGAAAGTCCGGGGATTTTCCATTGTCGACTGAAATCTTACATGCAGTCAAAACCAATAGGCCTTGGTCTATGAGAGGATGAGATTCACTGAAAGGCGGTATGAGAATTGGAAAGTCTACTGGGAACCATGCCTGCGACCTGCAAAGTGGGATTATCACTACCATGTTCTGCATGTAACGATGGGCATGCAAGAAAAGACGTGGAAGCATGACAAAAGGCAGGAAGACATATGGCTTTAAGCCCTGCCAGTCCTGGAGGAAGGCATGCACCCCAATGCTTGAGGGTCTGGCTTCCAGATGAAGAAGCTCTTCAACTGAGTGTTCAACCTGTCCGCGAAAAAATCTGTCCTGAACGGACCCCATCTGTCTTGAATTACTATAAATAATCTTCTGTCTAGTTTCCAGTTGCTGGAATCCTTGAAATTCCTTGAGAACCAATCTGCTACGCCATTGTTCAAACCAGGAATGTGCTTTGCTGTAACAGAGAGTCTCTCATTCAATCAATAGCTTCAGAACCCTTTCGATATTTCTGTAAGACCCTTCGAGTGTGGTCCCCACATTCTGTTGATGTATTTCACTGCAGAAACATTGTCCATGCGCAGCATTATACAGCATTTCTGAGTGAAACTTTAAACCGCAAAAGAACCCACCAGGAGTTCCAAGCAGTTGATGTGAAGATCCTTCTCGAGTTGTGTCCAACGACCCCCTAATGATGTGTTACAACATGTGGTACCCCATGTTTCTAGGCTTGCGTCTGATTCTATTACTAATTCTGAGCTTCCCCAAAGATGGCCTTGTCATTTCAAGCTTCCGCAATCTTGAGCCACCAAGTCAGTTCCTTCTTGGAGTCCTGATCTAGACAAATCATTTGTGAGTAAGAGAGATTCGTTTTGAGAGCTTTTGCTTTCAGTCTCTGAAGAGCCCTGTAATGTAGAGGTCCAGGAAAAATTGCCTGGATGGTTGAAGAAAGAAGACCCAGGATTCTTGCTAAAAGTTTAAAGGGAAACATTTCCATTGATAGCATCTTTCTTAGCTCTCTCCAAAGTTTCTTTATCTGTTCCCTCTGTAATTTCAATTCTGAACTCAGAGTGTTGACCATGAAACCCATAAATTGCCTTTCTTGGCTTTGTATTTTACAAGATTTCTTTGCGTTTATTACGAAGCCTAAATGTTGAAGTAGGCGGATAGTAAGATCCATGTGACAAGCTACCGTTGATTTGGACTGACCCATTATAAGGATATCGTCCAGTTAAATAATTCACCTTATTCCCCTTTCCCTTAGCCATGCTACTACCGGACATAATACATTGGTGAAACACCAAGGGGCTGGAGAAACATTCCCAAAGTTTTCCTTCCCATGTGAATTGGAGGAATTTCCTGTGTGGCTCCAAAATCGGGATGGTCAGGTAGGCATCCTTTAAATCTAGACAAGTTAACCAGTCTCCCTTTCTCAAAACATCCCTTAGAAGGTGTATTCCCTTCATTTTGAAGTGGTGGTATGTTACCCATTCATTTAAGCTTTTCAGATTCATGACGGGTCTCTGCCCTTTGTGTTTCTTTTCTACTAGGAATATGTTGCTTACACAACCTCTTCATGAGCTCTCTTTTATTGCCTCTTTGACTAACAGGTCTTTCACTTCCTGGGAGACTAATTTACTCTGTTCCTGAGAAAAGATTATTTCTCGAGGTTTTTTAGTTTGGACGGGGGTATCTATAAACTCTATTTTGTAACCCTTGACTGCATCTAGAACCCATGGGTCTTGTGTTATCATAGTCCAATTCCCAGATAAAAGATCTAGTCTCCCTTGCACCTTTATAGGGGTCTCCTAAGGGTCTTTCAAGATTCGTACCTGTGGAGAAACCTCTGTTTCTTCTCTCTCCCCGGAATGGTCTTGTACAGTTTCTCTGCCTTTGCAGGAACAAAAAGATTGGCCTCCATCAAAGGATGTCTGCTGTAATTTAGAGGCTCACCCCAGAAAGGGTCTAGAGGATGATTTTCCACGGCTGGGGAAATGACCCCGCTTTCACCTGGCCCTTCCCAAAATTTTGTCTTGAAATAATACTTTTTTTATATCGCGTTCCAACTTCTAGAGAGAGCTGAAGGCCCTAATGTATTTACCTATATTCCGAATAAATCCTCTCCAAAGAGGAGTCCTTGAGAAGAGGGGCCCCCATCTTTATTCGCTAGCTCAATTAGTTTTGGGTCAATTTTTAGGACAATTCCTTTTCTCCGTTCATTAAAAATAGCAGTATTAGCATTGACAATCAGGCAGATAGTCCTCTGGACCCATTGGCGTAACTCTTTCGGGTCGACAGGTGTTCCACCATTGTAGGCATTTTCGGCTAGTTTAAAAATGTTGGTTCATGGGCCGATTGTGTACAAGAGCCGATCTGATCTTAAGCTTTTGTCAATCCATTTTCTAGGGTCATTGGCACCCTTGACTATAAAGGCCACATCCTTAGGGTCAAGTTCAGGGGTCAACACGATTTTATCAGGAAGGGATGGGCGCGGGCACTCAGACCTCAGTTTTGATCTGACTTCCTTAGGGATTTCTCTTCTCATCCAGAAGCTAATATAGTCCACTAAATGTTGGGAAGGGAACCATTCTGAAAATTAAGGGTGTTTGATACATATTCTCCCCGAAGGGGTCGGTAAAACCCATTTTTGAACCTGAGGCATTACTTGCCTCTCAATCAATCAATCAATCAATCAATGACACGTATAGAGCGCGCTACATACCCGTAGGGTCTCAAGGCGCTGGGGGGGGGGGGGGGGGGGTGCCGCTACGCTACTGCCCGAACAGCCAGGTCTTCAGCTTCTTCCTGAAGGAGAGGTGGTCTTGGGTCAGGCGCAGGTCGGTCGGGAGGGAGTTCCATGTCTTGGCGGCCAGGTAGGAGAAGGACCTTCCTCCTGTAGTCGCTCTTCGGATGCGGGGGACGGCGGCGAGGGCGTGGTTGGCTGATCGGAGGTGGCGTTTGGGAGCGTAGAAGTTGATCCGGCTGTTGAGGTAGCTCGGGCCTTGGTCGTGTAGGGCTTTGTGTGCGTGGGTGAGGAGGCGGAAGGTGATTCTTTTGTTGACGGGGAGCCAGTGAAGGTCTCTCAGGTGTCCGGTGATGTGGCTGGTTCGTGGGATGTCGAGGATGAGTCTGGCTGAGGCATTCTGGATCCGCTGGAGTCTCTTCTGGATCTTGGCGGTGGTACCGGCGTAGAGGGCGTTGCCGTAGTCCAGTCGGCTGGTGACGAGGGCCTGGGTGACGGTCTTCCTGGTCTCGGTGGGGATCCACCAGAAGATCTTCCGTAGCATGCGTAGGATGTTGAAGCACACCGAGGAGACGTTGTTGACTTGCCTGGTCATGGAGAGGGAGGAGTCCAGGATGAAGCCCAGGTTGCGTGCATGGTCTGTCGGTTTGGGTGCGGCGCCCAGGGCGGGAGGCCACCAGGAGTCGTCCCAGGGGGAGGGTGAAGAGCCCAGGATGAGGACCTCCGTCTTGTCAGAGTTCAGTTTCAGGCGGCTGGTCGCCATCCACTCGGCTACCTCTTTCATCCCTTCGTGCAGGTTGGCTCTGGCGGAGGCGGGGTCGTTGGTCAGGGAGAGGATCAGCTGGGTGTCGTCGGCGTAGGAGATTATGCTGAGGTTGTGTTTGCGTACGATGGCCGCGAGGGGGCTCATGTAGACCTTGAAGAGGGTGGGGCTCAGAGATGATCCTTGAGGGACGCCGCAGATGACTTCGGAGGCCTCTGACTTGTACTGTGGTAGGCGGACTCTCTGTGTTCTTCCGTCGAGGAAGGAGATGATCCTTTCCAGCGCCTTGTCCTGGATTCCGATGTTGCTGAGGCGCTGTACTAGGGTGCGGTGGCAGACCGTGTCGAATGCCGCGGAGAGGTCTAGGAGGATGAGGGCCGCTGTTTCTCCATTGTCCATCAGGGCTCGGATGTCATCGGTGGCGGCGATGAGGGCGGTCTCGGTGCAGTGATTGGCTCGGAAGCCGGACTGTGAGGGGTCGAGGGATCCGTTCGTCTCGAGGAAGGCGGCCATCTGCTTGTTGACGGTCTTCTCGATGACTTTCGCAGGAAACGGGAGGAGCGAGATGGGGAGGTAGTTCTTGAGTTCGGTGGGGTCCGCTGTTGGTTTCTTGAGCAGAGCGCTGAGTTCGGCGTGTTTCCAGCTCTCAGGGAAGGTGGCGGTGTCGAAGGATGTGTTGATGATGTCTCGCAGGTGGGGTGCGATGACAGCGTCGGCCTTGTTGAAGACGTGGTGAGGGCAGGGGTCGGTCGGTGATCCGGAGTGGATGGAGTTCATCGTGCGGATGGTGTCTTCGGTGCTGATCGGGGTCCAGGCGTGGAGGGTGGTGGTGGTGGGGGGTGGTTGTTCGGTCATGATGTGCGTTGGTTGGTTGTTGAAGCTGTTGTGTATGTCCGCGATCTTGTTGTGGAAGTATGAAGCGAGGGAGTTACAGAGGTCTTGCGATGGGGTGATGTCGTTGTTTCCTGTGCTGGGGTTGGAAAGCTCTTTCACGATGTTGAAGAGTTCCTTGCAGTTGTGTGCGTTGTTGTCCAACCGGTCCTTGAATGCTGTTTTCTTGGCGGCGCGGATCAGCTGGTGGTGCTTCCGGGTGGCAAGCTTGAAGGAGGTCCTGTTGTCCGGTGTAGGTTCCCTTCTCCAGACTTTCTCGAGGGCTCGGCAGTTCTTCTTGGAGCTCTTGAGTTCGTCGGTGAACCACGGGTAAGCATGGGCGAATTTTGCGAATCTCGCGTTCGCGAATTTTGTGGATTTGCGAACTCGCAATCCGCAAAATCCGCGAATTCTCGCGAATTTGCGGATTTTTTTTTTTTGTGTTCGCCCGGGTTTTTGCCAGTTCGCGAGGGTTTTGTACAATTTCGCCCACGCGAACTTACCTGTCGGGTCGCAAGTTTCGCGAACTTGTTGTTTCTACGTGTCCAGCCTGTTTGCCACTCTCTGTCACCACTGCCACTCTCTGACTACTCATGCCACCCTCTGGCCCACCCATGCCACCCTCTGTTTCATCACAGCACCCTCTGGTTGTCCAGTCAGTGTACATTATTGTGGCAAAGCAAGCACACCTTCCCTGCCTCAAGTGACCTGAATTAATTTGGGGCTGATTAATGTGTCACAGAATATTTTTTTAGCTGGCACCTGCTTCCTTAGTGCTTCCTGATTAGTGATCTTTTGCACTTGCTAAGTGCTTTCATTGTTGCAAAATTAGTTACAACACCTGCCCTGCCCCAACTGACAATAATGAATTAGGGGCTGATTAATGGATTTGAACTTCCAGCCTGGCTCCTGCTTGTCTCCCTTAGCTGTAATTCAGGACCTTTGTGGCATATGTGTAACTATTCTGAGGTTCAGAGCAGGGTCACATAATAGTTGCAACTGACAACTGAACTCTGGAGGGGCCCCTCAGGAAGCACTACAGGAAATGGCTACTAATGATGAGCCTGAACTTTTGAACCTGCTAAGTAGTTTCAGTTTTGCTAAGATCGTATTTCTGCAATTTTGCGCTTATTCGCGGGGCGCGAAGTTGTACTGGGAAGCCGCGAACTCACGCGAACAGTGCGAGCAAGCAATAAAATCCGCTGCTCGCGGATTTGCGGATTTTGCGGGAGATTCGCGAATCTCGCGGATTGCGAATTTACCGAAAATCCGCAAAATCCGCGAGCGAAACGGATTTTCCGCCCATGCTTAACCACGGGGCTTTCTTGCTGCCGGGTCTGCTGGGTGGGGTCCTCAGAGGGGCGAGTTCGTCCGCGCAGTTGCTGATCCACTTTGTGAGGTTGTCGGCGGCCTGGCTGGGGTTCTCTGAGCTGGCAGTAGGGTGCTGGCTCAGGGAGGTGGCGAGCTGGTCTGCTGTGATCTTGTTCCAGCTTCTGCGGGCGGCCTGTTGCTGGTGGTGGTGGGTCGTCGTTCTCTTGAAGGTGAAGTGGACGCAGCTGTGGTCCGTCCATTGAAGCTCTGTGGCGTGGCTGAAGGCGATGTCTGTGCTGGAAGAGAAGACTGCGTCGAGTGTGTGTCCGGCGAGGTGGGTGGGGGTGGACACCAGTTGCTTGAGTCCAAGATTGGCGAGGTTGTCGAGCAGGGTGCTGGTGTTGCGGTCGTTGTTGTTCTCCCGGTGGAAATTGAGGTCCCCCAGGAGGATGTAGTCAGCGGAGGGGAGGACATGCGGGCTGACGAAGTCGGCGATGTCCTCGCTGAATTGTGTGTGTGGTCCAGGGGGTCGGTAGATCAGGGTGCCTCTGAGGGTGGTGTTCGGGTTGGTGTGGATCTGGAAATGCAGGTGTTCGGCGCTGGTCAGGGTGTTGTCGGTGTTGGTCGTGAGACGGATGGTGTTCCTGTGGATGTTGGCGATGCCTCCTCCCATCTGGTTGGCGTTGCGATCCCTCCGGATGATCTTGTAGCCCCCTGGGATAGCGATGGCGATGTCGGGAGCTGAAGAGGCGTTCATCCAGGTCTCCGTGAGGAAGGCCACGTCAGGGGCAGTGGCGTCTAGAAGGTTCCAGAGTTCGATGGCGTGTCTGTGGATGGAGCGGGTGTTGAGCAGGATGCACTTGAGGTGGGTGCTGCTGGTGTTCGACTTGGCGGGTGCTGGAGCGAGGCAGGTCCGGATGCAGGTGAACTTGCAGGCGTGGCAGCTGAAAGGTCCGTGGGTGCGTCGTGGTGTGGCTTGATGGCATTCTGGGAGTCGGCCGGTGTTGAGTGCGATGAGGGTGGCGGCGGAGTACGTCAGGCGGGTCGGTCGGGGTCGTCGGGGGCCAGGGGTCCTGGCGCTGGTCGCGATCCGGTCGCGGACGGGCGCAGACGGGCTTACCTTTGGCGCGCCTTCGGCGCACAAACGGCGCACCCGCTGCGCGTGACCGCTGCGCGTTCGCACGGTCGCCATTTAAGGCGAAGTGAGGGGACAAGCGGCGGTGGCGGGAAGGGAGAGCGGAGGGCGGCGAGGTAGGCAGACAACAAGGAAGGAAAACGTAACACAGGAACAGCAAAATATTTAAAAACAGGCACAAATGGGGGCAAAAAACAGGGAAAAGTGCTTCCCAATGCTTGGCCTCCCAGATTCCCATAGTCAGAATCAACCTATGATGAGCAAGACAGATCAATCTCTGCTTCATCGTGCTTGTCGCTGTCAATGTGAATAGGGGGTTCAGAGTTTGTCTGCCGCCCTTTAGTGATGCCCGAGGCATGAATCTGGTCACCGCCTACGAAGGGTGAATCATGTGTTTTCCCAGTTTTTTTAGACTTTTTAGCCACATCTGCCGTGAGTTCAGTTGCAGCTCTTTACTTTGTGGCCTTAACTGCCCCTTCTTTTGCACCCAAAGAATGTGTAGTACTGATAGGGGCAATGCCCTGATCAGCATTTTTTTTTTATTGATTGTCTCGTTAAAAAAATCCATAGCTTTATCCATGGCCTTAGAGACCATTGATTCAAGCTTACCTTCAAGGTTGGAGTCTGGGTTAATAGCATGGTAAATCAAATAAAAACAACCTACCTTATCTCTAATTTAAACCTCTTTTTTAGAAGATTTTTTATATGAATACGGGCTAAGTAGGTTATAGCTTCCCTTTTTTTTGTACCTAAATCAGGAGAAAGATAACCCGGGTGGGGAGGGGTTCGATTTTGGTTTGTGGCCATGAAAAAAGTAGTTGGGATGGGGTTAATATATTTGTTTTATGGTCGACGGAGGAGAAGCCGGAAGTGTTGCGTTGAATCAGAAGCAGCAACTGCCAAGTGTTGACTGCTGTTGATATGGCAACCACGCACATCTTCTGCGTGCCTGGTTGTTGCCTGTAGTCTTTCTTATAATCCCCCGCGATGCGCGATTGAAATGCGCACCTCGGTGGGGGAGAAAAAACATGCTGCGGGGAGGCGGAAAGATGAGAAAAGTGTGTACTAAGGCGGCCAGGGTGGCCGGAAAAAACAAAGGAGCATGATCGCAAAGGTTCAGAGTGAAGAAAAATGGAGGAGAAAAACAGACTCATTACAGACTGTAGGCTTGACTCGCCCTCAGAGCGTTGCCAGGCAGTGGTAAGCATATCAATTAGACTTATATGGAAAAAAATGAATAAATTAAGCGTTTGCAGCAGTTATGGGTTTTGCTTAAGGGAAATAAAAGCACAGCAGGGCAAGGCTAAAGGAATGGCAAAATACACACACAGTCAAAGTTTTAAAATAAAACAGCATGCAAGTAAACATGTTTTAGAGAGGAGGTATCACATAGTAGGATCAATAGACCCAGTTATGTGAAAAATGAGTACAAGAAGGTAAAGAAATAAACTGTATAAACACAAATGTAATGAGGGTACTTATCTTGTTCAGCAGCAGCAACAAAGAAGGAAGATGGATGTGTGCTCATGCCCTATATACTATATTGGAATGTTGATTGAGTTCTATATTCTCTTCATTGTTACTGCTGAGCTGTGGCAATAAAGGAGATTTGCATTATGTTGACCTCCGTGTCATGCCATAAAATTAAATATGTCAATCATGTGTAACCAATTTACCAGTGGTAAAGTGCAGAGAGTTCTAATGTCAACAAAACGAATTCAAGAAAGAACTGGGCCACGCCCAACAGTGGGGAAAATCTTTATCAATATAAAATCCCAGCACATGACTAATGAAAAACAACTACAGCAGTACCTGACCAGTGGCATCAAGGAAAAACTAATTGCTATAAATCTTCCAGACACACAATGAATTCTCATTGCAAGAGCAGCTTTAAAAATATTTGGGTGTTCAATCAGTTTGTTTTCAAACATCACCACATCACTCTCTCAAAATACACATTTTTGTACCAAATATGCCTTTTTTATCTTAGAGAAAAATACTAGAAGAACATCTTATCTTTTTCTCAATTGCTGATCAAGTTGGCATTGAAAAGTAACCAATCTCTTTTTTTTTTCTCTTCATAACTTTGCAAAATTGAGAATGAAGACAGGTAGTCATGTTCCATGGCCCACTGACTGTCACCGGGGTGGAACGTAGGCCACTGTAGCCCCTGTGGCACAAGGGGACCTCCAACCCTTCAAAGGGTCATGTGGAAAAGGGATAATCTGTCCCCTGAACTTGCCTGGAAGAAGGAATGAGGCTCCCTCAGAGATTTGTGATCAGCATTCTCGGCATTTGGAAAAGGAATAAGAACAGAGTGTTAGAGGAGAAATTGGGCTGAAGTAATCCGCCTGATCGCTGATAGGAAAGGCTGACTCAAATTTCCCTGAAGCCTAATATGGAGGGGAAGAAATAAAAGAGAAGAAGGAGGAGGTGGTCTCTAAAAACTCAGAACATGCCAACTTTGAGAGAGGGCGAGAGGAGAACTGAAGGAACCAAGAGAGGAGGAAGAGACATATCAAAGGGCCAGATGAATGGAGTGAAAATTAATGGACACCACCAGCCTTTGCTTTACAGCCCACCCCAACTCAGGAGGGATTTGGCTACTAGGGTGAATGACTCATGAACGCACCTACCTGAAGGTATTATTATACTGCTTAAGCTCCTATAGTGCCACTTTTTTTTCCTTCATTATTTTATTTTCCTTTAACAAAGTTTTCTGGAGATCTAATACAAATGAATATGGGGAAAACACAAGGGCTTATCTAAATCCTGAGTTTGGAGAAATATTTGTTTTCTATTCTCTGCTATTCTTCGCCATTACTAATGCACTACCCATCCTGGTGTGTAATAAAGGAGTGTCATGGCAACAGATATGAGTAACAAAACACAAAGAGGGCCAAAGGGGGTTTATAGACCTGCAGGGGTTAACTCTCCAATTTAGAACCAAAGACACAAAACAACCCCTAAATCTACAATATATGGGAGAGTGCTAGTGGGGTGTCCCTTTTAAAGGATGGTTTTCCTCACCCACCCGAATGTGGCATGCTTCATCATAGGGTATACCTCTCACATTGTGAGCCTAGTGATAATGCAGGTTACTACCCCTCTCTGAGAGGGAGGAGCTAGAGGATGTTTTATTTGAAAAAAAGGAGGTATACTAAATATGTTATGATGAGGGAATGCAAAACAAAAATAAGAGTGAAGTAAAACTAGTTCAACAGCATGCAGCAGACTCTATTGGACCATCCTTAGACTAGGAGTAAAATCAAGCAGTAACAGAAGAAGATTAGACATGTCATAGAGTACAGTATAGGTCGACATGTTTCAGCCTAGTACCCTCATAAGAGGTGTGGCTTTCTTCTGCATGACCCCCTTAATACTTCTACAAAGATGTGTGTAACCATATTATAATGTAAAACAAAAGAAAATGTGTAATATACAGAACCAGTGGTTTGAGTGGTAATCAACTGAATCTGGGTTCCACTGGTGGGTACTGCCTACAAATGTCAGGCAACATAACCCAACTTTATCACAGTGCACAACTCAAGGTGGCATCTAGTCCTATTTAGCTGGATGTCAGGTGCCACAGATTGCTCTGAGGAAGGTAGTTTAACTGATATTAGTAACCTTAACCAGGCAAATAGTGTTTTACTTTAGTTTGGTGTATTCCACCACTTTCATTGGTGACTAGTGATAGATTCCCAACTTTATAAGTAAGCATTTGTAGTGTTGTAAATAAAACAGCGATAAATGTTAAGCATCCGCTGAAGACATATTATAGCATCTTCAAGGTAGTTTTCTTCTGTTTCACCTCTTCTGTCGGTTTGCCGTATAGTGGCCGTTTTGGCGAATCCAGAACTTGGCAGTTGGAATCTGGACGACCTTGATTGGTAAGAATCGTGGAACGATACTTGCCCCGAGCTTTTGAGTCTTGATTGGCAAGGCAGTTTTAGGATATGCTTGCCCCGACTAATTTGTTTGAATTTGAAATTGACTAGTCATTTGTGAATGTGTTTTTGATTGTGATATATGAGTTGCAACCCATATAGGCGGGCAATGTGGGGACATTTCTCCTGATTTTTGAATTTGAACGGCGCAACGTTTTAAGTGCCATTTTATTGTAATATTGCATATTTTGTATTATTTTGAGACATGCCTGTTTTTAGCGCACTTCGTAAGTGGTGCTGCTGTTTTGGAAATGACCGGTTGGTACTTGAAGAATCACAGCCGGCTCCCCCAGAGGTATGTATGTGAAGTTTGGTCTTTCCCCCATAATGTACAGCACGCTGTGGAGGAAATACACCAAGAAGGATCCTGAGTTGCGGTGGCCTATGTATGGATCGTTTGATTTGAGGAAGATTGAGTATGTGGAGCAGTGTATGAGTAAGAGGAGAGTGCGACCAGATATGTTCGAGTGTATACGTATGTGGGTGAAAGAGGTGCGAGAGCGTGAGAAGCGCGAGCAAGCACTGATTGAGAAAGAGCAGCGAAAGAGTGAGCGTGAGAAGGCGCGTGAGACGAAACAGCGTGAAGCTAAGGAGTTAGAGGAGAAACAGGAGAAGGAACGGCGATTGCAAATATCTGGCAAATATCCTGTTTGCCAGCCACTTTATTCTGTCCTTAATAAATCGGTTGATGATTTTTCGTTATTAGATCGTTCACCCCCGCCCTACGCTGGCCCGTCTGCCCCGCATGGAGGAGACTCGGATTCCAGACCGCCCGATCAGAAGATGGATACGCGGTCTATGTTATCGACCGATCGTATGACTGAACTTCGTAAGATTCCTTATCGGGTCATTAAGGATACTGTGTCTCTGACTGATGTGTTAACTGATCTTGAAAAATGGGAGGATAGAGAAAGATTGCATTTTGTATCTTTCCGATGAAGTGGTGTCCGCATTTCTGAAATGCACCGATGTTTTTGAAATAGAGGATGTAGTAGCTGATGCTAAAGAATTATGTAAAGGTCTTATTCCTTCTTCCCAGGTGCCCTATGCTGTTCGACGACTTTTTGCGTTACGGGATGAAATGTTACGACTCCGGGAAGAGGCACGGAAACGGAAGGCCAGCGACGAATCTTTGGGCCTGCCTGGCGCCGGGAAGCAGTCACCCATCTTTTATTCAGATAAGATTGACACCGTGCATGCTAAACCGATGCGGGAGGCAGCACCGTTGTACGTTCCCCCTAAGGGAGCGGGAACTAGTTCAGATAAGGGATCGCCTGATGCGCAAGGGTATTTTATTTACAATTGGGTATATACTCCTTGGAATAGAGCAGATGTCATGGCATTAAAAGCAGCGTTACCCGATCCCCGAAAGAATCCTGCAGCGTTTTATGAAGAAGTGGAAGGGGCTCTGAATTCTTGTACTATGACTTTAGCTGATATTGATTTGTTCTTTGGGCTTATTTTGCCACCAGATATGTGGAGGTCGATTCGAAAAGTGGATGATCTTACGATTTTTAAAGCTAGATAGGCGGACCTTGAGGATGAAGATAAGGAGAGAAAACCTGCGCAGAAACCGCCCCAAGCGATTTTAGACCTTCCTGCTGCTATAGTAACTAAATTGAAAACTCTTATCCCCCCTAAAGAGATTGATTGGACTATGTTAGCGTCTTGCAAACAGAAAACAGATGAGTCCGTGTCGGATTTCTTGACACGGTTCGAAGAAACGTTTCATGACTTTAGCGGTCAGTCACTTACTGACGACACGGGCCGCCATCTCTTTGTCGATAAATATGTTTCAAACTTATTACCAAGTATTGAAGCTCGACTAAAAGCGAGTGAAAGTTCTTGGACCACCTCGACGCCAGCATCCCTCCTGACGATGGCTCAGTATTACGAGCGTCAGGAATTAGAAGCAAAAGGGAGTGAGGATAAGAAAACTAAAGATTTAAAAACAAAAGTTATGTTAGCGCAAGTCTATGGGCAGCAGCGTAGAGGAAGTGACCGGGGTGGTAGGAATTTTTCGACTCCTTCACAGGGTCGTACTGATGTAGCCCGGGATCAATGTGCGTATTGTAAAATGAAGGGACATTGGGCATGTGATTGCCCGGTGCTACGCACTCATCGGGGGCAAGGGTCTGCAAGGGGTAGAGGAAACTTTCCAGGTCCTCGATCTAACACGAATGACAGGGCTAGATTTGATTCGAATGTGAGGTTCCGTGAGGGATCCAATGTTTTTGGTCGACGAAATCTGTATCAAATGTCTGACTATACACCTCCTGAACAACATGATTCCCAGTTTGCATAGGATTGCGTAGGATGGGGTAAGGAACCAGTTGAAGTGCCAGTAGATCAGAGGGGTCCTTATGTTACAGCACACGTTTTGGGCTCTACTGATAAGTTCTTGGTTGATACAGGAGCTACTCGTAGCGCTTTGTCTAGAAAATTGGTTCTGAGGGCTCCCCTGTCTGGCTCATCGATTACGTCAATAGGGTTCGATGGAACTCCCTCTGTTAGCCCACTTTCACAACCTCTTACACTTTATGTTGATCAGTTTGCTGCACCATGTCCATTCCTGCTTTCTCCGAATACCCCTGACAATATCGTTGGCTTGGATATGCTCAAATATTTTCGGGCCACGATAGTGTGCTCCCCTGAAGGAGTGCGTGTTATTTTGAATGATAATTATCCATCCACGGAGAGGGTGTATTTGATTACGGTAGAAGCTGCATTGGCCTCTCTGCCTGCATCTTTGTGGGCTACGTCTGATACTGATGTAGGACAAATGATCATCCCTCCGGGACACATCAGTGTGAAGGAGGGAGCTGTACTGCCGCGCCTGCCTCAGTATCGGATTTCACAGGAGGGGGAGGAGGCGCTCATTCAAATAGTGCAGGATTTGATTAAAGTTGGGGTGGCCGAAGAAGTCCCTTACAATGTGTGTAACAGCCCTATCCTACCGATTTTGAAAAAGGACACTGACACCAGAGTTTATCGATTTATTATTGATTTACGGGAGGTTAATAAGATCGTGATACCTTAATACCCTGTGGTCTCAGATATTACGACACTTCTCACTTTGGTCCCACCAACTGCAACGACGTTCTCTGTTATAGACTTGAAGAACGCTTTCTTTCCGATCCCTATTCATCCTGACAGCCGATATCTTTTCGGCTTCACTTTGAATAATAGATCGCATGGATTTTGTAGAGTTCCCCAAGGCTATACTGAAAGTCCGAGTATCTATAGTCAGGCATTGAAAAGACAACTAGATTCCTTTGTTTTATCTGATGGTGTGGCGCTCATACAATATGTCGATGACATCTTGCTGGCCGCCGACACTCCAGAGCAATGTGAAACATGCACTCTGTCCTTACTTACATTTTTGGCATCCCACAATCACAAAGTATCGAAAAAGAAGTTGCAATTCTGTAGACCAAAGGTAACCTACTTAGGTCACCTTTTGTCTAAGGAGGGACGTGCGCTCACACCAGATCGCATTCAAGCCATTTTAGATACGCCAGTCCCCTCCACACAGAAAGAAGTTTGAGCCTTTTTGGGTCTTACCTCCTTTTGTAGGCAATGTATATTAGGATTGTCACACATAGTCAAACCACTGCTAGCCCTCTTGAAAAAAGATACCCCTGTTTCCCTTCCATGGACAGATGAATGTGAGAATGCTTTTCACCAATTACGTCAAGGCCTTTGTTCGGCACCAGTGTTAGGCACCCCTGATTACACGAAGCCCTTTACTTTGTATGTGCATGAGAGAGATGGATGTGCGTTGTCAGTGTTAGTGCAGATGCACGGCGATAAGCAGCGCCCTTGTGCATACTTCTCGGCAGTACTTGATCCTGTTGCCCGAGCATTAACTGGATGTTTTCGTTCAGTTGCGGCGACAGCTGTGTCAATAGGCCAGAGTGAAGGGATTGTCTTATCACACAAGCTGTTAGTGCTGGTCCCCCATGCTGTGGATGCCCTTTTGAATCAGACAAAGACGCAGCATCTGACTAGTGCTCGTCTCACAGGATATGAGCTGACATTATTGGCCCCCCACATAACTTTGAAACGATGTGCAACATTAAACCCAGCCACATTGTTGCCCTTTCCAATGACCCGGCCTGAAGCACAAGAGACACATGACTGTGTCTTTGTGACTGAGGAACAAACAAAAGGTCACATTGATTTACAAGACACACCCTTCGCAGATGTGGATGGAGAACTGTGGGTGGATGGGTCTTGTTTAAAGTTAGCAGATGGAACCACTTCTGCGGCCTATGCAATTACCACATTACACACGATAGTGGAGACAGCCCGCATACCACAGAAATCAGCACAGGCAGCTGAACTAATAGCACTGATACATGCTTGTGAGCTTAGCACAGGATTATGTGTGAATGTTTACACTGATAGCCGCTATGCTTTCGGAGTGGTGCACGATTTCGGCCTGCTCTGGAAGGAAAGGGGCTTTTTGACATCACACGGAACTCAGATTATGTATGGAGAGCTAGTACACCAGCTTCTGACTGCACTGTCACTCCATAGAAGAATAGCCATAGTAAAATGCAGTGCACACAAGAAAGTGACAGACAAGGTGGGACAAGGAAATGCCTTCGTAGATCGAGTGGCACGAGAAACTGCGATGCAGCCTGGTTCCACTTCTATGTATGTTGTCAAGTCACAAGCTGAACGGTGGCATGATGCAAGGGAGAAGGTGTTAGAGATGCAAAAGACTGCTACTGATAAGGAACGAGAGCAATGGTCCAAAGATGGAGAATTGGGCGATGAAGGCTGCTGGAGGAAAAAGCAGATGGATAGGTGGAAGTTGCCTACAGACTTCGTGCAACCTATGGTTCAGATGGCACATGGACTAGCACATGTTGGAGCTTCAACGATTGTGAAATTGCTTGCACAAGTCTGGGAGCATCCAGAGATTGCTAGCACGGCTAGGAGAGTAGTACAGACTTGCATGATTTGCCTAAAATATAATCCAGGAAAAGGGGCGCGAACTCCGGCAGGAGGATTTGCAACCCCTACTGCACCCTTTGAAGTATTGCAAATGGATTACATTCAGCTGGAACACTGTAATAATCTGAAGTACGTTCTGGTTGTGGTTTGTGCATTCAGTAAATGGATTGAAGCATACCCTACTAAGGACAATACTGCAATGACTACTGTTAAGGAGCTTTTGAAGGAATTCTTTCCTCGATTTGGTGTTTGCAGATTATTGTGGAGTGATAACGGGCCCCATTTTGTGGCGGACATTATTAAGTATGTCCTGAAGGGATTAGGTATTGTGCAAAAGTTCCATGCAGTATTCCACCCGCAATCAGCAGGATTGGTGGAGAAGTACAATGGAACTCTGAAGTTGAAAATTGCAAAAATACAGGCCTCCACTTCTTTGACTTGGCCAGACGCTTTGCCTTTGGCGTTGTTGTCTATCAGATCGGTACCACACTCTCGGACAGGCTTGACACCTTATGAAATTGTTTTCGGGCGCCCCATGAATATATGGGGGGTGCCCAAACCGAGTTCAGTGTATGATGTACCTTGTGTTTTAATGAATGACTATTTGGCACAATTAACTGATAGTTTGGTTTCTATTCACCAACAGGTTCGAGAAGCACTCCCTGATCGGTCCACAGGAGAGGGTCATAACCTCCGGCCTGGCGATTTTGTCCTCGTGAAATCCTTTGAGAGGTCGAATAGTCTGGAGCCAAGATGGTGTGGTCCTGAACAAGTTCTTCTGGCCACAAGAACAGCAGTGCGAGGGACGAATCGAAAGAATTGGCTTCATTCAGTTCATTGTCGGAAGGTACAACCTGACCTGGTGGAACCTGCTGTGCTGACAGACCATCGAGACATCCTGACTACGGACAAAGGCCGTGCTGTGGGACCTGACGATTCTGAGGAGTTCTTCCCGGACCAAACAACGCCTGCATCGAGGAGATACGACCTGCGACCAAGAAATGAATCTGCGATTGTGTGAAGTTGTCGGAACGGTCCCTAGGTTTGTGAAACGGAGAGCCGATGAGGCAAGGGGGAGACAGCCATGCATTAGAGTAGTGACACCCGTCTTGGCCCGATGGTGAAGAAAACAACGGCTACCTAGGGGTAAGAGTTCCGACAACACTTTAGAAACAGGAAGATACTGTGACTTTCGGTTGAAATGGATAAAAGGAAAGTTTTTGGTTCTGTAGGGTTCATTCTGTTCATAACAGTCATTGCTACAGTCATGTGGTTCGTTGAGGAGAAAGCTCCTGCCCGTGAAATGTATGTTGTTTCTACTCCAGTTCCTGATGAGCATTTCTTTTATACACTCCCTTATCAAGAATTGAAGCATCAACAGTCTTATCTGAATAACACTTTTATACAGATGTTGCTTCATACCCACGTTGCTACAAATGCCACAGACTGCTGGATATGTGGGATGATGCCGGCGCACCAAAAGAAAGGGGGAACACCGTTTATACCACTTCCCTTTTCACCTAATGGCTCTTGTAGAGCATGGTACACCTTGCTTTTTGCTACGAGAAAACCTACTGTGGGACGATTGATCTTTAAACTGAACAAAGAATGTCACCAGGACAAAGATGGCTATCCCCAAGCCAATGGAACTATATGGGAATAGGAAGAGTACAAGCCGGACAATGCATCAACTCCATATATCTTCACGAACACTAGAGACACTGCTGGACAGGAGAAATTTGGAATTTCTGTGGCCCAAGCACAGGCTGATTTGTGTGTACAAAGTGTAGGCCATATTCCTGTGGGTGTTAGTGATTGCGTGCTAAACATCGATGGTTTGAATAACAGTACTTTTCTTGCTTCACATAACACTTATTTTGTATGTGGGAATAAGGGTTATTATCGATTACCTGCTGGATGGTCTGGAGTATGTTATGTATCATTCCTATTGCCACCTGTATTCTTAGCACCAGCATCTTATCACAAGGATTTGAAATTGTTGAACAATGTAACTGTGAATAGGTTCAAACGAACTCTATCTGTGGATGATGTAGACCAAACAGACACTAGTCTACGACAGTATATAGATTTTAACTTAGGATTGTTCTTCTTTGTGGGGCCAGCCTTGAATAGCAGAAAGATACGACGATTAACGCGAGTAGTGGAGGCTGTTACCAATCAAACTGCAGCAGCACTAGGGAACCTTACTGAAGAGCTACAGATTACTAGGGTTGTTGCGTTACAGAACAGGATGGTCCTTGATGTTATGTTAGCGGACCGAGGTGGAGCTTGTAGAATTATTTGAAGTAGTTGTTGTGTTTTTATACCTGATCACACTCCTTCTGTATACAAAGCTATCAATAGGTTGCACAAAATTGCAGCAGATATATATCAAGAAAATGGGTCGTGGACGTTCTCTGGGTGGTTTTGAACCCTGATCTCCACATGGGGTTGGAAGGTCCTCACTGGACTGTGCATAATTGCTGGCATATTGTTCACCTGTTGTGTGTGCATCCAATGTAGTCCCATGATATGTTCGTTATGCATTTCGTTTTGTGTGCCTAATAAACAGACCGTTGCGGATGCTACCCATAAGAAAAGCATAACTAGAGAGATAGCGGACATGATGAGCATCGATATAAACGATGAGTATCTAGACTATCCAAAGAAACCGAATGTCTTCAACAAACGCTGAAAGTGTCGTCTGTTGTAAATAAAACAGCGATAAATGTTAAGCATCCGCTGAAGACATATTATAGCGTCTTCAAGGTAGTTTTCTTATGTTTCACTACTTTACGGACAGACTCCATTTTGTTTTCTGGCCTCTATCTTGTAGGCTACATCATGCCATGTGCTCGCCACGAGGCAAGTCCTACCTCACTGACCATCACCCCTGGAGTTTGTCCAGCAACAAGCTATAAATAGTTCCAGCCTATCTAGCGCATGTTCAGTACGTGCAACATCTATTTCTGATTAGAGGGGATTGGAATGTGCATTCAGGGGGCTTCTCGAGACCATTCGCTCCACCCATGTATTGATTATGTTCAAGAAATGTCCTTATATGGTCGTAAATCATGTTCTTCTGCTGTAACCGCCCACTTATGAGCCCCTTCTTTGTGTATAAAAGGGGACCGCGTGTCCGTGTTCTTTGTGCTACCTTGTACAATACTGAAGGGTGTTGTGTGGGCTGTAGTACCACCTTTAAAGGTTTATTAAACTTTGTCTTTGTATTCCTAGCTTCCGTGCTAACTTCTTACATAGTCTGAGGATTACTTGTGTACAGAAGAGCGAACCTTTTGAATCTGCGGGCCTGGCTGAGGCCTGAACTCATCAGTAGGAGCAGGACAGATGACAGACTAGGGGAGAACATCTACCCATCTTTTAGATACCACTATATTCTTCTGCTTTTTTTTAGGGTGTTGTCGGTGACCATACTGAGATCCAAGGAAGAGAAGAAAGAGGAAAAGACAGAATTAAAAGATTATCAAGCATCCCTACCAAATAGAACTACTGGTTATTTAATAGAGATTTGGACTGCACATTCAGTCAACATTTGGTAAACCAGAAAACCTCCAAAGCCATATTTCTGCCGGTCCCTCCACAGGCCACCAACCCTTCAGGGAAGGAGGGCCATGCAGCCTAAGGCCAATGTATATTTGTGAGATAAGAGATACTCAGTAGTGGCTCATCACATTCTGCAGGGAGTTCCCATCATACTTTTGTTATGCCACTGGCTGTCACAGCATGTATTTGTGTGCAAGTATTTGTCCCTGCCATTGGGTTGGCTGACTATCCCAGTAAATCATTTGGAGATGTGCAGTACTGCCTTTTTTAATGCCAATAAAATTATATACTGAGTTAGATTGCACTTCTGGGAGCTACTTTAAGGATACTTGGAAGCTACCAGTGTTTTTCAAGCTACCTGTTAGAGACCGCCGCTATACAGTCTCAATGTTGCTCTTTTTATCACTAATCTGTTTTTTTCTCATCTATGTACACTCTTTTAGTTAATACATGTTAACTTCTTGAAAGTGAAATCTGCAGTTTAAAATGCAATTTATATTACCTTTATATAATTTGTCTTTGCAGCATGATAAGCAAGTCTGCTTGATAATACTTACAGTATTTAGTCTAAGCTGACTATGCTATTTTGCTTAGTTGTGAAGTAGGTTTCATGAAATGCTATTAACTAGGTACCTCATTTATTGATCAAAATCAGAATATCTTGCAGTATTAAAATATGTTTAAGGGCATCCGGCCACTTACTGATAATTGTTTACAATCAACAAACTAAATAAAACTAAAGAATGCTATAAAAGCTAAATGCTTGGTGTGAAGGATTAGAGAGGAAATTCTGTGCCAGGTGAAAAACACAAACTAGGCAGGCTAGGTAGAATCACATTACCTATTTTAACTAAAGGCAAATAGGAAGGCATTTGGTCTTCACCAGCTGCTAACAGAAGATGAGTATAGCAGGCCTTGCTATTACATTGAACAAACAGCCATATTGTTCAAACATGTATCCAGGTGTGAAGCATATCTGAAACTCAGGATAGGTTTTTCTCTTAGTTTAAAGTATATTATAATGAATAAAATGATGAAGGTGGGATTGATTTAGCTAATATGTTGGAGTATTATTTGTTCTTCACACCTTTGGTAAATATTGCAGCTACCATTCTGTTTATTTTGTATACTAACGGTTCAGATAATGTGAACTAGGATATTGTTTTCATTTGATTAGAAAATCTTTAAAATATTTCCATTATTTCCTAGTGTGCTCTTACTCAATTAAAGAGTGTTTGGGATCCACTAACTAAACTTATCAAAGTTATCATTTCTCATAGGATTGTTCGTTACCTGAAACACTAAATATTAATTTGGAGATTTTGGGGTGGTTGCAATCCAACTCGTTTAATTTGCCCCGATGACACATTGACTTATGACCTGATTGTGGCCTGATGTGCGACGTCAGTCAAGGACTGCGGCACCAGAGGTCCAAACATCGTACTGCGCAATAGGACTGCCGCAACCAAAAGGGATTCTTTGAATTCCTTTTATTCGGTTTCCAAATTTCATAGAAAACCATAAATGTCAGGCAACATACCCCAACTTTATCACAGTGCACAACTCAAGGTGGCATCTAGGCCTGTTTAGCTGGATGTCAGGTGCCACAGATTGCTCTGAGGAAGGTAGTTTAACTGATATTAGTAACCTTAACCAGGCAAATAGTGTTTTACTTTAGTTTGGTGTATTCCACCACTTTCATTGGTGACTAGTGATAGATTCCCAACTTTATAAGTAAGCATTTGTAGGAGCAGGACAGATGACAGACTAGGGGAGAACATCTACCCATCTTTTAGATACCACTATATTCCTCTGCTTTTTTTGAGGGTGTTGTTGGTGACCATACTGAGATCCAAGGAAGAGAAGAAAGAGGAAAAGACAGAATTAAAAGTATATCACACATCCATACCAAATAGAACTACTGGTTATTTAATAGAGATTTGGACTGCAAATTCAGTCAACATTTGGTAAACCAGAAAACCTCCAAAGCCATATTTCTGCCTGTCCCTCCCACAGGCCACCAACCCTTCAGGGAAGGAGGGCCATGCAGCCCAAGGCCAATGTAAATTTGTGAGATAAGAGATACTCAGGAGTGGCTCATCACATTCTGCAGGGAGTTCCCATAATACTTTTGTTATGCCACTGGCTGTCACAGCATGTGTTTGTGTGCAAGTATTTGTCCCTGCCATTGGGTTGGCTGACTATCCCAGTAAAGCATTTGGAGATGTGCAGTACTGCCTTTTTTAATGCCAATAAAATTATATACTGAGTTAGATTGCACTTCTGGGAGCTACTTTAAGGATACTTGGAAGCTACCATTGTTTTTCAAGCTACCTGTTGGAGACCGCTGCTATACAGTATCACTGTTGCTCTTTTTATGACTAATATGTTTTTTTCTCATCTATGTACACTCTTTTAGTTAATACATGTTAACTTCTTAAAAGTGAAATCTGCAGTTTAAAATGCAATTTATATTACCTTTATCAATTCCATCTTTATTTCGGCGGTATAGCCATAAAAGATATACAACAGCAGTAAAACATGTGCAGTCATAATAAAATCCACAACAATAAGAGAACACCACATACTATACACTATAAAACGATGACAAAGCAGCACATGCTATACACTATAAAATCATTCCTATATGTTAAAACTACCAGAATTACATTAAAAAAAGACTTGGAGTTAGCTCGAGGCCTGAGACTTCAGAATGGAAGTGCGGGTGTGCCAAACATTAGTGAGGAATTTTGCCAGTGCAAACACAGTTAAACTCGAAAGATCGGTTTTCAAGATTCTATACATTGGCAGGTACTCCCTACAACCAAAGCTCTTGATAAGTGGTAGGAGCCAGTACTTCCTGGCTTTCATATAGGATGGACAAAACAGGGCCACATGTAGATCACTCTCTTCTATGTAGGAACATGCCGGACCCTGCTTAGAAGAGGGCGGAGTTGTCCAGGAGCTGGTGAAGGATCGAAAAGGCAATGTTCCATATCTCCATTGGAGAAACAGCTTCCTGGCCAACACGGGGGCCATAGCGTCCAAAACCCTTTCCAGCCTATAAGAGTCCTTGCTCAACATGAATACAGATGTTAATGATCCCTCCCGCTGGCCATCCATGGCAGATAACAGTTTCTGGTTGTGATATACCTTAACCAAGGTTCTGCGTGGGATGATTAGTGAGGCATTTGCAGGGTCAGACCAGAAATCAGGGAACCCCAATGTTGTGCATGATTTTTGAATATATTTTACCCAGGGGATTTGTGAAGCTTTAGGATGGGATAGAAGCTCACTTAATTCCGCCCTGTAGGCAGATAGTTCTTCACTACTCCACAATCTTCGCCAGAAGACTATGGGTCTGAGACCTATTTCATCAACTATTGGTTTCAGTCCCAGATCCAGCCTCAGAGGAAGGAGCGGGGTGCTGGCCGGAAGCGCAACTATCTGTCTGATGAAATTATTCTCGGTTGCCGACAGACTGCGAGTTGGTGTGTGTCCCCACAGTTCCGCCCCATACATAGTGGCACCCCTGGCCTGTGCTTTGTAAATCTGTATGAGCGGTCCCAAGGGCCGATATGTCGAACTCTTCATCAGCCGCGCAATGCCCCCAGTGGTCTGCACTAGTTTGAGGTTTGCTCTGGTCTGGTGTGGCCCCCATGACATGGTCTCATTCAAGGTTACACCTAGATATTCAAAGGTGGAGACTCTCTCTAACCTTGACGCTCCCAGTAGTGGGTTCGGGCGCAATTTCCGACTAGGATTCAGGACCATAAATTTAGTTTTTGTGGTGTTGATTTCTAGGCCCCTATCTGTACAAAAGGCCACAAAAGAGTCAAGAATCCTCTGAATCCCCATTGGGGTTTTGGACAGGAGCAGGGTGTCATCCGCAAACATAATTGCGGGCACCCTGCTACCATTCAGTTTTGGGGCATCGGTATTTTCAGTACCGTTCAGGTGAGCGATTACCCCGTTGACAAAGAGGCAGAACAGGGTCGGTGCAAGCACACAACCCTGCCTAACCACTCTGTCAACGGGGAATCTATCCGTCAGTGCCCCCGACTTCCCACACCTCACTCGGGCATAATATTATGGCGTAGTCTCTGTAGGATTGTCAAAATGTCCGCGGGTACACCCATCTCTGAGAGGACACTCCAAAGTTTACCTCTGGGCACCAAGTCGAAGGCGGCCCTCAGATCCACAAATATTGTATATAAGCTGCCGCCATCGAATATCGCTGCCCTCCAATAGATCATATTTAATCTGAAAACCTGGTCCACTGTTGAAATCCCCTTTCTGAATCCTGCCTGATAGGGGCTAAGGACACCTGTTTCTACCTCCCACTCCTGCAATCGATTCAGCAATACCCTATCTATGTACACTCTTTTAGTTAATACATGTTAACTTCTTGAAAGTGAAATCTGCAGTTTAAAATGCAATTTATATTACCTTTATATAATTTGTCTTTGCAGCATGATAAGCAAGTCTGCTTGATAATACTTACAGTATTTAGTCTAAGCTGACTATGCTATTTTGCTTAGTTGTGAAGTAGGTTTTACGAAATGCTATTAACTACATACCTCATTTATTGTTAAAATCAGAAATTCTTGCAGTATTAAAATATGTTTGAGGGCATCCGGCCACTTACTGATAATTGTTTACAATCAACAAACTAAATAAAACTAAAGAATGCAATAAAAGCTAAATGCTTAGGGGCAGATTTATGTTAACTGGTGCATCCCGAGGGATGCGCCAGTTAACATGCGCCACAGTGCGCCACAGCTACGCCACCCATGGTGCGCCGCATTTATGATGCGGCGCACCATGGGGCAAAAACGGCACAGATGCGTGACGCATCTGTGCCGGAAATGTGGCGCATTGCTGGAGTTGCGTCGCAAGCGCGACGCAGCTCCAGCAATGCTCTGGGGGGGCCTATTCTTTCAATGCTGCCTCAAGCCTTACGCCTGCTTCAAGCAGGCGCAGGGTTTTGACGCAGCATTACCCTGAAAGTGACTGAGTGAAATCTCATAGATTTCACTCAGCCACTTTCAGGAGGCGTTCCTGCGCAGGAACGCCCCCCCCCTGCGCAGGAACGCCTCCTCATGGCGCAGTGCTGTACAACGTGACGCATCTCCTAGATGCGTCACGTTGTAAATAGGGTGCAGGGATGCGCCACGTTTCCGCGCCGTTGCGTCACGCAACAGCGGCGTAAATGAGCGCAAGCCCTTCATAAATCTGCCCCTTAGTGTGAATGATTAGAGAGGAAATTCTGTGCCAGGTGAAAAACACAAACTAGGCAGGCTAGGTAGAATCACATTACCTATTTTAGCTAAAGGCAAATAGGAAGGCATTTGGTTTTCACCAGCTGCTAACAGAAGATGAGTATAGCAGGCCTTGCTATTACATTGAACAAACAGCTATATTGTTCAAACATGTATCCAGGTGTGAAGCATATCTGAAACTCAGGATAGGTTTTTCTCTTAGTTTAAAGTATATTATAATGAATAAAATGATGAAGGTGGGATTGATTTAGCTAATATGTTGGAGTATTATTTGTTCTTCACACCTTTGGTAAATATTACAGCTACCATTCTGTTTATTTTGTATACTAACGGTTCAGATAATGTGAACTAGGATATTGTTTTCATTTGATTAGAAAATCTTTAAAATAATTCCATTATTTCATAGTATGCTCTTACTCAATTAAAGAGTCTTTGGGATCCACTAACTAAACTTATCAAAGTTATCATTTCTCATAGGATTGTTCGTTACCTGAAACACTGAATATTAATCAGGAGATTTTGGGGTGGTTGCAATCCAACTGATTTAATTTGCCTGGATGACACATTGACTTATGGCCTGATTGTGGCCTGATGTGCGACGTCAGTCAAGGACTGCGGCACCAGAGGTCCAAACATCGTACTGTGCAATAGGACTGCCGCAACCACCAGGGATTCTTTGAATTCCTTTTATTCGGTTTCCACATTTCATAGAAAACCATAAAGGTACATATAAAAATACATGAGATCAATATATATATATATATAGAGCATCACATTACAATGTTACACAGTATTAAAAAGAGGAACATTAAAATACAATAAAAAATTTGTATAAATCAAGTTATAAGATAACACAAAGTTCTTAGGGTGGTATAAACAAAACATGACTTTATCCAAGATTAGCTCTATGCTTGACACAGAACTTAAGGAAGCGGGCAATATTTTTTGCGTAGAATTCCTCTTCCAAAAATTAAAGGGCAAGAAAAGCAGGGCGGAATCTACGCAGGCCCCACATTTTTAAGAATGGTATTATCTAAGTGTTCCTGGGCTCATTGTAAAATTTACAAAATAAAACAGTGTGTATCATAGATTGGGGAGATACGTCGTCACAGGTACAGACCGAAAGGTTCTTGGACCAATCATTAATTTGTGGGAAGGTCACCAGTCGATGGAAATTGTTGAACCTAAAACAGGTCAGTAAGAATTTTTCATAATTGTTAAGCTTATATGTTAGGTAAGGCTGCATAGAAAAAGTAATCTGAATAGTTAAAATGTGCTGCACTGAGCATTTTCCGACCTCAGTAATTATTCTTAGCTGTTCCAAATGTGACATACATAACTTTTTTTAAACCTTTCTTGATACCTCCTATATAGTTAATGGAAAATGATAGTATTTTTCCAGGCCCAGGTCATAAAGAAAGTTTTTTACATAAACAAGCCAACTAATCTCATGCCTGTTTTCAAGCAAAATGCAATCACGGAGAAGGGTTTGGGGACGTCCAAACACGGTGCCATAAGAGGATCGGTTGAATTTTGATAGTATCTGATATATATACCATCCCCAGCTCTAAATGGCAACAATAAGTCGAGAAGCTCTGTGGAAGAGCAAGAAGGTATCTCAAGAAACTATTCTCGACTTTCTACAGGGTGTCCCCAAACACCTGCTCCATAACATGCTACACTGATGCTTTTTGCTTGGAATATCTTAATCATTTCAGGTGGCGACCTTTTGCCTAACCTTTGTGCGAATGCTATTAGGGCGGTGGTTGCCCTAAGAAACAATAATTTTCTAGCCTCAATTGACTGATTCCATGAAGATGTATTATCTATTAAAATCCCCAAATACGGATATGTGTTTGTTCTCTCCAACTTTATGTTGTCAATAAAAATATCCCTTTTTTTCTTGAATCCCTTTCTCCAATACATTACAAAGGTTTTCTTAATGATAATTGTAAGATCCAAGCCAGCAAAACAACTGCAGTATCTTTCTACATCATGTTGGAGCTCCGGAAGGGTTTTAGCTAAAATTACGCCATTGTCGGCGTACAGGAGGGCTGGTATTGGGCGAGATCCGATAAAGGGCAGGTACTGGCCCCCTTCCAACATGGCTGTTTCCAACCCATTGGTGTAAAGGGTAAAGAGGAACGGTGCCAGGACACAGCCCTGCCTAACCCCCCTCTCCACACCAAATGGTGCCGTGAGTTCTCCCCTGAGCCCATACCTCACTCTTGCAGTCGCACCGGAATAGAGTTCACGGAGGAAATTGACCAATGGTAAGCCTATACTCATTTCAAAAAGGATCGCCCATAATTTAGAATGGCTTACAGAGTCGAAAGCAGCTGTTAAGTCGACGTAAGCCATGTATATGTGTTCATTTTTTGCTCCAACATATTTCCCCATTAAAAGGGACAGGTTAAGAGCTTGTTCCACTGTACCTAGTCCTAAACACATTTTGGAAGTCGGAAACTATGTTGCGGTCGTCTGCCCAGTTTTGGAGTCATTCCAAAAGGATACGACCCACCACATTACCAAGGGAAACACGGAGGGAAATAGGACGGTAGCATGATTCACTATGCTGGTCACCCTTTTTGAAGATAGGAACAAGAATTGAGGCTGACCATGAGTCAACTAGGCCTGCAGCAGAAGCAGCTTAGAGCACTTTAGTCAGAATAGGAGACCATAATTCCAGGTTAAATTTAAAGAGATCAACAGGAACCCCGTCAGGGCCCGGTGCTTTCCCTCCCTTGTTAGCTAGTAAGGCATCTTCCACTTCCAAAAGCGTAAAAGTAAGTGGAATTGGGAAAGGTGTTTGTGTTCAGGGTGGTACCCGCCCATCGATTTCAATTGGACCAGTGCGTTCATGTGAGTCTAAACTAAATATCCGGGTGAAATGCTTGATCCATGTCGAAGCATCAACTGCAACATCTATTTTAGGATGTTTCTTCACACCTAGGAGAAAAGGGGTTTTGACAACTCTCCAAAAGCTAGCACTATCGCTCCTAGTGCAACTTTTGTGCAGTTGGTCCCATAAGTAATTTTTTAATTCTACCTTACGAGATTTTAGTGCCTTGTTATAGATCTTTCTAAGTTTGACAATTTCCTCTTTATCCCTGTGCGGATTATAGGGTGCTGCTTTCAGACTAAAATAGGCCTTTGTGCATGCTTTGTTAAACCACCCTTTAACAGTGTTCCCTTTAGGTTTCAATTTCTGAAAAAGTACATCTTGTATAATTCTAGTGATGCTTATATAGCTAGCCAGTATCTCTTCATTCAAGGTATCAGAGTTTAGGCATTAGGGTATAAGGGTAACGCTTACTTCACAACTTTAGATGTTATTACAGCTGGATCGATTTTCGTCCATTTTAAAGAGAAACCATTTAATCTGTCTAAATTTAAGTTTGTTGACCCAAGATGCTCGTTGAAGTACGCCTAGTTAGAATAGACAATAAGAGGCTATTAGGAAAATGGTCACTTACAGCGTTGTAATGGTTAAAAAATCCCGAATGATGGGCTCCATACTACTTGAAACAAAAATATAGTCAATGATACTAGAAAGCCCCCTACCGTTAAAAGTAGCAGAAAATGGAACTGGGGGAGCCATCAGCTCATTTGCAAAGCCCAACTCCAAGGCACACATAATTTTGTTCAAGCGATTCCCAACAATTGAATCGGGGAAGTGGGTTAGAGCATTGTTGTGCTCGTCCAGAATACCGCAATTTTTATTAGTTCTATTCTTACAGAGCGATAAATAAAATCGCCACCCCAAATTAACTTAAAATCTTTATTAGTATACATGTTTCTTAATTCCTGAAGCGAAAAAAAAAAATGTCATTTAGAACTATCATGAGGTCTGCCTGGTGTAAGTTGTTATAAAAATTACCAGGAAATAATTAGGCGACTTGTTTATTTTAAGCATCATAATCTGAAAATCAATTTCCAATCTTAACAGGAATATGTCCTCAATTTCTAAGGTGTTTGAAATAAACGTTGTCAGACCCCCTTTTGGCCTCCCAGAGATCGACAGCAGGGCATATGAAGTATAAGTTTTGTAACCCTCAAGATGGATGTCTGTGGTTGTCCATGTTTCTTGGAAACACAAGATGTGTTTTCCCACCAACTCTAGCCAAATATCATTGGACGTTTTAGATCGAGACCTGCCACGTTCCAAAAAATAATATTACATTTAGAGGCTCCAGATATACGGGAACCTATAGGAACTTGAATATTTGGTTCCTCATTTGAGTTACAAACCATCAATGAGACTATGTTCACCTCATTTGATAGTAAGGGGCCTAATCGAGGTGGATCATCTCTGAGTGGTGTGGTACAGGGTGCAGCTTGATATCACCTATGCGGCTGGAGAGATTGGATGTTGCTAGGAATTCTAATTGATGTTGGCCCGGACTAAGGTGTACCGGCTGTTGCCCCGGGGAAGATGGATCCGAATCAGCCAGTCAATCATTATATTCCAGGCCTGAGAGTGGGTTAAATCTGTTATGGGTAGGAACTAAGGGGGTCATTATGATGGCGGACGGACCTGCGTTGGTCCGCCACCACAGCGGTGGAGGGACCGTCCGCAGGGGCAGCGACGGTTCCTTTGTGCAAATTAGGATGTGACCGCCACACTGGCGGTCACATCCTGTATTTTTAACATTGCGCCGAGTGCTGCTTGAAGCAGCACGCGCCGCAATGCTAAAAATAAATGCAGTGCATTTGCATGCACAAAGCGGCAGGCACCACGCGGTGCCTGCCGCTATGTGCAAGCAAATCCAGGGGGATACCATAGGTACCCCCCATGTGCACCCCCCACCCACTGACATGCTGGGGGCCCGCAACCGGCCCCCAAACAGAAAATACAAACAGACGAATGGCTGGGTTAACAATTGCGCATTGTTGTAAGATTTATAATTTCACTCCAATTAATCAGCGCTCAAAGGATAAAGTGATGGCCATTCAACATTTACCAGAAGGTATGGAAAATCCAAACCATTAAATAGAACATAGGGTATATCCTGAGCTCAAATCCCAAGTAAAAAGTTCATAGAGACAAGATGATCTTGACAAATTTCTTCTTTATTCCAACGATTTGTGTGCTTCGTCAGAGAAACAGAATTAGCTGGCACTAGCCAACACGTGTTTCGTCCTGTGTTCAATCAACCACGGACTTCCTCAGGGCTAGAATTTATTAAAAAATTCTAATTACTGTTTAAGACAACATATGTGACTGCATTATGAGATGTAGCAGTGTTGCAGTCACTAAAACAATGTCTCAAAACCATCTAATAAGAGCCTAAAGATCAGACAAAGTGACTTTAGAACATTTTTTCCCCCATATAGGATTGTCCTTTTAAACGGTTAAGTGCAAACCAAAAATTATAAAACCACACACCACACCCGAAAAGTGGTTATCACATTTGAAAGCACCCATCAGTCTAGAGCAGCGGTCTTCAATCTGTGGGGCGCAACCCCCAGGGGGGTCGTGGAGTCCTGGAAATGGGGTCGCAGATTCTGCAGAGTGCAGTTCCTGGCTTTGGGCTGATCGAGGGTGCTCACGGCGGAGGCCTAATTCACACCGAGGTGTGAAAAACATTAACGACTCATTAACAAGTAAAAGGTCTTTTAAAGACCTGTCAAGTACTTGGGTGTGACTGTGTGTGTGTCCCTGAAGCTGTTACAGCCGGGCTCACATACACGTGCTGGGGGGACCTGGGGAGCGGGGGGGGGGGTGGCTGTAGTTTAGCCTTTTGAGTTCAACGGATGTTGCGCACCTGGAGCTGTGGGTCCCGCATCCCCCGCCCCCAGCAGGGAGGCACAGAAATGCCCTCCCATGAGTGGGAAAGAAGAAGGAAGACGACGCAGAGAGATACTGATCCCCCATGAGAGAGGCACAGAAAAGGTGGGTGGATGAATGATGGGTGGATGGATGGATGTTAGGCTGAAGGATGGATGGATGTGTGAAAAGGTGGGTGGATGAATGATGAGTGGATGGATGGATGACAGGCTGAAGGATGGATGGATGTGTGAAAAGGTGGGTGGATGAATGATGAGTGGATGGATGAATGAAAGGGTGGATGGATGAATAATGGATGTATGGATGGAAGGATGAAAGGGTGGACGGATGAAGGATGGATGGATGAAAGGGTGGATGGATGAATGATGGATCGATGGATGTGTAAAAAGATGGGTGGATGAATGAAGGGTGAATGGATGGATGAAAGGGTGGATGTATGAATGATGGATGTATGGATGGAAGGATGAAAGGTGGATGGATGAAGGATAGATTGGTGAAGGATAGATTGGTGAAGGATAGATGTATGGATGGAAGAATGAAAGGGTGGACAGATGAAAAATGGATGGATGAAAGGGTGGATGGATGAATGATGGATGTATGGATGGAAGGATGAAAGGGTGGATGGATGAAGGATGGATGTATGGATGGGAGGATGAAAGGGTGGATGGATGATGGATGTATGTATGGATGGGAGGATGAAAGGGTGGATGGATGATGGATGCATGTATGGATGGGAGGATGAAAGGGTGGATGGATGAAGGATGTATGTATGTATGGATGGGAGGATGAAAGGGTGGATGGATGTATGGATGGATAAAAGGTTGCATGGATGAATGATGCATGGATAGATGTGTGAAAAGGTGGGGGGATGAATGATGGGTGGATGGATGAAAGGGTGGGTGGATGGATGTATGGATGAAAGGGTGGATGGATGAAGGATGGATGTATGGATGGGAGGATGAAAGGGTGGATGGATGAAGGATGGATGGATGGATGGGAGGATGAAAGGGTGGATGGATGTATGAATGGATAAAATGTTGCATGGATGAATGATGGATGGATGTGTGAAAAGGTGGGTGGATGAATGATGGGTGAATGGATTGATTAAAGGGTGGATGGATGAATGATGGATGTATGGATGGAAGGATGAAAGGGTGGATGGATGAAGGATAGATTGGTGAAGGATAGATGAATGGATGAAAGGGTGGACGGATGAAGGATGTATGGATGGATGTGTGAAAAGGTGGGGGGATGAATGATGGGTAGATGGATGGATGAAAGGGTGGGTGGATGGATGGATAAAAGGGTGAATGGATGAAGGATGGATGTATGGGTGGGAGGATGAAAGGGTATATGGATGAAGGATGGATGTATGGATGGGAAGATGAAAGGGTGGATGGATGTATGAATGGATAAAAGGTTGCATGGATGAATGATTGATGGATGTGTGAAAAGGTGGGTGGATGAATGATGGGTGGATGGAAGGAAGGGTGGATGGATGAAGGATGGATGTATGGATGGAAGGATGAAAGGGTGGATGGATGGATGTGTGAACGTGTGGGTGGATGAATGATGGAGGGATGTGATGAGGTCTAACAGGCGCATTTATGGTTGTCAAAAGTTGATGATGAGGAGTACCAGTTTCTAGAAACTTTTGTCGGAAGGGGGTCCTTACGCCTAAAAAGGTTTTACAAGGGGGTCTCGGCATCAAAAAGTTTGAAGACCTCTGGTCTAGAGTAACACAAGATAGGAGAAGTAAAAGTAAAATGAGAGTCGGAAAGTTACCAAGGAGGCCATCTTATAAAATATTTGAAGAGAACAACCTATCCCTAGTCAGCCAAAGAGCCATCCATAAGTAAATAGCAAAACTCTCCAATTCATCATATATTCTCATATCCATATGTAGTTGACATGGTGAGTATCCAATCCTTCAAATTAAATTTTAATATAGACTTAGTAATTGTCGTTGACAACCAATACACGACCCATAGTCATAGCGCATATATAGATGAAAAAACTCACTCGAATAGTATTCTAAAAATCTTATAAAATATTTGAAGAGAACAACCTATCCCTAGTCAGCCAAAGAGCCATCCATAAGTAAATAGCAAAACTCTCCAATTCATCATATATTCTCATATCCATATGTAGTTGACATGGTGAGTATCCAATCCTTCAAATTAAATTTTAATATAGACTTAGTAATTGTCGTTGACAACCAATACACGACCCATAGTCATAGCGCATATATAGATGAAAAAACTCACTCGAATAGTATTCTAAAAACCGAATGAGGATCTTGTATCTTCTTCCAACCGTGCGTAGTAACAGTCAGTTCAATGTCACCATGCCTAAAATATAAGCTCAATTTAAATGTGTCATTCAAAGTAACCCCTTCCAAATACATAAATTTCATCAAATGTGAGCATTCTATCTCCATATTAAATAATCACTTATGAGCCTCTGAAAGCTCAAGTGATTGGAATAAGCAACATGAGCCAGAGGTTAAGGACCCCAAAGCCTACAGGTAAAATATGACTCCAGCACCCAATTCTTAGAGAGAAATTACCTAATAATTCAAACTAAAATTCTCAGTAAGTCAGACAATTGTATGTATAAAACTTAACTTTTTAAAAGCAATTGTCACATTCAGCGAGCAGTTACAGTAATTTTAATGCGTATAAAAATTATTAACCGCCAATTTCGTGATGTAGTTTAACATCGCCAAAGTTGCAATTTCACGGTATTGCATACAGCTCAAAATGTCACGATATTGTCCAACGTCATAT
This sequence comes from Lissotriton vulgaris, assembly GCF_964263255.1. Lineage (NCBI taxonomy): Eukaryota > Metazoa > Chordata > Amphibia > Caudata > Salamandridae > Lissotriton > Lissotriton vulgaris. Next base: position 2,073,334,895 of record NC_141685.1, on the reverse strand, counting down.
AAAGGAAATTATTCTTAAGAAACATAAGATCACATCAGTTTGCAGAGTATATTCGCTTACAGATAATAGACGTGTCTCTCGTACTGGTATTCCAAATAGATTGGCGTCTCGCACCGCCGCCATGTTGGTACAGGTATAAATACTAACCTAACCAGTGACAGTGAAAAGGGACAATAGAACATTGTTCGAATATTCGATATCTCGTATAAAGGAATTCAATCTCAGCCTCAACATCAGTAAATTGATTTCATTATTTTCAAGATGTTCAAAACGCGCTCTCCATTCTCAATTAATCCGAAAGTCTAAACTCTAAAATTATCAAAAGCCATCTAAGTACGTCGCCATTTTGGCTCAGGTAAAAGCTGACAGAACTAGTTCGATCGAAGAAGGACAAGTCATGTGACTCTATTTACCGAGCAGTTATATCAAGAGCAATGAGTCTGCTACAATACCATCATACAGTCAAAAAAAGGTGAAAGAACATATCATACTTCAATCAATTTCCAAATCAGTGCGTAATCCCAAATTTTAGAAATAGAAACAAGTGGGGAAAGAAAAAATAAAATGAATAAACTAAAGACCTATTGTGACTAGTAAAGATACTTATATTGCTGTGTTTTTTAAATTTGGATTGAATTTGACATTTAAGATTAACTATAAACACCAAATTTTGAATGTAAAAAAAACAGTAGGTACCCCTTTGTGACATAACTATGCTGATTGTATTAACATGTATATATTGCCTGTGTACAGCTTTTGTTTGGGTAACCTTGAAGATGCATATTAAATGTACTCATTAATTCTTTATTGATGCGAATTACCTTTTTGCTATAATGACGTATATATTTGAGGTTACACACGATATGGAAGTGTTAAATATGTCACATTGGTGGTCATTATTCTTCACTCTATTCTTTCTTTACTAGTCACAATAGATCTTTAGTTTATCCATTTTATATTCATTTTCTATTTATACCTGTACCAACATGGCGGCGGTGCGAGATGCCAATCTATTTGGAATACTAGTACCAGAGACACGTTTATTATCGGTAAGAGAATATACTCTGCAAACTGATGTGATCTTATGTTTCGTAAGAATAATTTACTTTATATGACATTGGACAATATCGTGACATTTTGAGCTTTATGCAATACCGTGAAATCGCAACTTTGGCAATGTTAAACTGCATCACGAAATTGACGGGTAATAATTTTTATACGCATTAAAATTACTGTAACTGCTCGCTGAACGTGACAATTGCTTTTAAAAAGTTAAGTTTTATTCATACAATTGTCTGACTTACTGATAATTTTAGTTTGAATTATTAGGTAATTTCTCTTAAAGAATTGGGTGCTGGAGTCGTATTTTACCTGTAGGCTTTGGGGTCCTTAAACTCTGGTTAGAGGCGGCAGACCCAAGAGCAGAGGACGGCCCGGGACCAGGGTTCGATTCCCGGCGCGGCAGGTTTCTGGACCAGGGTCAGCGGACTCGATAATTCTCTCGCCTCGGTGCCCACTCTGATCAGCGATCACACTCAGCAACTCTGGGCATTAGCTTGCCTCATCTTCACTAACGGCCCCACCAGACCGCCGGGGATGCCTGGTCTCACCCTGGAGATACCCATTAAGGGACCATCTCTCAGGGAAGCCAGGAAGGGTTTCGCAGCGGTCGATGCGCCTTGGGACCCTCCGGGTAAGTAGTGCGCTATATAAATGCCTATACATACAATCACTTGAGTTCTCAGAGGCTCGTAAGTGAGTATTTAATATGGAGATATAATGCTCACATTTGATGGAATCTATGTATTTGGAAGGGGTTACTTTGAATGACACATTTAAATTGAGCTTATATTTTAGGCATGGTGACATTGAACTGACTTTTACTACGCATGGTTGGAAGAAGATACAAGATCCACGTTCGGTTTTTAGAATACTATTCGAGTGAGTTTTTTCATCTATATATGCGCTATGACTATGGGTCGTGTATTGATTGTCAACGACGATTACTAAGTCTATATTAAAATTTAATTTGAAGGATTGGATACTCACCATTTCAACTACATATGGATATGTGAATATATGATGAATTGGTGAGTGTTGCTATTTACTTATGGATGGTTCTTTGGCTGACTAGGGATAGGTTGTTCTCTTCAAATATTTTATAAGATGGCCTCCTTGGTAACTTTCCGACTCTCATTTTACTTTTCCTTCTCCTACCTTGTGTTACTCTAGACTGATGGGTGCTCTCAAATGTGATAACCACTTTTCGGGTGTGGTTTTATAATTTTTGGTTTGCACTTAACCGTTTAAAAGGACAATTCTATATGGGAGAGAAATGTTCCTAAAGTCACTTTGTCTGATCTTTAGTCTCTTATTAGATAGTTTTGAGACATTGTTTTGGTGACTGCAACACTGTTACATCTCATAATGCAGTCACATATGTTGTCTTAAACAGTAATTAGAATTTTTTAATAAATTCTAGCCCTGAGGAAGTCCGTGGCTGATTGAACACAGGACGAAACACGTGTTGGATAGTGGCAGCTAATTCTGTTTCTCTGACGAAGCACACAAATCGTTGGAATAAAGAAGAAATTTGTGAAGATCATCTTGTCTCTATGAACTTTTTACTTGGGATGTGAGCTCAGGATATACCCTACGTCCCCAAACAGAAAAGACCACATGCTTTTCCACGGTGCAAAAGCTGCAGTGGAAAAGCATGTTTCCCCATGCATCCTAATATGGCTGGCGGTGTCTGATAGATAACGCCACCATATTAGAGATTTTTCGCCACGGGACCGTGCAGGAAAAGCTGTGGACGGTCTTCCCGACCCCCCTGCCATCCTAATCTGGCGGGAGGTCTTTTCTCCCACCGCAGCGGTGAATCCGCATCCTCCGGGCCGGCGGTGGCTTACGCCGGCCCGGAGGATGCGGATTCACAGCAATCCTAATTGGTCCCTACGTACATCTGGCTATAATCAGTGGTAATAAATCCAGTCATAACAATATTTTCGTAGCTTTTTCGGGGAGGGTAAAACAACCCTAATGGTAGGATGTTAATCCCCACCGCGTCTATAAAGTGGTTCTCGCCCCCCCCAAGGATTTTATTGACCAATAGCGGGGATGCAAATGTCTAAACTATACAATTTCCTGTTAACATTTTTTCTCGATGACCCACCCACTGTACCCTTCTTACCATCTTAAAGTCCTGGAATAGTTGTTTGGTCAAACCTACTCTTCTACCTAACCAGTAGAGCGATTTATTTCTTAAGGATACCCATGATTCGTCATCTGAAGCCTCCTTTTTTGGAACATTCGCCAGAACAACAATATAAGGTGTAGCGGCCGGAGGGAGATCTAAATGGCAATCAGACACAGGGGGATCCCGTAAATGGTGTTTTGATTTTAAGGCAAAGGGTTGATGGCTTTGAGAGGAGTGTTTTGATTGGATAGGGCCAGGCGTACCCAATCGCCTTTTAAGAACCTTTTCTCCTTCTTTGGCCGGCCTACTAGCCAACGGATGAATTTTTTCATGTTCGGCTCTGTTACTCTCATGTATAGTTGACCTAATTTCCTTGGGAATATTCTGATTGTTGCTACACTCCCTCTCTAAATCAGTGGGGAGGCCTGTTGATGTATACTTTGCTGTCCCAGTAGGAATATTCTTACCCATATTTATGGTACCCTGAACACCCGGACCGTGGATTGCGGCCACCACCTGATTACAATTACTGGAGATAAGATCCTCAATGATGGTCAGTCTGGATGATAGCTGATCCAGCCTGACTCTCAAATAAAGGTCCAATCTTTCAACCGAGGAAAATAGGCTCTTGATGTCGTTATGCATGACAGAATTGCCATTTAATTCAACCTTACCCTTGGTGGGGCCTTTAGTACACCCCGCCTGTTTCACTGGTTTTGCCACCTTAGGAGCTAGTTGAGCGTTGGAAACATTAGCTAAAGATTTATCTGTGGTTTGAATATCAACAGGGCTTGGGTTTTTAGGCCTTTTTTGGGGTGGTTGCGTAGGGGAATCACTATCAATAAATAAAATCCCCTCTGAGCTAGGCTGGATACAACCATTAGGAATGCCTCCACTAGCAATAGCTTGATCTAATAGAGAAGTTTCATCTGGGTGTACTACATCCGAGCCTAGCCTGGAAGAACCTGCTTCTTTTGATTCTTCGGTACAAAAGGAGGTGGTGATGGACGGAGCATCTTAATCAATCAAACACTCACACCAAGTCAAAAGATCTGGGTTTAATCCATCACCGTTATTTAGCCCACTCTGGCACCCCAGTTCAGACATGGCTATATGCAAATCAGTCGGACCCTGTGCCTCATGGGAACAGTCCAGCCCGAACTGCCAAGCCATGTCTTCCCTGGACCGAAAACAAGCTTCCGAGGACCGGTTTCTGGAATTCCAGCCGTCTTCAGCCCGGCTTGCTTGAATCCAGTGGCAAAGTGAGCAACGGACTCACGTCTGAGCATACCCTGCCACACTTATGGTGGCCAAAAGCGGTACAAAAGGGGGTGGTGATGGACGGAGCATCTGAATCATTCAAACACTCACACCCAGTCAAAAGATCTGGCTTTAATCCATCACCGTTCTTTAGCCCACTCTGCCACCCCAGTTCAGACATGGCTATATGCAAATCAGTATGACCCTGTGCCTCATGGGAACAGTCCAACCCGAACTGCCAAGCCATGTCTTCCCTGGACCGGAAACAAGCTTCTGAGGACCGGTTCCTGGCATTTCAGCCGTTTTCAGCCCGGCTTGCTTGAATCCAGTGGAAAAGTGAGCAAGGGACTCACGTCTGAGCATACCCTGCCACACTTATGGCGGCCAAAAGCGGTACAAAAGGGGGGGGTGATGGACGGAGCATCTGAATCAATCAAACACTCACACCCAGTCAAAAAATCTGGGTTTAATCCATCACCGTTCTTTAGCCCACTCTGCCACCCCACTTCAGACATGGCTATATGCAAAACAGTCTGACCCTGTGCCTCATGGGAACAGTCCAGCTCGAACTGCTAAGCCATGTCTGCTATTGATTCTTCAACAGATGAGATCTGTTTGTCAAGGACCCCTACCGCCCCAGTAAGATAATTCAATAATGTTTGCTGAGAGTCAGCCACTGTCCTGACAGCCGAAAGGGGTTTAGGACTAGGTAACTGCCTGTTACCCATTTTAGTTTCCCAAGGTTGATCTGGATACAGGTTTAAACAAGAATGGGAACTTAGTCCACAACCAATCCAATCCAATCCTCCACAGATCACAACTCTAAATGAATTATAAAATAATAAAACAAAAATTAAATCAAAAGGTAAAAACCACGAGGGTGGGCCCTGCGCCTTGGCCATGGCGTGTCCCGGGATTGGAGGGAGCTTTTCCCTACCTCTTGCGAGACCACTCTGCCCCCTGGGAGTTGGGGTTCAGGCAGCACGCGGTCCGCGACCTTTTGCGAGGGCACCACCACCAGGCAACAAGTTCAGGCTGCGAAGGGCTCCTGGACCCCCACACGGACCAACACCCAAGCAGGACACAGGTAAACAAGATATTTTCAAAACTTTCCAAGAAGTTCTCTCCACAGTCCATGCCTCCAAAAGAGTTAACGGCTTCTACCGCTTACGTATGCGGAGCGCAGCTTCTGCCATTTTAAAATTAAAGTTTGCGGCTCCTGACGCTTTAGATACCTGCTCGCGGCTGCTGCAAAGTCCCGAAAAATGTTACGGGTCTTAACGCTTGCGTGTGATGAACGTGGCCTGCCGCTTGTGAGTGCAGGCTGCTGCCGCGTCCGCGAGAGATTTAACTACTCCCTGAAAGTGGAAGTCGCGGTTTCCGGTCGAAATGGAACAATTTAGCGGCCATGGCAATAGGCTGGAGCGCTCACAGGCAGGACACAGGTAGGCAAGACACAGGCAGATTTCCAGGCAGCTTTCAACCAGCTCTCCGATTTCACATCCCGCTCGCGGTTCTCGTGTCCTTGCTGCTGTCGCCGCCGCCATTCTCCTGATTCCCTGTCATCCGTAGTAAGAGGGAGCCACAATCCCTGGAGGTGTGGTGAGGTGGTCTGAGGGCCACAGTATGCTGGTAGTGCAGCTGCATCACTACCAAGCATATTACGAGCTTCTTCACATTCATCCTTTTCATGGCCGGAAGCCTGCCATGACAAGTGTGGTGCGAGGAAACTTAAGTGGCCTCAGGGCCATTTATCCTGGCAGGGAGGCACATCGTCCTGGCAGCATGCACCCCCTTTCCTGTACAGCATGGACTTTACAGTCAATGCTGTGCAGGAACAGGCTTTCACGCTCCCATTGAGGTGCTTTTAATAGGCACCACTGTGGAAATGCCAAAGGACTGCCCGCCAGACCAAGAGATAACTCTGTATCTGGTGTGTGGCTGGCTGTGAGGTTTGGTGGCGGTGTGGGAGCAGGGAGATGGATGGCAGCCCGCTCCCACACCACCAATCTCATAATCGGGCCCTAAAGTACCCAGTGTTGGGAATGCTAGAAGCCTGAACTCTGGTTTGTGTTCTTGAGGGATTTTCTAGAAACGTATCACCCTTCCCTAGCAGCTTTCCTGTAATCACAACATGACAAGTGAATTTTGCCAACATATGACTAAAGAGCATACTTTAAGGTCTTTTGTTTTATCTCTTGCATTCCACATATTATCTGAATGCACAGGCCTTGTAACACAAAGCTTTGATGGTGCTCGAGGAGATGCCGGCTACTGGACTCAATAGGCTTGCACTTGAGGCACAAAGTGTTCTTTGCACAAACGTGGGTGTGTATTCTCCTGTAGGCCAATAGGTCTACTCCCACAGCTACTGTTGAGGACCAGATGACTGGAACATATGTGTTATGTGTGTCCTGTAGAAGTTAAATTAGACCTTGTCAAGCATTTTCCTTAATTTCTGACACTAAAAATAAATTATGCCATTTATAAAGGTTGCACATATTAATTTCAGTGTAAAGTTTGAGATACCCTAAGATATTTTGCTTTTTCTTCATTATTTTGCTTTTTTTAAACGTGTTTTATAAAATGCCTTACCAAAAAGCATTGCTATAGCCAATAGCTTGGAATTTGCATTATGAATGCGAAACTGACTGGCTTTGCCAATGTTTGTTCAATAAGGTCCCCATTAGGAAGCTTGGACAAGAGGCGCTGTGCAGGTTGCACTTATGCATGTGTACACATATGCACATGGTGAAAGGAAAGACTATTTTCTGACTTGGCCTGCATCTGTGAATGGGCATCATCATCGCAGATGAGACCCAGATCAAATGAGTTAATCAAGGACTCAAAAATGAAGTTTCTTGCACTTTGAGTAAAGTGTTATTAATATGTAATTTCCTTCTTCACATGAGTCCTTTCATATAGTTACATACTTTGCATATTTCCCAGAGACATTTGTGGGATTCATGCTTTGTGCTTCACTGCTGGAATGATTACCTTGCCCAGGTGATAGATCACAGTAGGCCTACCGTGGAGATACTAGACTTCTCGTCACAGAAGAAGGGGGCATGGCTGAAATCTCTTCAAGCATATTGTCAATACTTCCTTGTCAAGTAGTCTTCAGGATCTTCGCACATGGGACAAAAAGAGGGCAGAAAGACCTCTATCCCCATTTGCCAGAGGAGTTTCGTTGAAGTCCTAACGTGAAGACCATGGCTCTGAGGAGAGGTGTGCTACAATTTTACCGTCTTTGATACTGCCTAGAGTGCTGTGCAACAGGTTAAACAGCTAGTGGTGCAGTGGCGAGGTGGATTAGGTAGGACACTTTGTTGTAAACCCCAATTCAGGGAACACCAGACCAATGCTGTTATAGCATCCTGTCTTGAGTGTGGATTAACTCACTCTTGAATTAGATTCCTAGACTATTATGGATTCTATCTATTTATGGAGAACTATCTAGAGAACTAGTGGCACTAGTTCCCTGACACCCTCTGAAGGGATGCATTGTTAGGGCCGGGTCTGCCACCTAAAGTGATGAACACTTAGGGGCCTATTCCGATGTCGGGCGGACATAAATCCATCTGACATCGGGCCAGAGATGAAACCGACCGACCTGCTGTCGTCGGTTACAGCCCTGCTTGTACGATGCGACCGAACAGGGTTCGGTCGCATTTGAATACCTTACAATGCAAGCATGCTTTCCTACCGCAAAGCATGCTTACAATGTAGAATTCAGCGGTGCCGTTCATCCCTGCACCCTGTGGCCGCCACCCTGAGATGCCTGCCACCAGGTGCAGGGATCAACGGACTGCCTTTTTGTGCCGGACAGAACGGCATGAAAAGGCAGTGAAAAGCTGCCAATGTACTCCCACAGAGGTAACCAGGGAAGTACTGGAGGATTTACGGACTGCATACAGGCTCTCCGAGCCTGTCGTCCGCAATCCAGAAATCCGAGTCGGATTCCTTCCCGACCGAGCCCATCAGAATGGCTCGGTCGGCAAGGAATCCAGCCGGCACTGACCGATTCGGTCGGAACCCTTCCGGCCAAAATTAGAATCGGCCCCCAAGTAGACACATCACAAAAGGAGGAGAAAAGGGAAATATATTTGGGATCAGCCATACTTTCAGCTGTGGGCAGAAGTATTACTTTGGTGTAAAGCAGCAAACCATGAGTCCATGGGGCTTCTAAAATGTTGCAGATTTCTCTGATTCATTAAAGGACTGGGGCACCGCAAAGTGTTTTTGTTTGACATTGCCAGGAGCAGCAGCAGGCACTCACAAGCACCCGACGTGGGTAGAGAAAAACAATACCCTAAACCTTTGGGGAAAATGAATTACTGACTGCAGGAGATGCTGGTGCTTTGTTTCAGTAAGTCCAAGGTTAAAGATTTTGTGTTGCCTTTTGGAGCTCTGTATCTTTTGTACTTTAAGATGTTGCTTCAGAACATGTGCAAAAATATAAATATTGCTTTCATTGAGTTTCTTGAAAAGTTGTCAGTAGGACTAGCTTTGTTGAAGCAAAAAACTCACATTACGGCTTTGAAATGTTAAAGATGTTCAGATTGCACTGAATTTTGGTTTGTCATAATAAAACGTAAAGGTTATTGTGATTATGGTAAATCTATAATGTTATAGTGTAGCATGTTACTTTGAATGCAAAAGCCTGTAGATCTGCTTGTAATACTGCGAGCAAAGCTTTGAAAAAGTAAGTAGACCTGAATTTTTATAACTAGATAACTTTAGTGTGTGTTGAGGGGTAAGGTTCTGCGGTACCAAAATGGTGAAGGATGCTCATTGGGACATTTTTCTAGGATATGCATTGTTCACCCTAAATATTTTGTGAGGACCCTTTAGAAGGGCTTTCATATAGTTTTCCATCCACCTGTTGGTAAAAAGGTTTTAAAATTGTAAATAGAATTTTGTTTTGTATGTATTAAAATATTTTACATTTTAAAATAAACATTACAGATTGGACATTGTTTGAATGGTATTCCTTGCATTGTCGAGTCAATTCATCTATCAACTCCCATACAACTAGAGAGATCAGTACCTGACCATCTAATAAGTGCCACATGACCTCTTGGGACATACTTAGGTGTTCTGGGAGGGCACATGGAGTAAGAGGACGAGGAAGCTGAGCAGTGGTGTAGCCAGAAGACCCGTTGGTATGGGTCTCTCTGGAATTAAGGAACTGGTCACTTGAGGCCCACATGATGGTGGGGTCTTCTTTAGGGACACAACATCAATATCTTGTTCTATGCCAGGAGGATCCTGATTGTTCCACTTCTCCTGGCTGGTGGTTCAGACTCTCTTCTACTTCATTATGGGCTCAACGGCCTCCACTTGGAATTTTTTGGTGGTAGATTGAGTTTGTCCCCAGGTGGGTGCTCTCTCCCTGCTACTGATGGTAGAGAGATGGTTGTGGCTCATGCCTTGCAATTAAGGGTCTTATTCCTTGCCCTTTGTATGGATGTCATGTTCAGTGTGCAGCACTCTGTAAAGACAAAAAGAGGATTTGTGACTAAGTCTCCCACTTCACATGCATTAAAATATTTTCAAGAACATTAAAATGTTAAATAGGGGAAGAACTGACGTTGTGAAGACTTCTGCAGCTCTTTGCCATGGTAATGTCTAAGTTAAACATTCTACTTTTCATATCGTATTGCTGAACTTATGTGTATTATTTCTTTAAATGGCTAGCCATGAGAAAAGGAGAATAAAACAGACCTTCCATGGAAAGCATCCTTATAAGCGTAGGCACATGTAAGATTGGGTCAATGCAAAAGAAGACTACTCAGGCTTTAACCCCCTATTAATCAGTCTGTTATTAAAACGATTTAGTGGTAGAATCATCTTTTCAGTTTTGCTAATATATACTCAATATATGTAAGTGATATTTAAAAGAATAACATACCTATGCAGAATTTGGTAGGATGATATTGGTGTTTGGAAACAATATTGTATGTGGAATTGCGAGTCAAAGTAATCCAATGCCAGCTTTACATATTTTAATTTTGGCAAAAATGTGATGTCAATAAAAAAGATAGATAAATATAAGAATAAGTACATGAATAAATATTTAAATAGGTAATAAAGTAAAATAATATCTATACCAATGTCCAAACTGTGGTAACTAATGGGATAAGCACCACGTAAGAAAGTGGATTAATATTTGCGGCGCGTGACTGCCCAACTCAAGGAAAAGTACTATGTATTGTCAAAGTGAACACTCATAGTCACCAAATTAAACAGAGTTCCACCCCCTTGTAGCTGTAGTACAGAGCAAAAAGGATTAACTTACAGAAATGTGTAAATTATGTTTGCAGTATCAAAATGGTAATAGTATTAAAGTCAAAATGAAAACCAATAAAAACCCCAAATAGAATAATAAAAATAGTGTAATTTTCAAGATAACAAAACTCTTTGGAGATACTAAACTTGGACTGTAAGGTCTGGGGATGGTGTGTGACAGGGTCATAGGGAAATCACTAGGGTCCTCCCATATCTAACACTAAAATAGAATTTGAACCTGGCAATTATACCACAACAAACTTAGACACAGACATTTGGTAGGACAGCAGCAAGGTCCTTCAGCAACTAGAGTGGGAATACAGAAGAATTGTGATCTTGTCCTATTTGATCCCTTTCAAGGGTGCACAGAGAGAATATCGAGTTTTTTATTTGGACTTACCATAATATCGAGTTTTAAATATCGTAGGACAAGAAACTCGACATCAAAAATATTGTGGTACAGAATATCGCCAGGAAGGTAAGAAATATTGTTGTATTTAATATCATAGACAGTAATATCTTTTGTAAAAATATGGTTGTTAATATCGATGTTTATATTGGTGTTCTGAATTTTAGTATGTTTGTTAAAAATAAGTGAGGTAATTTTATGGTATAAGTGTAGTTTTTTAATGTATTTGTTAAATTTTTTGCAGTAAAATGTCTTATAAAAAATTATTTCTGCGTAATTTAGTTCTGTAGCGGGTTGTGGGTTTATAGGGGAATAAGGTGGGCAGTAATTATTAATGTTTATTTATTAGTATTTATAATTATTTATTATTATTTGGGTATTAATAATATGAATTAATTAATAAATAATTAATTAATAGATAATTATATATATTGTCTCATTTTCTTAGGAGCGGGTTGTGTGTTTATAGGGGAATAGGGTGGGAAGTAATTTAATTATAATAAAGCAATTATTAATCATTATTTATTAGTATGTTGTAATTAATTTATAATTAATTATTAATTGGATATTACTAATAATTAAATAATGGATCATTGTAATAATTGTGTTATAAATATAGGGGCCGGTTTGGGTTTATAGGGGAGTAGGGTGGGAAGTAATTTATTTTTAATAAAGTAATTGTTAATATTTATTTATTTATATTTATAAATACTTTATAAATAATTAATTATTCATTGGTTATTTATTTGTAATAATTATTTAATTGATAAGAATGTAAATTGTAACCCTCTGGCATCCAACACTTCCTTACTGTTGCACTCACTAGAGTGGGAATAGTAATTTTTAAACCTCAGCTAACCAACACTTTCCCTACTGTTGCACTCTCTGGAGTGGGAATAATAATTGTAACCCCTACGCTATCAAACAGTTACCCTACTATAGCACTCACTGGAGTGGGAATAGTAATGTTTACCCCTTCGCTACCCAACACTTTCCTAACTGTTGCACTCTCTGGAGTGGGAATAGTAATTTTTAAACCTCCACTATCCAACACTTTCCCTACTGTTGCACTCTCTGGAGTGGGAATAGTAATTTTTACTCCTACGCTATCCAACACTTTCCCTACTGTTGCACTCACTGGAGTGAGGATAGTAATTTTTACCCTTACACTATCCAACACTTTCCCTACTGTTGGACTCTCGAGAGGAGGAATAGTAATTTTATCCCCTCCACTTTCCAATATTTTCTCTACTGTTTCAGTTGAATGTAGTGTAAAATGTATTTTTAAAAGATTAAAAATATTGTAATAATTTCATTAGTTATATATATTTTTTAATTTTAAATTATAATATTGGTGTATGTGTATATAAATGTATTTATCATTTTTAATAAGTAAGTATACATGTATTATATTTTATAGACAAATATGTTTAATTGATTTTGACATTATATGTATTACTTATAAGTTTAAACATCTTTTAATATTTTAACCATGTTTATTTTAGTTACATGTCGTCAATCCAAGGTGTAGCTTACCGAATTTTTGAATCCCTGGTGCTTCTCTCCAGCCAAAAACAAAGCCCTTCATTTGCTCTATCGCTCGGTGAGCGCGCTGGAACCTGGACTGTTGTTCCCCCCGCCGCTGCCAGTTCCATCAAGCAGCCGCAGAGCGGGGAGACTACAAGCCCCACAATTCCCGGTGGTTCTTCCCCGCCCACCTACGCCGACTTCCACACCTGGAGGCGCTAAAACATCGCGGCTTCCTCCGCGTCGCAGGATGAGCTGGGCTAAGCCCGGGCAAAGGGCGGCCCATCTGTGGCCGTCCATGGCTGGACAAGGCTGGGCTGGGCCACCTCTTTTGGTTTGTCTTCCTGAAACATCTGGACATCCTGGACTCATTAGTAAGATACTACATCTAACATTTTACATCATTAACAAGTGTTATTCTGCTCGTATGCTATCTCGAGATACGTAGTTGAAGTCACATCATACATTATGGCCAGGCTACCTAGTTGGGGTAGAAAATCTCTGGTGAGGGGTCCGTGAGAGGAACATTAGACCAGTTCATTACAAGGGCGGCCTCAGTACTAGAGCGCGAAATCGCATACACTGAGCGCCGCCTAACTTCTGAATTGCAGAACAAAGGTTCTTCCTTGGGTCATATTCAGACAGCAAGTACCCCACCTCACCTCACCATTCTTGCGATATTGGTATTCCCCTACAGCATCAGGACCTGCCAGACTCACCAGCAGGAAGTAGGTCATCCAATCTGGTAGATATCAGTTGTGGTTCGTAAACTGAGATTTCGTCAGCTGACCAGATAATTGTAACAATAAATAGTTCACCTACAAAAAAGATGGTACAAACTAACACCTCAACTAAAGGCGAGGGTAGGGGGAATAGACAAAAGGGTAGACGCCAAAAATCATCTAAATTAGTAATGAATCCCCCAAATTTGAAAGGTCCTGTAGAAAATAAAGTTGAACAAGGAAACCTGTGTACACATCCACACTGTTCACAAGATCTGATAAGTAATCTAGAGAAACTGGTCAAATGCTTGGTACTACCTCTTGTTGAGAGGGTAAAAAGGTTGGCAGAGCAATTAGGCTCCCTTCAAGAAGCAAGCTTGGCAAATTCAGATTTACTTAAATCATTAGTAAATAGAGATAACCAGTCCCCTGTCCCCTCAGTGCCAGAGCCGGTAAAACCAAATTCCTTGAAAAACTCTAGCCCACTGCCTACTGATATGAATAACACTCCAACTATCCCAATCCCGAGCACAGCCCCTGATCCTGAGAAAAGTGTGCTAGCTGGTGAAAGAGGGTTAGTAAGTAATCTTGGCCATTAGCAGGGAAACTCCCCAAATAAACCCCATATGGTTCAAAACTCACTAGGACAAGATCAGCATATCGATCTCCCTCCAGAAGCGGAGCCTTACGTCATTGTACTCACAGGCGTACCAGAGCTGCCACAGGGGAAATATGAAGGTCACCAGGACCTTAAAAATAAGGTAAATCATTGGCTTAGCAAAAACAGGCCTCTTCCATCCAATATCGATGGAGAGATATTGCACGTCAGAAGATTGGGGTGGGTAGGAAGAAGACCAAAGGACATTCAGTGGGATACCAATATAATTAATTTCAGGGACCGTAGGGCGACTAACCACATCAGAGACTGGTTCCCAGATGGCTACGGGGGTGGAATATCTTCCAGGGATTTAGGTTATTTCTACCCACGAGCCTTGATAGGAAAATACTGTAGCCCACCTTACCAGAACAACCGGTGTTTGCAAGGTCCTACCTTTAATGTGACAAGCTTTAATAGATATGCCCCTCTTATGGGACTGAAGGGAGTTGACTGACTCCCAGATGAGACAAAAGAGAGGGGGAAAGATCATGGTCTACTTACACAAAATACTAATCCAGTAATAACTGAGGGAGAAGCTCCAGCCGACTTCTTGATGGAAAAGGGAGAGAGTGACATTAATAATACTAATATTATTTAAGCCACCGGATTTTGTATTGGAATATAGCGGAGCTAAAAGATAAAGTGGACAACCCTGAATGGCAAGATATGGTAAATCAACACAAAATCCCGTGCCTTCAAGAAACCTGGACGGTTAAAGAGTTCAATTTATTGGGATATCAAACTTTTAATACTCCGGCCACTGTTACTCAGCACGGAAGAAACAAAGGGGGTTTATGCACGTATGTTGCAACCAATTCAGAGTTAACAGTTTTTAAATTAATCACAGCAGAATTCTATCAGATCTTGTTAGTTGTTTCTTGTGGATCAGGAAGAGGAGGACATACAAATACCAATTGTCCTGTATACTTTGTTTACCATCCGCTCTTTGCCAGTTTTTCATCAATGAAATTTGTATTATCCTTTGTCTGATTTATAAATTATTTTGATTGTGCTCACTAATGTGTGTTAATAAAACTGCAGGAATGGGAAAGGCTGCAGGAATGGGAAGAGGAAAAGGATATTATCACTCATTTACAATGTGGCTTCCGCACCGGGAAGGGCAAAATCGAGCAAGGCTTAAATCTAGCACTGTTAACTGCTAAATATACAGAGCCTAAGAAATAAAGCTTATTTATCACATTTGTAGACCTAAGCTCTGCGTTAGATTTTGTGGACCATTCCATGCTGTGGGACACGTTAAATAACATTGGCATAGACCAAAAGATTTTAACATTCATCAGGGAACTGTATAGGGATAGTGGGGCCAGAGTACGCTATGGGATTGGGGGTGTATACTCAGACAAATTAAAAATCAAAAGAGGTGTGAGGCAAGGCTGCATCTTAGCGCCTTTCCTCTTCACGCTTTATATTAACACTGTGGGAAAACACCTCAAGGAGTTCCAGTTTGACTACCCTGCCGTGGGAGGGAAGCCCATCCCCATTCTTTTGTACGCCGATGACGCTGCCATTATGTCACACACTGTCATCAGCCTACAGAGGACTGTGGCTGAATTCTCTGATTATATGGGAGCCCGTGGCTTAATAATAAACGTCTCAAAAACGTACAACATGACATGCAGTACCCTGAAAAGAACCAGTTAAGTTATCTACCTGGGAACAAATAAGATTGAAAATATCAGCGGTTTCTCATACTTAGGAGTCACCTTCAACAGTAGAGGGAGTTGGGAAGAAGCAGTGAGCACCAGAAAATTGGCCCTTAGCAGGGCAAATGGTGCCTTGATCAATTTCTCAAGAAAATTAGGTGGGAGACCAGTGCGGGAACTGATTCAGATTTATAAAACCAAGTGCGTTCCCACTGGTACCTACGGGGCTGGTCTCTGGGGAATGGTGAAAACGGAGCAGATACAACGTACCGAAAATAATTTCATTCGCTACCTACTGGCTGCACCCAAATCAATGCCTATTTATTTTAGCCATGCCAAAGTGGGGCTACCATTCATTGAAAATATAATCAAGTCTTCTCCACTTCTCCTATGGCACAAAACCTGGGCGATGCCAGAAACATCAATAAATAGAGAAGTGGTATGCGATTTCCTATCGCTAGATGGAGCCGGAAAGATCAAATGGCTCAACTATATTAAAGATATATCATTGGAGATGGGGCACAAAGAATTCTTTGACAACCCAACCAGTTTAAAAAAAATCCCAAGAAGTACTCTTAAAAGATCTATTCTGGAACATTTGGATCAAAAAAGGTGGCACACTGAAAGGGGAGGCAAACTGCCATAGCGATCCAGGATCTGATTTCTCATGCAGGGATACAACCCTATTTACTGCTAGATCCTAGTCCCTTTTCAAGAATGCTGCTGACTAGGTTCCGGGTGGATACCGTCTATCACATGGTGACATTTCCGACCTGTAACGATTGGTCCACACATCTAGGGAGATGGCCATGTGATGAATTATCCCTGCAATCTAACATCCATTGTATCATTTTCTGTAAATTTTATATTTCTCCCAGGAGAAGGTTTTTGATGCCAATCCTAAGGAAATGGGGCATAGGGGGGTGTAGAGCAGCTCTCTCTAGGCTGAAATAATTAGAATCAGAATTTCTGATAAAATCAGTTTCCTCTTATCTTAGGATACTCATTGCTTCACGGAAAACTATGTGATCTGGGTGTACCATGATTAGTGTTTTGTATTCGTCGTGGATGTTTCTCTTCCACCACTGCACCAAATCTAATCTTCAGGCAGCTTGATTTGGGAGCGAAAAGCCGACTTGTTGTAGCATATGTATCATTCTTTTTAACTATGAAATGAATTGTGACTGTAATTTTTAAAAGTTTTTCATATTTGAATTTATTGTTATTATATGTGCTTTTATGATTTTTTAACACAAAAATCGAATAAAGCTCAATTTTGACTTTTGACTTTGACTTATTTACATGTGTTATTTACTTTATTTTTCATTACTTTTTACACATTAAAAAAACAATATTTTTAACAACTATATTTTATTATCGATATTTTTGTACATACCATTATGAAGATAGGACTTAGATATTCTAGACATTGATATTGTTGCGTCGATATTTCTGTAGGTCGATATTCTGACTCTCGACATTCTGTCAGTGATCCCTTTTCAAGGGCGCAGAAGTTTGATATTTGCCTCATTCAGACCTTTTAGGCAGGATTTGGTCTCTTGAACCAAACAAAGGGGGTCAGTTTCTGCTCTGAATGTCCAGTTGATCTCAAAGGAGACATCCCTGCCCATTCAGGATGACCTGCTAATTAAAGTAGTCTATTGTGTGGCTCCTGTTAGGAATTGCAATCCTCGTTAATGCCCAAGTAAAGGTTGGAAGGCTATTTGATTGCAATGAACATTAGCCTCCAGGAGATTCAGGCAAGGAAAAGGTAACTTTTTAATACTTATATTTCCTAAATATTTATCAAAAGCTGACTTTCCAATTTAATTGGGTGTTTAAGAAATATGAAAAATATTGGTTGCATTATTTTTTATCTGGTCCAAAACCCAACAAATCATTGTTATTATTATTTTAATATGTCCCCTGGCTTTCTGTACAGGACAGTCAGGCCTGCCACAGTCAAAATAGTTTTTAGAGCCTTGTTAATGTAGGGACATGATGACATTACATTTCTTCATGTCCCTCTTTTAAATTCTAGGCACCCTACCATGTAGGTTACAGGATCTACATAGGGGTGATGCAGCATGAACTAAGGTTTATTCCCTTTCTCCCTTTTCATACTTATCAAACTCACATCATGCTCACCTCAGCTACCATAAAACTGCAATATCACAGTGTTTGGCGCATAGAAACTCTACAACACAAGGTCTATACATTTACAAACCATCTAGGTCCTCTGATGGATCTTTTCATCAAGCTAATAGGGACTCAGATAATTAGAGAGGAACTGCCACTTCTATGAAGACCTGGAATAAAGCAGTGCTTTCCTAATAAGCAGACACCTTATAACATATTCAATGAAGAGACAAATGAGAATAACACAAACATGTATGATTATAACAAGCAAATCTTTATCTAAACTTTCAGTTGAATGGTCAAAGCACAAAAATACATTTTGAATTATTTAATTTCCGTTTTTTTTAGTACAGGTAAAATCACAACACATTCCAGTTCAGAGTTGAATAGATTTCAATTCATATACCTGGTGAGAATGAGAGAGAGAGAGAGATAGAGAGAGAGAGAGAGAAAGAGAGAGAGAGAGAGAGAGAGAGAGAGAGAGAGAGAGAGAGAGAGCGCAAGAAAGCGAGAAAGAATATAAACGCAATTTCAGAATACAAACATGAATCATTCAAACCAAGGATCAGGTGCAGAGTGTCAGGATTTGAAAGACTCAAGGTGATCCCAAAGAGAGGCTAGAGCACAGTGTGCAATAGCCGGAGTCATTTAACCCTTCAGCCAAAAAGTTTTGCCTACGCGACTTCACCAGCTGGCAAAGTGCAGGGAATCAGGAAAGTTCAGTTCAGGGAAAATCAGAGTTCAGTCTGACAGCATGCGAGGTATATAGGAAATTTCAAATACAGCTAGCTAGAGCTCTTTTCCCACAGGGCAGTTATACTTCCGTTTATGCATAGTTCCTTCCCACAAAAGTGTCTATTACTCAGTTGCTTATGATTTCCATTGGCCATAGTCTATGGTCTAACCATGGGTGATCATTACTTTACCATCATCTTCATCAAAGAAACTTTATTCTGCATTTACAAACACCATAAAAGTGCAGGTTTAAAAATAATATCATGTATATACATTCTTCATTTCAAACTAATTCACAAGTTAATCTATTCACAATCCAATTACTACTGGTCTCCTCCCCGTATTTTTGCTCGTTTATGTCTTGGGGGGGACCTTCATCAGATCTCTAATATCTCTTGTAAAAAAAACCAGATAAAAAACAGTGTCATGTATATAAATTCTTCATTCTAAACTACCTAGAAATTTCATCTGTTTACAATCCAATCACTGCCCTTCCCCTCCCTGCCTTATTACTCATATATATCTCGGGCCATTCAACAGATCTCTCTTGTCTCTCTTAGCTTGACTGCCAGTCTTAAAAATCTTATAATACAATGTAAGGTCAGGGGATCTTAGGCCATTTGCAAGTATAGGAGAGCCACCTTAGCCTGTTTAAATTTGTTCTTTTTCAACAGTTCGATTAAGAATCGGCGCGTCGGTAATGAATAAAAAGGGCACAGTAATATAAAATGAAGGGTATCCTGCGGAGATCGTTGATCGCAGCTGCAGGGACCCTTTGGCTCCGTAACAATACTAAACCCTCCGGTTCAGCTAATAAATAATGTAAAAAGTTGAGCCTAAAATGTGTTAATAAAAATCTGTCCTGGGAGTTGTATATAAGGGACAGGTATTGTTCTATTCCATCAGAAGTCCTCACCAGCCCATAAGCTTTCACCAACTTTTTGTTCCGGTCCCTCTCTTCTCTGGCGGCAGCTTTGTACATGAAAAACCCCTTTTTTGCTTTTGCCTTGTCCCACCTAGTAATTCTATCTGGGTTGGAGAAAATATCTTTAAGGCCAATAGCTTCAAAGGTGTCCCTCAGGTATTTTAGCCATGGGATATTCATTCCCCTGTCCCTACCCAAACAATCCTTAATTATCTGTCTGGTCAGTTCCGCTTCCGGGTTAATACAAATTTTTAACCAGGCTAATAGCGGTCTGACATGTACCTTATCCTCTCGGTGGAGGGCCGCACCCAGTTCTTCATGAACAATGTTAGCAGGGACACACTGTGGCAACTTAAGCAATCGTCTCATTAATTTATTTTCCTCTAACTGTAGCTTCTCTACCCCCGCGAATCCCCATAGTTCCGCCCCATATACCGCTTTGGCATAACAGATTGAATTATATAGATTCATCATTTGTTCTGGGGACCAGCGTCCGATCCTGCTACCAAAAGATTGCCCCTGCACTGGCTGCGAGCTTGTTACCTCTTTCTTCTATTAGAGCTTTAAAATTGAAGTTCCCATCAAATACAATGCCCAAGTATGAGAAGGTCTGAACCTTCTCTAGTTTGTGGGCACCTATTTTATAGTTATAGCCTTTCGAGACTTTCCTACCCGCTTCTAGTATGTATGACTTGGACAAGTTGGTGCATAAGTCCAAGTTGTTCATAAAATCCACGAAGTCGTTGATCAGTCTCTGTAGGCCGAGTGGATTGCGTGTCAGCAAGACCGCGTCATCTGCGTAAAGCAGAACCGGGATTGGTCTGTTTCCTACTCTTGGCAAGTCTACCTTTATGCCTAGTATGGATTGTTCCAGATCGTTTATGTATAGGGAGAACAAAAATGGGGCCAGAATGCACCCCTGCCATACACCGCTTTTGAAGGGCTCGGTGCATCCCCCCTCTATGTTATACCTCACTTTAGCTGAGGTATTCCAGTGGAGGGCTTTCATGATCTTTATTAATTCTAGGTCTGCCCCTAATTTACCCATTAGATTCCATAACTTCTCCCTATTGACGCAGTCGAAAGTTGCTGTGAGGTCCATAAAGGCAAGAAAGACCGCCTCAGTGCTAGAGATGGTCTATTTTGACTCCAATAGGTATAAATTTAAACATTGATCTGTGGTCGATCTGCTTGCCCTAAACCCATATTGGACATCAGTAATGACGTTCTGATCCTGTGCCCAGAGTGTCAACCGGTTAAGAACAATGCGTCCTAGGACTTTGGCAGTAGCATCAATTAATGAAATTGAACGATAGCATTGGGGACTATCCTTGTTCCCTTTTTTAAAGATAGGCACTATCGTGGCCGTAGACCACGACCGGGGAAGCCCTGTTGCTATGGCAGCGTTTATTATTCTGGTAAGGATTGGTGCCCATAGACCTACATTACTTAAAAAAAGGTCTGGGGGGATCCCATCTGGGCCTGGTGCTTTGTTTCTAGTGAGACCGCTAATTCCTGCTGTGATCTCTTCTAGAGTAAATTCAACCGCAGCTTTCCATGCGGCGCTCCCTTCACCAGTTCGAGGATGTGCAGCATCATACAGCTGCACGCTGTTCCCCCGATTATACAGCTCACTGAAGTGCTCCACCCACTGTTCTGGCAGGACATTTGAGTATTTCTGATTGCTAGATGCCTCTTGAAAGCAAGGGTTATTTATTATTTTTCAGAAACTGGTCATGTCCTTCTTTTCAGAGGGTTCTCTTTTGATTCTCCCAGGTTTGAGTTCGAAGAGCACACTTCCTTTGTTTAACTGCCTGCTTGTAATTTGTTCTACACTGCATGATCCTATATTTATCCCTAGGGGCAAGTCTTAGGGCATTTCTCAGCTTTTTCTGTGCAAGGGAACATGCCTTGTCAAACCATTTAGGGTCAGCATTGGGCTTACCATGTCCTGTGGTTTTTAATAGGCCATCAATAATCCAGCCGAATCCTTCAAATTACTCCACCAGTTTTTTCCTTCCACCGCTAAATCTAGGCAGTCCTCCAATAACTGTCTGCCCTCTAGTACTAGCGATCTATAGAACTCCTTGCCATTTGTGCGGGTCTATTTTAAGCGTCTGCCCTGGTCAGTGGCCTTCTCCATAATTGCCTCACTACCCTTTTTCTTAATTTTAGGTGGATTTGGGTCTACCAAAGACAATGTTAAGGGGTTTTGATCACTAAAACCACTGGTTTCAATAGAAAATCCCCCTATTCTTGACTTCAGTTGTTCAGACACTATGATGAAGTCAATGAATGACCTGCACCCTCTTCCTTTAAAGGTCGGCAGTATCAGTTTATTGGGGTTAACCTCTAGTAGATCCATTGTAGGCCATGTCCTATTTTCGTTGGGCGTCATAGTATTGTCTTGGAAAATCGCGGAGAAATGGTTCACCCAGTCCTCGCTCCCCACATTAGATGAAAGATGCAGGATTTTGTCATCTTGGAGGAATGGGGAGTTAACAGTGGACCAAAACAGGCGACTATCCGCAGTTTCTGCCGCCTGAGTGAGATACTCCCAGGCCTCCTGCTGTAATTCCCTCTTTCTTTTAGATAGCGCCTGTTTATAATCAAATCTTAAAAGTTTGACTCTATCCTTGTCCCTTGGGGTAACGGCCAAAGCTTGTTTATGTTGGGAGAGCAGGGACGTACAGGCATGGTCAAACCATCCAATCCCTTTCCCTCCTTTGCCTACTTTTTTCCCCGTGAAGATGTTATTAATGACTGTATTAATATTAAGAAAATGAGTCATAACCTGATGAGACGGACATCCTAAGGATAAAATAATGCCAATGTCCGCCATGCATTTATTTATGATTAACGGTTCCACTGTAGCCGATTTTTCACCTCTCCATCTTAGTCTAACCCCATTAGGCCTATGTGGCTCTATATTTGCCAATACTCTGGTGGGTAGGTCAGTTCTAATCGTCCATGTAGTTATTTGCAAGCTAACACAGTTATGGTCGCTCAAGAAGGATGTATCCCTCACTTTAATTATGCAATGGGGTACCAAGTTAGATGAGACCATAATATGATCAATAATGGAGCTCACATTCCTTCCAGTAAAGGTGGGAATTGAACCCTCACTTCCCTCCTGGACGGTGCTCAGTAGCTCTAGATCATACGAGACCATAGTGCTATTGATTGCCTCTCCATAGGCATTATGTGGAAAGTGGGACATATTCTCCCCATTATTCGTTAGGATCCTTCATTCAAAATTTATAATCAAACACCATTTTGTATCTCATCAAGCATTCACTCATTTGTGAAATTGTTTACAAATGAGCAAACACATTTCTCTCGATTTTTTAAAACTGCAAGTTTTATGATGGTACTGCTATGTGAACAAAAGTCACTTGTTTTAATTTTCAAGAACTTACGTTAATCCACTTTTGCTACTAGATGAGTACTTTTAAAAACTTTTTAATAATAATATTTTGAAAAACAACATCATTACATCACACATTTTAGCATGTATACGTTTTCATAGCACAAATGTATTCTGAGTTCATTAACATTATACATTTTTCTCTCTCTCACGAATAATTTTCATCTTGAACTGTTTTGCGATCATACTGCATGCTTTTACAATGCAGATTGAACTCTCATGTGTTTCACGAGTCACACTGTTAGTCATGTTTCTTAAGTATATATAAGTATCAACTACCCAGTGAGAAGGATTCGATTGAGACAAATCATTTTCAGATAATTACGCTCCATCAGGTGTGACTTGCAAACATTTCAAAATATTTTTTTCCCTCTCAAAGGGTTATTTTGATAGGCATAACTGCAGATTTAAACATCAGCTGTCAAGCTGCATCAGTGGGCCTGAAGTCATGTTTTCCTTGTCATACTAGTGGATGGCACAATGCTTGCTGCACAGCACAGGTGAATTGTTATTTTCCGTTCCCTGGGTGTAATTTCCACACCATGCACTGTGCCCTTAGACATGAGTTGAATATGCTAATCAGAAATTTGCCAATTTCTATTTGTTTTAGAGGTTAGCACACATACACTGGGTACTGGCCAGCAGTGCTCCAGTGTTTAGAATCTAAAAAGCAGAGAAAACATTCACACACAATAGAGGCGACCATGCAAAACTAGGAATCTTTTCACAGTTATGCTTAAAACGTGGCATGCACACAGAAAGAATCACTAGCTAAGTTGCCAAATTACATGCAGGGTTATCAAAACAACAGTAAAGTTATTAGCAAATCAAAAACGATTTGATTTCTCCATTTTACTTTTGTTCACCCTATTATATCTGCACAAAACCTTAAATTCCTGAACTGGATGCCACCTTAAATACCTGCTCTTGGCACAACCTACTTACCACTTTTCCTGCAGATTCATAAAACAATGGGTGGTATTAGCAAATATAAAATAGTTGTGCCACTTCCCCCTTAACTCTGACTTTCCTTAATTTGCAGGCATAAAAGTAGATAAAGTATAACAAACATATTGTTTTTACATGTTTGTGAATCTTTGGTACATTATCTAGGCAGTGCCAATGTTATTAGCTAACTGTCTCTTTTTGCACAACCTTTTTACCTGGTCTACCGTTGTCAGATATGCATGAAGCCTAAAATATCAAGAGTAACCTTAATACGCTAAGTTCATGCCAAATTACATGCATGTAAGAAAGTAAAAAAATGCATTTTTCGACTGTCGATGTATACAAAAGTTGTTAACTCAGTCAAACCCATCTGGTAGCCGTTTTAGATATTAAAATCTAAAAAACTCAATGAGTTATGCATCAAACCATGCTTTCTGAGTAACGTTCTACATTCATGCAAAGTTTGGCATAAATGAGTTTTTACTGCAGTACAGAACAGAATATCTTGTTGGATTTAAAATGGCTAAAATCTATTTTCACCCCCTTTTTTGTCCTGCACTGAATTGAGGGGCTAAATATGAGCCCCTTGCTCCAGCGGCCTAAAATATGCGCCTCACTGCGATATATTTACAAAGTGACGCATCTGAGCAGATGTGTCACTTTGTAAACCCCTGAGCTACATTATACCTTTTTCAGGTATAATGTATGCAGTGTGGGAGTCCCCCCGCAAAAAAGGGTTGTAGAAGTGGTGCAGTGAAATCTATCAGATTTTACTCCGCCATTTCTAGGATGCCACTGCACGAAATCCTTACGCTTGCCTCACAG
Source organism: Lissotriton vulgaris (assembly GCF_964263255.1). Classification (NCBI taxonomy): domain Eukaryota; kingdom Metazoa; phylum Chordata; class Amphibia; order Caudata; family Salamandridae; genus Lissotriton; species Lissotriton vulgaris. Next base: position 2,073,310,166 of record NC_141685.1, on the reverse strand, counting down.
CAGGCGTAAGACTGATGCAGGCCCTTTCAGATGGGGGCTTGCCCCATGTGAAAGGACACATTGCTGGAGTTGTGTCTCTTTTCAGACACACTCCAGCAATGCATCAATTTTGGGCCTACAGATGAGCCAGGAATGCTGACGTATTTGTAAATCCTTGCGACATGGAGCTCCATGCAGTTGCAAGGATGGCGCTATGAAACGTGTTGCATCCCTGGTTTCCCCCAGCGATGCAACATGTTTTATAAATGAGGCCCTCAATACTGACGCTTACCTGCCTAAGTGCAAGTTCCAAATTTGATACAGACGCATTTATGGGTACCAGAGTTAAAAGCCATTAAAAATTACTTACAAAGATCTTTTCAAAGTAAAGTGTGACTGAAACCTAACTACACAGTTTATACATATACATATATAAAGTCGAAAATTCGAAAAATAATTTATCTTTCAAGGTGAAACGTTTATAATAATATGTTTCTCCTGATTTCAGAAGTTACGGTGCTTTGAAAGAGTTCACATTGGCTGACTTTGAAGCTGTTCTTACAGTTTTTTTTCTGCATCGTAAAAGTAGGGACCATATGCTTCCATGTTCAGATGGTGTGCTTTGGGAAATATAAGGCACTTTATCCATTGCCAAATGATCCTATAAATGAAAAAAACACTGTGATTGATTGAAGCCTCCAAAGACTTCCAATTAGCAATTCTATAGCATCTACCTGACACACTTAATTAATCCAGTAATTCCTGAACCGAAAACTCACAGCCTGGACGATCTAAAAATATGCATTTCATGGTGCCTGCTCCTCCTGAGATGTAAAAATGTATCATCCATTTAACAGTGCTTAGTAATATATTTAAAATAAACTCATTTCTATTGATATTTTGTTTTTCTTAAAAGAAAAATGCGCTATATATTACCTTCTCATCCTCTTCAACTGGTATCACTGAGACCTTCATAATATGTATTAATCCTCGACAATGTGAGATATTACAGATTTTCACAGTGTTGTAGTTGTTCTAAAAAGAATCTACACTCTCAAAGCCACTATGGAAAAACTAGCTGGTTTCCCACGCACAGAGACATAAACCAAAAGGAGTAATACATTTCTAATTCGATATTGTGATTCTCGATAGCGATATTGAGAAATGAAGCAAGTCTCACATGAAATCTGTTCCAAAGTAGGCACCCTTCCATGTAACTATAGAGCTGCATCAACCCCCTATAGCTCTTCTGGCAGTCACAAAGCATTGAACGGTTATTGTTTGCCAAGGTCAAGCACTGAGGGATACATGGACATCCATTTCCTTTTGCGACGTACAATTTGCAAAAGGGAATGTACTAATGTGTCTAAGACACATTTTGCGATTCCCAAAGGGGGTGGAAATGACCTGTCTCATCAATATTCATGAGGCAGGTCGTAATGTGTGACCCATTGGGAATGGGCAATGACACAGGGATGGTGGCCTACTAGGGACAGCAGACCCCCATGTGTGTGTTAGCTCTTTAAATAAAGCAACTTTTTTGTGGGGGAAATGCAATCGGTTTTCCTTGAGGGAAAACAGAATGCGTTTCAAAAACAAAAATATAAAGTTTCTGTCTCTGTGGGACCACTGCCTGCTCTTAAAAAACGTTTTCACTGGCAGTCACGAAGAGGAAGGGACCCCTTCCCGTTTGCTAGTGGCTTAGTACCTACTTGAAACAGGTGGTAAACTGTGATTGTTTTGCAACCGCATTCTGGTCACAAAACAATTGTACATCCCACTGCGATTTGCTATTAGGGAGTAATGCCCTTGGCATGCCCCTTCCAAATACATGTGACCCTTAGTCTCTGCAAAGTAAAAACTCTATGTTGTAGTTTCCAGGGAGCAGAGGAAGCATGCAACCATCTACCAAGCCAAAACTCTGTTCCCTAAATGTCCCATGTGAATGTAAACACACTAATATTGTTAATGCAAACCTCACAAGTAGCAGAGGGGACGAGTCTTTCCCGATACCAAACAAGTCAGCAAATGGCTAGAATATTTCCGAATTGTTTTATTTGATTATGTTTACTTGGGGTATTGTTTTCCGAGTTCAACAGGTGTAGACATTTCTCATATAGAGGAACTGAAAAGAAAAATGTCCCTCCTCGACAGGTCAAATTGCACCCAAGCAAAATGGAGTTTCTTCCACCAACCCTCAGCTTAAGAACATGCTTCTTTGTGGCTGACAGAGATACCAGCCGGATCAAAGGCACAGGGACGCATTCTAAGCCAGTGCTGAGACATCAATCAGCTAGACTTCGAGGCTTTGTACCAAAGATCGGTCCAACATCAATTAACATGTCCCTTTATGCTGCATGAGGTTTTTTTGTTAGAGACAATTACTGTACTCCAGCACAAAATGCATGCATGAAGTGTGGGGTTCTGCACCTGTGACCTGTGTGTAACCTGTAATTTTTTTGGTATGCTGTTAACAATGCCTGGGCAACAACAAGGGCAAAAGCTCTCAAAATTTGAGTTCGTGCAAATTTGCATTTTTTTTGCCCTTGTTAGAGAGACAAAATGTTGTGTGGGCAATAAAAATTAAACGACTGAGACATTTTCTCTTTGAACCAGTCTCCTGGATGGTGTCTGCAAATTCGGTAAGGAAGGTCGTCCCCTAGCATTCAGGTTTCATGCAAGGTACTGACCAAGTTCAGTTTTACACAGAATGCTTTGTAGAAAAAGATCAACATCTCACACAACAATTATGAAATGCAATGTACACCAAATAGTAAAATGTAGTTAAAGCCCGATATAGACTTACACTTCCCCTGCCCCATTGATCCCAGAAACAAAATGTGTTACCCTATAACCCAGATCGTCCCTAGTTCTCTATTGGACTAAGGGATTAATTGGCAATAGTCTGACTGCCCCTCAACCCGCCTTTCACAACATGAAAGGGCAACACAAGTGAATGGAAGGTCACCTCACCTTCTTTTGTGAAGGGCCTCCAGAGGGATCACATTTTCAATTTGTTTTCTCTTCATTGCCAAAGGAATCAAGTCCCTGGCTCCAACCTCCCGACTTTCCTGCCACCCTGAACTGAGCCCTATTCATTAAGCCAAGGTCAGGAAGGAAAACACTTGGAGGCAGAGAAGAGGGAGGCTGCTGGGGGCGGGCTGATCACCGCAAGGAACCATGGTATCTGGAGGCTGCTCGGGAGCTGTGAGGGCACCTCAGTATGTGAAGGCTGGTGGGAGGTCAGTATGAGGGAAGATTGGTATCTGAAGGCTACCAGTGAGCTCAGTACGAGGGTACCCCGGTATGTGAAAGATGCTGGGGCGGGCTGGTGGGAGCTCAGTATGAGGGCACAGTGGTATCTTTACTGCACGCCATACACAACTCCAAGTCAAAACTATGTGGGGAATGTTGGCAGGGGTGAACACAGATCACCCCTGTACCTAAATAGTGGAAAGGGGAGACCACTCGGTCCCCCCGAACATATGGATGGGTGCCCCGATCCCCCGGGAAACTATTGTGGGCGGGGGGCGTGTTCCGGCTGGTATGCCCGAAGCGGCGTAGCCGGAGCACGCCCCTCCCGCCCAGAAGAGGTTTGCCTAGACACCCGCCCGGAAGTCCGTGCACGGATGGGCGTACTTGAGGCGGGCCCCGGCCCTCCCGCAGATGGATAAATAGCGCGGGAATCCAACGAAGCTTCCTCTTGTTCCTGTGCTCTGAAGGCTGCACCACTCATCGCTCGTGAGCCCTCAAGGGAACAAGCTGCACTTTTTTGAGAACTTGTAATCCTTGTCTTTCTCTTTCAGTACCAAGGCGTGTGGGAGATTGAGTCACCTTTGTGAGTCAAGTCGGACGGAGTGATCGAAGACATGCCTGGCAAGAAATCCGGAAAGAGCTCCGAGATGGAAAGAATGCTGCGCACGTTGGTGAACCAAGTGGCGGTGATGGACCGAAAATTGGGTAAAGTTGACCAGCTCGGTCGTGGCCTAGTGGCCATCAGGAAACAGGTGGAGGCCCAGAATGCCCCCTCGAGACGGCCCAAAAGGGTCATAGGACCGGCATTGCCGAACGTCACCCCAGGAGATAAGAGTAAGAAAAGGAAGGGGAGGGCAGGTCCCAGCGAGGCCCCAGTCCCAGTAGTAACTCCACCGAGTCCTGTCGCGAACATTCCCGTTGCGCCGGCGGCCAGCCCGGTACCAGTACCGTATGGGGGATTGCCAATTCCCGTGGTTATCACGCCACTGGGGGATGACCAGATGCCCCCAGAATTAGCACTTCAGTTAGCAGCGGTATTACCCTGGCTAAAGAAGGGAGCGGGGGGACCAGCGGCTGCGGGAGACCCGGCCGAGGAAGCCAGATTAATTATTGAGAAGTTGCGGAAGTCAAGGGATGCCGGGACAGCAAATGTACCTTCTATTTCCCCACAGATGGGGACGGGGGTCACGGCTGACGGTCGGGAGAAGACAACGGACACAGCTAGGAGTTCGGCTGAAGCCGGTAAGAGAGCGTTGCCATTGGTGGGGGAGGGCCCAGTACCCTCAAGGCGGGAAAGTTTATCTCAACATATTCCCATGGTGACAAAAGAGGTGGTGTGGGGAGACAAGTACATTAACATGTTTTCACTTTTGACCGACCATCGGGAGTTAGAATATGCAAAGACCCAGAAAGATTTCTGGCACCCCAGTGTATGGCGGGCCAAGATGGCGGAATTCAGGGTCGATGAGACCATGGTGAACTGGGTCAGGGCCTTTTCTATCTTCAAGGCAATTATCGGAGAGCGTAAACCAGAAGTGTTGACTGACCTGGCATGTTATCAGAACAGGATCATGAATTTCCATGCGATGTATGGGGGAAATGAATGGAAGGGTTATGATGTTGCCTTTAGAAAAGCAAAAGAGTTTAACCAGGCCTTGACATGGGATTGTTTGGATACAGTGTCATGGCATGCTCAGCTCTTGCCAGGACCGGCGGGTACTTCGGTGCCAAGCACGCGTGGCTCTGAGGGATTCCATCCGAAGCTGTCACAGCCCTTTCGGGCGAGCACAGGGGGGGATTCCCAGCCCAGGTCTAACGGGAATGGAGGCAAGCGAGGGGTTTGTTGGGGATTTAACAAAGGAACTTGTAACAGGCCTCAGGGAACGTGTAAGTTCTGGCACGCATGCTCGGGCTGTGGGAATTCCTCACACCCGGAAACCAGTTGCCGATCTAAAGCCAATGGCGCGGGAGGAAAGGGGGATCCAAGCAGGATTGATGTGGTGCCTCGGAAGCAAACACCATCGCCCGTAGATATCTTGGCTTTGACCCCTTGGCTGAACCGATACCCTGATCATGCGTCCTCCGGGACTTTGAGGGATGGCTTTTTACATGGCTTCAGGATCCCGGCGGGCAATTTTCAGGGGAGCCCTTCCTGTAAAAAACAGCTGTCTATTCAACACAACCCAGCGGTGGCCGCCAAAAAGATAGCGAAAGAGGTTAGCTTGGGGCGAGTGGCAGGACCATTTGGCGGACAACCAGTTGCGGAATTTGTGTGTTCCACTTTAGGAGTGGTTCCGAAGAAAGACCCGGGGGAGTATATACTCATCCACAATCTATCGGCCCCTAGGGGGGCCTCAGTAAATGAAGCTATTGACCCCGAGGTATGTTCAGTGAAGTATGCATCGTTCGATGACGCAGTCGTACTGTTGAATCGCCTGGGCCCCGGTGCATCGTTAGCGAAATCAGAAATTGAATCTGCATTCAGGTTACTCCCGGTACACCCTCAAGACCAGCGCCTGCTGGGATTCACATTTCAGGGGAAATTCTACATGGATAAATGCATGCCCATGGGTTGTTCGAGTTCATGTGCCTATTTTGATATGTTTAGCTCCTTTTTGGAATGGGTGTTCACAGAGGCCACTGGGCATAGACAGGTGATGCACTATTTGGATGATTTCCTCTTTCTGGGCCCAGCGGGCACTCAGGACTGTGCGCAGGCAGTGCAGAGCTTCTGCATGCTCATGCGGGGTTTTGGGGTCCCATTGGCGCCAGGTAAGATGGTGGGGCCATCTACCTCACTCGAGTTTCTGGGTATAGAACTAGACTCGGAGGAGGGGTGTTTCCGTCTGCCGATTGAGAAGGTGGCCAAGTTTAGGGCTTCCCTGGTACAATGTCTCCGAAAAGAGAAGGTGACCCTACACTAGTTGCAACAGACAGTGGGTCAGCTTAACTTTGCCTTAAGAGTGATCCCAATGGCTCGCCCTTTCTCTCGTTCCATAGCACAGGCTATGGTGGGCCTTAAAGACGGACACCACCGCACTAGACTGTCGGCAGAGGTTCGCCAGGACATGCTCATTTGGTTGGCATTCCTGGAGGATTTCAACGGTCGAGTGGTGTGGAACAAACCCCCAGCCTCGTCGGGGGAACTAGGATTATGGACCGACTCGGCGGGGAGCGTGGGGTTTGGCGCAATCTTTGGAAACCGGTGGTCGGCTCAAACATGGCCGGCGTGGTGGCACACAAGCGGCCTAACAGGTAACATTGATTTCTTGGAGCTATTCCCCATCTAGGTGGCTCTGATGGCATGGCCAGAAGACTTTAAGGACCGCTCAGTAGTGTTTTGGTCAGATAACATGACAGTGGTCGAGTGCATTAATCACCAGGCTGCACGCTGCAAATGGATCTTACGACTGTTGAAAGAAATTGTTTTGCGATGCATGAGATTGAATGTACAGTTCAGGGCAAGGCATGTGCCCGGTGTACTGAATAATGCAGCTGATGCACTCTCTCGTTCAAACATGCAGGCTTTCAGGGGTTATCTACCCACAGCGGAACTAGTGGCAGCACCTTTCCCCGAAGCACTAGGGCAGATCGGTGCCCCGGACTACAAGACCTCGTGGCAGCCAGTTTAGCGCCCAGGACGAGGAAAGCCTATGAAGGAGCGTTCCGTTCATACTGCACCTTTCTGGGGCCAGTAGGGGAGCATAGATGGGGGCGGGAAGAGTCCTTGCTCCAATTTCTGGTAGCACTTCATAGGGAAGGCCGGTCGGCGGCGCCCGCCAACAGGTTTAGGGCCGCCATATCATTTATGGCACAGCTCCACGGAATACGGGACCCGACGAACTCCTTCTTAGTCAGGAAGGCTCTCCGCGGCTGGCAGCGCCTGGAAGGTCGCAGACAGGATAACAGGCACCCGATTGGGTTGGATAGATTGTCCACATTACTAGCAAAACTGGATGAGACATGCTCCTCGCCCAGTGAGGTAATACTGTTCCGAGCAGCTTTCGCATTGGCGTTCTATGGGGCCATGCCGGTAAGTGAACTAGTGGCAGGGAATAAGAAGGACGTGGAGGGAGGTCTACGCAGGGATCACGTCCAAGTAAGGGGCAATTCTCTGCTGATCTCGATAGCCAGGTCAAAAACAGACCAGGAGGCAATGGGGAGTATTGTGGTGTTGCAGCGCGCTCGGGGGAACCCCGGTTGTCCAGTAGGGCATGTGGAGGCCTACATGAAACAGAGGTTGACAACATGGGGGGGCCCTGCTTAGACACGAGGACGGCACCCCGTTGACAAGATTTCAATTTCGGAGGGTGCTGGCAATTACGATTGCAGCGGCGGGCTTGAACCCGTGTGATTTTGGGACCCACTCATTCAGAATAGGGGCCGCTACAGAAGCTACGGCTCGGGGTCTGCAGACAGAGGAGGTGAAACAGTTAGGCCGTTGGTCCTCAAATTGTTTCAAGAGGTATGTGCGCCTGCATATGTTGTAAAAGACTGAACAAATGCACTCACGCTTGTTGTCTTTTGTTTGGATTACAGTTTCGCAAGCCTGTTACGTGGGGCGGAAATTGGGATCGGCCCAACACCAGCTGACCAGCGGGAAGGGATCATTGAATGGAGATCAAGTGGTCTGGGTCATGGGCTACTCATACATGAGGCATGCCGGGGACATATTCAAAGCAGGTGACGCGATCCACGCATCTGAGGAATATGGCTTCAGAGTGACCTTCCTTGGGAAGGGAGGCCTCTGTATTGACCAATTGCAAAATTTTGTGGAGGAACTTTTAGGGCGGCACAGGTCACCGCCATCTGTAATCATAGTGCATGTGCGAGGCAATGACTTGGTGAGCCTGGGAAGACTGGTGTTAGTTGAGCACATATTGTCTGCAGTTAGCTGGTTGGCCAAGAGGCTCCCTGGGTGTACGATCGCCTGGTCCCACATGATTCCCAGAAGAATATGGCGGGGGGGTTTGTCTATGTCAGCTTTGATCCACTCGGTAAAGAGGGTCAACAACAAGATTGAGAAAGTGTTTCGCTCCGCTCATCTCCAAAGCATTCCCCATGGGTGTATTAGGGGGGATCACTATTATTTGAATGATGGGGTGCATCTGTCCAGGGCTGGGAATGACTTACTCATAGGAGACTTCGTAGCTTGGCTAGTGGGATTGAGGAGGCATGACCTTTAGGAGGTGTGATTTCAAGGTGCCTAGGGGGGGCGCCATCTATTATGGATGGGAGCGCCCGGGGGGAGGCGGCCATTGGCCCCTCCCACGGGGGGGCGGCACCCACTACGGATGGGTCACCCAGGGGGAGACGGCCATAGGCCACTCCCAGGGGGAGACAGCTATATGCCCTTCCCACGAATTTCCCGGGGGCCGGATATCCGCGGGGGAAGGGGGGGAGTCCACGCTGTCCTTCTTACGAATACCTCGCACGGGAACTCGGACGACCTTAAGATGGCGTCAAGTGAAAGGGGGCCCCCACGACAAGGGAAGTTACAGTTGGCTGCGAGGGTAAAGTCCTCTGCGCATGCGCCACTCACACCGTGAGGGCGGGAAGTTGGTGATAGGGATCTGACACCGGTTAGGACCTTGCCGTTGGCCCTTAATGCTAGGTTGTACAAATTCTAAAATGTAATGCATTTGCAGGATGCTAGACTCAGCTAGGAAACCTTTGTATTAAAGATTTGTTAAGGTTAGCCAAAAACCTGTCTTCATCAAAATGTAATTGAAGGTGAATTTGTACATGATTCATGAAACGTTTTAATTTAAAGTTTTAAATTTAGTTTCATATTTTAATAAATACGGCCGGGGGGGTCGTGAGGCCCCCCCGCCTTCCAAAAGTTTAAACCTGTGTCTGTCTCCTCCCATGGGGATTTGGTGTTGGGAGGGGTGGCGGGCATCCCGGCCCATATGGAAAGGGGAGACCACTCGGTCCCCCGAACGTATGGATGGGTGCCCCGATCCCCCGGTAAACCATTGTGGGCGGGGGGCGTGTTCCGGCTGGTATGCCCGAAGCGGCGTAGCCGGAGCACGCCCCTCCCGCCCAGAAGAGGATGGCCTAGGCACCCGCCCGGAAGTCCGTGCACGGATGGGCGTACTTGAGGCGGGCCCCCGCCCTCCCGCAGATAGATAAATAGCGCGGGAATCCAACGAAGCTTCCTCTTGTTCCTGTGCTCTGAAGGCTGCACCACTCGTCGCTCGTGAGCCCTCAAGGTCACAAGCTGCACTTTTTTGACCCACCCACCAGCCCCTTGTTGCAAATTTTGTGTACTAAAGTAATGTTCTCGATGATTATTTTGATGTAATAAAAAGGTACAGTCAATTTTTGCCTCATGAATGTATGCATATAATGGAATACTTGCTTGTAGGCCTTTTTTCCTTTGTAGAAACGTAAAGGAATGGATTCATTAAAGATTGTGTTTTTTGCTTTAGGACTTTTTTCCCTTTGTAGCAATGTCAAAGTTGGTGAATTGTCAAACTGTTACAGATTTAGGCATAATTTTCTTTCCTTAGTAGGTAAAACAACTGTCGTATTTATTTTGGTCAGGCGGTAAGGTCATGATCGGTGTGTCTGTCTCCTCCCATGGGGATTTGGTGTTGGGAGGGGTGGCGGGCATCCCGGCCCATATTAAAATGGACAAGGTTACATTCCTCCTCAGCGTTAATTGAATATATTGTTGCCAAAAGAAAAAATATAAAAGTATATGCTGCTAACATGTGAGCCCTGCAGCCTTAAGGACCCTCAGCTTCTTGATGCCCGATCGAAGCTTCAGTGAAACAGACAGCACAGGGAATGAAAATCTAAAGGGTGGGTGGCAGAGGGGCTGCCCCAGTACCAGGGGAGCCTGAGATAGCAGGGGGAAGGAAATTGAGCTACAAGGAGAGGGCAAAACGGAACCAGGGGAGCCTGAGATAGCAAGGGGAAGGAAAGCGAGCTGCAAGGATAAGGTGAAACGAACAAAGTAGTACACTGAAACAAAACATATGTGCTCTAGTGAACGAATCGATGTAGCAGGGGCGGTCGCCAGGGCAGTAACAATCCAGCCACAAGGTGGGACAAATGTACACTTAATGAATACAACAAGATATAGGGGATCCTAAGGGATTTTAGAGACCTTTGAGGATTGAATCCCTAAACAATAACAAGTAGAAACAAGAAATCCTCAGCTATGAAAGAGCAACTATGCCAGAAAAAGAGACATCATAAATGATCTCAGAGAACTTCTGAAGGAGCCCTTTAATTAGGAAGTAATTCCATCACCCACCGAGGTGGCATGCTTCATCATCTGGGATAATCCTCTTGACGGAGAAATAGGAGAAATCAAGAATGCATATGTTTCTTAATATCAGAAAACAGGAACAATCATGTGACCATGTGAGACTCTGTCCTCATCCTTGGTCCATTGTGTTTGGAAAACAAAAAACTAAGTAAAGTAGTAGCTTACCCGTTATTTACACTTAAGAAGCCTCACCTCAATCTGGCCATAGCTCAGGGGAGAGGCACCGCTCTGAAAAAAGGATGTTAACTGTGTCAAAAGAATGATTGTTCATGGTAGTTACTTTGACACATCTCCACCGTAACAGATTAAAAACTGTTCACAAAGTCAATCAGCACAAAAGTGTAAGTCAGTTAGCTCACTAGTGTCATTCGGCAAAAATAGAGAGAGAACTCTCTGGTCAAATGTATTATTAATGTGTCACACTGAAGCGCTTTGTTATAATGTCAATAATTGGACTGTAGTCTTATGAGTTCAAATATAACAAGCTTGAAATAGGTAAGAAGGGTGCTCCTGGTAAAAAGGCCTGAGAAGGAGACGTGCATTAGGAAGCATATGACAAATGGTAAACTGTTACAGCATGTCGGTGTAAAAACAGATGCTACAGCAAGTGTACCATGCTCTGTATAATGCACTGTGAACATTAATAAAGAATACCAACAGCTAAACATTGTAATGCTACCTGAAGGTCTCCGATTAAATCTGTACTTGGCACGAGATACCCGCACTATGGCTCTCTACTCATGTTCATTCAGTGTTGATACTGGTATGTGTGTGATGCAGTACAACATAAGTAACCCCAAATAAAGAAATGGTCACTGGTTTAGAGGCTTAAAATAACATATGCATGGAGACACCTGTAATGGATGTTGTCCGATGTTCGTAAAAAGGGCAAGAATAGCACAATATTGTATAAGTAAATCAACCAGCTCAAACCCACTGAGGATGCTCGAGTCCCACTAACTACCTAGTGTGGAGAGCCTGAAACATTACATCTCGCAAACGCAGATGGGGAAGAGCCCTGTGCATAGAGGTGCACACATTTCAATGCAGAGTCGTTTACCTCCCCGTCAGTACCCCGGGCTTTTGCGGTGTTGGAGCACAGAATGCTGGGAGCAATAAGGCATGCTGGGACGTGTAGTCTCAAAAGTGCTTCGATCAATCTCAGCAAAGAAAGCTACCACCTGATCTAATGAAACATGCTATCATGTTTTAAAGGTTTCTTTCAGTGAATTATTTGTTTCAGGGGTAGTTATTAATTAAGGATTTACATACGATGCTGTCCGCTATTTAGTCTATAAGGTACCAGAGGGCTGCTAAGCGGGCACCGTATGTTAAACTCCTCATGAAGGTATCAAGATGCAGTTCGAAAGGTAATGCCACAGGCTCCGCTATATATAGATATACTGGCTGCCAGCTGCTGTGCTGTGTAGTGCACTTGAGAACTGATGTTGTATATAGATGCTGCTAGCAATTATGAATCGTTTATGAAAGGAGGGGGTTTACATTGGATGCAATACAATAAGTCCTTATTGAGGTACCAGAGGGCTGCTGTTCGAGCACCTTCAAAACCACCATTTCAGGTACGTTTGAAAACCTGGGATACCAGCTGTGCCCCATGGGTAGGATAATGTATCCGATAGCCAGTCATGGCTAGGAAATCTAGCATAGTGTAGTGTACCCCAGAGTTTCATGCCACTTAAGGGACGAATGTCCTTGATGTCACTTGTGAAAAAGGGCTGCATGATACTGTGCTTGATATTAACCCAGTTATGTGTTGTATATGGTAATAAGTAGTATGTGTCCCTATAGTTATGTCAAATAGGGGTGGACTGCCCTAGTTCATAAATTTCAAGCTCCACTACAAATTACAGTGCAGTCTAGAGGATGTCGTCTTAAAGCCCCCTGCTGTCACTGTGCAGTTTATGCACCCATCGTTGCTCTTTAATGAATTGATATCTGGCTATGTGAGATATATGGGTGGGGATGCAGGGTTGTTCAAGCATTGTCCTGGACAATTCTTCTGCTGTGTGATTTTTTCTCAAGAAAGTGATTGGTGAGCGTAGTTGCTTGTTTCTTGTACTGGAGGGTGCTCTTGTGCTCTATGATTCTTGTTTTTATCTTGCGTGTGGTAATTCCCACATATTGGAGACTAAGCATGGGTGTAAAATCCGTTTTGTTCGCGGAATTTGGGGATTTTTGGCAAATTCGCAGTCCGCGAATCACGCAACTTTGCCCAAAAATCCGCAAATTCGCAAGCTGCGAATTATTTTGCTTGGTCGGGCTTGAAAAATACAATATCGTGCGTGCGGCCATGTTGTTTTTCTCCCGGTTTGCGTGTGCTGCGACATTTTGGATCTTGCACGAGTCAGTCATAAGGGCCCGCATAAGGACCCGCAATCGCGCATTGCGGGAGTAAACAATGCCGAACACGTAGATACGGTGCGCAGCTGACTTCCGGTGGGAGATTTGAACAGCTCGCTTTCCCGAAATTGCAAACATTGCAATTCTGCACAAGAAATCCACCGCAGGAAGCATAAACCTTCTGAAAATGATGATTTTGATCAGAATAACTCCTCAGATTGACATTTGGCTGCACTTTTTGGTGCAAGAAGTCCATTTTTTGGGGGGGTGGGAGGAAGGAAGTGCCCCAGAGTCTCCAGCTTCCTGTTCCTGTCCAGCAGGCTCCTCCCAGTGCTTTGTTAATGTCCTGGTCACTTTTGATTTGGATCTGGAGCTGGAAGGATTACTCTTTGTGGCTGCTGCTGGATATTTGTATTTAAGGACTTTTTGACTTTGGAGTTTGGATCACTTTTGGACTTGAGATTTTACAAGTAAGTTGGTGTGTTTTGTTTGGGGCATTGCAGTTGCTGCAACTACAGTTTTAAAACATTTTTCATAACTTTAAAAAAAGTATATATTGTGGGTAGCCACAGTATCCAGTAGGCCAAGGGTTAGGTATGGGTGCATGATACAACTGTTTCTGTGACTTTTTTTTAACTTAATTCTCATTTATGTCATGGAATTTTAGCTCACTGTTATATGTCCATTTTTTTTTAATTTTGGTGTGCCTGTAAAGCCTCACTAGCCAATAGGCCCAGGGGGAGTGAGTGGTGAACGGACCAAGTCTTTCTGTGGGGTGTATTTAATTTTGACATCATTGAGGGCATGGATGGCATTGGATTGTAGTGATTTTTGTGTGTTTTTCAACTTTTTGGGGTGTTGTTGGGGCATGGCCATGTAGGTAGGGGCCATTTTGAGGCCTGGTCCAGGCAGGGCCTGGCCATGTTGCTGGGGGTCAAGGGCCCATTTTGAAGCCAGGCAGTGTACTCAGGCCTGCACCCAGTTTGCATTGCTTTCTTCCATTAGGCCCAGGGGTACTCAGTGGTGCATGGACCAAGTCTTTCTGTGGGGTGTATTGAATTTAAACATCATTGAGGGCATGGATGGCATTGGTTTGTGGTGATTATTGTGTGTTTTTTGACTTTTTGGGGTGTTGTTGGGGCCTGGCCATGTGGGTGGGGGCAATTCTGAGGACTGGTCCAGGCAGGCCCTGGCCATGTGGCTGAGGGTCAAGGGCCCATTTTGAAGCCAGGCAGTGTGCTCAGGCCTGCACCCAGTTTGCCTTGCTTTCGTCCATTAGGCTCAGGGGTACTCTGTGGTGCATGGACCAAGTCTTTCCGTGGGGCGTCTTGAATTTAAGCATCATTGAGGGCATGGATGGCATTGGATTGTGGTGATTTGTGTGTGTTTTTCGACTTTTTGGGGTGTTGTTGATGCCTGGCCATGTGGGTGGGGGACATTTTGAGGCCTGGTCCAGGCAGGGCCTGGCCATGTGGCTGGGGGTCAAGGGCCCATTTTGAAGCCAGGCAGTGTGCTCAGGCCTGCACCCAGTTTGCCTTTGTTTCTTCCATTAGGCCCAGGGGTACTCAGTGGTGCATGGACCAAGTCTTTCTGTGGGGTGTCTTGAATTTAAACATCATTGAGGGCATGGATGGCATTTGGATTGTGGTGATTTGTGTGTGTTTTTCGACTTTTTGGAGTGTTTAGCTGATGTTCCTCTGGCTTCCATTGCTATTAGGTGCACAAGAGAACCACTAGTGCCAGGAAGAAGTCCTGCAGCTGTGTGTGTAGCACAATGTCATGTGACATCACGTGTGGCCACAGACAAAACAACTCTGCAACTCGTGCAACTGCGGCCTGCTGTTCTGACATCTGAAGAAGATGGGCCCAAAGAAAGGTGGCCGTAGCGCCTCAGCGAAAAAAGTTGCCAGTGCCACTGCCAGTAAGAAGGAGCAGAAGAAGCAAGTGGCCCCACCTTCCAAGGAGACTGGTGTGCCCACCGACACCTTTTTTGGGAAAACAAACTACGCCTGCAGCAGCAGCGGTGTCCCCCGGGGACCAAGCTGGAAGCAGCACCTCCACTTTATTGGACTCAGTGCCACCACGCCAAGTTAGGTCCAAGACCATGAGTGTTGCTGAGGCAGCCACTTTACTTTGTCAATCACCATCGACCAGTGATTTTGGCTCATCACAAGAAAGTACCATCCAATCAACGCTGGGTGTAACTCAGCTGACAAGTGTTCAACAACCAGAGCCACAACGACAACCACAGGTGCAACTATTACAAGCGCAAGTATATGGGCAAGGAGAAGCGCAAGTAGAAGCGCAAGTAGAGGCACAAGGAGAGCCGCAATGAGAGGCGCAAGTAGAGGTGCATGGAGAGTGCATGGAGAGGTGCAACTAGAGGCTCATGGAGCGGCACAACTGCCTTACACGCTTGTTCCTCCAGAAGTAGGGGCACATCAGGAAATTGATATTGAAGGGTTGTCATCCGAGAAAGCCACTCCTCCTGATGATGATCCATTGTCTTCCAGATTCCTAGCAATAAAAAGGTCAAGGAGGGCTACTACTACTACTACAAGTTCTTCTTCAAGCCCCCTTCATTCTGATGATCTTGATTTTGATTGGAACCCAGCAATGCAATCTGAGAGTGAGTCACGCCATCAGCCGACAAAGGTAGCTAAGCCTAAAAGGAAGGTTCCCGCAAGGCTTCGACTTATGGGTGATGACGACGAACAAGAAGTGGTGTCTTCTGCTGCTGATGAACAGTCTGACAATGACCCAGTCATCACAGTCGCCACTCCAGCACCAACACGACCTACAGCTTCCATATTTTTCAGTCAGAAGGGCCGGCAGGGACCTCCATCCAGCTCGACCTCAAGTAGTGGTGCTGTAAGTGAACAACAGAAACAAATTCAGTCAAGCCCATCCTCCACTTCATCTGGCATTGAAAGTCAAAGTAGCACCTCCACCACCAGCAGACATCACCAGTCCCCAGTTTGGGACTTCTTTACTGTTACCGAAAAGGCGGAAAACATGGTCGTTTGTTCGATTTGTTAGTTAGTTGGGGTAAGCTTGGTACCAACAATGGCACCGGAGGCCAGAGAGGTCATCTCAAAAAACACCACACTATCCAGTGGGATGCACACCTAAGGAACATCTGGGAAGCCCAAAGTAGAACTGATCCAAATGTATCCATTCACATTACATCTGATGCTGACGAGGGGCTGATTGTGCAGGGGGGAAGTCAAGAATGGACCAACATTTTTTCTGGAACACCCAGTACCCATGGCAGCAGCACTGCAGTGGTAGCGCACACACCCTCTACTCCTGCAACATGTATGAGGCACACTAAGAGTCTGGGAGAGACATCAATGCGACAAAGTACACCACTGGGCCTAACTGGTTTGAAGAAGTCATCATCATCATCATGTAAAATGGTCCAGCCCACCATTAGCAGAATGTTTTAGTTGGAGGCGCCATTTGAACGCAACCACCCAACGGTACGTCTGTATAACGCAAAGCTGGCTAAAATGCTAGTGCTGGACCTTTTCCCTTTTTCATGAAGGGGTGGGTTTTCTAGAATTTGTGGCAACAGTCTGCCCTAAATGAAATGTTCCTAGTCGGTCCTATTTTGCCAGAGTTGCGGTTCTAGCACTACATCAAGATGTGCTGAAGGTGATTGGGGCAGCTTTGCAGAAGAGTGCTGTTCACACTATCCACTTGACAACAGACATGTGGACCATGCCAAGCCCTTGATTACATGTGCATCACTGCACACTGGGTCTCTTTTGCAGGTGTTAGAGACAAGACAAATTCAGATGTTGACCCGTACACAGTTTTTCAAGCTATTCGGAAACATGCAACATTAGCCATGTTTGCCATGGAGAAAACTCATACTGCACCTAACCTTTTGAACAAGTTTGATAGGAATGTCTCTGAATGGCTGCATCCAAGAAATCGCATGTTTGGTTATGTTTCCACAGATAATGGCAGTAATATAGTTAAGGCCATGCAGCAAGGTGGCTATTTCAGAGTGTTGTGTTTGGTGCACAGTATTAACATTGTGGTGCAAGATTTCTTGAAAAAAAGAAAACACAGTCAGCAAGTTACTGACCACCTGCCAAAGAATTCGCACACATTTCAGCCATTCTTTTATGGTCCGGAAGGAGCTGAGGAGCATTCAACATGAACGCAGACTGCCAGTCAAAGGACTCATCCAGGAGTTGGAACTCAACACGTTGGAACTAAACCTTTTACATGCTTGAGCGTCTGCGCAGTGGGGGGTAATAAATGATTATGTCTATAAACTGGGTTCTACTATGAAAGATATGAGGCTAGAGTTGGAGGAATGGAAGCTAGTTGCAAGCCTGACAGACATGCTTCGTCCTTTTGAGGTCTTCACGCGTGAAGTCAGCAGGGAGGACTGTTCTTTGGGCAAAGCTATCCTATCGTTGGTCATGCTAGAGCACCAACTGAAGGCGGTGTCTTCAACGTTCCGAGATGATGCTGAAAAGCAAGACGCATATCAGTTGGCCGAGAGGTTATTAAGCCGCCTAGTTGCCAATGAAAGGCTTAAAAACATACATACAGAACAACATTACATTTGTGCCACTATTTTGGATCCACGGTGCAAAAAGGCAGTGGCCAGCAAAGCATTCATTCCTTTTGATGAAGCAGATGTTTCAAAGTACAAACTTTGGCTAGCTGTGTCAGCCACTCAGTTCGAAAGAGAGCGGCAGAAAATTCAAGGAGCCGGCAGAAGTACAACTGAATCAGCAGGCCATCCGGCGTCAAGTTCCACTTCGGAATCTGTGGCCGAAGGGAGTCACTTTCCCTCACAGTTGTTAACGACACCAGCAGCAACCGTATCATCATGCTCACCTGAACCAGGCCCAGCCATAATATTGTCGGAAGCGGATTGGCTAACTCAGGGGTCTCCAAACCGGTCCTGGAGGGCCAGATCCATGCCAGACTTTTTGGATATCCCCATTGAGATACATGTAGTAATTTTAAAAATCTGGCATGGATCCGGCCCTCCAGGACCGGTTTGGATACCCCTGGGCTAACTCATCAAGGGTTTGCTCGTACCAGTGCTGCAAAGGCCACAGATGGTACGCAAGTAGAGCAACCGTGGAGAACCTTGAGTCGATGGTGCAGGCCTATCTGGATGACCCAACTGAGGTCTTTGTTAATCAGAACCCATTGCTGTATTGGTATAGGAAAAGGTCTCTATGGCCACTGATCACCAACCTGGCTCTGAATTATTTGTCTTACCCACTCGCAAGTGTGTCTTCTGAACGTGTTTTCAGTGCTGCAGGTGCCATTGTATCTTCAAAAAGGACCCTCCTCTCGCCCAAAAATGTGGAGAAGTTAACACTGATCAAGATGAATCAGCACTTCATACCACCAGATTACAAAATGCGTGAATTCACGCAGGAAGAAGAGGACACCGACTTAGGTGACAAAAGTTCTTCTCTGTTAGCTGACCTACTCCCGTCTCAATTCATAATTTAATTTAATTTAATTTAATTTTACCATTTATAAAGCGCGAACGAATACCCACAGGCGTCTCGGCGCTATACAATTCACATAATTTCCCTAGATGTTAATGGCTCCAGAAAGGTATTATTAGGTATTACTGATTAAAAAGCCAGGTCGACAATCTCTTGCGAAATTGCAGGAGTGAGGGGCTTAGCCTGATGTGTTGAGGCAAGGTGTTCCATAATCTGGGTGCTGCGACTAAAAAGCGGCGGTCACCCCAGGAAACTGTTTTGGAACGTGGGACCACTAGTTGGTTAAGAGTGGTGGATCGAAGCTGTCTAGCTGGTTTATAGGGTATCAACTGATCCTTAAGAAAATGCGGCCCTTGATCATTAAGTGCCTTGTACACTATACAAAGGGATTTAAACTTAATCCGGTTCCGGATGGTCAGTCAGTTATATTTCTTGATGGTGGCCGATATGGCCCAGAACTTAGGTGTTCTAGAAAGCAGCCGTGCTGCTGCATTCTGTATCGTCTGCAACTTCTTAGTGACCTTACCTGGGTATTTAGAAATAAGCCGTTGCAGTAATCGAGGGACGATAAATCTAAAGAACTGACCAGTGTTTTGGCAGTTACATCTGGCAAAAACGGGATCATTTTTCTGATCATTCTTAATTTATGGTGGGCTATTGTCGCTATTTTGTTTGCATGTGCCACAAAATTAAGACCCTCATCAAAGATTACTCCCAGGTTTCTGACCTTAGGGGCCGGGCTGGGGGGGACTCCAAAGGCTGGTGGCCACCAGGTGCTAACCAACTTGGTGAGAGGGGTTCGAAAATAACCACCTCTGTCTTTTCGGAGTTAAGCTTAAGGCAGTTAGCCGCCATCCACTCTCCGATTTCTAGCATTTCCTTTTGGAAGCGTTTTGCCACCTCGCATCCGTCGCCTTTGATGGCCAGAACCAATTGCGTGTCGTCGGCGTAGGAGGTTAGGCTCATCCCATCTGCTTTGATAACAGTAGCAAGGTCAGACACATAGATATTAAATAGTGTCGGACTAAGGGATGAGCCTTGAGGAACCCCGCGCGGTAACGAAAGCTTTGCAGATTGGTAAGGCCCCAAGGTGACAGCCTGTGTTCTATCGGCCAGGAAAGATGCGAGCAAGTCTCTCGCAGTATGGTATATGCCCATCTTTCCGACACGGTCGACCAAGATCTTATGGTCGACTGTGTCGAAAGCTGCTGATAAATCGAGCAGTAAAAATACTGCTGTCCCTCCCTGGTCTCGAATTGCTCTAACATCATCCGCGGCTTTGATTAGAGCGGTTTCGGTACCGTGGTACTTGCGGAAACCGAATTGTGTATCATCCAGTTAGAGTTTGAGGACGAGCTCTACTTCCCTGACACCGAGGCCTGAAAATGACTTCCTTTTTTTCGTCCTTATTCACTTTTATTCCTGTGTGTCTTTCTTTGTTTTACAACTTTTACCACAACAAAACTCTCACAACAAGTCCATCAGCAGCACTGTCTTCATCTTATTTTCCTTATTGATTTGAAGGTGCTGCAGTCTGCATTCCTGAGGTTCACAAGTTCACAACTCAATCATGCACCTCTATCCTCCTCCTCCAGACTCCACCTATCCATTTCCCTCCAGGCAGATGGATGGATTACGAAGAATAAAGAACCTTTGTTTTCATAGACAAGTCCCCTCAATTACTGACTGACTACATGCTTGCTGATTGCTGACAGAGTTACTTCTGAAATTGGCAGAAGAGGCTGCCCTGTGGGCCCTCACTTTCCAAAGAAGATGAGGACAAATAGTAGAACAGGTAATAAATAATTGAGAAGATGGCACGCAGTGGACAGCAATGGCTGTGTTCCTCTGATGAAACCAGTTGCTGTTTGTTTTTTGTCCATGAAATGAATCATATGTCTTGTCTTAGTTATTATTTAATCTTTTACACAGTAATTGTATCTCATGTCTACTACTCTGTTTTTTTTACCTTGTTTAATTCAAATTGTACTTCAAATTCAGGGGCCACGGAAATGGCCACGAAAAACATGGATATCAGTACAAAAGGGGGTGGTGATGGACGGAGCATCTGAATCAATCAAACACTCACACCCAGTCAAAAGATCTGGGTTTAATCCATCACCGTTCTTTAGCCCACTCTGCCACCCCAGTTCAGACATGGCTATATGCAAATCAGTCTGACCCTGTGCCTCATGGGAACAGTGCAGCCCGAACTGCCAAGCCATGTCTTCCCTGGACCGGAAACAAGCTTCCGAGGACCGGTTACTGGCATTCCAGCTGTCTTCAGCCCGGCTTGCTTGAATCCAGTGGCAAAGTGAGCAAGGGACTGACGTCTGAGCATACCCTGCCACACTTATGGCGGCCAAAAGCGGTACAAAAGGTGGTGGTGAAGGATGGAGCATATTAATCAATCAAACACTCACACCCAGTCAAAAGATCTCGGTATAATTCATCACCGTTATTTAGCCCACTCTGCCACCCCAGTTCAGACATGGCTATATGCAAATCAGTCTGACCCTGTGCCTCATGGGAACAGTCCAGCCCGAACTGCCAAGCCATGTCCTCCCTGGACCGGAAACAATCTTCCGAGGACCGGTTTCTGGCATTCCAGCCGTCTGTAGCCCGGCTTGCTTGAATCCAGTGGCAAAGTGAGCAAGGGACTCACGTCTGAGCATACCCTCCCACACTTATGGTGGCCAAAAGCAGTACAAAAGGGGGTGGTGATGGACGGAGCTTCTGAATCAATCAAACACTTACAGCCAGTCAAATGATCTGGGTTTAATCCATCACCGTTCTTTAGCCCACTCTGCCACCCCAGTTCAGACATGGCTATATCCTAATCAGTCTGAGCCTGTGCCTCATGGGAACAGTCCAGCCCAAACTGCCCAGCCAAGTCTTTCCCTGGACCAGAAACAAGCTTGTGGCAGGGCCATGCATACGGTCAAGGCAGGCACCACTGAGTGAATCATCCTGATGTAGCATACCTAGGCTCTTTGACACAGACAGACAAAGCATATCTAAGGTTTAGGGTTCAGTGCAATTTACTAGGGTTTTTGGGTTTAAGTTGGTAGGGTTCCCGCTGAGTCTAGGGCTCAGGGCCCGATGCAGGCTCATTCATAATGATGTTGGCAAGGTTTTAAGGGGGTTTGGCATTCTTTGGTCCAGAATTGGCAGAATTGTGGCCTTTTTTGGTGTTTTGCAGCCTCGTGTGTTTGGGTGAAAACTAAGTGAAAACTAGTCATAGACCTTCTTCTTCTTCTTGTTCAAACAGCGCAGTGGTTCGATTTTGTTCTGCCTTGCTGAGATTCTTGGGAATCGCTGGAACAAGTGTCCAGGTAAGTTTCAAGAGGATCGAAGTGGTGGAAGTGCTGAAAACAGCAATTTTTTGTGAACAGCGCAATTTGCCATGTTTTGAATATACCAGTATTGCATGTTTTTGCGAGGCTGTTTGGGGGTGTTCTAGATTTGCGGGGGTGAGTCGGGCGGTCTTGGAGCACTGCTGGGAAGATCTGATTTTGATTGCAAGTGGTTTGAAAAAAATCCATGGTGGAAAAGGGGGTTTGGGCCTAGTTGCAGACAGCATTTTGGCACAATTTAAACTGAGGCCTAGCAGTATTGTGTGTTTTTGGGGGGCTGTTTGAGGGGGTTCTAGGTTTTTAGGGGTGGGTTTGGGGGTCTGGGAGCACTGCTGGGATAGGATAATTTTGATTGCAAGTGGGTTGAAGAAAATCCATGGTGGGAAAGGGGAGTTAAGGCCTAGCTGCAGAGTGCGTTTGGAGTGATTTTGACTGGTAGGCTGCACATTTTCTTAGTGTCACATTTTCCATTTCTGCTTTTGGCCTGTTTGGGGGTGTTCTGCTTTTATGCACGTGGGTTGAGGGGTCTGGGGTCATTGATGGTAAGCTCTAATATCGGATGCAAGTGGTTTGGATAAAATCCATGGTGAAAAAGTTTTTCCATTTTTGCTCACTTGCTTGTTTGTGGAGGGCTGTTTGTGGGGGTTCTAGGTTTTTGGGGATGGGTTTTGGGGTCTGGGAGCACTGCTGGGATAGTCTAATTTTGATTGCAAGTGGTTTGAAGAAAATCCATGGTGGGACAGGGGAGTTAGGGCCTAGCTGGAGAGTGCGTTTGGAGTGATTTTGACTGGTAGGCCGGACATTTTATGTGTACATTTTCCATTTTTGCTTTTGGCCTGTTCTACTTTTTTGCCGGAGGTTTGAGGAGTCTGGGGGCATCGCTGGGAAGGTCTAATATCGGATGCAAGTGGTTTGGATAAAATCCATGGGGAAAAAGTTTTTCAGTTTTTGCTCAAGGCTTGTTTTTGGGGGGCTGTTTGGGGGGGGTTCTAGGTTTTTGGGGGTGGGTTTGGGGGTTATGGAGCGCTGCTGGGATAGTCTAATTTTGATTGCGTTTGGTTTGAAGAAAATCCATGGTGGAAAAGGGGGGTTTGGGAATAGTTGCAGAGTGGGTTTTTGCACAATTTGAAGTTAGGGTTCAACCTGGTAGCAGTATCGCATGTTTTTAGGGGGCTACTTAGGGGGTGTTCTAGATTTCTGCAAATTGGTAAGGGGGCTGGGAGCACTACTGGTATTGTCTAATTTTGAATGCAAGTGTTTTGAAGAAAATCCATGGTGGAAAAGGGGGGTTTGGGCCTAGTTGCAGAGTGCGTTTTGGCACGATTTGGAGTTAGGGTTAGCACTTTCGCATTTTTTCTGGGGGCTACTTGGGGGTGTTCTACATTTTTGCGACTGGGTTCAGTGGTCTGGGAGCACACCTGGGAATGTGTAATTGTGATTGCAAGTGGTTTGAAGAAAATCCAAGGTGAATTTTTTTTTAACCAAAATTTCATTTCTGCGGATGGCTACTTGGGGGGGGGGGTTCTAGATTTTTGCGACTGGGTTTAGGGGTCTGGGAGCATTCCTGTGAATGTCTAATCATCATTGCAAGTGTGTTGAAGAATATCCATGGTGGAAAAGGGGTCTTTTGGGCCTAATTTCAAAGTCTGCTTACTGCTCGATTTCCAACTACGCCTCATCCCCGTCGCAGTATTGCATGGTTTTGGGGGGCTAGTTGGGTGGGTTCTACAGTTTTGCGCCTGGGTTACAGGGTCTAGGGGCACTTCTGGTAATATCTAATTTTGATTGCAAGGGTTTTTAAGAAAATCCACGGTGGAAAAGGGGGGTTTGGGCCTACTTGCAGAGTGCGTTTTGGCACGTTTTGAACTTAGGCCTGTAGCACTATTGCATGATTTTAGAGTGCTAATTGGGGGGTTCTACATGTTTGCAACTGGGGTCAGGGGTCTGGGAGCACTCCTGGGAATGTCTAATATTGAATGCAAGTCATGTACGCCCCCACGAGAACATAATGAGGGTAACTCAGAGGAAGGTGTTACAATACAGGAAAAGACACTATCCTCTGCTAGGTATGAGATCTCCTGCCCTCATGCCTCAATGAGGGAGGAGACAAGGGTTGAACAGAGCCTGGACCAGGTATTACCAAGAGAACAAGGGGGTGAGAAGGATAAAGTTAAGGCTATGGAAGCTAGAATAAAAATACTTTCGTGGAATGTCGCAGGCCTAAAGAGCAGGCTACTCAGACCAGACTGGTCCTCCTTCATGTCCACTCATGACATTTGCTTGATGCAAGAAACCTGGTCCCTCGAGGTGAGTGACAGTCCTGGTTTTGCTACCTATGACATCCCTGCAGTCTCAGGTGGGAAAGGCCGCCCTTCGTGTGGCCTTGCCATATGGGTAGGCTTACACTTGGGCATGCAGGCTGTACAGGTGGTCACAAACTCACCAGATATCCAATGTGTTTTGCTAACATCCGTTAGTAGATCTACATTGGTTATTATTAATATCTACTCTGGCCTACTGTGAACGGGAAAGAATCGAGTACTATTCAAGCACTCGACCATTTCCTCCAGACGCTTGACCCCGCAACCCCGATCATTCTTGGTGGCGATCTGAACTGTCAGTTCGAACCATTGGGTGGATCCGAGCTGTGTGAGGAGGATGAGGTCAATTTGCTCTGCCGAATTCCAGCACCAAGAATTGCCCCGGTTAAGGCCTGGACCCCGTTAGTACTACAAATCAAGGCCCTGACCCCTGCCATGTCTCTGCGGGCATGCAATGGAAGGGGTAATAACGAAAGCTCCGGCCTACCCACATATAATAGGACAAATAGAACTTCCACCATTGACTACCTCATGTTGGAAGCAAAACATTGGGGCAAGTTTAAAGACTTCGAGGTTGTCGAAAGGCACGATAGTGACCACAATGCGCTGGTCCTAACACTTAAACTCAGTGCATTTGGACTAACTAACCCTGACTCTAATACCACTCCGATAGTTCCATCACATATTATATCTAATAACAGGAGAAGAGTCAAATGGCCTTCTTGCCTAGACTCTCCTAGTCGGCTCGCAAAAATCTATCAGATAGCTGTTCCATTGATAAGCGATATGGGTAATTCCACCTCCCATGGGAAGACTATAGAGACCCACAATAAGTTAGTTGAGAGTCTAGGGGATGTATTCTATCCGGTTAGTGGGACTAAGTTGTGCCGGAATAAAACACATCCCTGGCACAACCATGCATGTAAAAACTCAAAGAAAGACCTACTCAAGGCAATTAAATCTAAGGATATCCTTAAAATTAGAACAACTAGACTGCTTTACAAGAAGGTGCTCATCAGAGCAAAGAGTGAGTGGGATGAATCTAGGTGGGAAGAGTTGAGACAGGCACTACTCCTAAAAGATTCTAAGACCTTTTGGCTAATTGTTACTTCTTCAGTGTCAGGTGAGAGAGACTCCGGGGTCTCGAATATTGCCCCTGTAGTGTGGGAGGCACACTTTAAGTCACTCTATACAAGCCCTGAGTTAGAGGAAACTGGGTGTCAGCCCCAGGAAGGGCTGCCTGAACTAATCGGCACTGCTCAGCCGAGCGGACGAGTTTTGAATCCCGGCTTGACGAAGGAAACGGCACATTAAAAAAATCCCACATTGAATGTGAGATGGCATAATGATGGCAGACAGCAATATGGAAACACACGTATATAAATGATTGTTGAAAATAATGCACAACGATCGTGGTGATTAGAGAGAAAAGCCATCCTACAAATAGAAATATCCTTGATTAATGCCACAGGATATCCTTAATAGATTCAAGATTGTTGAAGACACCCGCACAAAGTAGAATATAAGGATGTCTACTCGATGAAGACCTGGCGCAATAATCATTTCCCAGTCCCCGTCCTGAAGAAGACCCGCCAGTGACCCATAAATAAGGTGTCCACAGGGTCGAAACGTCGACAGAACCACCATAGGACCAACTTACCGTGTCCAACACATCATAGCTAATTGGAATAGCGTGTTGGTCTCGAGTATTAACGAGATAGGAATTGGCCTGTTATAACCTCTCCCCTCTTCCTCATAATCACTCATTCACTTGTACATAGACCTTCACTTATATATGTCACAATGTCACAATATTTCACGCTAAGTCACTTCTTACACTGATTTGAATTGTTGCGCCGCATTTTGTATTTTGTGAAAAAAGTAAAAATTGCTTTTTATGTTCTTACGGAAGGTGTCAGTTGGAAACTAAAAAGAAAAGAAAAAATAACTGTTTAATTAAAAATCACTCTGACCCTTTTCTTGTGTTTGGTTTTGCACTTTAAAGATAATTAATGTAGCATATGAATTGAAGCTATGTTTTGATTACTGCTGAAGGCATGCATATGATTCAAAGCAATTGTTCAGATACCCGAAAGAACCACTGTTGAAATTACTACTGTATTGCCCAGGTTCTCAGGGATACTGGGTTACCCCGTAAGAATTATTCTTGAACTGGTTTTAGAGCCTTGGGCCTGTGCGCCACGGGACCTCCGGCATGAGAGTCGACTGCCGGGGGCCCCAGGGTCCGGGAGCTTGGTTCCACGTGCCCGCACGACCCGGGACCTCCCGCATGAGTGTCGATTGCTGGGGGCCCCAGGCACCGGGTTTTCTCCCTGTCAAAATTTTAGCTTTGACCAGGCTTCCGAGATTCTGGTTGCCCCAGACCCCCTGCATGAGAGTCGACTGCCGGGGGCCTTGGGCTCCGGGATCTTGGTTTCCTGCACTAGCACGGCCCGGGACCTCCCGCACGAGTGTCGACTGCTGGGGACCCCAGGTGCAGGGATCTCCCTCTGTCGAAACTATAGTTCCAGCCAAACTCCGGAGCTTCCCATGGCTCCAGACCCCCCGCACGAGTGTAGACTGCCGGAGGCCTTGGGCCCTAGACCTGGATCCTATCTCGCAATAGTGAGAAGGGATGCCCCTACTGGGACTCCCACTTATAGTTCAGATAGCATTAAACTCAGGGAAGTTGAACTGGCAATTGAGAAACTGCTCCCGAACAAGGCCCCGGGTCTGGATAAGATCCCTGGAGATCTCTTCCGCTCTCAGCCAAAGATCTGGGCCCCATATTTGATGGTTCTGTTCAATGCTGTATTACAGGGCTCCCCAGTACCTGAGACCTGGCTGGGAGCCGAGATTGTTCCAATTTTTAAAAAGGGCTGTCCGCTTGCTCCATCAAATTATAGACCAATTAGTCTACTTGACACTACCCAGAAGCTGATGGGCCGAATCCTGCTGGAGAGACTATTGGTCTGGATGGAGGAAAACAAAACTTTGACCAGCCTCCAAGCCAGTTTTAGATCAGGGGTCTCGACTTTGGACCAGATCTTTCGACTCCAGGTCCTATACTGGAAAACCGCAAGAGTAGAGGGTGGCAGCCTCTACCTTGTTTTTGTGGACCTGCGGGCCGCATTCGATCTGGTCCCTAGGGAGAGGCTCTGGACAGTTTTGGAGGAACTTGGTCTCCCTCCTTACTTACTAGAGGCCCTAACCCGGCTTCACACTGGGAATTATGCCCAGGTGAGGTGTGGGAAAAACGGGGAATTATCCGATCGTTTCCCTGTTACCCGGGGAGTACGTCAGGGTTGTGTACTGGCCCCTACTCTCTTCGTTTGTATGTTAATGGCCTGATAGATAGACTCAATTGTGTCAGGGATAACGATGCTATATGCCTGGCCACTGGTAGGGTGCCCACTCTGATTTTCGCGGACGACACCTTGTTGTTGTCACGGACATCATCGGGCATCTAGTGGGTTTTGGACGGGTTTGTCTCCTTCTGCGCCTCGCGGGGTCTGGAAATCAACCTGGAGAAAACCAAGTTTATGATCTTCAACCCCCAAGGCACACCCGCCCAAACTCCACATTGAATGGAACCCCTCTTGAGCGAGTTAAGACCTTTATATATTTGGGGGTGACCTTGACTGAACACTTTACATGGGACCAACACGTCTCTAAATCCTCCTTGAGACTTGCACAGATTATGAGTGGCGTAGGCAGATTCCATAGTGCCTCAACCTTTAAACCGGCTACCCCAGCCCTAGAGATATACAAAGCACAGGTCAGGTCTGCAGCCTTATAAGCTGCTGAACTCTGGGGACACACTAATGCATGTAACCTAATGAAAGTCGAGCATTCTTTCATGTGACATTTGTTTGGTCTTCCACAAAGCACGCCACTGATACCACTACGCCTGGACCTGGAACTTATTACTGATCTGGTGGCAGCTCGACCTCTGCTCTATTGGAGAAGGCTCTGGTCTGTGCCGGAGCTTGAACCGTTTAGAGCAGAATTTAATACTATTTGGGGGCAGCTAAAGAACAAGAATATACCCTGGTTGGTACATGTTAAGACTCTTCTCTACCAAATTGGTCTTCCCCAACTTTGGAATACACCGGAGGACAGCTGTATGAGGATGCAAAGGACTGTACTGGTGGCAGCTGTAAAATCACATAACCTCAAACTGCTACACTGTTCTACTTCCCTGGGCAGATTGTCCACTGAGTTTCTCATAACAAAAGTTGAATACAGGATGGAGGCGTTCTTGGACCTGGTGCAGCCTCCACTGGCAAGAAAACTATATATTCAATTGAGGCACTGCTCCTTACCGGTTGGGGCATTTACATCCAGATGGGCAAAAACGATGAAGGCTAACTGCCCTGCCTGTAATTACGCCAGGGAAGACATTATACACATCCTCTTTTTTTGCCCAGCATACAGTGTAATTCGGAAGTGCTGGATTAGCCCGTTATGCAAAACTTGGGTTTTAGACACTGTGTACATGCTTGTAGAGTCCTAACTTATGACACTGCCCCTCTCATTGTTTTTGCCGTTCCCGGTTTTTATTCGGAATGTTGCGGAGAAGAACTGCATTTATCCACATGGAATAATGGACTACTGCTTTTATGCTTTACTATTCCTTTGATAACCAACGTTTAATAACTTTTTAATTCTGAAGTATTTATGTTTTATTATTGAGCTTGTACATATTTTATTGCACTTTTATGGTCTTTGACCGAAATAAAGTTATCAAAGTGAAGAGAATGCAAGTGTTTTGAAGAAAATCCATGGTTGAAAAGGGGGATTTTGGCCTAGTTGCAGAGTGCTTTTTGGCACGATTTGAAGTTAGGGTTCAACCAGGTAGCAGTATCGCATGTTTTTAGGGGGCTACTTGGTGGTGTTCTACATTTTGCCGACTGGATTCATTGGTCTGGGAGCACTCATGGGAATGTCTAATTTTGTTTGCAATTTTTTTAAAGAAAATGCATGGTGGATCCGCAGAATTCAACCATAGTTACTATTACTATCCTTTTAAAGGAGAACCAGGTTACGCACTTTTGAAGTGATGATTGTATATAATAATAATATCAGCTCTGAAAACTGAAAGTGTTATTTTTGCACTACACAGCGTACCTTAGATTTTTTTAACTGGTTCACTTCCTGTTTTTTTCCATAAAAAATTACAGGACGGCTTTTAACATGTGCCATGGAACAAATGATGAACTCAGACGCAATCCTCAATTACTCATCAGGCAGCCAGTGGACAGTGTGTCTGGTCACCATTATTGATCGATGGAGTGTAAGATGGAATGGAGGAGTATATCACAAATAAGAGGAATGGCTGGATGCATGCAACTTCACCAATTCAACAGGACAACTACAACCTAAAGTTACAGTATTCTCTCTTAACTTCTTATCTTTTAAATGTTATTTTTGTAAACTTGAACTTCTACGAATGTGACTAGGTGCGTTTCTTTGTTCTCTGCTTTAAAGTCATCTCTCCAGCTATTTTATATGTTTCTTTGCTATTTTTATAACTAACTTAATGTACTAATAATAAGTGTTTATTCTCTATGAGTGCGGAAAGGCAAGTGAAATTGCGTAATTAATGCAGCCCTGTACTAGTGTCAATGTCAAATTGTTTCCTCATACTTACCAATAAGAAGTAGTAAGTACAACTTTTCAGTGACCTAACCATCCGTTTAGCAAACAACTTCATGCATGCAGTAGTGCACTACCTTTATGTCCCTCAAAAGATTTATGGATATCTTTGAATCCAAACAATTGTTTCTCTTCATTTGTTGTTTGTCCATGCAGTGTTTTTTTTCTTCTCTCCACAAAACTTTTCCCTAAAAGACCCCATTCCCATCCAATCTTCAAAAACCCTAACCCTCTTCCCCCGGGCTGTGTGATTTTTTCATTGACGTATGACTAAATGACAACAAGAAATTCCACACACTTGCAGGGGAGGATACGGTCTAAGCACCAGAAAAATGTTGGAAAATGGAATTTCATGTGCGACATCGTGGATTGAGCATTAAACATCATGCTCCTACACATGATGAATCAAATGGTTAATTCTTATGTTTAAGTATCCTTTACCTTCATAATATTTCTTATTGTAGCCGTAGTCCACGAAACTAGTACTTATATTTAGAAACCAAACATCAATTAACCACCGCCCACCCCACGCAAAATAATATGATCACATATAATATGTTTTGGTATGAAAAATATTTATTAGGAAATATATTGAGGTAGTCAAAAAATAAAAGAAATTAACCCAACTCACCCCCCTGCCTAATCCCAACCAATTTCCAAAAGTCCAAAAGTCCCCTTTCCCAAACACCCAATTCCCACCCCCCAACAGTCTTTAAAAAAAGGGGCAAGGGACAGTCACTTCCTCTGGTGGCGTAGTGTGGACAGCTGATCCTGCACTTCCCGCAGCTCTTTGCGGAGGTCCCGGAGCTGGTGCTGATTATTTTCGACCAAACGCTCCAGGTAGTCCACTCTATACGGAGGCGGTGCTGACATACCATCCAGGCTCTGGAGGGGCAGCTGATTGTGTTGCTGCTGTGCGGCAGCGGCGGCAGGCTGTCGTGCCACGGCTCCGTTTGGCTGGAGGCTTCTGGCTGGTGGACCCGGGGGCACTGGAGAAAGATGCAGTGGTTGCTCTCTCCTCCTCCTGCTCCCGAGCCCACAGCCGCCGATACTCGGCACAAATAGCCTCCAGCTTACGGGCCCGGACAGCCATCTCCTTTCTGGTGAGCTTTTTTGGAGTTGCATCTATATGAAGAAAGAAAGAAAAATACTGCAGCCAATAGTCTTTGACATAAAGTCAAAATAATTCAATGGAAAGTTTTTATTAACCTAAACAATAAAATTGCTTACTTACAATGGAAAGTTGACTCTCAGTAACACCAGCAAGTAGCAAACACAGTATAACATTTTGGCATGTATCTTTCCACCGTCTTTGTAGGCCTGTGACATTACTGGGAGTTTCAGGAATTCCACTAGCAGGACTATGGATGGACTCACTAATACATACATAGTCAGAGAGTACTAAAAATAGTCTTCTGTTTTTTTCTCTTGTTTTGCAAAAGAAATTACTGGTACGTGAACTTGTGTTAGCCGGCATGGCAGCTCACTCAGCTTGCACCTAAGAAAAACAGACACAAGCCATGATGACGCAGACTCGCAGTACTTTAAGCAGTACATGCAGATGTGGATAGGAAGCTCTTACTTTTCCATAGGGGTGGCACTGCCACTGGCCATACTCGGTTACATCAAGGGCTACTGCTCAATGTCATGATATCTTTTGCACTGCCCCCCCCCGGGGCCTTGACTACTACAAAAGAAGAATGAAGATTATTCAATTTTGATCATATATCATTATCCTGCTGATCACATGATCTTTGGTTATATGATGGATGACTTTAGGTGCTTTGTTTTGATAGATTGAGTGAACTACAGCGATAGTCCACCCATGACACAGCTGAAATAAAATTATTAACATAAGGAGTGAGTGTGGTACCCATAATTGCCGGAGGAAGGGACTTGACTTGATATAATGTTGTCAACTATACAATACATACACAATAGATGCTGTGCTTGCAAAGTAAAGTACTGTACTGTTAGTCACGGAAGGGAGTATTTGTGAACAATCACAAATTCTAGTATTTGGATTTCCTCAGCTTTGCTACTCTGGCATGGACATGCTGTTCAAAGTAACAATCTTCATCCACTCAGCGTCTGCTCTACTACATCAAACACCTCTGCTATCGATGAGGAAAAAGAAGATAACATCCAGGCTCTCAAAGTACGTCGATCATTCATCTTAATATCTCAAATATACCAAGTTTTCTTTTTCTCAACAACCAACTAACACCCTTTTCATTATATTTTGGAAACCACCGTCTTCTTCTCTTGACTTGCATTCAAATACACCATTCTTTACAGTCATAAATGTTAAGACTCGCTCGCCCTTCGTTTCACCCTTCTTTCACTTTTCGTTCTTCACATTTCTAAAGTACATCTTATATGACTTGGCTTCATGATAAAAGTTTGCCAGCTGAGTTGAAGTAAAATAGAGGGGGCCATTACTTACCCGAGAAGTACTGCCGCTAATGCTATTACAAGTCAAGGTTGACTGTCTACTCCGTGATAGCCCAAAAAGTAGTTCTAAATTAGTAACTGTTCTTAACAGTACAGTGTACTTGTACAAGTGTACTGTGTACTGTACAGTACACCATACACTCCTTTGCCAGCCTACTCAAAACTTTCAATATGTAAGGAGTATAATAACCTCCCACCGTCTGCCGCCGCTGAGCCTTCCCCCCAGCTCCTCCTGGTGGCGCCGCTGCATCTGCCCCTAGAGTGGACCCCTCTGCACTGCTGGCCCCGGCACTGGTGGTCATCTGTGCCGCATCAGATGTTGTGACGTCTAGAAAAAACATGTCAGATTTTCAGATGCCATACACAACCCCCTATTTCGTCTCGTAATGGAAGAAAATGTTACATAACACATTTTTTATTACAGGGTTCGAAAAAAAGTAATGGTTTTGTTGAGGGTGCTAACTTTTTATATGCTTATTCCATTAAATGCTACACTTCTTAGGACAACTGATGAATGCTTGCTTAACGTGCACCATTTTTCTAATTACAGATAGAAGATTACATTGCCCTTCTGCCAACAGGACAATTCACCAACTACTAGTAAGTCATCACCAGCAGTACTTTAAGTACTTTAAAGAAGGTGGGGGCTCCTGCACAGTTATTCTAATAATTTCATGTGTCTGTTAACTATTACGTTAAAGTAATTTGACTCATGGGAATGTCGTTTAAACTTTAACGTCATCTATCAGCAGTGCTCGCTCCGAATACTATGCTATTAAAAATAAAGAAATAATTTTTCCATGTCTTAGTTCAAAATAAAATTTTAAAACTAACAAACACTGTGTGGTTTTTGTCCCGAGTGAGTGAGCCGAAGGGTTTGAACTACTGCAGCTGGCAGTCATGTTTCAGTGACTCAGATAGGCCGGGACTCGGCGGTAGTCTTCTGTTCTTCTGGGTCGTAAAATTATTGGTCAGACACACTAGATAGTCTGTCAGGGGATTGGGGGTTCAACTTCTGTTCGAACTGAGGTATGTGGAAAGTCGAACTGCACCTATCATCAAAATGTCTGTTTTTTCTTGTCCATACTACTTCATGTGCAGAATAGTCCCTGAAACACTAGCGGTATGGTATGCGCTCCTAGCAAATCAAAAAGGCAACTGCTACCTTTTCTTGGTGTAAACATTGACATTTTATTGTTGGAAATTGTCAAAGCACCTACATTAAGAAGACTGGAATAGACAGCAAGGGCAACCCAGATGACTGCACTCAGTGCCTAGAGCTATTGCTGATCAGAGTTTTGTTTAACACTGTTTGCCGACTGGGCAAGCTTAGCTACCTACACAGACCGACTCATAATCGTAAATAGTCGTAGCACAGAGAGTGATGGTAGAGGCAGGATAAGAATGTAGAAAGTAGTCTAGAATAAAAGAAGATCAAAGACTATTTTGTAAAAAATGGAATTAGGAAACAGTTTGAAATGAATAGGAGCTGTAAAAGTTAGGGAAATATAAGTATTAATATAACAATAGAACAACTTACTGGGGCCAGCAGAAGAGCCTGCAAGGTACCGATCCTGTGACTGACAACCTTCTTCCACCGGAGTCTCAATGGTGCTAGTCGCCTTGCCCCTGGGAGGTGCTGTTGATCATGAAATAAAGAAACACAACATGTATGATTGTTTTTTTTAAATATTTGATTTCTTTGAACACAATTTAAAATTATCTCGGGGAAACAAATTAACAACAATTGCACTACGTGTATTGACCTATCTGATCTAGTCAACTAGGAGGATAGTACAGTATTGCAGGATTCGCAGGCCTAATAGGAAAGTTATGTAATTCACTAACTACACCAACAACTAAAAGGTTCTACTACGACTTTCATCACTCAGCAGCACGAGACGTCAGGTGACAGACACAGTCCGTCATCATGATTGCAGACCACTAACACACTAACAAATAAATAATATACTGAACGTATCAATCCACCACTATCTCTTCTTAGTGGTAGAAGGAGTACAAAGAAGGACTAGACTTGACTCTCTATTGTCTCTAGCATTACGCAGTTATGCTCTCAAATTAGAAAAAAGTTGCAAACAAGTAAGCATAGTAGCAACGCAAATTACCATGCGAGCAACTGCAATGACAGAAGCTATTTAAACATTAATTTACCTGCAATGTAATTGAATCAGCAGCATTCGTACTCTTCCAGGGAAAAAATAGATTAGTAATATAACACAGAGCAGAAGAAAACAAAGTAGTTATTAAATAGCTACTCACTAAGGCCAGGGATCTCCACACCTAGCAGGTCAAGCAGGTCATGCTCCCGGTCGAGGACGTCGGCCCACTGGTGCGTTGCTTGGTCGTAGGTGCGCCGGACACCCGACTCCCTCCGCATGGCCCAGCACACATTATCCCACTGCTGGCAATGCTCCCGGAGGCCATACCCTTGACCGGGCCTGCCCCCTGCTGCCATGGTCTTAGGGAGGTGGCGCAGAACAAAAAATATAAGGGCGGCCACCTTCACCGTGTTGAAAATCTCCCTGGCCACCACTTGCACCCCCTCAAACGCCCGCATGGGAGCCGGATGCGGGGTGCCGAGCCCTTCCCCTTACTCTTCCTGGCTCCCTTTGGCATGGTCCTGGACAGCAGAAGAAAAAAAAAATAGGAAAGAATAGGGAAAAAATAAAGAAAGGAAAGAGTTTTAAAAAGTAGCTTTAAAAGTAACGAAAGGTAAAAAAAAAAAAATACAGATGTCGAAAAATAGAGGGATAGATAATGAGTAAAAAAGTTTTTTAAAAAGTTCAAAGAAACAAAGGATTGCAGAGATAAGAGGAGGAAAGGAAAAGCATGCCCAGAACCATACCAATAAATGAACAACAAGATGGCCACGCCCATTGAGGACCGCGTGGGTAAGTTGAGCAAGCAAAAACACATGCAAACTCGTAATAGTGCGCCGCACACAACGCAAGCTTGCCAATAGCGCCCGGAAACGGAAATACGTAACGCGCACAAGATGGCCACGCCCATGTACGACCGCATGGGTAACTTTGCGGTCAGTGCCCTGCAAGCGACCCACGAATACTCAAAAAACCACGCGAACACCACCAAAAAAAATTCACAAATTTGCGAATTTTGCGGATCGCGAATTCGCTTTCTCACAAATTCACGGACCGGGAATTCACAAATTTCACCCATACTTAGTTTATCTCCCTGAAATAAATGGTTATTGTTTTTTGAAATGTTTGATTTCGTTGACAACAATCATCCATATTTGTGTCTTTCTTTCATGTACTTTTATCAAGAACACAGGTCCTGAGCTTAACAAATACTTCTGTAGATGGCAAACATAGACTTAAATAAGAGCTATGGCTTAGTTTTCCAATGTCCAGCCGGACAAGGATTTATTAGTTTTCAAGGAATTTTTGAAATTTGTGAATACGTGAGATACGACATGAATCAAACAAACTGGGCACAAGCCTGTACCAAGTCAGGGAGAAAACCAATAAGAGGAAAGAATAAGGAAGATTTACACAGGCAAAAGAGCTGGAGCAAATGGCGGCTTACAATACAATGCAATCTTGTGTAAGCACACACAAACAGTCACTGCACTTAATATATACAGTTAAGACATGCAGTTCTGTTACAACAGTCGACGTGACGTTTCGATCTTAGCTCCATTTATTAACTGGGATCATCTTCAGGACTAGTGTTATGCTATTGCCTGAAATATTAAAAGCCTGCGGGAATAAACAGGAGGAAAAAAAAGAGGGACAAAATAGAGCGTTTACATTAAGAATTGAACATGTCATCCACTTCTATGTGGTTTTATCACAATCAGTGACATGGTGCTCA
This sequence comes from Lissotriton vulgaris, assembly GCF_964263255.1. NCBI lineage: Eukaryota > Metazoa > Chordata > Amphibia > Caudata > Salamandridae > Lissotriton > Lissotriton vulgaris. The sequence continues at coordinate 2,073,274,150 of NC_141685.1, read as the reverse complement.
AGTGAACTTTAGGGGCATTGGCGGCTATGAGGTCAGTGTTCTGGCTGTGACGATACGTGGCTAGAGTGTCAATTGATATGTGACAGTGTGCGCTTCATTGCAAACAGTGGGTGGAGGATCGGTTTGAGGTTCTGGGGTGGAAGTGCCAGGGAGGCATGTGGGTGAGTGCTTGGCGCCTCTGACGACTATTTACCGTGGTGACATTGCATAACTGGCATGGGTCATATCGAGTGCATTGCTAGCGTTGCGGCTATGCAAGAATAATAACCCAGGAGCGCAAAATGCAAGCGTACATGCTACTTACCAAAACGCGGTAGGCGAGTGACTTTCAGGGGGCATCTGGATATGAAGCCCTAACGGTGAGGTCGGTCACCTGTTGGTATTAAAAGGTTTGGTAAAGCAGAGTTCGCAAACCTGGACATGCTATGGCCACTGCAGCGAGCGGGCAGATTTACCTTATCGTGTCCGTGCAAAGCCAGGATGGGCTTCTAGGAATTGAAAAGCGGGACAGCAATTGTTAAAAATAAATGGACTTCGTCCAGGGACGGATAGCCTGTTGAAATAAGGCATACACTCAGACACTGTTTGCTAGAGTAGTCAAAGTTATGTTAGGGGAGAGGGCATGCAAGGGCGCCGAATTACCTTATACTTGTGTCTGGGGCTCGATTAATTGTTTGAGCCTGGAGGGTTTAGGGAAGGCGGCTGCCGGGATGTGCAGTCCGCAGCCTTCTGATCCTATTAGGAGGCAAGGTATGCAAGGATTCAAAACCCGGACAAAAGGGAAAGGGAACCCTTCTAGAGAGACGGCAGGCCAAGTAGTCTTACCTCAATGGGATCGCGTGGTCTGCCAGGTACCGTCCTTCTCGCTCGGTGGCAGAGGACTAGGTGCATGTCGAAAATGCTCTTATGCCGGCGTTCATCCTGTCGAGGGTAGAAATGGCCAAGGGACTAGTTCACTCGGGCGTGTGAGCACCATTTTGGAACGGTAAAGCGTCAAGCGTGCGGGCGGCATTTTAAGACAGTGATTGGGAGGGAGAGGGTGAAAGGAGGGCAGACATCTTAGAGAGGGGGTGAAGGAGTGTTCTAAGTGAATAATCAATTAGTACGATATCCATCATACACATATTCTCGTTTAAATTACAATGTCTTCTGAAATAGGTAGGACAGGCCAGCAGGGAAGTAGTACATTGTTTACGTAAGGAGAGCGGTCCAATAGGAAAGCAAGTCTATTATATAATTGCTGGATCCCAAAAGTGAGACAGGCAATAGGATAAAAAGCCAGCTGAGTGGTATATCCTAAAGCAGATTGGTCCAATCTTCAGATCTGTTTAGTCCGTTTTGGATGGAGTTGAACTGGATGATTGACTTAAGCTCCTCTTTGTTCAACAGTAATGTCATGTACATCAGCTCCTACCAGGGGCAAGAGGAAAGAGGTGGTGGGGACGGCGGAGCAGGAAGGCCAGGATCAGTCAGCCGAGGGCTCTTCCGCTGGCCCCAGTAAGTTTTCCTGTTAATATTAATAATTATACTTCCTTAACTTTTACAGCACCTATTTATTCCAAACGTTCATCATAATTTTATTTTTTCCTAAATCGACTTTGATCATCTTGTAGACTGTTTCTACATTCTTATCCTGCCTCTACTATGACTCTCTGTGCTACTACTATTTATTATTATTAGTCTGTCTGTGTAGCTAGCTAAGCTTGCACAGTTGGCAAAAGGTTTTAAACAAAACTCCTATTCACTTGTAAGTATGGGCAAATTTTGCGAATTCGTGGTTTGCGAATTCGCAAAAAAATCTGCGAATTCGCGGATTTCCATGTGAAATCGCGGATTTTTTGGCAATTGCACTATACTCAACTGGAGTACTTTCTACTGGCTAATCAGTAAGTGCTACCTCATTGGGTAAATGTATTGTGCTTTTCCTACACTACAGCTGGGTAAAGGCCCAGAAGAGTTGTCTCCAGTGACCCCGTGTGTCTGTAACTTTGCCACCGTGCCCATAGGCGCCCAGGTCCCTTGAGTGAGCTGTCCATCACAGTGGGGGCAGGGGCGGGAAGAGGTTGCATAGCTAGTGTGTGTGGGGCCGTGCTTCTGTGCAAGTTCACATGCCTCTTGTTTATAAAGGTCAGAGACTGAACAGCGCAGCAGATGAGGAGAAAGCAGCTTCCTGGTCACTGGAAGTACAGGGGGATTGCGCTCGAGAAACTCGTGGATGCCTAGACCTCCATCACGGATTACAGCTATTTGTAGACTGTAGATTTGGGGAGAAAGCACACCTGCCTAGCATCAACCGTGCTCACTAGATTATTGGGCTAATTTTTAATGTGTTACTGAATTTGAGTTTCAACTCGGGCTCCTGCTTTATTTATATCTGTAAGTGCTTCCTGCTGAGGTTTAGATTTTGTGACAGGAGCTTTGTTGCATAATTGTAACTATTCTCTGACCCTGCTTCTAGGGTCAGAGCAAGGTCAGAGAATAATTGCAAGTAGGCAATGAGGCGCCGCTCAGGAGCACTTACAGGGTTATAGCAGGTGCCCAAGTTGAAGTTAATTTCTTTGTAACCCTTTTGCAAATGGTTACAAAGAAACTATCCTCAACTTGGGCACCTGCTGTAACCCTGTAAGTGCTTCCTGATTAACATTCTTCCCGCTCACGGATTAGCGGATTTTGCCACGATTTCGCGAGATTCGCGGAACGCGAAATTGCAGAAAATCCACAAATTCCACGAGCGGAACAAATTTTCGGCCCATACTTACTATTCAGCAATAGCTCTAGGCACTGAGTGCAGTCCTCTGGGTTGTCCATAACGTCTATTGAAGTCTTCCTAATGTTTATGCTTTGACAATTCCCAACAATAAAATGTCAATGGCCACCAAGAATAAGATACTAGTTTACTTTTTGATCGGATATGAGGACATACTACTAATGTTGCAGGGACTATTCTGCTATGGACAAGAAATAGGGCATTGGTGATCATAGGCGCAGTTATACTTTCCACATACCTCAGTCATAACAAAAGATGAATCCCCAATCTCCTTACTGACTAGCTAGTGTGTCAGAGTCAAAAAAAATAATCAAATTCAAAAAGCTTTATTCGAAGTGTAAAAACAATTCATAAAAGCATATACAACACAGTCACAATCATTAAAATTCATCATAAGTACATTTTTTGATTAAAAAGACAGAAAACCACTATTAAAATTCGGTCTAAAAGGTTCCTAGGAAATAGGGAAAAAGGTTCAGTGGGGGCATTTACGTTAAAAAAGAGTTAAAAGTTGATTCATCATGGGAGCAACGATTGTTCAATTATAATGGTCCTTCTCAATCTCAATAATGCTCTCAAGTACATGGTTATAGTATTAATAGTGTAATAATCTTCCAATGTCCTTAGTTTATTATATGCCTCTCTTGACTTTCTTACTCCCCAGGATAGCAGAAGAGGTCTTAAGATTTGTCGCCTTTGTATGAGTAGAAAGTACAGTAGAAGGTACAATTAATGTTTGATTGGGTTGACACCTCATCACATGGACAGATTATTTTTTCTTTCGACCAATCATTACACCTTGGGAGAGTTATTAATCTATAAAACGTTTCCAGTCGAAAGCATGTTAAAAGCCTACGGAAGAAGAAGGGTTGATCTACTATAAGATACAGCTGAATGTTTCTGTGCAATGTAACATCATCATGATTGATAACTGATATCTTGGACCTCTCTTTATTCCATCTTTTCATTTCAAGGTGTTCCAGCAGGGTTTTTTTTAGCACAGATTGTGAGACAAAGTCCATTGTGGTTGGATTTGAGAAATATTCCGGGTGAACAATTTCGGATACAATATTCTTTATATAAGTGAACCATGTAATGTTTTTTACCCCTTCACACAGCAAGCAGTCCTCTATTATAGTTCTGTTTAGTGCTGTGGCAGGGTTAGTGCAGATGTTATGCCAAAGAAGGATCGGTGCCACCTTTATGATATCCAAGATGTGTTGTATGGCAAGCTCGGCGTGGAGCACATATGTGGATGTGCTGTTTGGCATTGCCAGGAGATATCGTAGGAATTTATTCTCTATTCGTTGAATTGCTTCCACCGGCTGTAGTCCCCACAAACCTACTCCGTAGGTTCCGATTGAGATGCATTTTGCCTTTAAAAATTTGGAGAAGCTCCCTAGCTGGCCTCGACCCTATCTTTTTGGCAAAGTTTAGGAGTGCTCCAGTTGCTTTGTTAAAAGCAAGGGCTCTCGCGTTTACTGCGGGTTTCCAAGTGCCTCGTCTATCAAAGTGCACACCTAAGTAACAAAATGTGTCCGCTAACTCGACATATCTATCTTCTAAGATGATATTACAAGGTGCTCTAACTTTCCTTGGACCGCATGACATAGTAAAGGTCTTGGAAATGTTTATACGTAGCCCCCTTTCGCTCATATAATATGAAAATGTTTCTACCGCCTTTTGTAATCCCCTCTTTGTCTGTGATAAAATCGCCGCATCATCGGCGTAGAGGAGTAAGGGTATGGGTTTTCCCTTAATTACTGGGTAATCGTAGTAGTGTTGTGTGAGAAAAGAATCCACATTGTTTATGTATAGATTAAAAAGCATGGGTGCAAGAATGCACCCCTGTCTTACTCCTCTATGAATGGGGAAGAAATCTGAGCATTCCCCTTTTTTGCCATATCTTACGCGTGCGCCAGCCCCAGAAAAAAGTTCTTTGATAAAAATAAGTATGTTCTTATCTAGCCCCATGTCCGTTAAGGTTTGCCACAATATATCATGCTTTACGCAGTCAAACACAGAACTAAGGTCTACGTAAGTTACGTATAGATTATTCTTTTTGGCATGTATATATTTTGAGGTAATGAGGGCAAGATTTAGACCTTGTTCTATCGTCCCCCTCCCTCGCCTAAATCCATATTGTAATGGGGATAGAACATCTTTGTCCTCGAGCCATTCCTGTATTCGTGCAAGAATGATCCTGCCCGCCATTTTCATTACACCATCTAGGAGCGAAATGGGGCGATAGCAGACAGGATCATTCCTATCCCCTATTTTATATATGGGAACCAGGACTGCCTCTTGCCAAGTCTTCATAAAACCAATTTGAGTTGAAGAATTTAGTACTTTTGTAAGTATTGGGACCCAGAGATCAGGACGATTTTTAAAAACGTCAATTGGAACACAATCAGGTCCGGGAGCTTTAGCCGCTGGGCTTTCCCTTAAAGCTTTTTGAACCTCTTCCATTTCAAAATGAATATCTATTGGGAAGGAAATACCTACATTTTCTGTTATAGGTCTTAAATGAAAGGAGTCTTCTAAAGAAGCGGGAATACTATAAAGAGCCTGGAAATGTTTCACCCATTCCTGAGCTGAGATTGTATTGTCTATACGTGGGCCCAGCCTCTCTTGGTAAAAAGGTACATTTACGGCCTTCCAAAAGGCAACACTGTCCTTTTGTTCGGACGCCAAGTGCAAAGTGGACCAAGCTTTAGCTTTAAGATCTTTTTTTCTGTTGGTGAGAGCAGCGCGGTATCTACGTCTTGCAATTTGAATCTGTGTTCTAGTGGATATACTGGAGTGTAGGGTTTTTTTGAGTGCAGAAAGTGCCCTTGTGCAATTTCCATCAAACCATCCCGGGGAACCCTTAATGGTATTACGAGGGATTTTCACCAAGAGCTCTTTAATACGGGAGCAAATTTGAATAAAGGATCTAAGGACAGAGGTTGGATCTTCTTCCAAGGAGAGACAGATATTAATGTTGTTAAGGGTAGTAGTTGTAAGAGTTTTTATAAAGTTTTCTGGGATTACTTTCTCCCATTTAATGCAAAACCCATTTTTTTGCCCAAGGATAGGTTCAAGTCATAATGAGTGTGATTGGATTGAACTCGGTTACTAGGGTCGAAGTTATAAGTGACCGAGATCGGATAATGATCACTCATAGCTGTAGTAACAGTCTCCCAGTTAGTTACATGGGCAGCATAACGGGATGAAAAAAGTGCAAAATCTATAATTGATTTTGCCCCTCTACCATTAAAGGTTGGTTTGAATGTTTTAGGTGGGTTGCAAAGCTCATTGACGAAGGCCAGGGAGTAATCTCCTATTATGTTATTCATTAGATCCCCAAACTTTGTGTGGCAGAAATGGTGGAATATCGCCCCATGATCTTCTCCCTCTAAACCACACACCCCCTTTAAGCTCATTGGACAGATGGAACAGTTGAAATCGCCTACCAAGATAAGAGGCATGTCACCACTTAGGGATAATTCAATAGAATTGAGAGTTATTGAAAAAATTTTAATTAATTTTTCTACTTCTGGTGTTGGGATGTTATTATAAAAATGTATTATGACTAAATGTTTTGGGAGGCCCCAGGATGTAATTAAAATTTGGTAATAGTTGTTATCCAAATAGGTTTTTAGAACGGTTGGACCAGTGGTGATTGATAGGTACAGGGATAAACCTTCCTTGGGTCTACCTCTTCTACTAGGTATAGCTGGAGTAGAAAACGTTTTGTAACCCAGAAGATGAAATTCTTCAGTTGCCCCTGTTTCCTGGACGGCAATGATGGAATGGGTCATTGTTATTATCTGCCAGTTAGTATCTTCAATTTTTCCCGCTAGGCTTGCCACGTTCCAGGTAATAATCGAGCCTAGGATTTTTGTATTTAAAGGGGATAGTGGATCATTTGGAGGTTCTGAGGTCAAATCATTTTTGGTGATTTGAGTAGGAGAACCAATTACATTTCTCATATTAACTCTAGGTTCAAGGTGAACTAGTGGTTGTTGACCTGTAGGATGTGATTGGTATTGAGGGTTTATCTCAGAGGAGATTCCCTGGGTACGTCAGTCTACACCATCTGGACCCAGGAGAGCATGATATCTATTTGTTAATGAGGGTGAATAATGATAAGCCTCGTGGTTTCTACGGTGTTGAAACTCCTGTTAGTATTTGGGTAGTATCAGTGTCCTAGGGTAGAAGTAATTTAATGACTGCAACTGTATCCCTAAGTTCTCATTTTCCTGGTACAAGTCATTTAGGTAGTTCATAACTATATAGTCTTTGAAGTTGATAATTATAACATCTCCACTGATGTCCTTTGGTATAACACCCAACCATTTGGTCCTTCTCACATGTAGGATCTCTCTGTTAATGTTTGGGGGAAGGGGTCTATTCATTTTAACCAGTATATGGTTTTGTTTTTGAGGCTCCTAAAGTCCCCGTATTGGCCTGGGAGCAGTTCAGGAACCCCTGTCAACACAGCGACGTAGGGAGCTGATTCAGGGGGGAGCGTAATTTGAATCTCAGGCCGAGTTCTAGTTTCTGACCTACTTTGGGAAATAGGGTTGTTTTTGCCAGATGTGGGAATATCCTTATTTTTGGCCATATTTGCATCTGGTGTGCTTTTATTTCCACCCTTAGAGTCTCTGTGTGCTGCAACAGCCATAGTGTTTTTAACCCCTGTATTTTTTAAGCCTTGTTGACTTTGAGATATAGATGGAGGGTTTTTAAGAGCCAACTCAGGCTGTGGGAGTTGAACCGTATTGGTGTTTTCACAAGTGTATTTGTTTTTTTTGTCCTTTAGTTGTTTTAATGTCAGATCTAGTGTGTTTTCCCTGAGACACTGGCGGAATGGTAAGTTTCCTTGGTGTTGTATTCTTAGTTGTCTGTTTAGTAAGTTCCCTTGTGAGTTCTACATTGGTTTGGGTTGCACATTCCAGTTCCCCTAACTTTTCTGAGATGATTTTTAACCTATGTACTATGGGTAGAATTAACGATTTAATCAAGTGCTCGAAGTACCCTATCAATTCTTTAATTACAGGGAGTTGTGCTATGTCATTATTTTGCACATTTGTCTCCTTTGATGTCAGATCTTTTGCTATAATCTTGGCGTTCCCTTGTTTGGTATCTGTTTTCTTCCTAGACTTAGCGCTTCTACCTTGAAGTACGTCCATCCCTCGTTTCCTCTTTCTGGGGGCAATCTGGGTCTTAGGCATTATGGGTGAAAGAGTAAGCGGTTGGGGCAATGTCAGCGAAGTCCATTCCATTGAAGTCTCCTTTTCTAGTAAGTCTATTATGGGATTAGATGGAGAACTCTGTTCGCGTAACTGAAGGGGAATGCTAATATCTCCCGCTTTATCTTGGGGTCAAGTTGGTGTGGGGGGGACAGGACCTTGCTGACTACCCCCAATGAAGCACTGATGTCATTAGGAAGCGATGGGCAAAGTGCTGTGCAGTGCAAGGAAGACAATTCCGTAGCTCTAGTGTCCTTTTGAATGTGGTGTACATGTGGTACAGGGGAAAACGTGGAAGGGATACAAATGATGGTAGTAGGTACAAGTCCTGGGAGTTGTTAGTGGTGTCCGAAAGATTGATTATAGAAAGCGGGGGCAGTGAGCCCACAGGTAGCGAGAAGCGTCTTTCGGTGTGCTCAATTGCGGTTGTCACTACTCCAATGGTTCTTTGTAGCATACGATCAATGGCTGTCAGTAAATGCGTATTGGACTTGAAATGTTTAACGGGTTTTGAGGAGGGCATGATGACGGACAAAAAGGCTGAACAGACCAACAAGCTAATATAAGCAGATCTTATTTTGTGGTGCAGTGAGGTCTTACGAAGAGATCAGCCACATACTTATTCGAGGGCCAAGGGGGGTGGCCCAGCCCGGCCTCCTTCGGCCCCCGAAAGGCCACAAAATGGCCCACCCTTTGCCCGGGCAGCTGGGAATGCGTGCTATTAATTGCGCCGTGGGTGCCGGGAGATGACGTTGGCGGCTCCTGCCGCTGAGCCCCCTGGGTAGTGTAGTCCTCCACTCGGCAGCCGCTGGTGGAGATAGCGGCGGCGGGAGGACTACTGCGGGAGTGGAGTGGGTTAGGCAGCGGTGCCGGTGGTTGCTGCAAACAGTTCCTCGCAGGGTCAAGGACGCAGTAAGTCTCTCAGGTACAAACGCCCCGAACACAAAGAGATTACACTCACTCCGCCGATAATGCGCGCTATTAATAGCGCCGCGGGTGCCGGGAGATGATGTTGGCGGCTCCTGCCGCTAAGCCCCCTGGGTAGTGTAGTCCTTCACTCGGCGGCCGCTGGTGGAGATAGCGGTGGCGGGAGGACTAATGCGGGAGTGGAGTGAGTTGAGCAGCGGTGCCAGTGGTTGCTGCAAACAGTTCCTCGCAGGGTCAAGGACGCAGTAAGTCTCTCAGGTACAAATGCCCCCGAACACAAAGGGATTACACTCGCTCCGCTGAGAATGCGTGCTATTAATAGCGCCGCGGGTGCCGGGAGATGACGTTGGCGGCTCCTGCCACTAAGCCCCCTGGGTAGTGTAGTCCTCCACTCGGCGGCCGCTGGTGGAGATAGCGGCGGCGGGAGGACTACTGCGGGAGTGGAGTGGGTTGGTAGCGATGCCGGTGGTTGCTGCAAACAGTTCCTCGCAGGGTCAAGGACGCAGTAAGTCTCTCAGGTACAAATGTCCCCGAACACAAAGGGATTACACTCGCTCCACCAAGAATGCGCGCTATTAATAGCGCCGTGGGTGCCGGGAGATGACGTTGGCGGCTCCTGCCGCAAAGCCCCCTGGGTAGTGTAGTCCTCTACTTGGCAGCCGCTGGTGGAGATCGTGGCGGCGGGAGGTCTACTGCGGGAGTGGAGTGGGTTGGGCAGCGGTGCCGGTGGTTGCTGCAAACAGTTCCTCGCAGGGTCAAGGATGCAGTAAGTCTTTCAGGTACAAATGCCCCCGAACACAAAGGGATTACACTCGCTCCGCCTAGAATGCATGCTATTAATAGCGCCGTGGGTGCCAGGAGATGACGTTGGCGGCTCCTGCCGCTAAGACCCCTGGGTAGTGAAGTCCTCAACTCGGCGGCCGCTGGTGGAGATAGCGGCGGCGGGAGGACTAATGCGGGAGTGGAGTGGGTTGGGCAGCGGTGCCGGTGGTTGCTGCAAACAGTTCCTCGCAGGATCAAGGTCGCAGTAAGTCTCTCATGTACAAATGCCCCCGGACACAAAGGGATTATTTAGCTCCTAAATGCAGCGATGATCGCCAATGATTATACAACCCAGAACATGAGACTTCGGAGTCAGAGTCCCGACCTCTCAGAGTCATGGATTCATGCTTGCAAATTGCAAACCCTTCCGCTCACTCATTCATGACCAAAAACCACAGAGTCTATGTAAGTTTTAAAGCTTTATTAAAAGTAAAACAACTAGCTCAGTGTTTACTCTGTATATTAATTTTCAATTGTGCATTATATAAAAACATTTATTAAAATCAACTTCATAGAAGAGAAACGGTGAACTCATGAAAACTGAACAGTGGCTGATTTACACATTGATTGTGGGAGACCCCTCACCTGGTTGGAACTGGTGGTGATGATGATGAGTAAAATATTGCTCTTGTTCGTAGAAGGGAGTCTTCTGTCTGTTATGAGAAAAAAGGTGAGCGTTAAAAAGCAAGCATTCATCAGTTGTGCCAAAAAGTGTAGCATGTTATGGTTAACCATAAATAAAAACACCCTCCCCTTCCGAAAAGGGAATTTTTAGTTTTAGACTAGAGAGTCACAAATAATTACATTTCTTTATGTAGTAAACATTTTTTCATGCCTCAACAAAATAGGGAGTGGTGTATATGGCATCTAAAAATATGAAATGTTTTATCTTGGCAGTACACCATCGGCACAGACAAACACCAGTGCCGGGGCCACCGTGGAGGTGGTCACTCCAGGGGCGGATGCAGTGCCACCAGTGGCTGCAGGAACTGCTGTGGGGGATGCCTCGGTAGTGGCGGACAGTGGTAAGCTATTATATTCCTTACTTATTGAGATTGCAGAGTAGGCTCGCTGCAGGGGTATATGTTGTAAAGTACAAGTACACTTTACTGTTAAGAAGACTTACAAATTTAGAACTAAGTTTTTGTCAACCAGGTAGAAGACAGTCACCCTTGACTTCGCATTAGCAATAGCATTGGCGGCGGGAGTTGACGAGTAACCAATGGCCTCCTCTAAATTTGACTTCAACTCAGCTGTGAAAGTTTTATCGAGAGGCCAGGTCATATCAGAGATGAACTTGATGTATGGGATTAACGAAAAGGGAAAGAAGGGTGTAAGGAAGGAGGAAGCATTGCCAGTTGAAGCAAGGATGGGTGGAAGGAGAAAGAAAAGAGGACTGCCTGGGTGGGTGAAACAGAAACTGTATGTGTGCTAAATCTATAATTTGGGTCAAATTCAAATGCAAGTCAAGCACGGATGCATGGGTGGCGGTTTACATAATAAAATAAAAAGCGTGTTTTTCGGTGAGAAAAAGTAAGGTTTGTCCAGTTGAGACATTAAGAAGAATGATTGACATTTACATTGAATGGATGGATGCCTGGATGGTATCTTACTCATAGATAGCATAGGTGTATGTAGAGTAGACAGAGTAGACGGTCACTGGATGAAGAGTGTTAGTTTGAAGAGCTTGTAACACCGCACATCCGTGCCAGAGTAGCAAAGACGAGGAAAGTAGAAGTTGTAATTTTTTCAGAATACTCCCATGAATAACAGTAGTTTGCAAGCACAGTATATATTGTGTATCTATATTGTATAGTTCACATTATCAAGTCAAGTCACAAGTGCTTTCCTCCGGCGATTACGGGGACCACTCACCACCTATGTTAATAACTTTTTTTTTAACTCTGTCATTCATGTGTGGCCTATCAGTGTTCACTCAATCAATAAAAACAAAGCACCTAAAATCATCCTTTATATAAGCGAATATCATGTCAAGGGATAGATGATCATATTATCTTCTTCATTTTCCTTTTGTAGTAGTCAAGGTCAGGGCAGGGTGAAAGTTAAAGTAATTGAGCAGTAGCCCTTGTAACAGAGTATGGCCAGTGCCACCCGTAATAGAAAAGTAGGAGCTTTCCCACCTGCATGTACTGGTAACAGTAACGCAAGTCTGCATCATCATGGCTTCCGTCTGTTTTCTTGGGTGCAAGCTGACTGCGCGGGCATTATTCCGGCTTCCACAAATTTATGTACTCATTTCACTAAACAAGAGAGTAGAAGAAGACTGGTGTACTGTCTGAGTCTAATGAAGTGAGTCCATAGTGCTAGTAGAATTCCTGAAACTCACACTAATGTTAGAGCAGAGGCCGACGAAGTTGGAAGTTAGATAGGTACATGCCACAAATGTTATGTACTGTGCTTGCAAGTTGCAAGTGCGACTGTGACACAACTTTAAGTTGAATTATTTTGTGTTAATCTTAAAGAGTATTGGTTACAGTATTTTTTATATATTGGCGGCTGCTGGCTCAGGAGGAGGAGGATTACTCTCAGTCAACAACAATAACTGCATCCTCCTCCATTGCCCCAGGGTCATTCAGCCAGCGCAATCATCCAGTGGTACTGCGCCATGGTCCGGCAGCCACCGGCCACCGCCGAGCAGCAAAACCAACAGCTGCCCCCGAAAGTACCTGCAAGGTGCGTGTGCGGCGCCTAACCCTGTGAGTGGCCTACCTTAAGCAGGAGGTGGAGAGGCAGAAAGTCCTGCTCAAGGCCCTCCGGAGAGAGCTGTGTGACCACCTGGCCACAGGACACTGCCGGCCAAAGTAGAGACTGTCCCTTTTTTAAAGACTTTTGGGTGGGCGGGAATTGGGCGTTGGGGTTTTGGAACATTGGTTGGGGTTAAGGAGGGGGGTGCAGACGGTCAAGGCAGGCACCACTGAATGAACCAACCTCCATGTAGCATACCTCTTTGAGACAGACAGACAAAGCAGATCTAATTTTATACAGCAAGCCACATAGTCGCAATTTTACATAAACCGCTGTCTGGACTCTGGCATAACACTACACTGCTTCGACCACTCCATACCACGACTAGACAGACATGTAGTTCTGCTGTAGTTGTTGTTGACTTGTTTACCTGTTTGCCACTCACAAAATGGCCATAGTCCTTCCGTAAATTGACGATGATGATCCATCCATCCCAGTGAGCGACTGTAAAGATATTATGTAACTTTGGTCATCATGACTCATCATCAATCATCATGGTGTTGGGAAACTCAATGTTGTTCATGCAGTCACAGTCTACACACAGTGAATCCAAGGACATTTTCCATATTAAAAAATCATGCAACGTAGTGGTCCCTGCAGTAGAAGTACAATTTGCATTAAACAAGGTAAACAGAGTAGACTTGAGTTACATTTAGTGTGTAAAAGATTAAATAATAACATAACACATAGGATTCATTTCATGCACAGCAAACAAACAGCAATTGATTTCATCAGAGCCAGACAGCCAGTGTTGTCCAGTGCATGCCGTCTCATCATTCATTACCTGATCCACTTTTTGTCAGCATCCTATTCTTAAGTGAAGGGCCACAGGGCAGCCTCTCGTGTCAATTTCAGAAGTAACACAGAGCATATTCAGTTATTCCAGTCCCACTTCTTTTAAGGGGACTCGTCTACTAAGCAACAGTTTCTTGATTCTGCATAATCCGGCCATCTGCCTTGAGTGAAATGGATAGGGGGAGTCTGGAGGAGGAGGATAGAGGAGCATGACTGAGTTGTGAACTTGTGAACTTCTGGAATACAGACAGAGGCACCTTCATATGGAAATAAGACAAAGGCAGTGCTGCTGATGGATTTGTTGTGATTAGAGTTTTGTTGTGCTAAACGTTGCAAAACAAAGAAAGACACACAGGAATAAAAGTGAATAAGGAGAGAAAAAAAAGTAAGTATTTCAAGCCTAGGTGTCAGGGAAGTAGAGCTCGTCCTCAAACTCTGTGAATTGAAACGGGAGTAGGTCAGCTAACAGAGAAGAACTTCCATCATCTAAGTCGGTGTCCTTTTCTTCCTGCGTGGATTCACGTATTATGTAATCTGGTGGTATGAAGTGCTGATTCATCTTGATCATTGTTAACCTCTCCACATTTTTGGGCGAGAGGCGGGTCCTTTTTGAAGTTACAATTGCACCAGCAGCACTGAAAACACATTCAGAAGACACGCCTGCGAGTGGGCAAGCCAAATAATTCATAGCCAGCTTGGTGATCAGTGGCCTTTGAGACCTTTTCCCATACCAATACACCAATGGGTCTGATCAAAGAAGACCTCTGTGGGTCATCCAGATAGGCCTATACCATCCACTCAAGGTCCTCCAGGGGTGCTCTACTTTGCGTACCATCTGTTGCCTTTGCATCAACACTGGAACGAGCAAACCCTTTGATGAGATATCCAATCCACTTCCGACAATTTTATGGCTGGGCCTGGTGCAGGTGATGATGATACAGTTGCTGCTGTCGGTAAAGGCTCTAAGAGAATGTAACTGCCTACGGGCCACAGAAGTGGATCTTGACGCCAGATGGCCTGCTGCTTCAGTAGTACTTGTGGTGGTTCCTTCATTTTCCTGCCGCTCTTTTTCGAACCGAGTGGCAGACAGAGCTAACCAATGTTTGTACTTGGAAACATCTGCTTCAGAAGAAGGAATCAATGTATTGCTGGCCGGTGCCTTTTTGTACCCTGGATCCAGAATAGTGGTACAAATGTAATGCTGTTCTGAATGTATTGCTTTAAGCCTTGCATTGTCAACTAGGCAGCTTAATATGCTCTCCGCCAACCGATATGCGTCTTGTTTTTCAGCAAAATGGCCCCCACCCGCATGGTCAGGCCCTGGACCAGGCCCAAACAACACCCAAAAAACTTGAAATAAACACAAAAAATAACCCCAATCTAACGCCATCTATGCCCTAAATGATATTTAAATTAGAGAGAACCCATAGAAAGACATGGCCTTGCACCAATGAGTACTAATGGGTATAATGGATGAAAGCAAGGCAGACTGGGTGCAGGCCTATGGCACAAAGCACACTGCCTGGCTTTAAAATGGCCCCTAGACCCCCACCCACTTGGCCAGGCCCTGGACCAGGCCCCAACAACACCCCAAAAATCGAAATACACACAAAAATCACACAATACAATGCCATCCATGCCCTAATTGATGTTTAAATTTAAGAGACTCCACAGAAAGACATGGCCCATGCACCACTGAGTACCGCTGGGCATAATGGATGAAATCAAGGCATACTGGGTGCAGGCCTATGGCATAAAGCACACTGCCTGGTTTCAAAATGGCCCCTAGACCCCTACCCACATGGCCAGGCCCTGGACCAGGCCTCAAAATGGCCCCCACACACATGGGACCAGGCGCCAACAACACCCCAAAAATCGAAATACACACAAAACTCACCCCAATACAATGCCATCCATGCCCTAAATGATGTTTAAATTCAAGAGACCCCACAGAAAGACATGGCCCATGCACCACTGAGTACCCCTGGGCGTAATGGATGTAAGCAAGGCAGACTGGGTGCAGGCCTATGGAACAAAGCACACTGCCAGGCTTCAAAATGGCCCCTAGACCCCCACCCACATGGCCAGGCCCTGGACCAGGCCTCACAATGGCCCCCACCCGCATGGCCAGGCCCTGGACCAGGCCCCAACAACATCCCAAAAATTGAAATAAACACAAAAATCACCCCCAACCCAATGCCATCCATGCCCTAAATGATGTTTAAATTCAAGAGACCCCACAGAAAGACATGGCCCATGCACCACTGAGTACCCCTGGGCATAATGGTTGAAAGCAAGGCAGATTGAGTGCAGGCCTATGGCACAAAGCACACTGCCTGGTTTCAAAATGGCCCCTATACCCATACCCACATGACCAGGCCCTGGACCAGGCCTCAAAATGGCTCCCACCCACATGGCCAGGCCCTGGACCAGGCCCCAACAACACCCAAAAAGTCGAAAAAAACACAGAAATCACCCCAATCCAATGCCATCCATGCCCTAAACGATATTTAAATTCAAGAGACCCCAAGGAAAGACATGGCCCATGCACCACTGAGTACCCCTGGGCATAATGGATGAAAGCCAGGCAGACTGGGAGCAGGCCTATGGCACAAAGCACACTGCCTGGCTTCAAAATGGCCCCTAGACCCCCACCCACTTGGCCAGGCCCTGGACCAGGCCTCAAAATGGCCCCCACCCACATGGCCAGGCGCTGGACCAGGCCCCAACAACACCCCAAAAATTGAAATACACACAGAAATCACCCCAATCCAATGCCATCCATGCCCTAAATGATTTTTAAATTCAAGAGACCCCACAGAAAGACATGGCCTATGCACCACTAAGTACCCCTGGGCATAATGGATGAAAGCAAGGCAGACTGGGTGCAGGCCTATGGCACAAAGCACACTGCCTGGCTTAAAAATGGCCTATAGACCCCCACCCACATGGCCAGACCCTGGACCAGGCCTCAAAATGGCCCCCACCCACATGGCCAGGCCCTGGACCAGGACCCAAAAACACCCAAAAAATCGAAATACACACAAATATCACCACAATATAATGCCATCCATGCCCTAAATGATGTTTAAATTCAAGAGACCCCACAGAAAGAAATGCTCATTGCACCACTGAGTACCCCTGGGCATAAGGGATGAAAGCAAGCAAGACTGGGTGCAGGCCTATGGCACAAAGCACACTGCTTGGCTTCAAAATGGCCCCTAGACCCCTACCCACATGGCCAGGCCCTGGACCAGGCCTCAAAATGGCCCCCACCAACATGGCCAGGCCCTGAACCAGGCCCAAACAACACCCCAAAAAAACAAAATATACACACAAATTACCCCAATCCAATGCCATTCATGCCCTAAATGATGTTTAAATTCAAGAGATCCCATAAAAAAGACATGGCCCATGCACCACTGAGTACCCCTGGCCATAATGGATGAAAGCAAGGCAGCCTAGGTGCAGGCCTATGGCACAAAGCACACTGCCTGGCTTTAAAAATGCCCCTAGGCCCCCACCCACTTGGCCAGGCCCTGGACCAGGGCTCAAAATGCCCCCATCCACATGGCCAGGCCCTGGACCATGCCCCAACAACACCCAAAAAATCGAAAAACACACAACAATCACCCCAATCCAATGCCATCCATTACCTAAATGATGTTTAAATTCAAGAGACCCCACAGAAAGACATGGCCCATGCACCACTGGCTACTCCTTGGCCTACTGGCTAGTGTGGCTTTAACACACATCCCAAAATTAAAAAAAAACTTCCACATATAACAGTGAGCTACTCAATAACATGCCATAAATGACATTTAAGTTCAACAAAACTCACAGAAACAGTTTATCATGCACCCATGACTAACCCTGGGTCTACTGGATACTTTGGGTACCCACAATATATATTTTTTTAAGTTGTGAAAAAGTTTATAAATTGTAGTTGCAGCAACTGCAATGCTCCAAACAAACAACACCAACTTACTTGTAAAATCTCAAATCCAAAAGTGATCCCCCAAAAAAGTCCTCAAATACAAATATCCAGCAGCAGCCACAAAGAGTAATCCTTCCAGCTCCAGATCCAAATGAAAAGTGACCAGGACATGGACAAAGCACTGAGAGGAGCCTGCTGGACAGAAACAGGAAGTTGGAGACTGTGGGTCACTTCTCCCTCCCCCTCCCTCAATAATGGACTCCTTGCACAAACAAATGCAGCCAAATGTCAATCTGAGGAGTTATTCTGATCCAAATCATCATTTTCAGGAGATTTATTCTTCCAGCAATAGATTTCTTGTGCAGAATTGCAATTTGCACAATTTCGGGAAAGCGAGCTGTTCAAATGTCTCGACGGATGTCAGCTGTGCGTCGCATCTATGCCTTCGCAATTGTTTTCTCTCGCAGTGCGTGATCGCGGGCCCTTATGACTTATTTGCGTTCAACAAGTCTCGCAGTGCAAGATGGCGGGACACTATGACGTAGTCGCGGTAGAAAAGTCTTGCGCGATCTCTCAGCAAGGTCGAAAATGGCACAGCGAACGCAAACCTGGAGGAAAACAACTCGGCGAACTCAGAATCACGGTAAGTCAACGCCCCGCACGCAAGATTGTATTTTTGAAGCGCGACCATCAAAAAAAATCCACCAGTTTGCAAATCCTTTGACAGTTTTGCGCGATTCGCTGACAGCAAAATTGTCATAAATTCGCAAATTCCGCAAGCCGAACGGATTTTCAGCCCATGCTTAACGGTTGCTGCTGGCAAACAAAACTGAATTGCCAGCAGTGGACTTGTGAAAAAGTGCAGTGTGCAGGCTGGTATCTTCCACAAATACCCTCAGATCCAGATAGTCCACTGCCACTGGACTAACTGTGCCAGAGAAGCATAGGCTTAAATTGTTGTTGCTCAGAACACCAATGTATTCCTCAGCTGATTCTACCGTGCCCAGCCACACAATAAATAAATCATCAATATATCTGTGCCACTGCACTACACTGCCCTGCAGAATTCCCACCACAGCCTTGGGCGTCTGCTCCTCCCACCAGCCAACGAACAAGTTGGCATAGCTGGGGGCAAAGCAGGTGCCCATAGCTGTCCCCTAGGTCTGCCTGAAGAACTGATCTTCGAACAAGAAAATGTTGTTTCTTGGAAGGGACAATTGCCGATCCACGGCTAGATTAATTCAAAGCACTGCAAAAATGGTTATAAAGTAGTAGGCATAAGGGAGGCCAATTGATGGCGGTAATCCCTTCCGAAGCACTCACCCAAACTGTTATTTCACTTGTGCTTTCCCGGCTGGACTTTTCCAACGCAATCTATCACGGCCTCCCTCAGTTCCTGACCCGCCGCCTCCAGGTCGTCCAGAATCAGGCGGCTCGCCTCATCCATGGATCCCCTAGTTGGCAATCAGCTAAACCTATTCTCCGTAGTCTCCATTGGCTCCTGATTGACCAGAGGTCCACTTTCAAGGTGGCCTGTCTCACCTTCAAAGCTCTTCATTGCCCCAGCCCCGGTTTCCTCAAATCCCTTATTTATCCCCACTGTCTGACACGCAACCTCCGATCGGCCCATCGCGATCTGTTGGTCTCCCCCAAAAGCAAAACCAAAAAATTTGGCGGCCGCCGCTTTGCTCACCTGGCCCCCGCACTGTGGAAACGCCTCCCCCTCTCTATCAAATCCTCTTCTTCCCTTCTTAAATTCAGAAAACTGCTAAAGGCTCACCTTTTCCCATCTCTCAGTTAGGCCTCCCGTCTCCTGCACTTCCTCCTCACTCACTCTGTCTCTAGCACCAGGAAGCTTCGGCGACAGTGCGCTTTACAAATGACACTTAAGATAAGATAAGATAAGATAATCATATCAAACATATGAGTTTTGATCGAGAGTCAAATATGCTTATGAAAAACCTGTGCAATAATCGTATTTATACAATTTATACGATGTATTCGTTGTTTGCCATATGAAATGTGACATAATATCTACACTGTAAGATGGCGTCCATGAATGTAAATAGATTTGTGTCCCTTATTTGTTTCAATGCCTCTTTGGTTGATGCTTTATTAACATACCTTCTACAAATGAATTGTGAACAGCATGAGACTTCTACTGCACCGTAAATAAAAATTTGGAGCACTACAACTGGTCCGTGTCCGTTGGCTTTCTTCCTGGCTGGAGTTGGTCCAGAGCGCGAGAAAAGTGACGGTGTGTTTGATATATATATAGATATGCACTTGAACTTCATCCTAATAATGAAGTCGTATCACTAAATAAAAAGACATTACACTGCCTTAACAATATATTGACTGTGTGTGATATATGTGGTAACTGAAACTAGATGTTCTACTCCCTGTCCTTGACTAGATTCCCCCCAAATAAAAAAATGTTTTTCATGTTGATATTTGTCATGTAGGTTATGTTACCTTGTTAACTTGATATCCTGGGCACCTCATCCTCTCCCTCATCTACAATAAAATGTCTCTGCATCACAGTGAATGCAAACCTTATCCTCCGACTCCAGATCAACATGGCTTTTCCTTTGTCATTCTATCATCTGTATGCTCAGCTTAACTTTTCACCTCTTGATTTTCGTTTTTAGGCACACATATCTGTCATATTTGTTCCTTTGAATATCAGCTATGCCAATGGTTTCTATCATGGAGCACCTGAACAGCTTTTACCTAAATTCTAATAACTCCAGACAAAAAGGTGACGCTGTTTCTCCATCTTCAAGCAAGAGTCCACATATATTTAGCACTGTCAGTCTGGACTGGTATTATGTAGCTAGATTAATCTCATTCAAGTTTGGTTCCCACCATACTCCACAGAGAATTGGACCCACTATCGGTCGATAGACTCAGATGCTGTCTTCTCTCCAAGACCACTCTCGGGGTAGAAATAGCAAAGTTTGACCAACCTAATTTTACATTTTCAACTTTCTTCAACTAATCCTTAAAACTGTACATCTCTTTCTTAGCACAATGTAGAAATATTCATGATTAATGTGCTTTCTGTGGTGCCATCAAAATATGGCTGTTCTCGAACACAGGATTTCATCATCTCTTCAAATGACATACAACCCACGCACACAAAGGCCTACACGATTAAGGCCCGAGCTACCTCAACAACCGAATCAACTTCTACGCTCCCAAACGCCACCTCCGATCAGCCAGCCACGCCCTCGCCGCCGTCCCACGCATCCGTAGAGCGACAACAGGAGGAAGGTCCTTCTCCTACCTGGCCGCCAAGACCTGGAACTCCCTCCCGACTGAACTGCGCCTGACCCAAGACCACCTCGCCTTCAGGAAGAAGCTCAAGACCTGGCTGTTCGAGCAGTAACGGCACCCCCCCCCTTAGCGCCTTGAGACCCTACGGGTAGGTAGTGCGCTCTATAAATGTCTTTGATTGATTGATTGATTGATTGATCTGTTTCCTGCATCCTTTCTAGGTGTACAACCTAACACAATGACAGTTCCCTCTTAAACCATGCATTCAGCAAGATGAGATTCTACCATCCACTTACCTGCTGGCGTTTTTCTCTAGCCACACTCAAGGCACATTTCAAACCCTCAAGCATGGCGCCGCCACATACGTTCTAATCGCTGCACTTTCTAATATAAGAGTGGTGATCCTCCGCTCAAATTTCTTGTTGTCCCTCCTCAATATTGGTTAAGATCCAGGCCTTGATGAACATGTCAACACTATTTCCAAACACTTTGGGGATCATTTAGAAGCCCTGTGCGCTGGTGGAATGTCACTTTTAATGATACTCTGGCAGTAAACAATGCAGAGCCATATCTACGAGGCCAGGTGAGTGAAGCCACCCAAAGTGGCTTTTCATTGCTTCGTAGATATGGTGTTGCCTCACATTCGATCAGGAAGCATGCCATGGGCGTTATGCTGGGGTATCCTATGCAACACCTAAGGCCGAATTTGACAAATTCCCAGATTTACAACATACTGTAAACCTGGGAATGCATCAAAAGCCTATGCTTCTCCAGGGATGGCGTAATTGTGGGTTTTGTGAAAAAAGGTGTCCCTTCCTGCACAAAAACAACCTCATTTCAATGCAGGCACTCTTGCACTATGGTGCAAGGGTGCGTGAGTTGGCATTAGGCAGTCATTAATGCACCAGCACAGTACAAGCGGACAGGAATGCAGCGTATCTCGTAGGCATTCCTGCCCTTTTCTATGGGCATAGGGCAGCGCAACATGAAGGCTTGTGGTGCTGTCCTACACCAAAAGTAGGTACATGAGGCCCTTTCAATCTTTCTCATAAGTTGCACCACACCAGGCCAGTTGATTCAGAAACTGTCAACCTCACCAGGTGTCAGGGAACAACTGTAAAAGCTCTAAATACATGCATGCGCCTTTAACGCCTTGTGATAGCGAAGTGATAGTATTTCAAATCCACTCTACTGATACAAGACTGCCACATAAATGAAAATGGCACCTGCGTTCAAGGTGTCTTGACCCAGGATTTGAGGAATTCGAGCTGGGTTTAATTTAAATCACGGATGGAAAAAGAATGTTTTGGGTGTTCTATCACAAACGAGTACAAACTCACATTGGCTATCATTTGACAGAGTTAGAAGTGATAAATTAACAAAAGAGAAAGACCTTTGGATGCCTCTTGTATGGCTGCTTACTATTTAAGTTTAGATGCCAGAAGTGATGTAAGGGTTTATAGAGGATTGAACTCCTGAACAGTTTACAGAATTTGGAGTTTATGTGAAAAATCATGAAGTCAAATTCAGTCAGAACTGATTCTTCATCAAGAATTGCTGTAACAGTAGATTTAGACTGAATACCTGATGCAGTTATGATTCTTCAAGAAACCCAGTTGCCGAAAATGCCAGAAAATGAGAAAATGAGATTAAAACGGGATTTTTCAAGTAGACTTCAAATTGTTCATACTGATGCTATGATCAAATATGAATCGTCGAAACATTCCCGGTTTGTAGGGCATCACACTGTTGTACATGTCTTTTTAGAACCACACACATTTCATCTAATTCTTGAGAGGGCTGACAGAGAGTGGTTAATATGTATCTTGTCAGCCACTCTTTTCAAGCAGATAGAGGGAAAGCGCGGCATTTCCCATCTCGAGACTGAATACTGCAAAAAAAGACAGAGGAAAGGAAAGAGGGAGGAGAAAAAAAAGTCACCGTGTGCAGTTAATATCAAACAGCAGCCATCTCCAGATGATCCCTGCTGCATCCAATTTCTGCCAAAATGCTTTCTGTTAAACCTCCATCAAACAGACACACGATGCACAAAAGAAAACCTCATCACCAAGGGAAACTAATCCTCCGGTGCGCGATGTAAGCCTGTCAACTTTTTATTATAAGAAGTCATCACTCATTTCAGTGAAGATTAAATGTATGACTAAATTGAGAAAATCCTCTTAGCCAGTTGGAATTTTTAATAGAGAAAGCGAAGAAAGTAAAACAAAACGTCACTAGCGACACACACATATATAAATGCATTACATAAATGTATTTTGTGAAGAAAACAACGAAACACTGCGGTGAGATTGCACACCGACCTCAGCTCTCTAAAGGATGACCACCAAAATCATAAATAAACATTCGGCCTAGTGGTGCATTTTCTCACTTACCACAGACAAATAGCTTCTGATTCACACAAGCTTAAGAGATAAAAATGGAAAATGAGTCCTCACAGCTTTAATTACATTGCCACTGGCAACAAGGTGTTGCAGGGGCAGAATAACAATTACTTTCCCTAAGACTACAGATATAGGGTCAATACGCTATTTTATCCGAGTAAACCACAGCAGGCTGGTACCCAGCCGCTCCCACACCGGCTTGCCACCAGTTTAACCCACCCATCAGCGGATCCGGATGTGAAATTCGAATTCCTGACATTGGTGTTAGTTTAATTGAAGCTGCCTTTTTTCGGACATATTTCCAAATAGCCCCCACTGGCTTGAATCTGGCAAGTTCGGGGGTCTTGACAAAGCAGGTGTTCCGCTGTTACAGCATGCCGGGCCTTGTGGAGGGCAGGCCTAGGCCTAACTCACATCTGCTTTTCTCTCCGGAAGCTGGCAATGATTTTAACGGTTGATAACAGTGATGCTTACTTTAAACTTTCAAAAATGAGCAGCGGCATAATGCATTCTTAAGATATATCTTCTAAAAACACGAATCCAGTCAGCAGTTATCAGAAAGAGTGGATGGACTGTCACACATTCTGGATAAAGACTGCTGCCTGCAGATTGCAAATGAAAACCATGGACAGAAAATGCAGGAGGGTAACCCAACCTTCGTGAAAAGATTTGGGGGAGAATTAATAATAAAAGGTGTTTCCTAGTCCGCTGTGTATATAATCCGTTTTGGATAGTTTTTTCAGGCCCAAAGTACTGATAGATGTACTTTCACATGGAAGGTTGAGGTGTCACGAGGCGACCCTTTCACATGGTCAGCGACTGGCTGCCGCCCCCTCCCACATGGCCACACCAACCCCCGGACACATGAACATGAAACATGGTTATCTTTGGAAGGCGGGGGGTCGCAAGACCCCCCGGCCGTATTTATTAAGGTATAAAAATTAATAAATTTTAATTGCATGGTAAACAATTTATACAAAAATCAACAGGACATTAGATACAATCTTGTCAACAAGTTTGAGAGACTAACCTTAACAGAAACTCTAATACAGATTGTTTCCTAACCGAGTCTAACATCCTCATCTAGATTTTTGTATACTACATTTCTGGCCATATGGCAAGGTCGCTAACCGGTGTCAGGTCCTACTAGCTGCGCCTCACCTAGAGATGTGCGCATGCGCAGCCGGGCCTGGTAATTACCCGGTCCACGCCGTCCTACTAGCTGCGCCTCACCTAGAGATGTGCGCATGCGCAGCCGGGCCTGATAATTACCCGGTCCACGCCGTCCTTCTAGCTGCACCTCACCGAGAGATGTGCGCATGCGCAGCCGGGCCTGGTAATTACCCGGTCCACGCCGTGAACTCCATTTACCCACTAAAGGAGGGCCCTTACTCTGCGCCATCCCGTGACGTCATGAGTATGCGCGCGCGGGGTGGCTACCAGCCTAAGGAAAGCGTGACTACTATAACCCGCGCTCCTTTGAAGCACCAGTTACCTTGCCCCTGAAGTTCTAGGAGGGGCCAATGCCCTCCTCCCCCTGGGCGGGAACCTCCATAGGATGATGCCCACCCCCTCAGACCTTAAAATAGCTGCTCACCGGTCATGACCTTACCGCATGCCCCATCCCTAATAAATACGACGACCTATGGAAAAAGTTTCTAAAGGACAACTACACTGGCTAAATAATGCACGCATCAATGTATCGCTACAAAGGGAGAAAAGGCCTAAACACAATTGCAACATCAAAACATGTTTGCATTAATGTATCGCTACAAAGGGAGAAAAGGCCTAAACACAATTGCACCATCAAAACACGTTTGCATAAATATATCGCTACAAAGGGAGAAAAGGCCTAAACACAATTGCAACATCAAAGCACGTTTTCATAAATGTATCGCTACAAATGGAGAAAAGGCCTAAACACAATTGCAACATCAAAAACACGTTTCAGCCCAGTTCACTAAAAGGGGAAAAAATTCCCAAAGAAAGCATCATCACCGTAATATACAAATCAGATAAAATTCACTTACGCATGGAAAATTATGGTCATAATCTCCTAGCAAATTACACCTAAACCAGACTAGTAAAGCATCAACCATTTAGTTCCAGGGATGGTGGGTGGGCAAACAAAAAGCCCAGAGCGCGGGGCACAATGCGATATTGGGGGGGGCGTCCAGGGAACAAGAGGGTCTCCCGGGCGCACCCCGCCTCCCTATCCATAAGGGGCCGGATGTGGAGTGCTACGCCCCCAACCCAGCCCCTCCTGCGGCCCGCCCCCCTGACCCGGATGTCCTATACTGCCATCCGGATCAGGGAGGGCGCCAACCAATCGGTGGTGGGGCGCGCCCAGGAGGGCACGCCCCACCACCGAGAAGCACGGAGGAGGAGGCGGTCGCCGCACCGCCATGTGGGCGGGGGGGCCAAGAGCCCCCCCTTTTCACATGGTCAGCGACTGGCTGCCGCCCCCTCCCACATGGCCACACCAACCCCCGGACACATGAACATGAAACATGGTTATCTTTGGAAGGCGGGGTGTCGCAAGACCCCCCGGCCGTATTTATTAAGGTATAAAAATTAATAAATTTTAATTGCATGGTAAACAATTTATACAAAAATCAACAGGACATTAGATACAATCTTGTCAACAAGTTTGAGAGACTAACCTTAACAGAAACTCTAATACAGATTGTTTCCTAACCGAGTCTAACATCCTCATCTAGATTTTTGTATACTACATTTCTGGCCATATGGCAAGGTCGCTAACCGGTGTCAGGTCCTACTAGCTGCGCCTCACCTAGAGATGTGCGCATGCGCAGCCGGGCCTGATAATTACCCGGTCCACGCCGTCCTACTAGCTGCGCCTCACCGAGAGATGTGCGCATGCGCAGCCGGGCCTGGTAATTACCCGGTCCACGCCGTGAACTCCATTTACCCACTAAAGGAGGGCCCTTACTCTGCGCCATCCGGTGACGTCATGAGTATGCGCGCGCGGGGTGGCTACCAGCCTAAGGAAAGCGTGACTACTCCAACCCGCGCTCCTTTGAAGCACCAGTTACCTTGCCCCTGAAGTTCTAGGAGGGGCCAATGCCCTCCTCCCCCTGGGCGGGAACCTCCATAGGATGATGCCCGCCCCCTCAGACCTTAAAATAGCTGCTCACCGGTCATGACCTTACCGCCACAGGCCAGCATTGTTGACCGACGATCTGGCCTCCCCCTCACCTCCTCTAGAAAGGTCATACTCACCCTGCAAACCCTTCAAACCATGCCAGTATATCAGTAGCCCAGAGCATATTCCGTGCCAAGTCGTGCCCCCCAGGTGAAGTATCACAACTGACGGGGGTGTGGCATATAGGGAGAGTGGTTCCTATACTAATCCCTACTTGGCTTACGCATAGTCTTCCCACGAGGGCGTTGTTGAGCCGCCTTGTCGATACTACTCCTGCCCTTGGGCCGACCATGGTAGTATACCCTTCGCACCCCACTTGGATGACAACTCCCACTTCCACCTTAGGGAATGGGTAGCACTTACACCTGCCAGCACCGCTTGAGCCCTTGGGTGTCCTCTTTCTCTTGATCAATCGCCACCACACTTGATGTCGCTGCTTGCAGTCGCCATGCTGACGTACGCTTCCCTTTTGCCGTCCACCCGTCGTTGATGTTGCGGTGTGGAGCACCTCTCAGGTATCCGCCATGGGCCCAGCCGTGAAAACAAAGATAGACAAACACAAACAATTAGTGTTTCTGGCTTCGTGGCGAAAACTGCATTACACAAGCCTGTCTTACATTGCCCGCACAAGCCATCTCTTAGCCATGAGTATCGCCCAATGTATTCCCAGGGACACTTCCCGCTGCAATAGCAACAACTTTATTCAGCCATGGCCTGACCAGTGTTCCCTGCCATTACTGACCCCGGCGAGGTACAGCTCTGTCCTAGCCCCAGAGAGCATCCATTACCTTGCTTAAACAGTTGCCCTGGTTCCGTATTTAGGCAGAGGGTCAGGTCCAGGGGTCTGTGCATTGCGCATCAAGCCTAAATTGGAATGGCACTCGGATCCTATGTGCCTAGTCGGCCCCCCTCCCCCTTAGCTTGATACCAAGGGTAGCTCGTTCACATCAGTGGCAACAAATACAATGATTACAGCTCTGCCTCCAGTAAGAAAAGTGTACGGTGGGTGCATCGTGAGGGAACACCCCGATCACTGCGCCCGTAATTGCCCAAGACACTGATAAAAGTGCACAGTTATTACCCTGAAGGTAGGAGCGTACCCTGTCAGCGAGATGTGCTATTAGAGTTGCGTCAAGCAACCAGACTCGTCCATGCCACCGTGTTTTCTGAAGATGTATTTAAACAAATGAACAGGACTCTGGGTAATTTTCCTGTTCTACACCGCTGCACTGCGCCCCATGATACCCCTGTGTTTTCAGAACCCAGTGCCTACCCTTGTGCAGCCCTTTTATTAAACGCATGCTACTTTCAAATATGAGAATTGAGAGGCAACTTATAGAGCAAGCGATAAGTGCAGTGAAGTCATAACTATGGGGACTCCTGCCAGAGCCGCATAATCTATCAATTTCAGTGGCCCAGATTATCAGACCGAAAGGCCAGGAACTTCAAAGTGTGTGGCCCCCCATTAGACCAGTGCTTGTTTCGTCAACACTCTTTGTATAATTGGGGCTCTGATTATTTTAGCCCTACCGGTGCTAGGAAATGAAGTATTGCTAGCTGCACCAGGACTTGCTGAAGGTACCCCACGTGTCCTGTGTCACTGTCGACGCCAAGAGCTCTACCTTTCACAAATGCAAGACAGATTGCATTGCAAATGCTTGTTTTTTCCCCTGCAATGTGATCTGTTAGTGTAAGATTGTGTAATGTCACTTAAAATGGCCTTTTGATTTTAGTGAAATGATGCCCTGAGCCTATGCAATACCTTCTTCATTTTCACTGGGCAGAAATTAATCTTGTTCACAAAATTAAAAATGACTCCTCTACCTCTTAGTTTTTATGTTTGTTGTGCATTGGTGACTTATTTATAAGGCTGGCTGCCAGGGGCATAATACAGGCCCTAGCCACCTCTGAAGCGCAGGGGGCCCCCATCCCTTCACGGGGCCTTTCAGCCCAAGGCCCATTAATATTTGTGAGATATGGGAGGCTCGTGCCCTTTTCAGATTATGGAGGGAGACATCATTGTGTATTACGTAACTGCTCGTTGCTGGTGGCAATTAACCCTTTAGTATTACCTAGTTTGCTTTGTTCTCCCACATGAGGTGCTTCACACCACTTTTCGTCTATGAAAGGGACAGTTGATGGTATGCAGCTAAATTCTTCTTTATGGACATGCTTATAATGAATGGCCCAGTCTTTACCTAAAGGTTGGCGTATATCTTTTCATATGCTGACTTGTGCTGCATAACATGTAAATGTTCCCGCTCTCCTAATTGGTGCACTACTATGTACATTACAGTTCATAGTCCATAGGCCGTAGTCGTAAAAAGGATGCGGGATTGCTTCAAAAAGGCACTCTTTAAGAGACGAGGGCTGCACCAGCCTGCCACCTGCAGTTCACTTACAGAGAAGTTTGAAAGCTAAAATGTACTAAAGAAAGGTCAATGTAATTTTAAAGGCTTTGTTCCTGAAACAAGAGGAGGAACAAAACAGACAAAAGTTAGTGTGAGTCATTCAAACTGAGACCCACATATACTATGGCTAGCTTTATGTAAATATCACACTTTAAACATGTGTATATGATGTGCAGATTACTATATAAGGTAAGCAAAATTAACAATAGTGACAGAGTGTCCACAGTGCCACCCTGGTTGGAGGGGCATTGGCACGCTGTATATTAACACCAAAAGAGCGTCATCCCAGTAGGGTCAATAAGTGAAATTGAATCATCCACAGAGGCTCTGCAATATTTCAAAGGAATTAATATTGCAAACGAACAAAATAGCAGCTGAAGCAGAAATCAAAGCAAAGCTGATAAGATGAGCAGCGACTATGGAAAAACGTAAAGGCAGGGATCATACCTACATTTTGCCTAATCAGCATCATAATCAGAAGGGAAATCAGTTTGTCACCAAAGCAGGGCTCAAACAACCTTTTAAAGACGCATATTTCACTTGCTCGTACTAGCAAGAAGGTGGCATATTTTGATCAGGGATATGAGCCCAAAGCCCCCTCATGCTCTCAAAGACTCCTACAGGTAGACAATCTTTATCCAGACAAGCCCTAGTCAGATCTTGCCTCAAACCCTAACCTCGTTGTCACTGTGCACATTCAAGAGTGCACCGCAATGCTTGGTAGGATGCTTTCCATACTAGACTGATTAGAATTTGTTTGGCTGTGACCCCATCGCCGCAGACATTTGGTGTGACAGTAATGTTTTTAAATCCTAATCTAGCTGCTTGCTGAAAGAATAAACTGAAAGCCTAACAATAACTCCCTTTCATATTCTCCGAAGGGTATTGATCCACTAACTCCTAGCTATGACGAGGCTGCGTGATGTACAGTTTCGTAATTTTCTTTAAGGGTAACTAACGCAAGCTACTGACAAAATTAGCAATAGGGAAAATCTGTTGCACTGACCTGCAGTCAAGAAAAGCAGATGCTCCCCTTACATTAGCATGTTAAAATAAAATCCACTCCCTTGCAGATACTGTGCTGAGACTCACATGCTTTTTTTTTTATTTTATTTTTTTATTACTTGCCCACTGCTAAGGGATAGTTTGTTGGGGCTTGAAAAGCATTAACTGTAAAGATCGGGCTTCTAACCACAGCACAATAGCCTTCCCCAACCTACAGTTATACATCATGACTAATAGTATTCATTATTCGGGATACTGGCTTCATTCCAAATTAGAAGTTGCCTGGAGTAATTAGGAAAGGTCCAAAGTGAAAGCTCCGTCTGCTTCCAAGGTACCTTACTAGAGATAGAGAACCTAGTCTGAGAAACATTGTTAAGGATACTGTTGCTTACGTTCTGTAAGCAACAGGTAGTATTATTTCCAATATATAGTGCTCAATGTATTGGTTCCTGGAAGAGGAATGGCTAAATCTGTCTTGCCAGTATGAAAGTTATGGTATAGATTGGTTTCCTCGGAAGAAGCTTTGGGCCTGTGCTTCTAGGCAAAACTGTATCCAGAGTAGTGGCTATGTAGAAACAGTTATTTAATTAGTGTGCATATTTACACA
This sequence comes from Lissotriton vulgaris, assembly GCF_964263255.1. Taxonomy (NCBI): domain Eukaryota; kingdom Metazoa; phylum Chordata; class Amphibia; order Caudata; family Salamandridae; genus Lissotriton; species Lissotriton vulgaris. The sequence continues at coordinate 2,073,244,029 of NC_141685.1, read as the reverse complement.
AAGCAAACAGTATAACAAGTATGTGCTACAAACAACAGCGCAGTGATGGTGATACAGCAAAGAGGTGAACAGGGTGCCGGATAATACACAAACAGGAAATGTTGACATACTGTCCTAGAAATTCCAGAAACAGACTCCAACTTGGAATACACGTTGAATTAAGCACAGTAAACATCCGATAAAGTTAACGTATAAATGTTTCGACATTTCGGTCTCTCTAAAAACAGTTTATAGAGCAGGACCATACAGGTAGCTAGCAGGCTCTCAGCCGGGGAATGATGGCACCATCGTTTCATTTTAGTGTAAAACATCACTCCATAAACACCCAAGGACAACAGGGGGGGGGGGCAAAGTAGGAGAAGAGAAGTCACCCGAAGAGAGAATTTCCCTGGAGTTACAAAACATGAAGAATCCTTATAGCTTGTCATACGGCTGCTCTGCTTCTACTTTGAAATTTACCCTACACTATTTCTCGCGCTCGTCACCTTTCAGTTATTATGGCCCCTAAAACGTAGGAACAGACAGGGCTCATCGTACTGGCACAAGACCGGCCCGATGCAAGCTTTCACTTGCGTAACACTAATATATATTTACAGCGCCGCAGACTGATTTATCCCCTGCTTTCGAGGGAGAGAAAGATCAGAAACACAAAACCACAAACACTGCTACCGGTAGTTTGAAACAGTCCCGCCGACCCCAGATAGGAAGCAGGGGGGGGGGGTTTCGCTGTTCGCCCTAAGTCTAAGCACCTTACCCGCGCCACCACGGCCAATGGCTCACCTTGGTTGTCCGAGCCCGTGTTATGCCCACACCCGAGCCCTTTGCCGGATCGGCGTTGTCCCTGCTTGCCGCTGCACTCCCGGGAACGCCGAGCAGCTCGCAACTTCGTCTGGGGAGAAAGATCACAAACTTCTCCCTCCGACTCTCCTTGCGCCGTACGTCTTGCTCCTGTACTGCCGCCGATCCTTGCAAAAAACACCACGATATCATCTGCACGCCCCAATCGCGACGACCTTCTCCAGCGATCTCCATCGATACCTGGAAAACAAAAAAAAGAGAAATTTACACAAACAAAAAGCCCCGAGCGCGGGGCACGACGCGATATGGGGGGGGCGTCCAGGGAACAAGAGGGTCTCCCGGGCGCTCCCCGCCTCCCTATCCATGAGGGGCCGGATGTGGAGTGCTACGCCCCCAACCCAGCCCCTCCTGCGGCCCGCCCCCCTGACCCGGATGTCCTATACTGCCATCCGGATCAGGGAGGGCGCCAACCAATCGGTGGTGGGGCGCGCCCAGGAGGGCACGCCCCACCACCGAGAAGCGCGGAGGAGGAGGCGGTCGCCGCGCCGCCATGCGGGCGGGGGGGCCAAGAGCCCCCTCTTTTCATTTGTTTTCTTTGTTGGAATCTCCAATTTAAGCACGGGTCTACGCCTTCTCACTAGTAGAGTAGAGAGAAGCTGACTAAAAACACTGGGAATTATTTGCAAGCCCCTTGCTACAAACGTACGTCACTTGTCCCATGTTATAAATGACGCAAAATTGGCGCAAGGGGAGAATCCAGACCTCTCTGGTTTGCCGGTTGGTCATCCAGTCCGCATTTTGTCTGCATTCCTGGATCTGCAGTTTTATTGCTACAGTAAGAGCAACAGTACAGTCTGAGTGCCAGAATGTAAAGAAAAGACTCCAGGACTGCATGAACATGGACTCAGGAAGCCTCACGTTTCTCTTGCGTACGCGACTTTCAAAATATTATACCTGTTGTCAGCTATGGCTGCTGTGCTTGAACTGACATTGGTCCTCTTGACTCTCAGCCCCATGACTGTACACAAATATGTCATTAGAGTGAATTTGAAATCTTTCTGGTATTTTAGGCAATAGGACTAAGCATGACTGGACTGATGATCTCTGTCTCATGAAACAAAAATGGAAACTGCAATGATCATCACAACATGCTCAGCATCTGAACTCATGCAAGTCTTCCTGGTGGCATGGGTCCAGCTGACATCTGCGTTTACAGTAAGACACACAGGGCCAAACCCATGGGTTCAGCAGACATCTGAGCTTATGTTAACACACACGTAGCCAAATACATGGGTCCAGCCGACGGCTGTGCTTATGATAACATACACCTTGCCAAATCCATGGGTCCAGCTGACAGCTGTGCTTACTTTAACATTCACATAGCCAAATCCATGGGTCCAGCCGACAGCTGTGCTTAAGATAACATACACATAGCCAAATACATGTGTCCAGCCGACAGCTGTGCATATGATAACATAAATATAGCCCAATGCATGGGTCCAGCTGACAGCTGTGCTTACTTTAACATACACATAGCCAAATCCATGGAACCATCTGACAGTTGTGCTTATGTTAACATACACATAGCCAAATCCATGGGTCCAGCCGGCAGCTGTGCTTATGATAACATACACATAGCCAAATCCATGGATCCATCTGACAGTTGTGCTTACGTTAACATACACATAGCCAAATCCATGGGTCCAGCCGACAGCTGTGCATATGATAACATACATATAGCCCAATGCATGGGTCCAGCTGACAGCTGTGCTTACTTTAACATACACATAGCCAAATCCATGGAACCATCTGACAGTTGTGTATATGTTAACATACACATAGCCAAATCAATGGGTCCAGCCGACAGCTGTGCTTGTGATAACATACACATCACCCAATACATGGGTCCAGCTGAGAGCTGTGCTTACTTTAACATACACATAGTCAAATACATGGGTCCAGTTGACAGCTGTACTTACAGTAACATTACATAGACAAATCCATGGGTCCAGCCGACAGCTGTGCTTATGATAACATACACATAGCCAAATACATGGGTCCGCCTTACAGCTCTGCTTACGTGAACAGACTCATAGCCAAATACATGGGTCCAGCCGACAGCTGTGCAAACGTGAACATTCTCATACTCAAATACGTGCGTCCAGCTGACAGTTGTGCTTATGATAACATACACATAGCCAAATCCATGGAACCATCTGACAGTTGTGCTTATGTTAACATACACATAGCCAAATCCATGGGTCCAGCCGACAGCTGTGCTTATGATAACATTCACATAGCCAAATCCATGGATCCATCTGACAGTTGTGCTTACGTTAACATACACATAGCCAAATCCATGGGTCCAGCCGACAGCTGTGCTTATGATAACATATACATAGCCAAATACATGTGTCCAGACGACAGCTGTGCATATGATAACATACATATAGCCCATTGCATGGGTCCAGCTGACAGCTGTGCTTACTTTAACATACACATAGCCAAATCCATGGAACCATCTGACAGTTGTGCTTATGTTAACATACACATAGCCAAATCCATGGGTCCAGCCGACAGCTGTGCTTATGATAACATACACATCACCCAATACATGGGTCCAGCTGACAGCTGTGTTACTTTAACATACACATAGTCGAATACATGGGTCCAGTTGACAGCTGTACTTACAGTAACATTACATAGCCAAATCCATGGGTCCAGCCGACAGCTGTGCTTATGATAACATACACATAGCCAAATACATGGGTCCACCTTACAGCTCTGCTTACGTGAACAGACTCATAGCCAAATACATGGGTCCAGCGAACAGCTGTGATTACGTGAACATTCTCATACTCAAATACGTGCGTCCAGCTGACAGTTGTGCTTATGATAACATACACATAGCCAAATCCATGGGTGCTTACATTAACATACACATAGCCAAATCCATGGGTCCAGCTGACAGCTGTGCTTACATTAACATACTCATAGCCAAATCCAAGGGTTCAGCTGACAGCTGTACTTACATTATCACACACATTTGGGTCCAGCTGACAGCTGTGCTTACATTAACATACACATAGCCAAATACATGGGTCAAGCTGACAGCTGCGCTTACATTAACATACACATAGCCAAATACATGGGTCAAGCTGACAGCTGTGCTTACATTAACATACACATAGCCAAAAACATGGGTCCACCTGACAGCTATGCTTACATTAACATACTCATAGCCAAATACATGGATCCAGCTGACAGCTGTGCTTACATTAACATACTCATAGCCAAATACATGGATCCAGCTGACAGCTGTGCTTACATTAACATATTCATAGCCAAATACTTTGATCCAGCTGACAGCTGCGCTTACATTAACATACTCATAGCCAAATACATGGATCCAGCTGACAGCTGTGCTTACATTAACATAATAAATAATCCACATTTTGTAAAGCGCACAATCACCCATAAGGGTCTCTAGGCACTGGGGGCCGTCGGGAAAATTAAGCAGGCTATTGCCCAGAGTCACATGGTGCTGGGCTAATCTGCCGCCGGTGCCAGGGATTGAACCGCGATCCCCAGATTCTGGAATCAGTCGCCCTAGCCACTGCGCCACACCTCTTCCTACATATATAGCCAAATCCATGGGTCCCGCTGACAGCTGTGCTTATGTGAACACACACATAGCCAAATCCATGGGTCCCGCTGACAGCTGTGCTTATGTGAACATACACATAGCCAAATACATGAGTCCAGCTGACAGCTGCGTTTACATTGCCACACACATAGCCATATACATGGGTCCATCTGACAGCTGTGCTTACATTAACATACACATAGCCAAATTGCCACGTGTCATGAGTGAGACCTTCAGGCTGTCTTGCCATTTTTTGTCCATAAAAACCTTGCATTATGCAAATGTATTTTCACTTTTAACACTGTACAACCGAAGCATGCAAAAGTATGTTGGTACTGGATAAAGGTGTCGTATTCCTTGTAGGCCCTTGGCATCTATGCACAAACCATAAACCAAACAAATGTGCGTTTGCCAGAAGAACTCCAAGGCCACAGATTCAACTTTTCAGTACAGGACTTACCGTTAATGACCTGATGCATCCTGGGAGCTGTAGTCTTGGTTCATTTCAGTTCGCTCAACTGAACTGACAAACCCGAAAACAATGATTTGTATAAGGAATCCCAAGAATGCAACCTAGTGTCCATGGTGACATAGTCTCATCAGGTAATCTTAATACTAGATGTACATCCTACCCAGATAACTACCCTGGATGCACATATAACCTTCAACGTGAAAATGCTTTAAGAAAAGGAGGCACACTTTTATTCGGTCCCTATTAGCAGTTTTCGCTGTTACGTGATTAGATCAGAAAAACATTTTCCCATTTCCCCTCTTCGTGACTAGGTTACCTTTCTAACTCTATCCTGTCAATTAAAGTAGAGAAAAAAAATGCAAAGAACTAATTAGGCAACTGTGTAATTTTAATTAGCTGTTTTGATAATTAAACTAATTAGTTCCCCTGTGTTTCCACAATATGTGGTGGACTGGTTTTGATATCACAGCTTCAGAGTTCCATCCCGTTAGTTAATTAGTCGCTTTTGCATTAGAAAGCTTTATTAATGGCCTTAATTTGCAGTTGAAATGAGAAATCTGCTGTCAATAATTTGGATAATTGCCTGCTGTTTGATTATAAAGTACAAAAGTAGCAGCACACCATTACATATGCAAATCCCAAGGGTTATTTCCTGGATGCTTAGCTTTCTTGATCTACATTTCATCCTCACCAGCTTTCAGTTTTTTCTTGACCCTGTTAAGGGAAGAGAATCTAGCTTATTAACAAAGCGGAGTCTGCTTTTCCCCTTGTCCTGTACTGCTTGTATGCTTGTGCCTGCAATTGTTAAAGTTATTGCTTTCTTTGTACCTAATTAGTGTCCTTGGAATTAAATGAACAGCTCTGTATACACCTCTAGCTCCTGCAGCCATGTTTGTGCATTGAATAATTGATTCTGCTCTGCTAATCAGATAGGGACATAATGAGCCAGTTTAATTAAATGGGGATCTAACCTAGTGAACACTGGGAAAATATTTGCTCATTTACTCTGCGAAAGGCCAGAGTTGCTTTTCATTGGCTGGAAAGAAGGTTAAAGCAAGTAAAAGAGCCTCATAAGAAGCCCAGTGTTCCTTAGTATATAGCGAGGAATTTTACACCCTTTAAAGGTTTCATTGCGAAAACGAACGACAGTAAGAGACAGACCATAGACCGCGCACTTTGACTTCTCAAAATACGGTGGCATTTGTCATGGCTTGCTCTATTCCATATTTGGCCTGATTATGCTTCCCAGGTCGCTTTGCAGTTGGAACTTCAATTCCTACAGCTGCAAACAGACCCCCACCATGTTTTTATTGTTAGCCAAAAACACGCTTCATGCTTAGACTTTGGCCCACAAGCAAAACAAGAAATCCCAGAATCCAAAGCTGTCTAAGTCTGAAACAAGCGTCGGTAATGCTAATTGGTCTGGCTCATGAATTAAAGTTCTTTTTGTGTCATTGATGGATTTAGGCGTTCAGTAAGTTATCATCCCAGCACTCTTTCACTGACCTTTAAACTCATACATCCATTCGTCCATCAACTTATTAATTCATTCACCCTCCGACAGAACCACAATAAAACGCACACAAATTAAATATGTGCCAGATAAATTAAAGGAATACAATTTGCCCTTAGAGCTGGTCATACAGGTAGAGGACCTCTTGTGCAAGAAAATCCAGCTCCTCTGGTGGGAAGTCCGTGGCCCTCTCACCTGCTCAACCTGTCATTGTTGCTTCCAGAGGCAACAAGCAGCATCAAAAGTGAAGGAAGTCTTGATGGCAGCAGCATTAGGAGGCAAGTGAGCTTTTTTTTTTTCCAACCACCACATACATGTAAACGACGTATAATATGGTCAATGTAGACGAGCACAGCCTTTGCCCTTCGTACGTTACTTTCACCAGCAGTAGCTTATGGTTGTGTCCGTCATGGAGTTTACCAGCCATGTGGTGAACCTCTGCTGGTCCTGTGTGATTCCAAACGTCCTATCGGCGAGGTCAGGCACCCACTATTTTAGAAGATCAAAATAGTGTGCCTGTGACTGCTAAGTGCGTCACCACCACTCAAAATAGGAGCTAGATTGTTTACAGATTCAAACTTTGATAGACACTCATTCCTTTAAAAATAAGCATTTGTATGTAGTTTGGCAGTTCTGGAAAGCGATATTAGCATAGAGTTGTTATACATTTTATAAAGTGTAAATAATATATTTGAAATTTAATATTTACAATTTGTCTTAGTTTTAATGTTATATTAGGCTATAAATACAATTTCCGAAGAATAAAAGGCAAAAAGCAAATATTGAAATAAAATATATTGCTAAACCATGTAGATTTTGTCAAACTAATTGACTAGTTTTATTTGCCAGATATGTTGCTGTGGAAAATGTGTCAAATGTTCAAATGTATTTTCCAAAGCAGACATCTGAGACCTGTGAGATTGAAGAGACGACAACTGCATGTGTACTGCCACCATGGAAGAAAAGTGTATAATCAAGAAGTTCAGGTTGAATAGACAAACTGGACTAGATTTAAGTCATCAGCTGTAGCCAGATCTCCCGACTTACAATTGAAATCCCACATCTAAAACACCAATAGTCAATACACTGTGGCTGTATCTGGTGGAATGTCACTAACAACTTTCAGTGATGTGCTCAAGAAGTTATATCTTCAATGATGACACATATCAACAGCTTCATCCAGTTTCAACTGCAGCAGGATTGAGCCAATGTGATGGGGGCTTTTACGGTTTGGGCCACCTACCACATGTGGTTGAAGCATTTGATGGCACACATATTGCCTTATAGCTACCACAAGCCGGAGGACATGTCTACCGGAATCGGGAATGCTTCCATTCAATCAATGTGCAAGTTGTCAGCTTACTGGATTTGTACATCAGAAGCTTCTGTGTATTTTTCTAGCTCTGCCCATTATTCCTTTGTACTTGGCAACAGCCCCATACCCCTGTAAATGTCACAACTTGAACCTGAAATGGATTAGAACTTGTTGGGTTGGGCGTGGCTTAGCGCCTGACGCGGATGGCGGCTCCGATGTGAGCGCTCCGTATCGGTCGAGGGATTCACCCTCTTTTGCCTGTGCTGACCACCTCCAGGAAGAAGCTTTCCCGGTCGGAGCATGGAGGGAGCGTTTTGACACCAGATGAGGCACTTTTCGGCCCCTCGCACGCTTTGTTTAGTGCAATATCGAGCGGCCGCGGCTCCCTGTCAGCTGCGACCGCCATTTTGTTTTTCCTTCGCGTGTCCTATGCGCTGCTTGCCTCGGACAATGCTGCCTCCATCTGCTGCTCCAGACCCCTGCAACTGCTCATGGTGAGCTTATTTCTTCATTCTTCAAGCTGTTGATGCTTTTACCCTAGAAAAACAAAGGTTGAGGAGGGTCAAGGGGACTATCTTTATAGACCTACCAAACTCAATACCCCTAATGAAACTACAACACATATAAAGAGTCGGAAGGTCTGTTAAACAACGTAGCTGAGTCTGTGAGGTCCTGAAGAAGTGATCCTTTTGGATTGCACTGAACCAGGCCAAGTGGTCACAAGACACAAATATGTGTAAGATATCCTATCAGCCCACCCATTTGGCGGAGCTTCGTCATTTAGGACACCTAACCAGGGTGGTAAGTCTAAGCCCAGTAAATTAGCCAGACATCACACACTTCTGGTCCATCAAAAAGTGTCCGTGCCACTAAGTGGTGCTGAAAAAGTGCAGTGCAAAACAGGGAATAAAGAATAAGTGATCTAAAATGGCGGTCGAGGCAAAGAAAACATTTTTTATTGAAGATATTCACCAAGACGCCAGATTAAAAAGAAGTGTATGACAGTGTGAAAAAAATCACTGTAATGCTTTGCTGTGTTGTAAATTAGGCCAACATGTTTCTGCCGAAGGTGAAACTACACCGGCATTCTTCAGGGCCAGATGAAATGAGATGTTGCTACTGCAAAGATACACTCATACATTTTATGCAAAAGTGAAACAAAGAAAGGACAGACCAAATTATTTGTAAAAGACCTGTCCGAAAATATTGGTGTGGTCATATAGACCATCCTACCATGTCCTCCAGATCAGGAGTTGATAGAGGAAGTGCTCCTAGAAATTGGGAACAAAAAAGAGACAGAAATGTTGTCCATTCTACAATCATACTAGACTGTTCACAAAATCAGAACCAAAAAATAGACTCAGCTAGGCAAATCCCAAATAGGACAGCCACATGTTATACAGGTTGAAGTAACCCATCAGTCATTACTGAAAATTAATTACAAGCAAGTATTTCATCTGGCCCTGAAGAATGCCGGTGTAGTTTCACCTTCGGCAGAAACATGTTGGCCTAATTTACAACACAGCAAAGCATTACAGTGATTTTTTTCACACTGTCATACACTTCTTTTTAATCTGGCGTCTTGGTGAATATCTTCAATAAAAAATGTTTTCTTTGCCTCGACCGCCATTTTAGATCACTTATTCTTTATTCCCTGTTTTGCACTGCACTTTTTCAGCACCACTTAGTGGCACGGACACTTTTTGATGGACCAGAAGTGTGTGATGTCTGGCTAATTTACTGGGCTTAGACTTACCACCCTGGTTAGGTGTCCTAAATGACGAAGCTCCGCCAAATGGGTGGGCTGATAGGATATCTTACACATATTTGTGTCTTGTGACCACTTGGCCTGGTTCAGTGCAATCCAAAAGGATCACTTCTTCAGGACCTCACAGACTCAGCTACGTTGTTTAACAGACCTTCCGACTCTTTATATGTGTTGATGCTTTTACCCTGCCTGCCTTAACTTGGGTGAGCAATATTCGCGAATATCGCAACTTTGGCGGCCATTTTATCTTCCCTGACTGTTTTCTTCACACGGCTCCCCTTTCTTCATGATACCAGCGCCTCCTTTTGACTGCGCACTTGTTCCAGGCTGTCCTCATTCACCACGAAGCTGGAACTTTCCTGCTGGATTCCTTCTTTCTTCTTTAAACACACGCTATCATTTTGCTTCTCATGTTATGGACATTTTGCGCTCTGCTTCCTAGCATAAAGGCTTCCTGACTTACGCAAGTGGATACTGCTATGTGTCTTCATGTGAACCTCTGCAGTTCCTAAGTCGTTATGAGGGGGTTTCCTTCGAACCTCTTTGCTCTCACACGCTTTTGTTGATTAAGCCCTCCTCCATTCATCTAATGCAGGGGTCTCCAAACCGGTCCTGGAGGGCCGGATCCATGCCAGATTTTTGGGATATCCCCATTGAGATACATGTAGTTATTTAAAAAATCTGGCATGGATCCGGCCCTCCAGGACCGGTTTGGAGACCCCTGATCTAATGACTCTCGCAGGCATGGAACATTTCAGGTTCTAGTCTCTCTATTGTTTTCTTTTTGGTGGCGGCTTTCGTCATATGGAGAGAGGCGCAATTGGTCATGTTTCCAAAACTCCACGATGTGTTTTCATCAAAAATTACAAAGTCTTTTCTGCATTGGCGCATCTGGAAGCGTCTCAAGCACTTGCCGTCCAAATGTCGCAGTCCAACGCAGAACGTCCTGTTCAGGCTCCAGGGAAAGCCACGTCGAAACGCCTCAAAAAAGACCCTCCATCACCGTCAGGCTCTACTTCAGCCGTATTTATGGAGCTGCTGTTGGAGGAGATATGTGCTCTCCGACCTTTCATGGAGGAAACCAATTCTAAGTTGCAGGTCTTAACCGACAATTGGTTACAGATGGATTGAAGAGTGACGACTGTGGAACATCCATATCTTCTCTTCAGGAATCATCCTCCAAGGTGACGCACATGCAGTCGCAGATTTCCTCTCTCCAGAAGCAGGTCGAAGAGCTTGAGAATCGTAACCGACGCAACAACCTTCGTATTTACGGCCTGGCGGAGAATTGCGAGGGAAATGACCCCATTGCTTTTTTCAAATCTTTCCTGCCTAAGCTCCTCCACTTACCTGAGGGAACCACGCTTAACATCCAACGAGCACACAGGCTTGGCCGCATCTCTTCATCTTCCTCTGCCTCTTCCAGACCACGAGGTGTCATCATGTACTTTCTGGAATATACTGATCTTCTCAAAGTCCTATCGGCGGCCCGCGCATCTCCTCTCCTCACGTGGTCAGGATCTACCCTCTTCTTTGCGCAGGATTACGCTAGAGCCACAGCCAGCCGCCATAAAGCTTTCCTGGATATGCGACCGGAGCTTGGATCCATTGGCGCCAGATAAGGCCTTTTCCACCCTTGCATTTTTAGAGTCACTCATAACAACAAAACGACAACTTACAAGGATCCTGTTCGCCTTCGGAGCTTCCTTAATTCCTGCCAAACATCTGATATGGACCTCTCCAGTTCCTCGTCAGCTTTCCCTCCATGACTTCCATGACCTACTATTGTTGTTCATTCACTAGTTCGCACAGTTTGTGTTGATTTTATATATGTTCGTGTTTATCATGTTGTTTCTACCCCTCTCCTATGTGACTCTCCTCCCTTTATATTTGTTCCCTTCTAGTTCCATAATATGTTCATTTCTTTCCCACTTATTCTGGCATTTCGTTTCTATCAGTAAATCTCTTGATGTTTTTTTCTCCTCAACTCTTTTGTTTTATTTTTTCTTTCACAGGTTTCACAGTTTACAGTATGTCTTTCCCTAGGCTTGATGGTTTGTTTACATCGGTTGTACAGCCTCCTCCAGTGGGCGCTCCCCCCTCAGTTTTCTCTTCTTGTCTCCCCTCCCCCGTGATCGCCCTTCCTCAGTTTCACCCTTCGTAAGTATTTTTTCCTTCCTTCCCTTGTTCTTCGCTATTCCCTTTTTGTCCTTGATCCTGTTTTTATCTCTAGTTCTTCTCTGTTCAAAGGTGTCTTCTATTCCTCTATCTCATCCACTTCTATGTCTTTACTCTCTTCATGTTTCTTTTCCTCTTATTTGTAGTCCTCTACTTTATTTCTTCATTCATATGACTCTCACTACCACTTTTTCAGTTCACATATTTGCTCTCTATTCACATTCTTTCCTCTCTTTTTTCTTTTTCCTTTTTTTTCTGATCCTTTCCTTGTTGCTTATCATTCGCGCTCAACCTTGTTCCTGTTTCTCCTGAATCTTCTTTCTTCATCTTTTCTTATTCCCACTCTGAATATTCTTTCTTCGTTTTTTCTCATTCTTCTAGCATTTTTCCTGCTTATTCACTTGTACTTTCTCCTTACTATTTTTCGATTTCACATTACTTTACCTCTTCTTGACTCTCATATCCTTTTTGCTCATTTTTATTATTCTGGGCACTTATTATACTCTTTTTTTGTTGATATTTTCTTTTTCATTTTTATGATATGTCGTTAAAAATAGTTACATGGAATGTTAAGGGCGTCAATTCTCCCATCAAGCGACAGAGAATTTTGTCGCACCTTGCACGTTTAAATGTTGATATTGCTTTTTTGCAAGAAACTCATTTGTCTGCTGAAGAATCTGTTAAGCTGAAGAGAAGTTGGGTGGGTGATGTTTATTACTCTCCAGGGGATGGCAAGCGTAATGGAGCAGACATTTTATGCCACAAAAATCTTTCTCACTCTTTGCTTAATCAGGAATCAGACGATGGTGGTCGCTGGACATTTGTTAAGCTTTCTATTAAGAATGTTCCAATTTCTCTTCTAAATGTCTATGCCCCCACTGCTGGCGATCCTACTTTCTGGTATACCTTTTCCCATCATATTACCAGATTTATTGATAGCAACTTTATTTTAGCGGGAGATTGTAACCAGCCCCTTGACCCCTTTTTGGATAGACATTCCTAGGCTCACTTTGTTCCTAATATGTCACATAAACTCTTCTCTCAAGCTATCTCTCAACATAGGCTCACTGATGCCTGGCGTTTATGTAATCCAGAGCTGTAGGAATTCACTTTTTACTCTCCTTGTCATCATTCTCAATCCCGGATTGACTACATTTTTGTTACTCACGACATTGCCCAAACCCTTACTCATGCAGAGACTGGCCCGATTCTACTTTCAGGCCATGCCCTCACTTTAGTTCAACTTGACATTCTCCCTAAATCAGTTGGACCCAAGCGATGGCGCTTTAATAATTCCCTTCTCTTGGATCCCAAGTTCACTGCATCCTTTACTGAATTTTCAGATGATTTTTTTTTACTTAATGACACTCCCTCCATTCCTAAGCACACCATCTGGGACGCCTTCAAGGCCGCAGCACTGGATTTTATAATTGGCTTTGTGGCGAAAAAACGGAGAGCCGCTCGTAGCTTTACAGCTGCTCTCCTTCTTGACATTAAGAAATTGGAGCATTCTTATTTTACTTCCCGCTCGCAAGACAGTTTAACAGCCCTGATTAATGCCAAAATGAAATTTAACAAAAAGTCCACGGATGATGCCTCTTTATATTTATTGAAATCGAGTGCAAAGTTTTATGGGGGTAAAGATAAGGCTGGGATGATTCTTGCTAATTATTTGAAAGTAAAGCATAAAAAATTAAATATTGAATCAATCTATGACACACACTCTGTTCTCAAACATAAAGATACAGATATTCTTGCTGAATTTTAAGCCTTTTACAAAACCTTATACTCTTCTGAAACCCAACCCTCCTCTCAATCCTTAGACCGCTTTTTCACCAATATCCAAAAGCCAGCTCACTTCCCGCTTGACCTCTCTCATTTAGAGCTTAATATCTCTCAACAAGAGTTACTCACAGCACTTCAGAATCTCCAAAAAGATAAAGCTCCTTAGCCGGATGGCTTTACTGTTGATTTTTTCCTTCACTTTTCAAAACTTCTCATCCCTAAAGTACACTCCCTCATTGACGCTTGCCTCACCTTAGGATCTTCCTCAGGTTCTTTCTCTGATGCACACATCTGCCTTATACCCAAGGAGGGGAAATATGCAGCACGTCTTGATCTTCTTCTCCCGGATCTTCTGGGCGAGGAACAGTCAGGCTTTGTCAAGGGTCGCTTTATCACTGACAACACTAGACTGCTATTCAATGTTTTATCTAAGTCCCGTCATTTACCCCATTCCCTTGCGGCTATTGCCCTTGATGCTGAAAAGGCGTTCGATAGAGTTGAATGGACCTATCTTTTTCACACCCTTCATTGGTTTGGTTTTGGTCCCAAATTTATTTCTCTGGTCTCCTTACTTTACTCCAATACACGTGCAGCTGTTTGTGCTAATGGTCAAATATCCTCCTTTTTTGATTTGGGAAGAGGTGTCCCTCAAGGGTGCCCCTTATCTCCTTTTCTTTTTAATTTGGCCTTAGAACCCTTTCTGTCTAAACTTCGTCAGAATCCTACCATTCAGGGCTTTCAAATATCAGATTCTCAAGTTAAGCTAGCCGCATACGCAGACGATATCCTTCTTTTTATTTCTAACCCCACTGACTCGATTCCCGCCTTCCTTGCTGAAGTGCATGAATACTCCCAAATATCTGGCTATAAACTTAATAATGATAAATGTGAGATCCTACCCTTAATGAAATTCACATTTAAACCTGATTTTACTGCCTCCAACTTCACATGGAAATCCTCCCATATTAAATACCTCGGCTTGCATATTACTCCTACCATTCCAGATACTGTTTCCCTCTGTCTATCCAAATGCATCCAAAAATTAGTGGACTTAACGTCCAAGTGGCATCCTCTTTACCTGTCCTGGTGGGGCCGCCTTGACACTATTAAAATTATGTTGTCTCCCATAGTCCTCTATACTATTTCTAACATTCCTGTATCCATTCCTTCCAAATTAAAAAAAAATTAACTCCATTCTGATGTCCTTTCTTTGGAATAAGAAAAAGCCTAGAATGCCTCTCGCACGACTGACTTGTCCTAAGACAGAGGGTGGAGTTAATTTCCCAGACTTCCCTGCTTACCATAAAGCATTTTTATTATGACAAGCCTCCTTCTGGCTGCAAGATCCCAGCACCCTTTGTCCCTTATGGGCTGAATTTGAGCACCTTCTTCTTTCTCCTTTTTCCTTCGCTGAATATCTTTCTTTCTCCCGTAAACCCTCTTCCATTTCCACTCCCATTCATAAATTTACTATTACGCTGCTCCTATCTTCTTCCCATTCCCCTCCCACGACCATTGCTGATTTCCTTTCCTCCACCATCTGGCATAACACCGCCCTACTTATTCGTAACAAACCCTTCTTTTGGAAAGCATGGCATCACAGGGGGTTGATATGGATTTCTCAACTCTTTTCTAAATCCTCTTTCTTATCTTTCTCCACTCTCCGTTCCCTTTATGACTTACCCACCTCCTTCACTCGTAACTATCATTTACTTAGGGAGGCTGCACTGACAACTTATAATCGGCTCTCTCAGCTATGTCCATCTCCTACTTCTCCCACTCCCATCTCCTTACTTCACTCATTTTTACGCAAGAATCCAAAGGCTTCCTCCATTTATAAATACCTTCACACTACTGACTTTCCTAGGCCTAAATCCAAAGTAGAGGAATGTTGGGAACATGACCTCTCCACGTCCTGGCCAATTTCACTATGGGACAAAGTTTGGATCAAGATCCGTAAATCCTCAAGAGCGGCAACCTTGACACAGTCCTTGTTCTTCATTTATAACAGACTTCTCTATACACCTTTTGACCTCCATAAACGCTTCCCTAACACTCCTCATACATGCTGGTCTTGCTCTTCCCCACAAGCAACTTTGTTTCACATGTTGTTCTTATGTACCTCTGTTCATGATTTTTGGTTACAGGTTTGGGCTCAAATTAATTAGATTTTTCACACATGTATCCCTTTCTCTCACATAAACATTTTCTTTGGCAGCCTTTCCCCTTGTTGGGATAATGTTGAACTAAAGCCTCATATTATTGATTTGCTACTGGCCGCTGCATTCCAGCAGATAACGATAAACTGGAAGGACTCCTCCAATATCTCCTTTAAGGCGTGGTAGTTCAATGTTTGCCATAACCACAGACTTGACACTGCTTTTGTTTTTCCGGCTCACATGGCCGCAAAGCGTATGGACTTATGGCTTCCTGTCACGCTTCACTTGGATACTTGTGCTACTCGTTCGTTTCGTCCACTGCCCTCGCAACAAGAGGTCCTTAAACCTCCTTAAATAATCACAGTATTCCATTTTTCTTTTCCTCATTGTATCATTTTTACATTTCTTTCAGGTATTTTCTTGCTTTTATGATTAATGTTTTATATGCCATTTCCTTCTTTCATTCCATTGCCCGGATTTTCCTTTTGATACTATTTACAACCTTATGCTTGTTTTATTTATCATAGTTTTCAATGTTTTATATTTCCATTGTAGTTTGTATTGACACCTTGCTTTTCTCTTCTCAATATCAAATACAATTTTCTTTAACTTAAAAAAAAGAACTTGTTGGGTTGTACAATCATTCCAAATATGGTTAGGGAAATGTCTATTTGAATTATCTGTAATTGTATAACATTTTTGGACCCTGACTTGAACTCTCAAGCAGCTGCAGTGGATCAATGGCTGTCTCAAGCCAGTGACGTAGTCGCTCCAGCCAAATCCATTAAATCTAAGCGACCCCACGACGCTCAGCGCTGGTTCACTGACCAACTTAAGGCCAGCAAACTCCTTCTTCGTCAGGCTGAGCGCCGATGGAGGCGTAACTATGATCCCTTATTGAAGTCTGCCTACACTGATTTACTAAAATTTTACAAAAAATCAATTCTTTTGGCCAAATCTGCCTATTTCTCCCAAAAAATAATCAACTCTGCATCCAAGACAAAAGAAATTTTCTCAATTGTAGATGAAATCTCCTTACCCGACCGTGTAACACCTCAGCCTCAGCCATCACAAGCTTTTTGCGACTCCCTTAACTCCTTTTTTATTGATAAAATCGCCACGATTAAAAATAATATTCCCCCCACCACTATGTCTCAGATCAGCGCCCTTCCTCCTTCGAATCCTCACTCCCTGAATGTTTTTCCCCCGATCTCTTTAGACACTTTCCGTTTATTACTCTCGGCTGTGGGCTCAGGCTCCCCCAAGGACTGCTGCCCTCCCCAAATCCTGAGAGACGCCTTTATGGCATGTCCCAGCCCTCCTCTGGACCTCCTAAACCGTTCACTCTCCATAGGCTCTGTCCCCAATGCTTTCAAAAGCGCTGTGGTGGTACCTATTCTTAAAAAAACCCGGGTCCGACCCTGCAGTACTGGGCAACTACCGACCTATCTCCCTTCTCCCATATCTGGGGAAGGTTTTGGAAACCTACGTCACCCGCTGCCTGAGCACCTTCATCGAGGAAACTCATTTCCTTGATGATCAACAGGCCGGATTCAGACCCTCCCATTCCACGGAGGCAGTGGTGATAGCGGTTATGGACACGCTGAGACAGGGGCTGACAAGAACACGGCCCAGGCCCTAGTGCTACTTGATCTCTCGGCCGCTTTCGACACGGTCGACCATGACATCTTGGTCGACCGTGTCAGAAATGCTGGGATCTCGGGCCTGGCCCTGTCTTGGATAGTGTCCTTTCTCCAACTCCGGACCCAATCTGTACACTTATCTTCCTTTTCTGCCCCCTGCACTTCACTCTCCTGCGGTGTCCCCCAGGGTTCTGCTTTATCTCCCCTTCTGTTTAATCTTTATATGCAGCCTCTCCTGGTCTCTCTCCGTCACTCTTCTGTTATCACTTTTAATTACGCAGATGATCTGCAACTTATCTTTCCTATCGACTCCTCTCCTCTTTCCTGCTCTAATTTCCAAACCACCATGCTCTCCATCTATGAATGGATGAACTTCAGCCAGCTGAAGCTCAATCCTAGCAAGACAGAGCTGGTCCTGATTGGTTGGCCCCCACATCCTTGGACTCCCAACTTCTGGCCCCCTGCCCTCGCCCCCCCCCCCCCTGCCCAGTTGACTCCGTGAAGAGCCTAGGTGTTATCATCTCCAGTGACCTCTCGATGCGGCCGCACATTAATGCTGTTACCTCGGCCTGCTTTTTCCATCTTCGCAGGATCGGGAAGATCCGAAGGTACCTATCTCCAGAGGCTCTTTACTTGTCATCCTGGCCCTGGTTACCTCACGTTTAGACTATGCCAACTGTCTATACGTGGGGATTCCAGCATACCATCTTCAACGGCTTCAACTGGTGCAAGACCAGGCAGCCAGATTAATTTTCCAGCAACCAAAACACCAACATGTCACCCCGCTGTTAAAAACCCTGCACTGGCTCCCGGTCGCGCAACGATGCATCTTCAAACTTGGCTGCACTATTTTCAAATCTCTTTTTGTTTCTGCTCCTGCTTTTATTTCTCTTTGCCTACACCCTTATGTTCCCCCTCGACACCTCAGATCCTCTGCCCACAACCTGCTGGTCATTCCCAGGTTTAGACGCAAGAAGCATGGTGGTGCTGGCTTCTCTTTCCTTGCCCCATCCACCTGGAACTCCCTTCCCCTCCCAATTCGGCTCACTTCTAATTACCCCACCTTCCGTAAATCTCTGAAAACTCATTTGTTCCGTCTTGCTCACGGTTAGCTGCCTACTCTCCCTGTGCCCTATTCCATGGTCCTGAGCGCCAAGAAACCAATTGGTGTATGTGCGCGGTATTAAAATTTTTTAACATAACATAACATGTTTTTGTCTTCCATTTAGAAGACTCGGCTTCACCCAACTGACCATGGCTGTTGGCACAGCTAAGGAATCCAACAACACCTGGGAAATTCTGTTTCAAAGAGTCCCATAAAGGGACATGGCGGGTAGTGGATTGGGCCTTCCATCTCTTAAAGGCAAGATTTGGTTGTCAGTAATAACTTGGTGGAGCCCTCCCCTACTCACCAGATAAGATATGCAAAATCACTGTGACCTGCAGCGTGCTCCACAAAATCGCCCTGCAACAAAAGATACCTTACATCACAGAGGATGGAGACCATGAAGATCCACATGGTGAGGATCCTGAAAGGCCAAATGAAGATGATAGTAGTGAAGAGAAAAGAGATGACTTACGTCAAGATGTCATTGACAGCTTCTTCTCAAGAGTATAACATATCTTTACATGTTATGCCTTTCCCAGTTACACCAAATATTGATGTGATGACGAGAGATGTATGTGCTAGTAATTTGTTAGGAAGGGCAAGTTCAGGGAAAATCAGACCAAAGGTGTTTTTAAACAAAGATTTAACACATTGACAACTGTGTTCAGTTACATTATTTATCTCTGATTGTTTTGTCAAACTGTGTCCTCCAAAAGTTTATTTTCTAAGCTATCAGTTTTATGTTTGTGAATCTTTTTGTTTTGATCTGTTGTAGGTTCGTTCCCCATATCATCCTCATTAGGATGCTTCAGAGTTGTGACATTTGGTATATAGGTCTGCTTTTAAGGTCAAAGGGAACAGGAGTTGATCCTGGTAAGGACAGGCACAGACTTTGGAGGTACAAATCATGTACCAATGCAACTTGCACTGCAATTGAATGGAAGATTTGAAGATTACATGGGTCTTGTAATGTCTCATGTTTTGAAACCAAAGCACTACCAGGCACATATATCAACCCAAAAAATAGCGATTCCTAATTTGCGAAAAATAAGGAATTGCAAATAAAATAATGAATCACAAAAAGCAAGGCAAGAAAAAAGCTGCGAATTATTAGCGAATCGCAGATATTCGCAAACACAGTTTGCGATATCGTATTTAGCGATATCGCAAAAAGCGAAGCCGCTATTATCAATATCCCAAATAGCAAAATCGCTAATAGCGAAATCGCAAATAGCGAAGTTGCACAGTTGATGGTCATTGATGACATCACAACCAGGAAGTCAGCAGCCCATGCACCATTCAGTGCACAGTCATAGGGAGAGGCGGGAGCTGACTGCAGCAGCTGAAAAGGATTGAAACCAAAACTTGTATTAACACCTGTCCCTTGCCCAAAATGGATGAAATACCAGCAGGAGACAGCCAAACAGGCAGGAAAAGGAAAATGAAGTTCTCAGAAAAGGAAATAGAAACACTGATAGAGGATGTGGCAATCAGTCATAGGCTGCTTGGGAAATTGTCTTTGAAAGTTCCTGAGCAGGAAAAATGGAAAATATGGAACCGGATTCAACGCAAAGTTAATGTTGTTGGGGCTACACAGCGCAGCAGTGACGGTTTAAAAAAAAGATGGTATGACCTGCACATTCGTGCTAAAGAACGCATCGCCAAGAGGTTGAAGGAAGCCAGGAAGACAGGAGGGGGAACATCAACACAGACCGGGAACACACCTATGTAGGACAAAGTGGAGTCAACCCTCCAGCCTGAAGCAGTTGTGGGGTGATGCAGCTGGACACCTCTGGAGTGCCCAAAACATCTGAAGGTAAGATGCATGCAAGTGACCATCGGTATACATATGTTAGTTATTACATATGCTCAGTGCAGCACAGGTGTCCATAATGCAAATCCAGTCCACATCATACAATCACATCAAAGTGCATTATGGGAGATGCAGGCAGGTCAGGCAGGTACTTTGGCAAACACACAAATATAAATAAAAAAAGTCAGATATAGTGGAACAGCAACCTATTTAATTGCAGAAAAATAACGATTCATGTGACATCACGTAACAGACAGAAACGAATGCAGATTTGCACTGTTTAACATCACAGATACAGTGATGAGGATGCACCTTATGAAAGGCGTCTGGGTCTGCGTGGGAGGAAGAAATAGAATGGCATGGCCACAGACATTGTGTCATGGTGAGGTAACTTTTGACGGTGACAACTGTTGTGACTGAATTTTTGATTCATGGTATCATTAACATTTATGTCTGTTCATTAATGGTATTCCTGTGCCACTGGGCACATGGTATTTGTGCATCAACACAAAAGTACCTATAATTTATTTTCAACTAAGTTGGATAGCAATAGCTGTGTGTTGTCTCATCATTACTCACCTCAGAAAAAGTTTTGTGTGATTTCCGTGCGTCTCCTGCACCCTTCAGCTGCGCTTGCCCCATGTACTGCACGTCAAGGTGGCCCTTGCTGGTTATTGTCCTCTGACTCTCGGTCAGGCACCTCTATAGGAATGCCTTTCTTTGTGACAATGTTATGCAATATGTTATGCAGCATTGTTCTGGTTTGTATTTTAATGCTCCACCTGTTTTTTGTAGGCATCTGAAGCCGCTCTTCCAAAGCCCAAATGTGCGGTCAATTGTGTTCCTGGTGGAGATATGCGCAGCACTGTACCTCTGCTCATTGGGGTTGTAGGATTTAGGTACGGCGTCAGGATGTAATTCCTCAAGGCGTATGCGTTGTCACCTACATGGAAGTAAGCAAAGGGTCAGTGGTGGTAGTGCATTGGCATACGTACAATGTTGGTTAGAATTAATAACACATGTTTACCAAGCTGATGTCCCTCGCCAAATTCACCCCTGGACAGACGAGTGTGTAGGCCGCTCTGACGGAATATGTTGGAATCACCGGCACTTCCTGGGTATTGGGCCACTATGTCAGTTATTATGTTTTTAGCATTGCATACTACCTGTATGTTTAGGGAATGATCTAGATAAACATAAGAGGGACCCTGAGAAAGTAATTCTTAGGGAGCAACCAAGCAGGGAAAAGAACCTTGAAGAACAACAGAGGAGGTCCCTGGCTATACTTTAACACATAGGGCAAAAGCTCCCAAAATTTAAGAACATCCACCCACAGAACAGTTCAGTTGATTTTTCATATATAAGATATTTTATCATTTTTGAGTAGAAAAAACATATATCAATTTTCAATCCATAAAAGTACATCAAAAGTACATCAAAAACATTATAGGACACATAATTTGAGTAAACCTAACCCCAGAAGCATATATCCAATAGAGGGTATAAGCACGCTTTAGAGTGCCTGTAATCTAAGTAGTGAAATCCCTAAAGAGCACAGTAGAATCAGGGATTACAGACAAAGAGAGCTGGTCAAAGTACACGTGAAGATGGCAGTATTCCTTAGAATTTAAGGATGACACGTGACCTATCCAAAAACGGAATCCAAGAAAACAACAGAAAGAACTAAACCAGATTCAAAAAATGTGAAAAACCAAGAAGCAAAACGACAAAGATTCCAGGAAGAACCTACCTTTTCAAACAACTTTTGGAAACACCGACGTCAATAAACTATCCAGGAGTAGTCACTTCCGTAAACGATGTGTACCCGGGGCATCCATGATAATAAAGGTTAAAACGCCTATAAGATTAATAAACATGTGACACACTTGAGGGCCAAGGCAGGTAAAGCCTCCGCGTAGTCGTCAGAAGAACCGGACAGCCTGTGCCCAAACAACACTCCTATATATTTGGAGTGATATCCGGCTAAATGATCAGAAACTCAAAACACATGTGGGAATAGTTCCAACTAGTCAGACAACAACATCCAAAAGAAAAGCGAAGGGTCGCAGCCATATTGGAATCACTGCGTGTATTAAAGAAGAAGTACGTGATTCCAAAACAACATAAACTACACCAATTACAGAGACTAAACAAAGAAAGAATCATCGTCATGGCAGATGGTCTTTGGAATACAGAAGGTAATGCAACGGGAAGCTGTGGTCATAAAAATCTTATAACAGGCATAACCAAATGCTTGTATCAGACACAGCCAGGTCAAATAATCACAAAAAGCAAACATACATCACGATCCTACTTATTCAAAATAGTCGCTGGTACAAAAGGCATAAAGTACAATAACCAAGGTTGAAAAGGAAGAAGAACAATAAAAAAACCTAATGGCAAAAAATATTAAAAAATAATTAACCACCAAAGAAAATTACACAGAAAGAATATATACATATACAGACCAAAAAGATGTTAAGAATAATTGCAAGGTAATCGAATAAATGATCTGAAGGGCATAAACAGCCCATCCCAAAAGCAATAAGGAGAAGGAACACAGACAAAAGGAAGATATCATAAATAGATCACGGGTACCAATTATGTAATGGCATTTTCCCAGGGGAGACATTCATTCAAACCCCTGGTGGCTATTTGGAGAGTAAATATCCAAAATACTTCCCTCTTGCCTCTAAAGGAGTCAGTGGTACAAAAGGGGGTGGTGATGGACGGAGCATCTGAATCAATCAAACACTCACACCCAGTCAAAAGATCTGGGTTTAATCCATCACCGTTCTTTAGCCCACTCTGCCACCACAGTTCAGACATGGCTATGTGCAAATAAGTCTGAGTGCCTCATGGGAACAGTCCAGCCCGAACTGCCAAGCCATGTCTTCCCTGGACCGGAAACAAGCTTCCGAGGACCGGTTTCTGGCATTCCAGCCGTCTTCAGCCCGGCTTGCTTGAATCCAGTGGCAAAGTGAGCATGGGACTCACGTCTGAGCATGCCCTGCCACACTTATGGCGGCCAAAATTGGTACAAAAGGGGGTGGTGATGGACGGAGCATCTGAATCAATCAAACACCCGCACCCAGTCAGGAGATCTGGTCCGGTCCTTGGATGCTTGATTCCGGTCTGGGAAAGATATGGCTGTGTAGTTCGGACTGGACTGTTCCCATGGGGCACAGGGTCACAGCTGATTTGCATAAAGCCATTATCTAACCCAGGGTGGTGTGGAGTGCAAAAAACGATGGATTTAGGCCCAGATCCTTGTACTGGGGTGAATGTAAGACATTGATCTACATTCTGTCCATCAAATTGTTTTTTGTAATTTTCTCTCTAAAGGAGTCAGTGTCACAATGATCAGGCCAAGTAACCCTTTCAAGAATAAGCCATTTGAGATCATCAATGGTATGTTTGTACTCATTCCAATGGGCCACCAAAGGGGCTCCCACCCGTTTGTTGCGGATGGATGACTTATGTTTGCAAAACCGAAAACAAAATTATCTACCAGTCTCACCAACATAACCCTTCTGGTAGGGGCACAGAAGAAGATAAATGACGTTAGCCGTCCGGCAATTAGTCATTTCTTTGAAACAAAACTTATTTGTACCCCACATAAGTTCGGGAATAGTCATGACAGAATCTCATGCATGTCAATTGCCACATTGTGGCTGCCACTAACAGGATTAGTACATAACATTTCCTGTTCTTATATATGTAATCATTACCTGCAGGGGGACATATTGCTACATGGGTGCAATCAATGCAACCTAAGGCTTGTGGGAAGCGGGCTATCTGAAAAAATCCTGTTTGGTCTTGGTCAGGTCATGTGCGGTTGTTGGGAAGCTAATGTGGGAGTTGATCTGGGTCATCATGGCATTAAGGAATGCTTTAAAGATACGTGAAAGTGCACTTTGAGACACACCTCCAGCTACTGCTATGACCCCCTAAAAACTGCCTGACGCCAGTAGGTGCAGGCAACATAGTGTTGGTATTGCATTTGTCCTACATGTCAGACGCTGCAAAATGGGATCCAACTCACTTATTAAATCAATGATCATTGCAGCATTGAGCCTATACTTGTCGTATATCTCGTCCTCAGTTTGACCTAGCAAAGTAATGCGGACTCCAAAGATGTGCTCCTGTACTCCCCTCCTTCTGTGTGCTGCAGCTTGGAGCCTCATCCTCCTCGCCATCAGGTAAAGCGCTGCCATTATGAAATGTTCTGGGGCATTCTGTGTGTGTTTAAGTAAATTTCTGTTGGTTGTGATTCTTCTTATATTGCACTTGCTAAATTTCGATTTTCAGGAAAATCGTAATTTGTATTTTTTCATGCACAGATTTGCGATTCTTTAATTGTGATTCGCTATTTGGGAGACGCAATTACAGAATCACAATCCTATTTTGCAAATTTTTTGCAATTGCTTATTTTAGGGAAAACTTGTGTTTTTATAGTATTTTTGTTGATGCATTGCTGGTGGGTACTTTGCATTTGCAAATGGCCTGTTTTTGCGATTAGCTAATTTTGCCAATTTTTAAAAGGTTGATGCATGTACCTGTACGTGTGCCATCATTAGCTCATACCATGTGTGGTAGTGGAGCCAAATCATTCTGCTCTCCCTTCAAATTGGCAGACTCCTCATTTTGTGTAAAATGTATGTAACTGTTGATGTGTCTCATAATTGATGGATATACGTCTTTTGGCACACCACTGAAACTTGGTTGTGACTTTCCACCAGATACAGGAACAGTGGATTGGAATGACCCTGTCTCTGCAAAATTAATTACTGTCATGTTTTTACCTATTGGTGTAATTGATGTGGGATTCCTTGTGTGAGCCTGACAGTCTGGTTTCAGCTGATTACATTAGTCAACTATCATTTGCCTATTTAACCTGATTGTTTTGGATATAGCCCTTTTTTCCATGTCGGCACAGCCCAGGACTGGAAAATAGAAA
Source organism: Lissotriton vulgaris (assembly GCF_964263255.1). NCBI lineage: Eukaryota > Metazoa > Chordata > Amphibia > Caudata > Salamandridae > Lissotriton > Lissotriton vulgaris. Next base: position 2,073,218,871 of record NC_141685.1, on the reverse strand, counting down.
ACTGGCACTGAGTATCAGTGACATGTATGGATTGCTATGTCAGTACAAATGTTGATTGACAATTATTGCTCAAATGGAATAAACATAGTAGTAGATGATTTAATGATATGACATTTTTGGAAGTCATGGGTGGGAACATTACCTACTTGCAATTGCTCTATGTTCACACAATCTTTAGATTTTTGTCATTATAATGTAATCATGGACAACACAAATGCATTAATAGAGTGGAGGTATACAACACCAGTCTATGAGTTTTTGACTTGTGACTTTATTGAACTAAGCATGAAGAAATTAAACAAAGTGAAAATGTAAATGCAAACCAATAGGTGAAGAAGTTAGTCATGGTGAATGAAACCATAATTGGAGAGCCAAAATGGTTTGAAGTCCAATGTCCAAAATACTCCCTCAGTAAAAAGTGGATTTTTGGGGCCTGGATTGTGCAAGTAAATCAAAATAAATACAAAACATTAACCATATGGTAATAAATGAAAGAAGATAAAGGGAAAAGAACCAGGAAGAAAGAACACAATAATCTCACTTAACTCTCAAAATCTCTGGTAGAAAATGTCTTGGTGCAGTGGAATGGCAAAGGATCATGGTCTGAAATAGAGTGTGAATAAATAGTGTGGTAAACAGGTCTTTCCATTTGGCCAGGACATCAGGTGTATTCTACTGGCTTCCAGCTAATGGCCATAGTGATGGTGCATTGTTGAGCGCATACTCTTGATTGACTCCCTTAGCCAGGAAACCACAGCTAGGAGAAAACCAGCTCAACTATAAAAACTAAATAGGCCAGGTGGGAACCCACCACCCTGACGGTGACGAAGTACAGTTCGCCAGCATTGGAATCCACTGCATTGGCAGCAGTTTGCCGCCACTGTGGTGGCAAACACGCCATTGACACGGACGGCATCTAAATATGGCAGGTAAAAGAACATTGACTTGGCATGGTACTTGGGATCTCAGCATCAGTGGGATGGCGCTAAGGCCATTGAGATCTAAATCAGGCCCTTTGTCTGGGATGAGAAGAATTATCATCTGATAGGTCTCAATTTTGGAGGGAAACCTTTTAAATCCAATAATTGAGCCTCCTTTGATCAATGACTAACCTTAGACCACCAGGTGTTCTAATCATTTGATGGAACCAGCACAATCACCTCTTTTGTGAGAAGAGCTTGAATTGCCTAAATGATTGCCCAGCTCTTCATGAAATTACGAGTGCAACATGTAACTATGGTTCCAGAATCTGGAGGAAAGGAGATAAATTCTCTACAATTACCTTCCCTAATTGTCTTTAAAACCCACAATTTAGAGGTAGACTTTACCAAAGTTCAGCTGAAATGCATGGTTCAGCTTTCAAATAACCACGTGAGGCTATTTCTAACATAGTCAGAAGGGTTAGGATTTAATGTGGAAGTAAAACTTAGAGGCCCATTACGATGTCGGGCGGATCGCCACCGCCATGGTGGCGGTGGCGATCTGCCCGACATTAATGTCCGCCTGCCACCCATTTCCCCCCGTCATATTACTATGGCGGGGGGACCGTGGCGGATGTAAACACCGTCCGCCACTTTTCTGCCCCGGTCGCCTTGCGGCCGGGGCGGAAAATGTTTAATATGGTGGCGGTGTCTATGAGACAACGCCAGCCATGTTATGATGGGCTTCCTGACATGGTTTTCTATGGTGGCAATGCTGCCACGGAAAGGCATGCGGAGACTCCCTGCGGGGGGCCGTTGCCGGCCCACTGGGAGTCCGGGGGTGGGGGGTGCACATGGGGGGTACCCATGGTACCCCCCGCATTTCAAAGGGCAACATGGCAGGCACTGTGCGGTGCCTGTCATGTTGTGCTTTGAAATGCACAACGTGCATTTTAACCATTGTGGTGGTCTGTGGTTTCTGCACAGCCACGGTAAAAATACAGGATGCGCCCGTCAGTGTGGCGGGCGCATCCTAATGCCCAAGGCGGGACCACCGCCCCTATGGTGGGCGGTCCGGTTTTGCACGAGGATGGCGGGCGGGCAAAATCCTCCCGCAATCCTAATGGGGGCCACAGTCTTTTGATCAAAACATCCTAAAAATAACTTTCCATGCTCTTTTGTTGAACTGACACTTTGGTGTTGAGGAGCTCTTCTGGATAGCTGTCCAAAGGAGGCATTTGCAGAAGATGAGAGTTTTATCAGATGGTTGATCTAAAGAGGTAGTATATTTCTTGTGCTTGAATAATTTATGGAATACATCTTCCAGTTATGGCCAAAGAGTTTCACTCCCTCAAAAAGTAGTAAAAACACTGCCATCTACTGAGTTAGTACGCCACTTTTAACAGAAGAGACTCCTGTAGACAGCATGGTTTGTGCCTTCTGACAGTGCTGAAACCCTCACTATATCAAAAGAGATGTCAGGTAAGGGACCTCTATTTTTTAAATGCTGCATCAAATTTCTTTTCTGCCAAATCCTTAAGGATAGCTTCCGCCCACATTTAGATGTAATCAACCAAACTTGCCATTGTGTTGTCAACTACAACTGAGTTTGGAATAGATTTCTCCTTATCCTTTAAAACATTAATCAAACTAGGATCATTTGGGAAATTTCTGAGCACAGATACAGAGGAAAACAGGGAAAAACATACTCTGATGAAAAGGAGGCACATCCACTTCCTCCACATCAGAAGCAGAATAACTAGAAAGAGATACAATACTACCCTCAGGTCTGGAAATAGAAGGCATAGGCAATTGCATGGAGGACTTAGATTGTGAAGCTTGACAGTGCAGAGCCAAAATCGGTGAGTGCTGGAAGATAGGTTGCATCAGGCTTTCCAAAGGAAATATGTTGTTATTGTTACTATAAGTTTTTTTTTTTCTTCAATTTCTAATATTTTAAATTCTTTTATAATTTCCCTTTGATTTCCTATTTTTCTCCTTAATAGTATGCTGTGAGGATAAGGTTGTTTTTAAAATTAATAGTTTTCATTATGTATACATTCAAACCTACCTCATTTCTGAGGAAAAAACATAAAACAGAACCCCCTATCGAACATCTGGTTATTAAAACTCTAGAACACATGGACATGAAAATACAGTGTTAGAACAAAATATTGCATAACAAAGATTGTGATACATAAATATCTGGTCAAAATTATCGTAATATCAAAAATATTGGTGATGAAATTGTTGTAATTTGTCTTTTTAGTTGTATCAATGTAAAAAAAGAATGGATTTTTTTTAGCGGGGGATATTGGGTTTTGAGGGAATAAAAATGGGAGGATTCCTGCAAAGCTGACATAATATAGAGGTAATGTACATTATTTTAATGATATACAAATTAATAATGTGACATTTGTAATTTCAGTTATGACACTAATAATTTTGACAAATGATCATTTATAAGTCACTAAAATATATAATATTCGAATAAAGAAAATTACTAATTTTCTTCTCAATATTTACACAAATACCTAATTAAAAATATAAATATGACACATTTTAAGTATTTCATTGTAATAAAATAAAAAAAGAAATAAAGATTTTATATTTTATAATTTCGATAAAAAAGAGCTTTTAAATTGAATATTTTACAACTTTTTTATGTTGAAAGGTATAATGTCATTGCAAAATATTTTTCAATGTTTTTATTATTATTTTTTAATGTTTATGGTTCAAAGTTTGGGAATGGAATAAATATATTAAACAATATATATATTACTAATAGAGATAAAAATTTTCGTTTATATCTGAATGCTTAAATATAAGGTTTGTAGTTTTGGTTAATCTGTTTTTAGTTAAATTATAGAATATTTTATAAATAAAAAATGATGCATGAATATGGAGAATTGCTTGTATATATCGGATTTTTAAGCCCTAGCACTTTGCATGGAAGATTTTGGATTCCAGTGGAAATAGTACATGTTACCCCCTTAGTGTCCAACACCTTTCCATAATTGGCTTCGAAAGGAATGAGAATAGTAAATGTCATCCTTTTAGTGTCCAACACCTTACTCAAATTGCTATAGATTGGAGTGCGAATAGTAACGATCACTCCTTTAGTGTTTAAGACTTTCTTAAAAATAGTTTACTTTGTACACCTTCTGTAAATTGGTTTAAATTGAAGTGGAAATAGTAAATGTCACACCTTTAGTATTCAACAACATCTCCAAACTAACAGAGATTGGAGTGGAAATAGCTAATTAAACCCCTATGGCTGAGATACCCGCCACCCCCTCTCAACACAATCCCCAAGAATGGGAATACGGAAACGGATCTGAACTTTTGGAAGGCGGGAGGGAGTTACCCTCCCGGCCGTATTTATTAAAATATGAAACAAAAATTAAAACATTAAAATAACAGTTTCATATCATGTACAATTTCATTTCCACATTACGATGTTCTTGGCTGACATTAACACATCTCTAATACAAAGGTTCACCTAGCCGATACTAAACATCCTGCAAATGCATTTCTCAAAATTGAAATTGTACATCCTAACATTACGGGCCAACGGCAAGGTCGTAACCGGTGTCAGATCCCTAAACCAGAACTCCCCCTCACTTGTGAGGTGCGGTCGCACAGAGGACTGTACCTTTGTGCCTACTTCCAATTTCCCTTGTCTTGACGGGGGCCCCGTGTTAACTCGACGCCATCTTAGTGGTCGTCCGAGGACTCGTGTGAGGTGTCTAGAAGGTAGCGTAGACCCCCCTCCCACCCCACACACCTTACCACATCTGCCGTCGCAGATGTCCTGGCCCCGGGAAATTCCCAGGAGGGGCCCGCAGCCCCTCCTCCCCAGGGAGGGGCCTATGGCCGCCTTCCCTTTCGGCGTCCCCATCCTTAGAGGGGACCGCCTCCCCGTTTGAGGGGCCAATGGCCGCCTCCCCCCGGGCGCTCCCATCCATAATGGGTGACGCCCCACCTCTAGGGATCTACCAATTACTGCTCACCGATCATGACCTTACCGCCCGACCAAAATAAATACGACAACTAAGACTAAAGAGGAGAAAAAGGCAAATATACTTAAGAAATTCAAAGTATAAACTCTACAGAACATCACTGTCCAACTCTGGTGCAACTACATTGCTTAATAAAACATGCAGAAAAAGAAATTTTATCAACTTTATTTCATGCCAAATCACCAACTTTATTCAAAACAACCTGTAAGAAAAACAATACCACGTCATATGACTTTATTCAAAAACAACTCGCTGTCATCAGGGGCTGGGGGGTGGGTCAAAATTGGCTCTTCGTTCCGTCTCGAGCTCACGTGCAACGGGGAGGTGCAGCTTCAGAGCACAGGAACAAGAGGATGCTTTCTTGGCTTGTCGCTCCTTTTATCCTTCTTCGGGCGGGCGTGTACCCACCTCCAATCCGCCTCCGGGGCGTGGCTATCGGCGTCAGTGTCTGGGACAGCCCACTCTTGGGCGGGAAAAGGCGCGCCCCGGCTACGCCGCTTCGGGCATACCAGCCGAGACTCGACTCCCGCCCAAAATGGCTTCCCGGGGGGATCGGGGTACTCCACCATACGTTCGGGGGGACCGAGTGGTCGCCCCTTTCCATATGGCTGAGATACCCGCCACCCCCTCTCAACATAATCCCCAAGAATGGGAATACGGAAACGGATCTGAACTTTTGGAAGGCGGGAGGGAGTTACCCTCCCGGCCGTATTTATTAAAATATGAAACAAAAATTAAAACATTAAAATAACAGTTTCATATCATGTACAATTTCATTTCCACATTACGATGTTCTTGGCTGACCTTAACACATCTCTAATACAAAGGTTCACCTAGCCGATACTAAACATCCTGCAAATGCATTTCTCAAAATTGAAATTGTACATCCTAACATTACGGGCCAACGGCAAGGTCGTAACCGGTGTCAGATCCCTAAACCAGAACTCCCCTCACTTGTGAGGTGCGGTCGCACAGAGGACTGTACCTTTGTGCCTACTTCCAATTTCCCTTGTCTTGACGGGGGCCCCGTGTTAACTCGACGCCATCTTAGTGGTCGTCCGAGGACTCGTGTGAGGTGTCTAGAAGGTAGCGTAGACCCCCCTCCAACCCCACACAACTTACCACATCTGCCGTCGCAGATGTCCTGGCCCCGGGAAATTCCCAGGAGGGGCCCGCAGCCCCTCCTCCCCAGGGAGGGGCCTATGGCCGCCTTCCCTTTCGGCGTCCCCATATTTAGAGGGGACCGCCTCCCCATTTGAGGGGCCAATGGCCGCCTCCCCCCGGGCGCTCCCATCCATAATCGGTGACGCCCCACCTCTAGGGATCTACCAATTTGCTCACCAATCATGACCTTAGCGCCACAGGCCGGATAGTTGACCGGCTATCCGGACCCCCCACCGAAAACTCCTACTTAAAGGTCATGGCTGCAACTCTTTAACCAGGCTACGAGGTCTCCTATGAGTAAAGAATTCCCCACCCTGGACAAATGGACCCCATCTTCTAGATACATATGGTCCCCCCTGATACATCCATGAGGAATCGAATGCAATGTACTTGTACGGAACAGTCTACCAAGTTTGTTATTCACTTTCTTCACCGAATGGTTTACAGCAGACACAGAGTTAGCCCCCCGCCACACCTTCCGTGGAATCATATGGGACCATGCAATCGTGCACCCGGCACCCTTCTCGCTAACCAACTTACAGTGGATAGTATCAACTCGAGAAGTACTCGTCGACCAGTGGTCACCAAATCATTGCCCCCCAGATGCACTATGATTACAGATGGCGGTGACCTTGTCCGCCCTAACAAACCCTCCATAAAAGTTTAAAACTGGTCAATACAGAGCCCGCCCCTTCCGTAGAAGGTCACCCTGTACCCGTATTCCCCAGCCATGTGAATCATGTCACCTGCCTTGAATACGTCTGCGGCACGCCTCACGTATGAGTGGCCCACGACCCACACCACTCTCTCCTCAGCCAGTGATCTGTGACCGCTGGTTCCCAGGTGTCGGGTAGACTGCACAGTCTGCCCCGCCTCGTAAGCTTGCGAAACTGTAAAACCAAACAAAAACAAGAAGCGTGAGTTCATGACATTAGCTTCACAACATGTGCAACCGCACATACCTTTTATAACAATTCGAGGACCAACGCCCCAACTGTTTCACTTTTTCAACACTCAGACCCCTGGCTGTAGCCTCTGTAGCAGCCCATATCCGGAAGGAATGGGTCCCAAAATCGCACGGGTTCAAGCCCGCAGCTACCACTGCCATTGCAAGCACCCGCTGGAACTGAAACCTAGTTAGTGGGGTGGCGTCGGCGTGCGTCAGCAAGGTTCCTCCCCATGATGCCGCCCTCTGCGCCAAATACTCTTCCACGCATGCAACCGGGCACATGGGGGATCCGGGAATCCGCTGAACTACTACACTGTCCCCTATCGCTCCCTGATCGGTCTTGGACCTGGCAAATGAGACTACCATCGTCTCCCCCTTAATTTGGATGTGCTCTCGGCACAGACCTCCCCCGTATCCTGCTTGTTCCTTGCTACCAGTTCGCTTACTCGCATAGCCCCATGGAATGCTAAAGCAAAAGCGGCCCAGAATAGCACCGTCTCTGATTGAGATGAACATGTTGCAGGGAGTACGGACAGTAACAGGGCCAACCTCTCCAGACCTATAGGGTGCCTTTCATCCACTCTGCGACCCTCAAGGCGTTGCCACCCGCGCAGCGCTTTCTGCACCACAAAAGACGCTGTGGGGTCCTGGATACCATGAGCCCGTGCCATGAAAGAAATGGCGGCCCGGTGCCTATGGGCCGTGGCCACTGATTTGCCTGCCTGATGTAACGATAACAGATATTTCAGGACATACTCCTCTTGGCCCCAAAGCTCCCCCCTAGCAGAACCCAAAAAGGACCAATAGGAACGGAACGCCCCTTCATATGCCTTCCTTGTCCTGGGTGCTAGACTCTCTCCCACGAGGTCTTGTAGTCCGGGGCACCGAGAGACCAGAGAGCTTCGGGAAATGGTGCCGCCACCGGGTCCGCTGTGGGCAGAAAACCCCAGAAGGCCTGCATGCGGGAACGAGAAAGCCCATCAGCTGCCTGATTTAACACCCCTGGCACATGTTTTGCCCTAAAGTGGATGTTTAGTCTCATACACAGCAGAACAATTTCCTTCAGCAATCTCAAAATCCATTTGCAGCGTGCTGCCTGACTGTTGATACACTCGACCACGGTCATATTATCAGACCAGAACACCACAGAGCGATCACGAAACCCCTCAGGCCATGTTTTTAAGGCCACCAGAATAGGGAACAGTTCGAGAAAACCAATATTACCTGTGAGCCCACTCACGTGCCACCATGACGGCCATGTTCGTGCTGACCAGTGATTACCAAATATGGCACCAAAGCCCACACTCCCTGCCGAGTCTGTCCACAACCCCAACTCCTCGGAGGAAACTGCTGGTTTGTTCCACACGACAATACCGTTGAAATCCGCCAGGAATGCCAACCATATGCGCATGTCCTGGCGAACCTCTGCGGAGAGCCTTGTGCGGTGGTGCCCTTCTTTAAGGCCAACCATGGCTTGAGCAATAGAGCGGGAAAAAGGGCGAGCCATTGGTATCACTCTAAGGGCGAAATTCAGCTGACCCACAGTCTGCTGCAACTGATGCAAATTTACCTTCGTCTCGCTAATACATGTTACCAGCGAGGCCTTAAATTTTGTTACCTTTTCCTTGGGCAACCGGAAGCACCCCTCTTCGGAATCGAGCTCTATTCCAAGAAACTCGAGCGAAGTAGACGGCCCCACTGTCTTACCCGGTGCCAATGGCATGCCAAAGCGAGTCATGAGATCACAAAATTTATTCAAAGCCTGTGCACATTCCGTGTCCCCGGCTGCCCCCAGGAACAGAAAATCGTCCAGATAGTGCATAACATGCGCAAACCCCGTTGTTCTTGTGAACGCCCATTGCAGAAAACTACTGAATTTCTCAAAAAACGCACAAGAGATGGAGCAACCCATTGGCATACATTTATCCATGTAATAACGTCCTTGAAACATGAAACCAAGGAGACGCTGATCAACTGGGTGTACCGGGAGCAACCGGAACGCTGACTCGATGTCTGATTTGGCCATCAGCGCTCCGGGCCCCAGGCGATTCAACATGGCGACGGCCTCATCAAAAGATGCGTACCGCACCGAACAAACTCCCGGGTCAATCGCATCGTTCACCGAAAGACCCCTCGGAGCTGACAAATTATGTATCAACCTGAATTCCCCTGGGTCCTTTTTGGGGACTACTCCCAGAGGTGAGCAAACAAAATTAGCCACTGGCGGCATGTCATATGGTCCAGCAACCCGACCTCGGGCCATCTCTTTCCCAATCTTTGCTTGTACTACTGCCGTATTCTGCAGGACCGACAGTTGATTCCTACATTGTGGTTCACCCTGAAAATCCCCCGCCGGGATGCGGAAACCATACGAAAAACCATCTCGCAACACCCCAGCGGAGCTATGATCCGGGTATTCATTCAGCCAAGGAATCATTGCCATGATATCAACAGGGGTAGGGAGAGGCGCCCCTCGGACTATTTCAGACCTGTTTGGCGCCCCCTCTACTTCCCGTGTCACCCGTTTTGGCTCTGCACATGGTCTCGGGATGCGAGGACTGCCCGCACCCTGTACATTCATGCCTAAACTTGCATGACCCCTGGGGCCTAGTACATTTGCCTCTGTTAAAGCTCCAGCATGCCCCTTTTCTACCTGAGTTGCCATTACTCTTTGCGTGCTGATCATTGCTTGATCCCGCCCGAAAGGGCGCCCCAGACGAGTGGCGGGAAAACTCGACCCCGTTTCCCCCCAATGATGGCGACTTCGCCATGCCTGCCTTCTCCATTTTCTGCCAGGAAATGGAGTCGAAACAATCCCACGTCAGAGATGTGTCGTACTCCTTAGACTTACGAAATATGCTATCGTAAAAAAACCATTGATTACCACCATATGTCTCGGAAAATTCCATGATACGTGTCTGATACAGAGCTAATTCCACCAACATTTCGGGCCTACGTTCCCCCATAATTGCAGTAAACATTCCAAACGCTCTGCCCCAATTGCCTATCGATTCATCAACTCTGAAAGCAGCCATCTTGGCGCGCCAAACACTAGGGTGTAGAAACTCCTTCTGACCTTTTATGTGCTCAATCTCATAGTGATCGGTCAGTAAGGAAAACATGTTTACATGTTTATCAGCCCATATCCTTTCTTTCACCTCAATCGGGATATGCTGAACAAGTTTCTCCCTCCTTGAAGGTACCGATCCCACCCCCGCCATCGTCAACGGCTGCTTACCTGAACTGGTAGCCGTGACCGTAGTCCCTGCCGAACCAACGCCCGATACTGGTTGTTCCGCAGGAGCCTGCGGGGAAACAAGAGGACACGGTGCCTTCGCAGCATCTTTCGATTGCCGCAACTGCTTCATTATCGCCCTGGCATCATCAGCCGTGGCCCCCTCGTTCTCTTTGCCCAACCATGCCGCCAACTGGGCAGCCAGCTCAGGAGGCATATCCTCCCCGTTCACGGGAGTGACTACCACAGGGATTGGTTGCCCCCCGTTCGGGACCGGGGTCGGGGCCTCGATCGGTGTGACCGGGTGCGCCGGGGGTGCTCCGGGAACCGGGGCCTCCCCACCCGACGCTCCCTTCTTGGCCCTTCTACCTCTCCCGTTAGGGACCACTCCCGGCAATGCTGGTCCGACGACCTTCTTCGGTCCGCCCGCACCATTCATTGCCGCCATCTGCTTCTTCATCTCCGCCATGTCCTTTACCAGCATACAAAGCATCTGATCAGTCCCGACCCTCTTTCTGATCTTCTTGCCAGGCATCGTCCACGTATGATCCACGAGGTCCAAGGCAAGAAACTCTGACTCACTGAAAGAATAAACACAAAAATGAAATCCTTCAAAATTGGCTCTTCGTTCCGTCTCGAGCTCACGTGCAATGGGGAGGTGCAGTTTCAGAGCACAGGAACAAGAGGATGCTTTCTTGGCTTGTCGCTCCTTTTATCCTTCTTCGGGCGGGCGTGTACCCACCTCCAATCCGCCTCCGGGGCGTGGCTATCGGCGTCAGTGTCTGGGACAGCCCACTCTTGGGCGGGAAAAGGCGCGCCCCGGCTACGCCGCTTCGGGCATACCAGCCGAGACTCGCCTCCCGCCCAAAATGGGTTCCCGGGGGGATCGGGGTACTCCACCATACGTTCGGGGGGACCGAGTGGTCGCCCCTTTCCATTTACTGTCCAACACTTTCTACTAATTTGTTTAGATTGGAGTGGGAATAGCAAATGTCACCCTTACAGTGTCCAACCTCTTCTCCAAGTTACTTTAGAATGGAGTTTGTACAGTAAATGTAACACCTTTAGTGTCCTACAACTGCTCAAAATTGGAAAAGATTGGAGTAGGAATAGTAAATGTCACCCTTCTAGTGTCCACAGTCTTCCACTAATTGGTATTGATTATGCCTGGGCGGTGAACTTTGTTCCGTTTCTGGAGTCTGCACAGTTTTCTGCACTCCACACTCCATGGAGCTTCCGGAGTGCTGAAAACTCTGCTTCGTGAAGTGCAGCGGAAATGTTTCCCTTCTCGCGATCGTAAACGGTAAGTTCGCAATCGGGAACGGTAAGTTCACGAATGTGAGCTTCTGCTCAGGTAGAATTTCTACCCTAGCGTGAGGAATACCAGCACAAACTGCAGTTCGCACTGCACTCTGCCACTCGCGGAACTTCCCGGAGTTTTTTGTAACTTCGCGGAGTTCTGCGTGGCAAAAGTACACAAACTATGCCCAGGCCTGGTATAGATGGGATTGGAACTAGCAAATGTCACCCTTCGAGTGTTCAACACCTTTCCAAAATTAGGTTGGTATAGGTTGTAGTTGGAATATTAAATATCAACCTTTTAGTGTCACACGCCTTTACCAAAATGACTTATATTGAAGTGGGAATAGAAAGTATCACCCGTCTAGCCCCCAACACCTTCCCCAATTTGGTTTAGATTGGAGTGAGAATAGTAAATGTCACCATCTTAGTGTCTAACACTTTTGTAAAAATGGTTTATGTTGGAGTGTGATTATATCATTTGGCATGAAATCCTTTTTTAATTTATATTTGCATATAGTACAAATAGTTTGTGATAATTAATTAGTATTGTTGGTGTTTGTAATAAAATAATAAAAAATATTTACTTGCGTGTTTGGAATAAATAATATTTATTGTATCATTATTGCATAATATTTTGGTAGAATAAAGACATATGACAAATGTTTTACATTTTTACATTTGTTGTCATATATTTTTTAACGTTAAAAATAAACATTTATATCAAGATAAATAAATAACACTTTTAATGTCTTTTTATCATTACATGAAAAATATAAATCATATTTAATTAGTATTGTATGCTGTACGTTTTCCACTTTTTTCATTGTTTAACCTTTTGTAACATTTTTAAAATAATGTTACATACATTTTTCCCCATCATTTTAACATACTTTTTTCGATATATATTTAATAATTGTATATATGTTATACTAATATTTAATTTAAACATTACAATTTTTCACCATTTTATAACATTTCTTGACGTGTCGTAAAAGTTAAACAATTTTGTACAATTTTTTAATATACTAACACAACATTTATATATCATTTCCCACTTATTTCTAGGAGAGTATAATCTTTTTGTTTTTAGTTTCATTTACCGGCCAGTATTTTTACTTCTGCCTTCTATTTTGAAGTTTATGTGTGCCATTTTTTTGTTTATTTTCCAAGAAGTAAGGTTCTGCTGCTCATTGGAAGAGGTAAGTCCTTTTTAAAGGGTTTTGAGAGTAGGGTGCATAGCGGGGAGGTCTTTAGGTTAGTTATAGTGTTGTTTGTAGGGTTTATTGTATATTTAATTGTATTTTTAGAAATGTGTCTTACTAGCGTGTGTTTGGGGTTTTGTACACTGTTTATGTAATGCATTCTGATGTTATGTTATATATGTTATGTTACTTATTTTATGATGACTAAGGGGTTGATTCCGACCTCGTAGGAAAAGCATCCCAACCGAATTGGATCCGGAATGCTTTCAGTACAACTCGGACCCCTGGAGTCTGACTGACGAGTACGATGCATCAGTATGCTGACGTACTCAGTTTACTCGGACTCGCATTGAACTTTATGGGAGCCAGTACACTGAACGTGTAGACAGGCTTCCGTAGCAAAAAGGGGTAGGTGGGGGACAGTGTACACACCATGGCATGCACTCCATGGCTCCCACCACAATGTGCATGCTTGGATCGAGGGGACCAATGAGTATCAATGTGACTGATTCGGAGGGCCCCAAGTGAAGGGGGGCCTGTTACAGCCCCCCAAATTCTGATTCCCACAGCCATTTTCTCTCACTGAAACCAAGTCGACACAGCTGTCTGAATTGTGCTTCTTTTCGCTCTTTCAGAATCCGGCTCCATTGCACGGCACGATTCGGCTATGAATGAATTGCACAGACTGGATCGGATTCAAAAACGATCGGTCGACGCGGATCAGATTTTCGCATCACACTTGGTTGTTTGGAACTTTTGGCCTGCGCGCTCTTCCCTGCTGAGGCATTTTAACTGTGTTTATTTTAAATGTACTCGCGCTGCTGGGCATCGCGCTACAGAGCTGTTAAGGGGCTCACTTTAATCACACTGCTTACCTGGTGTCGGATTCTTAGGCCGGGGAATTACTTCAGGCTCACCTGCACTATAATTTGGATTTCACCTGCACTTGGCGGGATACAGACAGTTTAGCGGGTCCGACCGCCATAGTGGGTGGGGGTGAAGGCTGGGAGCACTTCAGGCGCCATCTTGCTGAGGGCAAGGGACGCAGGAGGCGGACTTCCGCTCGGTCAAATACCATATAAAGATGGAAGACCGAGCGCGCAGCGGTCACGCGCAGCGGGCGTGACGTAGGTGTGCTGGAGGTGCGCCAGAGGTAAGCCCGTTTGCGCCCGTTCGCGCAACGGGCGCGCCTAGGGCCGCTTCCTCTGGTCTTTTGCATTCTCCCCGCCTAGTTTATTCTCGGGCTGCCCTTCTGGAATTAAGACCAACTCAGGCGCCCCAGATTCAGAGGGCTACTGCTACACTCCCGTCTCAATCTCTGTCTTGCGGACTGCTTAACGTTTGGTCGCTTTGCAAGCACCATACAGAGATTGCCTTCCTGATCGAATCCTCAGGGTTGGACGTGTTGTTCCTAACCGAAACTTGGACTCGGGAGGACTGTCTAGTTGAATTGGGATTGGCTTGCCCCCAGGCTTTAAAATCATTCACACCCCTCGGCCGAAGAATAGAGGTCGTGGACTTGGTATCATCTATAGAGAAACGTTGGGTCTCTTCCAGCTTAAAATAAGTGATATTTCGGGCTTCGAACTGATGGGGTTCTCTATTAAAGATCTGGAGAGAACACTGCTTACAGGTGTGCTATGCTATCGTCCACCGGGCTCTGCACCCTCCCTATCAGATTTCCTTGACCTAATATATGATCTATCTAACACTCACTCTAAGCTGTTGTTCCTGGGGGATTTCAACTTATGGCAGGGGGGTCCACTGGATGGGGCGTTTACGACACTCTGCCAAGCTTTTGGCGACATTCAGTTGCAGCAACTGGTCCATTCAGTTACTCATAGCGGAGGTTATGTCTTGGATCAGATTTTCGCTGACGCTCAATCAGTAGTGGTCAACGATATCCTATGCCAATGCTGGACCGACCACGCACTTGTGGCTTTCTCCCTTTGCATAGGGGACTATCCCTCTGAAGCAGCCGGGGTAGGACTGTCGAAACTGGGTAGACCTTGGTCCCGACTACTCAGTTCATCTTCACTGCCTTCTTTACTACCAGACAACTTTTGTCTGAGTAACTCGGTGGAGGAAAGTTACCTTACTCTGTGCCGGTCTATTACCGACACGCTAGACAAGGTTGTGCCCCTTCGTAAGTCCCGAGGGAGAGTGAACCGGGCTTTTCCCTGGTACACGGAAGAGCTACGACAGTTGAAGTTGAGCTGTAAACGAGCTGAAAGAGCTTGGAGGAAGCAGTACTCAACCTCAGAAAAAGCCTCGTTCAGACTCGCACTGCAGGGCTACAAGGCGCAGATTAAGCTGGGTAAGGCAGCTTTTCTGGAATCCACCTTGAACCAGGCGCCTAATAAATCTCAAGCCCTGTTTAAAATTGTCAGGGACTTGTCCCACCCTGTGTGTGTGGCTAATACGGTCCTTGCGTTGCAGGCTCTGTGCGACTCCCTGGCGGGTGCTTTTGAGGAGAAAACTGCAAAGATCTTAGAGGGCATAAAAAACCCTTTGCCCGCTGCTCTCGGCTTGGGAGCTCCGGTTAGCCCGTTCAGTCGACCCCGGCCAGCTGTTTCCAGCCTTGGCTTGGGAGCTCCGAACGGGTTACCCAGTCGACCCCAGCCGACTGACTCAGCTCTCATACTGGGAGCTCTCGCCTCGGGAGCTCCGGTTGTCCCGCCCAGTCAACCCCAGACGGGTGCCCCTGGCCCTAGTCTGGGAGCTCCGGACGGTTCACCCAGTCGACCCCAGCCGAGCGATCCAGTTCTTTGCTTGGGAGCTCCGGATATTTCTTCCAGTCGACCCCAACTAAGACTCTTTCCTTGTCCCTCCTTTGAGGAATTCTGCAACCTGGCACACACGGTGTCCTCGGGCTCGCCGCTCGACCCACTGCCTCCCGAATTCTGGAAGGTTTTCCACGCGGAACTTTTTCAGCCTTTGTATTCCATCTGTCTCTAGTCTCTGGAGTTGGCATCGGTTCCCGAGTGCTGGAAGCTAGCAGTAGTGTCACCTCTGCTCAAGAAACCAACGTTGGACCCTGCTTGCCTTTCCAACTATAGGCCAATCTCCTTACTCCCTTTTCCTATTAAGATCATGGACAAAGGGGTGACCCGCTCACTCTCAGGCTTCCTGGAGAATATCGGATGGTTCGATGAGGCACAGTTTGGCTTCTGCCCCGGGCACGGGATTGAGTCCGCACTGATAACCGTATTGGACAATCTCCGTTCGCGTGTCGACAGTGGTCGGGCAGCCTTTTTAGTGCTGCTCGACATGTCGGCCGTGTTCGATATGGTCTGCCATCGGACTCTTATCAGGAGACTAGAGGAGTGTGGGGTCACAGAGGGTGCAAGAGACTGGCTGATATCCTATCTTGGCAGCCGGCAACAGTTGGTCTCGCTCCCCACATTTCGTTCTGAGCCAAGGAAAGTAGGGCAGGGGGTCCCACAGGGCTCGGCCATCAGCCCGATACTTTTTAATCTGTACCTCCGACCCCTGGTCCAGCGTATAAAATCTTTTGGTGTCTCGGCTTTTAACTACGCTGACGACACCCAGCTGGTCTTTTCTCTGGAAGGAAACAATGCGGTCCCGCTGGAGACATTTCATCGCTGTATGGCAGCCACAGCGGACTGGCCACGGGCCAACTCCTTACAATTTAACAGCTCAAAGACGGAGGTGCTCTACTGTTCCATAGATCGGATCCCGCGGGTACTTCCAGAGAACTTTTGGCCTGCCACCTTTCCTGAGCCAGTGTCGGCGGCGGAATCAGCTCGTAACTTGGGGGTGATCTTCGTCCCAAACCTACAGCTTGACATGCACGTCAACAAAACCATTTCTACGTACATGATGCTGTTACGCATGTTGCGTAAAGTTCTGCCCCTTCTCCCCGCCCAGGCCAGGCCGGAAGTAGTTCGCGGTACCATACTAAGTCGTCTAGACTATTGTAATGCGCTACTTCTGGAGGCCCCAAAAAACCTGCTGGGGAAGCTACAATGGGTGCAGAATATGGCCGCCAAGTTGGCTCTTTCCCGCCCTAGGTCTTGCTCCTCTACTCTAGCTTTAAGAGATCTACACTGGCTCCCGGTACATCTGCGAGTGCTGTATAAAGCCACGTGTCTGGTGTTTAAGGCAGTACATCAACAGGGCCCAGCACCTCTGCAGAATATGTTTGCCTGGTACTCTGCCTCGCGGCCCCTCCGCTCTTCTTCGGAACAACTGCTTGTAGTCCCGAGGTTTCAGAGAGTTAGGATGGGTGGCCGCTCATTTAGTGTTGCAGCGGCCAAACTTTGGAACTCCCTGCCACTCTCCTTGAGAAGCCACAGGGACTACTTTCCGTTCAGGAAAGCGTTAAAAACGCATCTTTTTCCTAAAATGGTTTGAGCAGTGAAAAGTGTAACGCCCGAAGTTCAAAGCGCCAGGATGCCCTTTGGGTGACAGGACTGCGCTCTATAAGTACACAAAATAAATAAATATAAATAAATACATTTTTACGATTCGGTCGGAAACAAGGGCTATGAATCGGAGCCAGGAAAGCAGAATCTGATTTGGTGGCCTTATGGACAACATCGGAATCAGGCCCTAAGTGTAAGTACATGTAAGTTTGGGAATGTAATGTATTTTGTTGTTTACAGGTTTTTGTCTATAAATGTGTACTATGTGCACTGGGAGTTAACATTTTGTTTTAAGCTATTTTACTTTTGTTTTTGTATAATTTACATTTTTGGGAGTTTCCATGCACATTTTGTTTTTTTAAACATGTTTTTTGTTTATTTTAATGGTTCCTACAAACTTTGGATTGTTTAAAAATATGTCTATTGGGTTCATTTTATTTTTGAATTTACTTGTTTTTTTGGGGGGAAATTCTTTTTTCAGTTTTTGGTGGATTATTATTTTTTGACTAAGTGGACACAGAGAGATCCGCAGATACGGAACAGTAAGGGCTCAATTACAACTTTGGATTTTCAGAGCTGAATTTGCCTGCCACACCACTCCCAAACCTGTGGTTAGACCACCTGTCAGATGATTGGTGTTCCCATGGTGGTGCCTCTAAAACTAGGCACAACAATGGGAACGCCATAAATGCTTCATCATAGGCTAGCTCCTCGTCGGGCCGATGCGGCAATGCCTGTCAGGCAGCCACTAGGGAGCTCTTTGCCAAAGATCTTTTTTTAGTCGTAAGGTGAATTAGGCCAGTGTGGGCCCAAGTGGTGTGTGTAGAGCACCAGCCTGGCGAGGAGCTAGCCCATTGATGAAGCATGACACCCATCTAGAGGAGATTGCTTCACTTGAAACTCTAGTATATCTTTCACTTTTTCGAGCCTTCAGGAACTGCACACATCTGTTTACCCATAAATTACTAATTGCTAATTTAAGGAGCCCGTGTGCTGGATACTTAAAAAGCTCCTGGCTCCTCTTCTTGTTGAGTAGTTTTCATAAATGTCTGGGTTTGGTAGGTTATCCTAGATGGCCGCAAATCCCAGGATCAAAAACGCAAGTGCCCCCCTTGCAAAACCCGTTTGTGTTGTGATTAAGCCTGGGCATAAAATCCGCTCTGCTCGAGGAGTTTGTAGATTTTTGGCAACTTCGTGTTCTGCATAGAATGTAGAGTTACCAAAAAGTCTGCGCTGCGGAGGTATTTTTTTTGTTTGCGATATCAAAACGCGTTTTTGCGTGCGCAGGAGTGATTTACCGGGAAGCCTGCGATCGCCGACAAGATTTCCTATCTGTTCGTGAGTGGCACGAAAATTGGTGGCCAGCCGCACGTTCGCACAAGAGTGTGCGATTGCGAACACATCATTTGGGCGTGCATCGGACTTCTGGTGGAAGTTTTGCAAAAAATTACTATCCCGAACATGCAGAATTTGCAATCATGAGAAGATTCTCTGTCAATCAGTAACAAAACCTTCTAGAAACGGTGATTCTGATTAAAAAACTCCTCAGATTGAAATTTGGCTGTACTTTTTTGTGCAAGGAGTCCTTTTTCTTTTTTTACTTTTTTTTGTAGGACGAAGGTAGTGCCCCAGAGTCTCTAACTTTCTGTTCCTGTCCCGCTGGCTCCTCCAAGTGCTTTGCCTATCTCCAGTTCACTTTTTATTTGGATTTGGAGCTGAAAGGGTCACTCTTTGTGGCTGCTGAATCATATATCACTGAATTTGAGGAATTTTGAATCTGAGATTGCACACTTAAGAAAATTGGTGTTTGTTTGCTTAGGGCCTTGCACCTACTTTTTTGGGTACTTTTCATTGTTTTTTGAAAATGTATTGTTGTGGGTGGCCTGTAGTTCAGTAAGAGCCTAGTTGTTTCTTTGTCAGTAATTTTTCAACTTTAATAAAGGAAACATAGTGCACAGTTCACAGCATTTTCTCCAAATTTTGAAAACAATTAATTTGCAATATTTATTTATTTCACTAGCCCAGTAGTCTGCCAATACTATAGGTCTTGCAGCCAGTAGGCCCAGAGTTACTCATGGGTGCATTAAACAACTGTTTCTGTTGTGTCTGTTGAATTTAATTTCATTTAGGGCCTGGATGGATTGGATTGAATAACAAAATGTGTTTTTTGGGGGTATTTCACTTTTTTGTGTTTGTTCAATAAATGCTTTTGATGGATGCGTGTTGTGTGGTTGTTGTGTAACTTGCAAACCTTTTTTAGCCCTGTGGTTTTTCGTTATTGCATTGTTGAATTAAAGCTGTGTTGTTTAGCATGCCTCTTTTGTCTGGCCATATGTGGCCTGCATGAGTTCATTGTTTTCCAGGCCTTCTGCTTGTTGTGACTGGGAGTGACCATGTGACTGGTGCCCATTTTGTGGTGTTACTTAGTGTGCTGCTTTTTCCATAGGCCTGCATGTCTTTCCTTTGTTCTTCTTGGCTAACTTCTTGTTGTTGTTGTGGCCTGGCCATGTGGCTTGCAGCCATTTTGTGCAGGCAGTCAGTGTGCTTTTGCCATAGCCCTGTATTGTCTGTCTTCCCTTTCTTGTTGTGGTGGCCTGGCCATGTGGCTGGGGCCATTTTGTGAAGGCAGCCTGTGTGCTTTTGCCATAGGCCTGCATTCTCTCGTCTTCCCTGTCTTGTTCTTGTGCCTGGCCATGTGACTGGCGGTCATTTTGTAAAGGCAGTCAGTGTGCTTTTGCCATAGGCCTGGATTGTCTGTCTCCCCTTTTTTGTTGTTGTGGTGGCCTGCCCATGTGGCTTGGGGCCATTTTGTCAAGGCAGCCAGGGTACCTTTGCCGTAGGACTGCATTCTCTGTGTTCCCTTTCTTGTTGTTGTGGACTGGCCATGTGGCTGGCAACCATTTTGTGAAATCTGTCAGTGTGCTTTTGCCATAGGCCTGCATTGTCTGTCTCCCCTTTTTTGTTGTGGTAGTCTGGCCAGGTGGCTGGCGGCCAAAGGCAGCCAATGTGCTTCTGCATTAGGCCTGCAAGCCTTATTTGTGGTGCCCATGCCTTGACGATGATTTGCATGCCGTTGTTTCTTCTTTTACCCAGCAAAAAATGCATCACTACATTTTCTAATGCATTTGCAATATTATTGATTGAATTGATTCACTATGTGGCCTAGTCTGCCCATGTGTTTTCCAAACAAAAGGCACTGAGCTACTCATGGGTGCATGAAGCAAATGTTTCAGTGGTGGCTGTTGAATTTAAACATCATTTAGGACAAGAATGGCTTTGGATTGAATTTCAAAATGTATTTTTTGAGGGGTATTTCACTTTTTCATGTGTGTTAATTAAAAGACTTTGTGGTGTGGTGTGCTTGTTTTGTAACTTGGAAACCTGTTTTATCCCTGTGGTTTTTCGTTTTTGCATTTGTTGCACTAAAGCTGTGTTGTTTAGCATGCCTCCTTTATCTGGTCATATGGGGCCTGCTTGAGTTCATTATTTTCCAGGCCTCCTGCTTGTTGCAACTGTGAGTGACCATGTTGTTTTTGTCCATTTTGTGGTGGTAGGACTAGTTAGTGTGCTGCTTTTGCCACAGGCCTGCATGTCTTTCCTTTGTTCCTTTTGGCTTACTCCTTCCATCCCCTTTGCCAGCTGCAGCTCCATGAATGCTGCATCCCATGTGATGCACAATGCCAAATAGGTTCCATTATATTCGTATTTTTCTGTTCCTCTTCTTTCCTATCCTTCCTGGCTGTATACAGTACACCATGAATGCCTTTGTTGTCAAAGTCTCACAAATGGCTACACTGTTGTTATGTGTTGTTAATAACTAAACTGAGTTAATACAATTAAATAATATTAATAATAACACTAACATGTATGACCACACACTAAGTTATTTACTATTATATTTGTTTGTTTATAGCAGTAGTAATTGTACCACAACAACAAATGCCTAATTTCACTGATATTCTGGCTTCTTTGCTTTTAGGTGCACAAAAGACTGAGGAAGTGTCATCATCACCCGTTATACTGCCAGACAGAAATCCTGCTACGCACAATGTCGCATGATGTGTGACCCCAGACAGACATCTCTTCATTTTGTGCCACTGCGTGCTGCTGACATCTGAAGAAAATGGCCCCAAAGAAAGGTACCAGGTCCTCCAGTACCAAGAAAGTTGCCTGTGAGAAGAAGGAACTGCCAATAACCACAACTGATGTGCCGCCCAAGATGTTTCATGGGAAACAAAATACTGCGCCTGCAGCAGCGGTGTCCAGGGAGCAAATTGGGAGTAGCACCCCCGCATCACTGTACCCATCTGTAAAACCTAGGCCCATGCCCATGTCTGTTGCAAAGGCATCCAGTCAAATCACGACAAGGCTGAAGAGCAGTGATTTGGAAATTGACTTATCGTTATTGTAAAGTAGTACCCAATCAATGCGGGAAACTCAGATAAGTGGACAACACCAGCAGCAACCACCTTCCACAATGGTAGTTGTTCGTCCCGAAGTAGGGACAGTTCAGGAGATAGAGCTTTCTGTAGAGGAAGAAGAGCAAGCCACTCTTTCAGAAGATCCATTGTCTTCCAGATCCCCAGCAAGGAAAAGGAGGGTTAGTCCATCGAGTTCTTCTGCAAGCCCCTTCTTATGATCTAGATGCCAACTAGATGCCACCACCTCAGTCTGAGAGTGAGACACGCCACGAGAGAAGGCTAGGGGAAAAGAAGGTTCCAGAAAGTCTTAGAATTATGGGGTAGATGTAGAAGAGGAGGATGATGATGAGCCTGTCATCATAAACATTAGTCCTGCCCAAGTGGAGACCGACAGGCTGAGACACTAAGGCAAGAGAGTACCGCAATGAAAAAATAAACGGTTTCAAGCCAACATCTGGGGCCAAGAAGTCACCTGCATCAGTGACACCAGAAAAGAAAAAAACCCATCCTACCACTCTCAGCATGTTTAGGTCAGAGGGGCAGTATGAACGCAACCACCCAACGGCACGTTTGTACAATGCAAAGCTGGCTAAAATATTAGCGCTGGACCTCCTCCCTTTTACTTTTGTGGCAGGGGTGGGTTTTCTTGATTGTGTGACAGCCATCTACCCAAAATGGAAGATTCCCAGCAGGTCGTATTTTGCCAGAATTTCTGTTCCAACCAACAACCAAAATACCAATACTACCAATCACTCTCCATACTATTACAAACACACTGTTATGACAGTGTGTTTGTAATAGTATGGAGAGTGATTGGAAATTGTAAGCTGTTGAAGGTATTTATTTAATGGTGTTTGTATATATTTGTGTAAATAATTTTTGTACAAATATGTTCCCTGTATATGTCTCTCTATTGAGAAAAGCTATGAATGATTAAAAATAAAAGGCTACTAATGAGCTTAAGGTTGCCTGGTTTCGATATCCCTGCACCATTGAATTTAATTGTTTAAATCCTCATCAGTTGGCATTTTGGTTGTTGGTTGGTTTAGTTGACTCAGCCTTACTGATTAGGGTCAGGCCCATTGTTGTTATATAGAGTTGCTGTTCCAGCACTACATCACGACGTGCTGGAATTGCTTGAACACGCTTTGCAGCAGAGTGCTGTTCACACTATCCACCTGACAACAGACGTGTGGACCAGTTACCAAGCCACTGATTACATGTGCACCACTGCACACGGGATCTCTTTTGTGGGGGTTACAGAAAAGATATCTGCAAGTGTTGACTCTGCTGAGATTTTTAATGCCACTCAGAAACATCCAATTTTAGCCATGTTCGACATGGAGATATCTCATACTGCTGCAAACATTTGAGAAGAGTTTAACAGCAAGGTCTTTGAATGGCTGCAACCAAGGCTGAACATTGGTTTTGTTGCCATGGACAATGGCAGTGATATAGTCAGGGCCATGTCCAATGGTGGCTATTTCAGGGTCCTGTGTTTGGCGCGCTGCATTAACATTATTGTTCAAGACTTTCTGAATAAAGAAGACAGAGTCAGCAACTTAATGACCAATTGCAGAAGAATCTTCAGACATTTCAGCCATTCTTTTAAAGCCTAGAAGCAGGTGAGGATCATTCAACGTGAGCATAGAGTGCCAGTTAAAGCACTCATCCATGAGGTGCCAACACGTTGGAACTCAACTTAGTACATGCTTGAACGTCTGTTTAAGCAGTATAGACCAATCAATGAATGACCATTGAGATGGACCAATGGGGCCTAGATAAATTCCTGACCGAAATGCTACTTCCTTTTGAGATCTTTTCACTTAAAGTCAGCAAGGAGGACTGTACTATTGGCCAAGCTATCCCGTTGTTTTACGAGCTACAGGAACAGCTGAAGGGGGTGTCTGCAATGTACGCAGGTGTGGAGTTAAAAAAGAAGCATATGAGTTGGTGGAGAGCTTAACCCTTCACTTATCTGAAAATACAAGGGTGCAAGAGAAACAGAGGTCTACATTGATCACTCAGATTCCCCAGGACGAAGCAATAGAGGTGCTGACGCACTTCTTGGAAACAAGGACTAGACCAACCAGGGTCCTAACAAGTTTTATCATTGAATTGGCCAAATTTGCTTTGCAAAGAAATTATTTCAGTTTCGGCAGTGATTTTTTCTTCCAAGTAAAGGGAGTAGCCATGGGCTGTCCATTTGCGCCAGAGCTAGCAGTGTTATATATGGGACTCTATGAAGAAAAGTTCATCTATAATATTAATCCATTTCAACAGTGCATTTCCAACTGGATGCGCTATTCCCAGCCACAAGAGAGGCCACGCCCCATTTTAGGCCCCGCCCTCCCACTCTCACCGCCAGGCATAAATATGTGTATTCACCGGAAGCGCAGCGGACGAGCGCAGCAGGAGCGCAGCGGGAGCGCCGTCTGCGCGCCGAAGGCGCGCCTAAGGCAAGCCCATCCGCGCCAGGACGGGCCTTAGGGCACGGCATGCTGAACCTCTTATCACATACTCAGCCCAATCCCTTAGGGATCTACAATACTCCGCCTCCATGCCCTCTCCATCTGCCATTCGACATATATCTGCTGTTGGCATCTCGCGCCCTGACCAACCTCATCTAGGCGGACACCTACCCGTAGTCACACTTATTGGGAACTCTACGTCGATCAGGGTATTATACCTAAAAACTCGTTCGCTGGTGAAACACTCTGAGGACATCTTTATCTTGCTGTCTAACTCCAATCCTGATATGATCCTGCTTACAGAAACTTGGCTAACCTCAGAGTCCCTTCCAGACATACTGGCAGCCCTCCCCCCTGATTACTACATTCTCCACACTGACCGCCCTGATGACCGGCCTGGGGGTGGGGTGGCAGCCATTATATCTAAACGCTTGCCCTCTATCTCCTCAAATTCCCTCACCCTACCTGAGGTTGAGAACTTACTCTTCAGTGTACAAACCGATATCGGCCCCCTTACCCTTCTTCTCCTATACCGGCCTCCCTACTCCATGCCCTCTTTTTCCTCCACTCTGAGTGAACAACTGTCCACCCTGCTAACAGTGCACTCCGGCTTTGCCATCTTTGGTGATCTAAACTATTGGTTTAACGACACAAACGCCGGCTCTCACGCCACTGAGCTTTTCGAGACTCTTGGAAACCTGAACCTTACTCAGCATGTCTCTCAACCCACCCATAACAAGGGACATATTCTGGACCAGATCTGGTCCTGTAATTTGGCCTTGTCCTTACCGGACATTCTTCCCTGTGCCTGGTCTGACCACCACTTGGTGGACACCACCATCACAGTCGCCGGCCAGATCTTCACCCCTCTAATGGCCGGGGGCCAGTCACGGAAATGGAATACTTACGATGCCCAGGGATTTCTCACCGCCCTCACCGACTCTTGCCCAGGCTCCCACCCTTCCAGCGACATCGACAAACTAGAACAAGACATAGGCTCCTGGTTAGAGTTGGCCAGCGACCAGTTCGCTCTCCTAGTCACTTTCCCTCGTACTAGGCATCGGAACTCCCACAGGTGGTTCTCGGACGACCTCAAGTCTCTTAAACTAAAAACGCGCCAGTCAGAACGCACCTAGAGACGTAACTATTCTGACTCAGCCAGACAGACCTATCTGGCCACACGTAATGACTATAAATCTGCCATTAGGTCAGCCAAAATGGAACACTTCTCCCATAGGATCGCATCGGCAGCAGACAAATCCAAGGAGGTGTTCAGAGTCCTGAACGAGCTAACCAAAAGACGATAGAACCCTCCCAGCCCAGACTCCTACTCAGGACGCCTGTGACACTCTGAACTCTTTCTTTCTGGAAAAAGTCATAAAAATCAAAGAATCTATTCCCCCCCTTCCCAGTATTCCCCCCTAGATCTTACCTCTAATAACCCTCTGACCTTCACTACCTTTCCCGCTTTGTATACTACCTCCCTAGCGGAACTTGCCTTCCGTGTGTAATCTGGCTCCCCCAATGACTGTTGCCCACCCTCTGTCTTGCGGAGCATATGCCTTAATCTGACAGACTGCATCTTACACCTACTCAACAGATCGCTCAGCAGTGGCAATTTTCCCACATCCTTCAAGGAGGCCAATCTAGTTCCCCTCCTTAAGAAACCAGGTGCCGACCCTGCAGAGCCATTAAATTATCGTCCCATCTCCCTCCTCCCCTACTTCTCTAAAATCTTAGAGGCCCATGTCACCCGTTGCCTGTCAAATTTTATTGAATGCTTCCGCCATCTTGAGCCTAATCAGGCTGGATTCCGACCTGCCCACTCTACAGAGGCTGTCATTCTCGCAGTCCTTGATACACTTAGGAGCAATGCGGACGCTGGGAGTCCTCAAGCCCTCGTCCTGCTGGATTTGTCTGCCGCGTTCGACACAGTGGACCATAACATCCTTCTCCACCGTGTCGAGCAGGAAGGCATCCAGGGCTCTGCTCTTGAGTGGGTCAGGTCCTTCCTCACTGGAAGAACACAGGCGGTCCGTCTGGGCCCCTATATGGCCCAAAAATCCCCTACGTCCTGCGGAGTCCCCCAGGGCTCCTCCCTTTCTCCGCTTCTATTTAATTTATACCTCCGGCCATTGATTCAATCCCCTCTCAAATGGGACATCACAGTTTATAATTACGCCGACGACTTACAGCTCATCTTTTCACTTAACCAGAATCAATTAAAACTGAACCCCGGCAAAACCGAGCTCCTTCTCCCTGGCCTCAGCCACGCCCACTGGGGCCCACAGTTCTGGCCCTCGGACCTCAGCTCCCCCCCTACCCCAGCTAAAACAATAAAAAGTCTGGGCGTAATCATCGATGTTGAACTTTGCCACAAAGCCCAAGTTGGATCGGTAATTTCATCATGCATGTTCCAACTTCGGAGGATTTGTAAAGTCCGTTACCTTCTCCCTCCCGTGGCACTTACCCAAACTGTCACCTCACTCGTGCTTTCCCGTCTTGATTTCTCAAACTCCATTTATCATGGTCTCCCACAATTTCTGGTAAATCGTCTCCAAGTCGTCCAAAATCAGGCGGCCTGCATGATCCATGGAACCCCCAGATGGCAATCTGCCAAGCCACTGCTTCATAGCCTCAATTGGCTCCCAATAGACCAAAGGGCTGCCTTCAAGGTGGCATGTCTCACCTTCAAAGCTCTTCACTGTTCTAGCCCTGGGTTCCTCAAATCTCTTATCCGTCCCTACCGCCCTATACGCAACCTTCGATCAACCAACTGCGACTTGCTAGCCACCCCAAGAAACAAAACTAAGAAATTTGGCGGCCGCCGTTTTTCCTACCTAGCTCCTATTCTCTGGAACCTTCTTCCCCTATCTATTAAATCCTCTTCCTCTCTCCTTTCTTTCAGAAAACAATTAAAAACCCATCTCTTCCCATCCTTTAGCTAGGTTCCTCTACCTCCCGTGTTTCCTCCCCTCCCATTCTGTCTATCAGCGCCAGGAAGCTTCGGCGTCAGCGCGCTTTACAAATGGCACCTAACATAACATAACATAACATAACATATAGATGATGGTTTCCTAGTGTGGTCAGGTACCCAAGAGCACCTTGTTGATTTTCATGAATGGCCTAATACAAGAACAGAGGATATTAAATTCAGCCTGACCTCTTCTCAGTGTCGAATCACCTTTCTGGACGTAAAAGTATACCCCTCGTATGACAAACTGGCAACTACTCTATTCAGAAGGCCTACAAACAGAAATAAGGCATTGCATTTTAACAGTAACCATCCTAGGAGCTTGAAGCAGAATCTACCCTTTGGGCAGTTTCTAAGAATACGGCGTAGTTGTTCATTTAAAGATGAATACTGGCTTCATGCGAATCAACTAGCAAACCGTCTAATGAAAAGAGGCTATCCTAAAAAACTGCTGAAAACTGCCATAAAATGGGCATGGAGGACACCCCGTGAGACACTGCTTGAGAAAAGAGATAAACCGCAAATGGATAGACTTGTGTGTGTCTCCACATTTTGACCCAACTCCAACAAACTACGAAAGATGTTGTGTACGGGGTTTTGTGCCCTTGCCCCAAATTTTACGTGGGCAAAACAAGACTTGAGATCCGTTAGAGAGTGACGCAGCATAAATCAAGGATTAAAAGGAATGTTGAAAATGCCCCTTTAGTCAACCACTGGAAGGCAAAAGAATATGTGATAGGCGATCTTAAATGGACGGTGATTTCCAAAATTGAAGTGGATCCGCGGGGAGGGAATAATGAACTTTGTCTGTCCCAACGTAAGGCAATGCTCATTCTAAAATTCAATACTGCAGTCAATGACCTCAATGAGATTTCTGAAATCCTGAAATTGCGACAACTAAAGTGTTGTTGTAGTTCCTCGGTTGGTGTTGTTGTCAGAGTTGTCCACTCCAACATGCTTAAGATACTTAGAAATGAAGCAAGCAAGTAACCGCATGTATACCCTGGAAACTAGGAATATCCTCCAAGGTGCCTTGCAAACCACACGCAGTAGTCCTTGCATCCATCTAGGACTGAGAACCTCTTAACATGTATAAGTACACTTGACGGCCATCAGTGCAGGCACATCAGCACAATAGGAGTATTGAGGACGTGTTTTTTTTACAAACATGGAGTGCCTTCAAAAGTTCCCAGGTCATTGATGGTTCCATCCAGTGACCGTTTATTGGATAGTGTTTAAATGCCAGCGCAATTTTTTGACCTATACACCACAGAAGGGAATTGATGGTTCAATTTGATTGTGGCTCAATTAATCTGTCTTTAAGGCGAGAGAAGTCTTAGCCTCAGGGTGTGAGAGCACGCACTTTGCGCTCCACTGCCAGTGTTTTTGGAATTATGACTGTATACACACAGATGGAATTTGTCCTATGAGTTTAGGGCAAAAGGACCGTTCTACTGACTGCACTATGATTGTACTTCGAGCACACCAACACGTCAATAAGTGGGCTCTCATGATACGGCTCGCAGTTGTTCAATTAAGTTGGTCGTAATGACAATAAAGCTCGCCATAATGGGAGATTATTCTACATTTCCCAGGGTTCCTATACTTACAAACTTTTGCGGCCTTCAAGCCATCCAACATTGTTGAGTTTTGTTGGTGGTTGATAAAGTTTGCCGTAATGGGAGATAAAACCACCTTTCCCAGCTTTCCTTTACCCACAAACCATTGCGGGACTCTCGCATTGAGTGACGCAGGGAAGGGACACGGACGCCAGTGTTGCGCTGATTAAGGTGAGCCGACATGGGGCTGCTGTAATTATTAGAGAGCAGTACAAAAGGAGGTGGTGATGGACAGAGCATCTGAACCAATCACACACTCACAAACAGTCAACCGATCTGGGTTTATTCCATCACCGTTCTTTAGCCCACTTTGCCACCCCATTTCAGACATGGCCATATGCAAATCAGTTTGACCCTGTGCCTCATGGGAACAGTCCAGCCCGAACTGCCAAGCCATGCCTTCCCTGGACTGGTTTCAAGCTTCCTAGGACCGGTTTCTGGCATTCCAGCCATCTTCAGCCAGGCTTGCTTGAATCCGGTGGCAAAGTGAGCAAGGGACCCACGTAATTATTAGAGAATTGTGAGACAAGCAGGGTTTTCAATATGGGAGCATAGTGTCTGTTGAATTCACTTTAATGCAGTTTTAGGCACAGGCTCGTTGAACATCGCCAGGAGTCAGTTGCACCACATTTTCAGGCACTGCCTCAGTGAATATCGCCATTAGCTTTTTTGAATGTAATTATGTGTGAATTGTGAGGCAACGCAGGGTTGTGCGGTATGGTAGCACAGTGTCTGTTGAGTGCACTGTTATACGGTGTCAGGCACATCCTCGGTGAATACAACCAGGAGTCAGTTGGAATTCATTGTCGGGCACAGCCTCAGAGAATATCACCATGGGCCTTTTTGAAACGTCTGTTTAAAGTAGATAGCGGTGTAGTTGGTACCACTTGCCATTGCTAAATGAAATGTGATGTTGAATAAGCAGGGGACAGGACGTTCAAATATGTTTGAATATCTCCCAGTGATGAGTTGAAGTAGGGATGATAAAGGAGTGCAAGTGTCTCACTCCTCTTCTTTGTTTTTTCAGGCTCAAGCCGTCGGGCTGAGAAGCACTGAGAGTAGCACTTTATAAATTGAAGGCCTCACGTGCAAACTCCAATAAGGTATGGCGGGCTAAAGGCGGAACACCTTTTCCTTGGATTACGCGAGGCTGTAGATCTAACACAGTCATGCTTATCTTTTTCCATAGATTCTCGACTAGCATTACTTGGAGCTGGATTACAAGGACTGGTGGATACAAAAAGTAAGTCCATTTATCTTTGCAGGACATGCACTCTCTAACTTATGACTGACTGAGCGCAGGTTTCTTATGATTGTTTTCCTTTTGTTAATTTATAGAGACACTTGTGATAGACAAAGAATAGAACAGTCTAACTCTTTGTTGGAGCAAGGTAGGAAGTTGCTACACCATAGTGGTGAAGTCATGCCGCTGTTCAGTTGGTTGTTTTAGTTCAGAATAGTAAGAGTATGTCTTTTTCTTTCTTTTATAGATTGTTTGGTCCTGAGGAGAACCCTGCTAACCAATAGGGTTCGAAACGCATCGACCTCACGCTACCTGTAGCCAAATTGATCTTCGTACATTTAATTGTTGTTCAAAATGTTTTTCGTGCTGTAACAACTGCGCTGATTTTGTGTTATTGGCTACAGGTGTATTGCTCTCCTGTGGGTCGTGCCATTGTTGATCAATGACAAAAAGTGTGTTGAGCTGGTTTTGTTTTCTGGAATGAATGAGGATTGGATGAAAGATAAGTTGGTTTGCTTGAGGTGTCTTGTATGAGAAGTTGTGTTAGGGATGAAGAATTCAATTTAAGCTCTGCTTGTTTGATATCTGTGTATCAGTTTTTTGTATTTGTATATCTGCATTGAAACAAATAAGGAAAAGCTCTTTTGAAATGTATGTTTCATAGTACCTTTGTCTGATTAACACCTTTGACTGATTAGCAATGGTACCAATGGCTGACTAACTCACATATTAGCGTCAGTACTGGCATTTGAGTTGGTTTCACTGTCCACTGCTCAGCACGCTGGCGATAAACTATCTGGCTTGGCCTGTTGCAAGTGTCTCTTCTGAGCATTTTTTCAGTGCTGCTGGTGCCATTGTAACAGTGAAAAGGACCAGTGTCCCACCCCAAAACGTGGAGAGGTTAACCTTGATCAAAATTAATCAGCAATTTATACCACTGGATTACACCATACCTGTAGTAGCACAGTAGGAAGATGATGATGGAGACTTATGTCATAGAAGTAGTGTGTTAGATGACCTACTTCTGGGTGAACCACCAAATTTTGAGGACAAGCTCTACTTCCCTGACAACTAGGCTTTCAACTTGTTTATTTCTTCCTTATTTGCTTTTATTATTTGTGTGTGTCTCTGTCTTTCTGGTTTGAATCACAACAAATTCATCACTACAGTCTTACTATTTGTATTGCCGTATTGGAGTTGCAACTGTGTTCATTTATTAAAGAAGTAAGTCCACTCCTCCAAGTCCTGCTCCATCCTGACTCGCCCTAAATCCAATTCCCTCAAGCCAGACATTGGATGGACAATAGTACAAGAAATGTGTGCCTGCCTCGTCAAGTCCCTTAAAAGAACATGACTATAGCTATCCTCCTTTCTGAGCTGAGCGGGACTTCCCCCTTAAGAAGAATAGGTAATGATGGATGTCATGCATTAGGCACTGACTCTCAGTGATTCGTGTTTGTGGTATTGTTGTTGTGCATGAAGTGTACTAGTAAGCAGCAGACCTACATGTCTGTGTAGTGGTGGAGGCATGTGTTGTGGTATAACTGACAGCGGTGTATTGATTTAGTTGCTTAATTTGGAAAATGCTAATTTGCTGTATATGTGTTCTCTGTCTGGCTCAAAATCTGAGCTAAGTGGTGGATGGGTGGGTGCCGTGGGCCTTCTCTGCCTGTTGTTGTTGTTAATTAATGCTGGAAACAGAATAGTAGACATGATTTAGCCATGCCGCCTCTGAAAGTGTTCTTGTTGCATTCCTCTGTAATTTATGCATTTGTTTTTCTCCATGATTTTTCAATATCCCTTATGTTTTTCCATCTACACTTACAGGCCGGCCTTTCCCTGTGCTATACTCTGAAAAACAACTCACACTTACCTTACCAATCCGCATCCGGCAGGCAGGCAGTGGCACCTAAGATTGACAGACGGAACGTCCATGAAAGGGAGGACCATGAGGAATACCGAGATGCAACACCCCAATTTCAATTTGACCAGGATAACATAGAGTAACTTAGTATCATTCACCATCTTTTAACCATGTTGATTCATTTTTTCTTTTCAATCATTACGACTGTGTGTTGTTGTTGATTATGTTTGCTCTTTGCTAATAATTGATCCCTACAGCTATTTTTAAATTTTCTTTGCTAGCTTTAAAAGGAAGCCCGGTACAACGGAACATAAAATGTATGTAATTTTGGTCTCTAAGTCTCTGTGAGGGCAGATAGGCAAGGCAATTGCATAATAATAATAATTGATTATTTGCTGCTGGCCTGTACTGTGTAGTAGTCTAGTTAGTACTGCTTATCATTAACAATCAAGTCATCATCATGCATGCATTTCTTTTTTCTCCCTTAACTGATTTATGAATATGATGGTCGTCTGCAAAGATTGTGTGTTGTCCATGTGTAGTGTTTGTTTTTGTCAAACCTTTCCCTCAAAAACCCCTTCCCAACCATTCATCAAACCGTAACCCTCTTTCCCCGGGCTGTGTGATTTATATTGAGGGGTGACTAAATTAAATTACACAAATAAGTGATGACACACTTGCTGGGGCAGATGTGGTAAAAGCAACACAAACTCAAGGCAGGACGAGGATCTTCTTCTGCTTGCGCACCCATGCTCAGTATATGCAAGTCAATTTTTTTTCCTGAGGAACATAAACCATCCTAATTAATTGTGCGCATCGATTCATCATCCTTACAGCACTAAAGGTTATGCTTGTCCACTTCGTATGTCGAGTCAACTACAGTTTGAAACTTGTAATAGGATATCCCCGCCACCATTATGTTTTATTTTACTTTAGCATTGATAATCATTATTATGGTTTCTTGTTTGGCAGTCTTCTTGTGTACTATACTGTACTTCGTTCTACTACTCCTTCCAGAGTCTCCCTCAGGTGGCTGACTGTCTAATTTTTTATTTTTTTGCAAATGCTACTGCCGGTATCTACTACTACTGCCACCACCACCATGCAGCCATTGCTTTGCCTAAGTTTAAATAAACATCACTCAGAGGTAAGAGAAAAAGTTTGGGGAAGGCATAATTAATAATGGAAATTCATTCATTAGTTCACAAATCCAAACCCTTCCAAGTCCAGTTGCAGACTGCATAGACTAGGAGGAGGGACTGACAGTAGTAGTAAGACAAGTCACTCACAATTGAGGGTACCACATCTATCTCTTCATGTGTTACACTATCAGCAGAATATATAAATTAAAAATGTGCTGCAGCCCTGCAGCAGCAAAGGAAACCGTATGAAGTAAAAGAGGAACCCCCACAAAACATTGACATGATATGTAAAGTTTAAGTATAAGTATAATTTAATCCCCTAACAAAATAAACTAATCCTACAATACCTCACCCACCCATCTCCCTAACCTCAACCAATGTCCATGAAGATAAAGAAAGAGTCCAACCAATGTCCAGTAAATTCAGTTGTTCATAATAAGTAATAAATATAAACCTCAACTTTTCCCCCACGCCAACGCCCAATTCCCACCCACCAAAAAAAAGATTAAAAAAGGGGCAATCCGACAGAATCTCTATTGGCGTGCTCGCTTGTTACGCTCCAGGACCTTTATACGCTTCTCTAGTTGACCAATCCGGAGTAGCATGCGAAGCTTGAAAGCTTTGCAATTGCATCCAGAGGGGGGGGCAGCAGTGTTGAATGATGAAGCGCGGCAGGCGTTTGCCAGGCCACAGCGCCTTAGCAATGGAGAAGCCTGTCTGGGACCCAGAGCATTGGAGGAGGATGCAGCTGCTGTCGCCTCCTCCTCCTCCCCCAGTACCACCAGCCGCCGATATTCCTTGCACATCACCTCCAGCTTCCGGCGCCGGGCAATGGCTGCCAACTACTTCCTGCCCGGTATTGATTTTATTGGTTTGGAAGGAATAGCTATATCAAAAAAGAAAAAAGACTATTGTAACCAATACTCTTAGCAAAACAGTAACACAAAATTAATTATACACATAGTGGCACAGTAGCACTAGCATGCACAATACATCATCTTTGTAGTATCCTCTAACTTACTCGGCCTCTAACATTTGGAGGAGTTTCAGGTATTACTACTACTAGGCACTATGGAATAGACCAGTCTTCTTCTTCTCGCTCTTGTTTAGCTAAATTAACCTTGTTGTAGCTGGCATGCCAGCTCAGTCAGCTTGGCCCTCAACAAACATACTTGTGTTGTAGTCTCAGATAATTTTTATTTACTACTGTCTACAGGTGGGAAAGGTGACTACACAATCATCTTATTTTTCTATTATGGCTGCCCATACTCTGTTACATGAGGGCAACTCCTCAATTTCACTTTCACCCTAAGTACTACAACAAGGCAGATGATATCTGATACAAATGATCATTGATTATATACGGGATGACATGAGGTTCTTTTGATTGATTGTGTAACCATGCAGAATTTAGGCCACCCATGGCAGGCTGGCAGTCAAAAATAATTGGCATAGGTAGGGAATGGGCCTGGGAATCGGAGGGAGGCACTTGATAACATACATACACAATATATATGCTGTGCTTCCAAACTATGGTGAGTCAAGGGAGTATTCTTAAAGTACAACCTTGAATAAAAAATCTTGCATATACACAGTCCTGTTGATTCTCTTCCCAGTGATTTTTCCATTTATCAATCATTACAGTGCTCTTCTAGCCTCATACTTTTTCAATTCTAATCTTCTATTCTCCTTGGCTTTGCTTCTCTGGCGCAGTTTATTTTTCTTTTACATTCTCTCTAAAGACTCTCCATCCAGTGAAAGTCTCCACCTGAATATCATCCAGGCATCAATCCATTCATGTCTATCATTCTTCCTAATCTCTCAAGAATCCTTAGTTTTAACCACCACCCATGCATCCTTCCTTCCTTGCTTGCCTGTGAGTTTGACCCATGAAACACCCCCAAGGATTCTTCCTATCACCCAAAAAGTTTCACCCACCCAGGCAGGAATCTTTTATTTCACCTTCTACCCATCCCTCAACCACCCATGCATCTGATTCCTATCAGCCACGTATGCATCCCACGCATCCTTCTCTGCCAGTCATATATTACATCTCGCCCGTCCTTCCTTCTTCCAGCCTTCTTTCCCTTTTCGTTCAACTCATCCATCAAGGTCATTTGACTCTTAGGGGGTCATTATGATGATGAAAGGACCACCACCGCCAGCATTTTACCTACCGCCAAATTAGGATGGTGGTAGGCATGCGGCGGATGCAAAATCTGTCCGCCGCTTTTTCGCTGGAGGCAATTGCACCGATTGCCTGGCGGACAGAAAATGGCAACTAATATGGTGGTGGTGCCTGGCAGGCACCGTCCGCCATGTTAGGATGTGTCCTGGAAGAGGCCTTTCCATGGCGTTGATGCCGCAACGCTGGTGGGCAGACTCATGTCTGCCTGCCATCATAATTAGCCCTTAATCTTCTCTAGAAAACTTTCCCAGCAGAATTGAAGTCAATTAGAAGAGTACAATTTTTACTCCACTCCCGCCGCTAATGCTTTTGCTCTACTGCTAAGTAAAGGGTGTATTCTTCTTCAACCGTTGTTCACAACTTAGTCTCTCTCAACATACAGTGTACACCCTTGCAGCCAATGTGTAACTACTGTCTATAAGTAAGGAATATAAGTATAACTTACCACCGCCCGCCACTGCTGCTGACTCACCCTTCCCTGTGGCAGGTACCACATCCACTGCTCCCTCCTTGCTGGCAGGGATAGCAAGAATTTAGAAACAGATAGATCGAAGAAGATTTGGTAAAAAATAGAATCATGAAACGGAAATTATAGTTCAGAAAAAAAAGTTGCAGTAAAAGTTAGGGAAATATCATTATTAACAACAGGAGGACTTAGTGGGGCTAGCAGCAGAGCCCTTGGTAGAGGAGCAGTGCAATCCTGGGAGGCATCTTCTCCAGCTCCCGCCGACTTCTTGCCCCTGGGTGCTGATCATGTAAGATATAATAAAGAAAGAAGCAAACATTGATGATTGGTGTGAAACAAATAAAATATTGTAAAAAATGCTCCCAAAATCATTTTTGGAAACAACAATTGCAATAAAATTGACCTATTCATGAACTAATCCAGTGTTCCATTCTGCTTCCAGAATCCTAAACCTAAGTCCCACCTGACCTAGCCCACCTATTCCAGTCGGGCCAATTGATCACTAAGTTTGGATTTCCATTTATTTTAGTCCTCAAAATGCATAGATGGAGGAGACATGCATACATATGCATACACCAAATTGTTGGTTGGTTGCTGCTGATGTTCCACTGATGATGACTTAGTTGCTATACCACTCACTCACTAAAAAACTACAAAAGGTTCTACTAAGGACTGGAGTCAGCACTCAGCAGCAAGTGACGTGCCAGAGGATTCATCACGCAGACCGCTAAAAAATTACCAACTAAACTACCTATCAACCCACCAATATCTTAGTGATAGGAAGACAAAGGAAAGGACTAGAGTCTCTCTCGTATTTCCCAACGTAAAATCTCTAATCGTTCTTACATAATCAGCCCACGCGAGCGCAAAGTTGCAAACATCCAAAGATGGCCACCGGGTGAGGAGCTCTGGCCGGGAGCTCCCAGCCAGACACAGCCTTTTTGGCTAAATTCCCTGGATTCCCACCTCCCTGGGGACAACCCCACTCACCTGGGTCCTGGATGCTCCTCGATGCTCCATTCCAGCGCTTGTGAGCCAAAGATAACCGTTGGAGTTGGCGCTTCTGGCTTTCACCCACAGAGTTCCAGAGCCAGATTGGCTGATGTCCAGTGGAGCCGCTCTGCTCAGCTATAGGGGTGTCTGGCCCAGATATCTCGCCTCAGCCGACACCTACCCAGCCCGGCATAGGGCATTGCTCCCCTCCTAACTCTGCTGCTAGTCTTTGTCTTCCCCCGCCTTATCCTCTTCATCTCCTGGTTTGAAGTGCTGGACAGACCCCTTCGCTTTGTAGCCGATGCCCTATGCCTCGCTGGTCTCTCTGGAGGGCTGCTGAAGAGCGAGGCGGAGACTCCCCATCTTGTCTCTGGGCCCGATTGCTGCTTCCTTTCTCTTCAGCCAGCCCGCCTGCTATGCCTCATCACAGGACTCAATCATTTGTAAAGCGCACTACATACCTGCGAGGGTCTCAAGGCACTGGGGGGGGGGGGGGTGCTACTGATCGAACAGCCAGGTCTTGAGTATCCTCCTGAAGGTCAGCAGGTCTTGGGTCTGTCTTAGGCTCAGTGGGAGGATGTTCCATGTCTTGGCGGCGATCTCCCACCGGTGGTTGTTCCTCTGATGCGCTGGACGGTGGCGAGTGAGAGGTCGGCAGAGCATAGCTGGCCGTTGGGGATGTAGAAGGAGAGTTGTCTGTTGAGGTAGGCTGGGCCGGTCTTGTGGAGCGCCTTGTGTGCGTGGATGAGGAGCTTGAAGGATATCCTCTTGTTGACGTGAAGCCAGTGCAGGTTTCTCAGGTGGGGGTTGATGTGGCCGTGGCAAGGTATGTCGAGATCAATCGTGCCGAGGCGTTTTGGATGCGTTGTAGTCGTTTTATGAGCTTGGTCGGGGCGTTTCGGACGAGGGCCTATGTGACTGTCTTTCTTGTATCTGTCGGGATCCATCTGCAGATCTTGCAGAGCATGCAGAGGGTGTTGAAGCAGGAGGAGGAGACGCCGTTGACTTGCTTGGTCATTGAAAGCGTTGAATCGAGGATGATTCCCAGGTTGAGGGGCGTGGTCGGTGGGTGCCGGGGCTGCCCCTAGTGCTGTCGGCCACCAGGAGTCGTCCAAGGCTGAAGGGGTAGAGAAGAGGATGAGGACCTCCGTCTTGTCCGAGTTCAACTTCAGACAGCTGGTCTTCATCCAGTCGGCAACGGCCTTCATTCCTTTGTGGAGGTTGGTTTTGACAGAATTGGGGTCCTTGGTGAGGGAGAGGATCTGGTGAGTGTCGTCGGTGTAGGTTGTGCTGTTGGGCTACCTGTGCGAGCGGGGCCATGTAAATGTTGAACAGCGTCGGGCTGAGGGAGGATCCCTGGGGTACGCCTCAGATGATCTCGGAGGCTTTGTAATGGAATGGGGGAGGCGGTGCTCTGGGTTCTGCTGGAGAGGAAGGAGGTGGTCCAACCCAGAGCCTTATCTTGGATCCTTGTGGCGTGGAGGCATGCGCGTAGTGTGCGGTGGCAGATGGTGTCAAAGGCGGCAGAGAGGT
The DNA here is from genome assembly GCF_964263255.1 of Lissotriton vulgaris. Classification (NCBI taxonomy): domain Eukaryota; kingdom Metazoa; phylum Chordata; class Amphibia; order Caudata; family Salamandridae; genus Lissotriton; species Lissotriton vulgaris. The sequence continues at coordinate 2,073,180,775 of NC_141685.1, read as the reverse complement.
CTAGGAGGATGGGTGCTGCGGTCTCGCCGTTGTCCAGCAGGGTCCTGATGTACTCAGTGGCAGCGATGAGGGCAGTCTCGGTGCTGTGGATGCTGCGTAACCCTGACTGGGAAGGGTCCAGGATTCTGTTTTCTTCGAGGTATCGGGTTAGCTGTCTGTTGACGGTTTTCTCGATGGCCGGGAAGGGGAGCAGAGAGATGGGCCGGAAGTTCTTGAGATCTCTTGGGTCTGCCTTAGGTTTTCTGAGTAGGGCGTTGATCTCGGCGTGTTTCCAGATCTCTGGGAAGGTCGCAGTCTCAAGGGAGAGATCCTCAAACCAAAATCTCCTATGCGTTCCACGCATAAAACTCTGCCGCATGGGCGGCCGCTCTTTTAGGTTCCTTGGAGCTAAACTTTGGAACAGTCTGCCACAATACATCCGCTCCATTGAAAGCCTACCGGCGTTCCGGAAAGCAATTAAAACGTACCTATTCCCTCTCCCCTAATTTCCTCCCACCTTTCCCGCTCAGGCCAGGTTTCTGTGGTTCCTAGCGCCGGGACGCCTCATTGCTGGGGCAGCTGTTTGCGCTCTACCAAAACAATAGAATGAAGTTGCGCAGGTGGGGTGTGATGGAGCTGCTTGCTCTGCTGAAGACGTGGTGCGGAAATGGGTCTGATGGAGAACCGGAGTGGATTGTGCTCACGGTTTTGGCAATTCCTCTTCTGACTCCGTTGATGCGGTCTCTGCAGATTATCTTGTAGCTGTCTGGGATGGCTATGGCGATGTCAGGTGTGAAAAGAGACGTTAAACCAGGTATCTGTCAGAAAGGCGACATCCAGGGATGTTGTGTCAAGCAGGTCCCAGAGCTTGACGGCATGCTTGCGTGCCGAGCGGGTGTTCAGTATTATGTATCGGAGGTGGTTGGGGTCTTTCTTGGTGGGTGGTTCGTCGGCTCTGAGGCTGGTGTAGCTGCAGTTCCTGCAGGTGAAGGGGCAGTGTATGCATTTCGGGGCGGCCTTGAAGCAGGTGTGGCTCAGTCCGGAGTTGAGAGTGTGGAGAATGCTGGCGTTGTAGTGGCGGTGGTCGTCGTGATCTTTATTTTTTATATACAATATTGATGTGTCATGTTGGTTTACTATTTGTGAGAGTGTTTTGGGACTTTTGTAGGTTACCATTTTTTTACAATATAATTTTTGATATTATTTCTATGTAATCTACTCCTTTGTTGTTAATGCATATTACACTGTAGCATGTAGTACATTCTTTTAGTTTTTTGTTAGTTTTAGGTGCAATTTATCTGAAAGATTATTCTATAAGTAGGTGTTCATAGCTTTGCTCCTTTTGTAATACTTCTATACATTTATAGAATTTAGATTGTGTTCTGCCTAGTGTGCATTTTTTTGACTTCCTGTGCCAAGGTGCTCTAATAGACACTCACCATAGTTTGTGGAATTTGGGATGGTGTCTGTATCCAGAGCAATGCATTCTGCCAACCCAAGTGTCTTCAAAATAATCCATTAGGGGGCTTAGTCTTTCTTCATTTTGTGGTTAAAAAGGGCTTCCTATTAGTAAATTGTAGTGGGTAGCTACATCTGTGACAGGGTTCTAGGCTAGTGCATAATATTTCTTTTATTTAATATGTAAATTGCCTGTTTGTAACAGTCTCAACACTTAGGGCTTGATTAGAGTTGGGCCTTAGAACCTGCCAGACTGCCATTGCTGCAGTTGAGAGTATGCCACCAGGCCAGTGGCATCCTGACTGCTGAATTATGAGAACACCACTGCGCTGGCGGTGTTATGTCGGCGATGTCATGGCAGCATCATGGTTTGGGTCATTGAGAGCCCGTAGCTTTTGCCACCACCATGGCAGTGTCACATGAACGTTGGTGCACTGTGTATCATGTACTGTTGCGCATGCACACAGGGCTCGCACAACAGTCCAAGCAGACGGAGCACAAAATGTTCCCTCATGGGCTAAAATTACCCTGGTCCCAGCTTAGGGCTCCTTTCCCTGCCTTTCTGCTGATATTTTCATGGCGGGGTCCCTGTCATAAATAGGTTGTCTGGAAGGCAGGTGTAATCTGTGTTGCAGTGCCAGCTTTGGTACCGCCACTGAAGAGTATCGCTTTCCCCACCGCCACCCAGTCATTATCCAGGATCCTGACAATGGTATTGGTCTTGTGTCGGGCTGGTGGCAGTCCAACTGACAAATTTATAATCGGGCGATCATACTGCCAAGGTTGCAGCAGTCGCACCGCCACTGCGGGTATGGGACTGCCATACTTGTAATAAGGCCCAAAATCAGACTGTTCGTGTCTCAATGTGCTTTGATTTAAATGATAGTAACAACCTTGTAAGGCTATTTGGTATGTTGTAATTATATTATTGGTTTGAATCATGGGGTCTTTGGTAATTTTTTATGGCTAGTAGTTATTTGTTTATGTTTAATATGGTTTGCAGTGTGTTGTTTGTGGTCGGCTTTGCTTATTTGGTAGTAAGGCATATATAAAAGGGATGTTTGTGTTCTAATATTCACTATGCATGGTGTAGGGAATGGTTTAGGACACATTTTGAAGGTACCATCCATCATCCAGGTTTGACAATGGCTTAGATTTCATAAGATATCTGCTGTACAGAATATTAGGATTTGGTTCTTATTCTGTTCTATTTCTGTCGCATTTGGGAGGTAGTTGCGTTCTTGTACATGAATAACAACCCCATCTTTTGTAGTGTCCCACCCATAACTTGCATTAGAATAATATTTAGTACATTTCCATTTCACATTTTCCGTCAATGCATTTTTTTTGGTTGTAGATCTAACGATGGTGACTCAATAATTGCTTTTCTTTCCGGGATGTTATATAGTTTGCTTGTAGCGTCATTTTATCTCAAAGTAGTGTAATAGTATAAATAATTTTTTAAAAACTAAACACTTTTGTTATTTACATATCAAATTAAGTGATTACTTTTATAGGTAGATGTATGTTCTTTTTTGATGGTTCACACTGCCTTGCAACTTTTGGAGACTGTTTTGTATTTCATATTTTTAGGTTTATTTACAGGTATGTTTCACTTAAATCCAAGTTTTACTTACTTGGTTAAGTAGTTGTTGAAATGTATATATTTCTTCTTTCAGGGCTTGGTAAGCAGCTGGCAGTTTCCTAGTCTAGCAGCATTTTTCATTTTTATTTGATAAAATCATCATCCCTTTTATACTGTTGATTTAATTGTTTGTGTGATTAAATTGGTTAAGGTTGTTTTTTAGTTTGATTTTATTGGCAAGTTAAGTTTTTGGTAAAAATGTTTTCTCATTTATGTTGTTCTATGGTAAACACAAATTTAGGTTTCATTTATAGTGTTCAATAAATAGGGCCTGATTAGGTTGCCCGTCGGACTGCATTGCCCTGCCCTGGCGGATGCAGTCAGACCACCAAAGGTCTCATCGGAAGCAGTCTTGTTGGAAGAATGCTGGAGTACGATGCATCCAGTATGTACTGTGACCGAACACTGACAGACCGCCAACTCTGACAACCTTCCTCCAACTGTAAGTTGGAGGTTGGAGAGAAACAGCAGCTATAGGGCTGTACATGGAGATCTGACTGCTGTCTGGGTTACAATGTGGGTTTCCAACTCCCCAACTGTGGTTGTCTGACTGTCTGCTTTGAGTCGTCTGAAAAGTAGAAAAAAGGGTGAAAAATCAGCCAATTACTCTTTTCCCTGACAGTCTCTAGCTTGGATCTCTCCCTCCATGTCCCTCCTTCACCTCAGCAGCTGAACCCTGAGATAGACGATCCTGTGGGTGGCAGAATTTGCGTAAGCCCTCATGTGGCATATATCCCCATTGACTGGACTGTGCACATATCGCCAGACTCCAACAATGGGGTACATGGTGCATAAGGCATGTCCACACATGTGTAATGCAGGTGCGTATAATTGCACATGTTTCCTTTGCATTTGTACCCACTTGCAGCCACATTCCGGCAAACGGGGCAACGCTGGCAATGAGACCTCTGTGGTAGTAGCAGTTGCATGGTAATATGGTGGGTGTAACCTTCCCAGCCTCAGCGTTCCGACCGGCATACTAATCAGGCCAATGGTTTGATAGTTTTAAATATAATTGAATTTATATATATGTTTATCAATCTTTAGGTTGCTTTAAAGCTTTGGAGTTAATGACAATATTTATTTGGGTTATATTATTAAGAATTTTATTATAGTTTTTTCTTGGATGAATTGTAAATATTTTGGTGATAAAATCTTTAATTTAAACATTTGTATGTAAATGTTTTACGTTTATTTTAAATAATAATTTTATGTCAAAAGTTTTTTCATTGTTATTAATAATATTGGAATTATTTTGGCGATATTACCATATTTCATATTGAGTGAATCATTATTTTTGACAGAGACCCCGATATATTTATTTCCAATAGTTGTGTTTCTATATAAGTAAAAATCGATATTTCTATCAACGATATTTGTGTTCGCAATGTTTTGTGGTTGTATTATTGAAGAATAGAAAGTAGATATTTTTGTAAAAATTATTTATTTTCTGATATCTTGGTGTTTTAATATTTTATGAATCAAAATTATGTCAGTGATCTAAAAATAACCAAAATGTTTCAGTTTAAAATTTTTTTTTAATGTAGTATGCAAGAAAGTATGTGTTACTCTCTTAGCAGCTTTCAGGAACAAGCATCACTGGAAAAAATATTTGATACCACAGTTTTTGCAATTTTCTAAGTGGTAGTGAATATTTTCTATTTTTGCATTTTCTACCTACTTGAAGAACTCATAGGTGAATCAGGAAAGCTGTTCATTTCTGAAAGTAGTGTATACTTGTGATTGTCTCAAAGAATGTACTTATCAAATAAAAAAAAATGAAAGTAAGTAGGATCAAAGAGAATGAGGAAACTTTGTTTTTGTCTGTCATTTCTTTGCCTCAATGGCCAATCGCTAAAACCAATACATCATTACATCTGACAGAGTCTTTTGGCTGAAAGATGGATGGTGTATGTTAGTTTCCTGAGCCATGCAATACCTTGGGGGGTCAACCAAGCTGCAGCTTAGAATGATATCTGTATTTTTCAACCAATGACCAGTTCATAAGTTAACATTTAATTAATTAAAATAGGTTATGAAATAAAGCTATGCATTTTTTTTAAGGTGCCCAAGGATCTCAGTTTAGGAACAGTGCCTAATTTTACAACTTTAAAGTTGGAGTGTACTTTGCAAACTGACACAAATGGGGAGAAATTCAAAAGGTAATAGCAAATGTTCAACTATTCTCTCTTCTCACACAGTACACCAATTAATTCACCCACAACAGGAGAGGCTCCAAAATGCAACATGAAGAATTCAAGATTTTTCCCTGGAATTACAGCGTATTGTTGGGAGGCAGCCCTGGCCAGGAATTCCACCATGGCTGACACAGCTGACCAAGAAGTGTGGAGCGGCAACTTTCTAGTTGCTCCACGCAATGTCAGGTGGTTGCCCAGAGTGATTGGGGCTAAAAGTCAGGATGTGCCGAAAAGGTGGGAGGAGATGGCAATGGAGGACTTCTGAACACCACCTGGAGCTAAGAAGCTAGAGGAAGAAGTTGAAGACAAGGGAGTGCCAGCCCTTCCTACCGGGATGCTAGGCGAGGATGCTGAGCTGAATAAAGCAAGGAAGGACAGCTGCAATGGAGACTGCACTACCCGGAGGGGATTGCGCCCAGTGGCCAAGCAAGGCAAGAGGATGCTGGGGTTCCAAATGCAGCAACCCTGGAGGGCTGTGGCCTCAGGCAAGTACTGCTGCTGCAGTTTATATCACTTTGAAGGTGGGGGTCAGTTCAAGTTGCACATGGTACAGATGGAAAAGATCACGTCTACAGGACACAATTCACTCACGAGCATGGTGGCGGATGCTGGTGGTGTAACAGGGAGCTTTAACACACTGTTACTTACCCTGTTGTATGGTTTCTGCGAGGTCAACAGTTCCACAAATATTACCTGAGGCCTGGGGAGGAAGTATGCTGGACTACTGGGAGTAAACTGAAGAACGAAAGGGGAATCAAGCACTGTGATACCATAGTGATGATCCTGGGGAGGTGAAGACACTCTACAGCAGGAGAGACTTACCAGGACAAACCGATGAAGCTAATCAAAACTAAAAAAGCTGAAACTCTTAGCCCTGCCGGTGTATCTGTCTTAGGGAAGACAACACAGTGATTCTATGGATGTGGGTAGCTATGATATTTGGGTTTGGGTCGGACAGCATCCAACCTCAGACAGTTCTAAACATTAGACACCTGGAGGAATCCAGGGTACACTACTGACTTTTCTTAACCAGGATGCCTTGCAACCTTAACAATTTGGTTAAAATAGAAGATGTCAGTACATGTCTGAATGAGATGTTCAACAGTCTTTGGGGATCTACAAGTGTTCTAGCACCCAGTTTTCGCACATTTCTCACAATTAAAACATTGTCCAACATGTGTGGGTGAGCTTATCGCCAATGACAGTAAAGTCTGAAAATGCAACATGGACACGTCAATATTTTTCTTTGGTATTTCAATCTTTGTAGAGTTGAGGATGACTGCAATATTTGGACTCAGGGACAGCTGGCAATAAGGCAAACTTACCAAACCTATACATTTCTATAAAATAGATACCCTCCACTTCTTCTTACCCAGAATGACATGCAAACATCAAACTTCAGCCCAAATAAGACATTTCTTTCACATTTCTGAAATGGAAAGTTCCAGTCTTCAGGAAATCAATAATTGTCCTAACACTGAGCATTCCTACACTTCTCTCAATAAAACGGTACCCCAATGTGTGGAAATGCTTGTAATCCACAACAGGAGAGGCCCCAAAATGTGCTATTTAAGCCCAAAGTTGGCCGGCATCTAGGGAGCCTACCAAGCCTAGACATTTCTGAAAACTAAACCTGATGCATGGCTGGGTGGTGTGGCTTATGTGGATCCCACCATGTTTTGTTTATCAAAATACACTGCAAACCACAAACATGGACTAACATAACAAGGTTTCTTTAAATGTATGAGATGGAAAGGTCCAGAGCATCTGTGGATTGATAAAAATCCAACCAACTAGTGTTCTACTGATAGAAAACAGTAAGCCACTTGTATGGGCCAGCCTATAATGAGAAAATGGAAAGATCTTGAATTGCAAAGTGGAGACATCAAGAATTTTCTGTGGAATTTAAAATTGTCTTTGGACATGGTGCTGCTGGGATATGAATTTACCTTGAATAAAATAATAAGACAAGAGGAGTGTGGCAAAACAAGAACAAGTTTGGTTAGTTAAAAACAGCAGCCGGTAGAGCCTCAACAGAGTGCATCTGCTCTAAATCTCTTGGGGTACAATGTTTTGGCCGTCATTATATGCAGTTCATGAAGTACAATAAAGTAATTTCTACCTAAGGACACAGGTGGCTCTCGACCTTGGGGCGAGCTAGTGTGGGCAGTGTGTATTTGCCCAGATGTCCAAGACAAAGCTGGTCTGGTGGCTCAGTGGACTAATACATCAAATGCAGGGGCCTATGTTCTACCTCATGGTCACAGGTTCAAATCCCGGTGGGTCCACTCAGCCTTTCATCCATTTGAGGTCAATAAAATGAGTACCATTGAGTTGGGTAACAATAAACCTCTGTTATTCAGCACCAAGAGATATACATGTTATGTCACTTGTGGTGTGCATGTCATGTTCTGATTGACTTAATGTTTCTATCTACATGTGGGGTCTTGGGTGAGTGTTTCTATTAACATGTGGTATCTAGCTTTGTGGTAATTTTGGGGAACAACAGCCTTTGGTAAAATTTGTTTTATTGGGGCCATTTACCTCTGACTTCTTTGTGTGGGACTTTCTATCTGTGGGATCGATCAGGGTATCCCCTCGGCGTATGTTTGCCTTTGGGTTAAGAGAAACCCCACCTGTGACCTGGTATTTGTACATTTGTACCCACTTGCAGCCACATTTCCGGTGAATAGAGATTTTTATTGTGTATTGTGTCTTACTTCTTTAATGTGTTGGTATTTTTAAATGCTTTACATACCTGAGGGAGTGGGCCATAAGACCTGCCAAACCACATATCGCCTACTCGGGGTTGATGGGGAGGTCACCTTGGGTAAATCCAACAGCAATGATGAGTATTCATTAGAACTCCTGAAAATAATATGGAAGTTACTGGAGCATTTTTAACAACATACTTAACATTGTGCATACATTTGTCATAGTATACATCAATATTGTCCTTATAAGTATTGACATGGTTCTGCCTCTATAGTTCATAATGCATATCGACTTATGGAATACTTTGACATGTTACAGCTTGTGTTGACACTGCTTTGCGGGCACAGGCTATAGCATACATTGATATTGCATAGACAGGTATTGACATAGTCATGCGGGCAGGTTATGGCATATGTTGATATTACATTTATTGGTATTGCGGTTGTTGGGCCTGCACATATCATGGTATTCATTGACATCAGATTCACTCATTCCAACAATGGGTTTGAGAAAGTCATCCTTTTTGCACTGATTGCCCCCATTGTTTGCTTGATACTGGTGGTAACTGATTGTTATTGTGCACTGAGCTCTGCTCAACAGACCCATTGTTCTGATTATAATGTATATTGTAATTAGGTTTAATTACAATTAGTAATGCCAGCCTAACTGTAGGTCTCTAGTATATAGTATGGCATGTAGGTTTAGAGGCCCAGTGGAATTAATGCACTTTAATGTGCCTTGTGTTTTCCTGCTGTCATTTTAAAGGCTGCACTGCTTTCCAGACTGCCTTTACATTAAATTCATATGCAATTTCGACTTTGGAATTAAAGGCACTTCCAAAATCTCAATCAACCATATGTTTACATATAACCATGACTAGGGTTTCCCCTGCCAATTTTGTTTTCCCCATTGCAGAAAACTAGCTCCATAGGCTAACATAGGAATATTTTATTTAAGTTAAATATTGACATGAGTGAGCAAGAAATGTCATTCAAAAACTCAAAATGATATTTATGATCACTTGCCACCTTTAGATTTATAATAACTATTATATAAAATAAGTTATAGAACTTTTAAAAGTAGACCTTGGAGGTCTGGCAGAAGACACAGACTTTAGAGCATGTTATCATACTAGATGCAATTTGGGAAAACATTCTATTGAGTCTTTTATCCCATGTTTAAGCTTTGTGCAAATAACCACATCTTTTCGGTCAAATTAAATTTGAATTACAGAAATGTCAATTATATTAACTTAATTGTAAGAAAGTGAATTATTAATTGGGTCGATGTGAGTTCACTACAAGTAATAAAGCGACCAAACTGTTAGGTCCATTTGAAGATTTCAGTTTTAAAACCTGAGCTCACCTACTGGTAACCATGCCATAGACCACACAGGCTTAACTTAACAAATATGTTTAAAACATTTAGATTTAGCAAAACAATTACAAAGTCAAAAACATGAGAAACAAAAATCCTACTTTAATTTAGACAAATGAAATAAAATGTAATAAACAGAATGACAATGAAACAGCAATAATCCAATAAGAGAACGGGAGATATGAATTTTAGGAGATTGAAGAAAAAAATTAAACCAAAAAATAACAAACGCCAATGAAATGGAAATGATAGTCTACGACATTGCTGCGCTGGCAATCTACCACCTGCTCTGTAACAAATTGTGCTTTGTGAAACGCCGGCCATGCCCACGGTGGTCTACCCAGTGGGACCGTGGTGGTCTGCGATGCTGGTGGTGCTTCCACCACCGCCACCATGTCTACAGTCCACCTGCCAAGCATATTACAACTACACAGCACAAACTTACTCGCATTCTCCCAGTGGTGGGCATTAAATGACTGCTGCAGTACGAGCCAAAAAAGCCCAACACAACAATGACCATCAGATGAATTTAGAAATGACACACCTTATGTGTTTCACAAGAGAACACACCTGCACACTATCAAACACAACCCATCCCTGGCCAACATCTTTGACAGGCACCAGCATTTCTGCATTTTTATATAAGGCACTCCTTCTTTTTATCTTTCCATTTAGCACTCTCCACCACCTGTAATATTTAGTTTTGCACCTTTTTACCTTTAATCACTTGTTTGTTTTTCATTCATATCCTCACTCAGATTTAATTTCTTCGCCATGCCTGGGAAAAAAAAACAAGCTTCACTTAGCAAGGGTTGACAGTCATGGTGGATGAAATCATTAGAGCCCAATTCCAGCAGACTCCTCTTGGTAGAAAAACTAAAATGTCAGACAAGATAGTCAACAAAGTGAATGCTTTTGGTACCACCCTGTGCACACAGGGTGGCATTAGGAAGAAATAGAATGACCTCAGGCTGAGGGTATGCACTAAGTACACCAGCCACCACCTGGAGGCTCGGAGGACTGGTGGTGGCCCTCCTAGCGCACCAATACAACTCTTTTCCTGGGAGGAGAAGGTCTTGGCCTTTCTGTATATTGAGGGCTTGAAAGCAATGAAGGGGGGAGTGGACTCTGGTAAGATACACTTCAATACCTTCCACAATATCACAATGCCCTGTTTTCTCTCAACTCTGCTTTTGATATAGTATTCTCCATCTACTTTCCTAACATGCAATACTCAAAGTATCAGAGATGTTGGGTTGCCTGTGGCAATGTGTATTGCTGCATACAAGAGCACATTTATTCAACTCCATGACATGCCACATGCTGCATTGATGTCTGTAAGTCCTTCCCAAACGCATGTTGCCAACACATATGGGACACTAATCATTTGTCATGTGTTGGTAAAGTGAGATTGAAGTGACCACAACGACTATGAGACCCTCTCATTCCAATTCTAACCAAGATGCTACACTAATTTTGCCCCTTCTCACTTGTCTGCATGTCACACTTGATCTTCACTTGTCATGCAGATTGACATTTGTCAAGTCTTGCTGAGTTCAGATATAAAAGGTACTAAACCTACAATGACGCACTGTCAGTCCAACTCTTACCAAGATGCTACTCTCCTTTCGCCCCTTCTCACTTGTCTGTCATGTTACAATTGATCTACCCTAGTCATGCGGATTACCATCTGTCAAGTGTTGCTAAAGTGACATTGAAGTGACTACAACTATTAATTAATTGTTACTCTGAGCAATAATCTAGACTCCTAGATATATGTCTGAATATGTTGTTTGATGGTGTCCTGAACCCATCAACTCAATCTATTGATGGCTTGATTGACACCATTTCTTTCTGTTTGGCTTCTTTGCGCCATAGGCGGAAAGAGTCAAACATTGCCGGCCGGGCTTTCTTCTTAAAAAGTTTAACCTCTAGATTATCCAGGATTTCTGTGTCAAAGCTACCATATTGGGGCCATTTTAAAACACCATCCTTTCTGGTGTATCGGACCCACACTTCATTATATGTGATAGGGCCTACGCCATGCTTCACATAGAGCTCATATGTTGGAGTTCCAATCGGAGGAACCGGACACGAGTCCTCCAATCAGGATTCCCTATTACAACCAAGACAAAACAAATTTCCGAGTCTGCTAAGACCAGGCATCTTCGCTCTCTAGTCTAGCCCCAAACTTCAAAGGACTATCAAATACGAAAGTCTCGTGAATACACGAGTCCTTCGGCTTTGGCACTTGCAAGTTCCAAATCAAAGCGTTCCCGAGGGATACCAAACTAAGAACCAAACGAAGGACTGGTAGACGCTCCACTTATACTTAACTGAAGTATCGATGATCGATGACGTCACCAGAAGACTCGTCTATCGTTTCGCTCTACCAATCATCAAGGGTCCAAAACAGGGCAATAGTCAGGGCAGCAGTCCTTCGTAGCAGTCGGGACGCGGGGAACCTCGCAGCAAAGACCTTCGGACCACGTCGACATACAGGGGTCACTGAAGTGGTTGGCGGTCCTCCGGAATTTTCACATGAAGCTCCTCACGAACTTCTGGCTTGGACCGGTACCGCTGATACAGCCCCATGTTGGGCGCCAACTGAGGTACCGGGATTTTATGGACCCGGCGGTGCCAGGGAGAACACCCAAAGACGTTGAGTCCTTCCTGTTTCAGACTAAAGAAACACAGAGTCTTCTAGGTGAAGTCAAGGATCGTATTTATTGGCTGCAACCAGTAACAGGTATCCTTAGAAGTACAACGGCATGTATGTTCTCAGGAGACTGCTCGTTTTTACAGAATCAGCCTTCTCTTTTTATACGAAATAATAAGCTTCAGGCAAGAATTCCTTGTTTTACAGTTGGTCATACACATATTTTTACTACAAAGAAAAAGCCATGATGACAAGCCCACATTTCAGTTTGTCTAGTTCATGATAGATTACCCGGCAAGGCCCAGAACTTTCATCAGATATCGATAGAGCCCTAATAAAATCGGGCACCTCCTCCTTGTAAAACATGTCATAAAGAAGAAACAGGGACAGGTGTGTGTGAGATTAAGCATAGCTTGTGTGCGATGTATGGTTTATGACATGTTGTGCCTTGATACTAATCTCGCTCGGCCACTGGGAGAGGAACTGCCCGAACAGGTTTGGCTTGAGGCAGTGGAGTCAGCTCGCCCAGGTCACAAAGGAGTCAGCAGAGGTGTACATGTCCTTTCAGATCGAATTCGGCCTTAGTTATTTGGCTATGTAAGGGCAATCACAAAATGGCTGCCGCTCACAAAATGGAACCCGAGGGTTCAAGACGAAAACTATGATTTCAGGGTGATTTTGTCACTCGATCATGACGCAAAGGCTTAGGTATATTATCTCAGTCATTACCGGTCTGCGAATACCAAAATCGTCATGATACGATGATATTTATGGCACGAGTGCAGAGCTTCGGTACCACAGGAGAGCAGGGTCCAGAATTTTCAGTACCACAGACCATCCTTTTGCCCTTATATAGGCAATGACCCATACTCATGCTAATCTGAGTCCAGGTCCGTATTCATGAAGTCATTGAGATGTTGCTGTAACATCATCCTATTACTTAGTTTGTCTCTTGATACAGGTTTCCTAACACATAATGTAGCACAGAGGCCACATATTGCAGGAGTACACTGCACACGCAGACAGAACAGGAAAAGGATGGCTAGGATCATCCCAATGACTATCAGAATCTTCCATCCCCAGGCAGATATCAGTTTCCAGAACCACCCCATCAAGGACCAGTCTCCTTCATCCACGTGAATAGATTCAGAGATCTTATGCAGTTTGGAGATGGCCTGGTATACTGTCGGAGCATTATCGGGGATGAAAATGCAGCAACTCAATTGGATCACTTCACATACCCCACCACGGTCTGCAAGTATGACATTTAACGCGACCCTGTTCTGAAGAGTCATAAGGCGATCCGACTGGAGCTCAGCAGTCAAATTACTAAGGGCACCGGCAGTTTCAACTACAGTGGATTCAACCACCCTTGTCAATTGCCTTATGTTCCTGCTGTTCACCATAGGCCCCCAAAACGGCAGAAAACCCTTTGCAAAATCATCAAATTCTTGTCCTGCAGTGTCTTCTTTACTGATGACACCTCTAACTATCCTTGTCCTATGGTAATCTGCCTCGGCCGTGTAGGTGGAAGGCAACAGGAACGAGACAAAACATGTGCCCGAGAAGTCAGGGGGCAACCATGTATAGGCTCTATCATGGCAGATGAAATAAGTACCCTTAGCTGCTAAGAATGAAGGGGAATTCCGAGATGCAAACACATATGTTTCTGTGCAGACGCTCTTCCCAAACTGAGCTCTGGGATTTTTGCCATTACCTTGCAGACATAGGTGACCCGGATGGGGTACAATCCAAATAGAGGAGGATCTCTTCGCTCGCCGGTTCTCACTCAAAGCAATTCCATATTTCGTAGTACTCCATCTAACATAAGCTTGTAACTCATCTTTAGGAATCGTTCTGTATGAGTCAATATTTCTGCTCATATTCGCAATTCCTACTACTAATGCTTTGTTACTTGAATTACTTTTCGTGGAATGTGGGGAATATGGTTCGATGGCAAAAATAAACATTGTTTGGAAAGCCCATAATGAACGATTGTAGCTAAATGGTAAGACCAGGTATGGGATACCTTTGTCTGTCGTATGCGGCATAAGACCACACACCCAACAGTTAGTCCTGTTTACTACTAATTGGTGTTGGGGTAAGAGATGAATGAAAGAGTTATTAATAAACTCTAATCTTCTTGAGGGTTCATGCTCAGGCAGGGGGTGAAAAGAGTGCAAAGAAACAGTAGGAGGAGGTATGGGCTGTGTAGTGGGTGCAAATGAAACTTGAAAAGTGTATAAAACATATCCTATTAAAACCATCATGACACCAAGCAACATAAAGATACAACATATTAACGATCTCTTCTTCGACATTAACATACAAATTTTATCTTTAAAGTTCATTCGTTTGGCTGGTCTCTCCATCTCAGACAACTCCATCCTCTCTAATTTGCTGCCCGCGGTGGTAGGGTGTTTCTGCTGAAGAGTGCTTATGTCAGTCCAGGGTAACTTCCTTGGACCAACCAGAACTGTTGACCTAACCATATCTAGCTGCTCTCCAAAGACTTTGGCAACCGCGACCCTATCAGCAGAACCGGATGGCGGTTGAAAAAACAAAAATGAGCAAGTTTCTTAGATGAGAGAGCTGCACAATAAAAAGTAAAAAGAAATGTATTTGTCCATAGTCATAGATCTTGGCCTCAAATTGTAACGGTTTCTGCCAGGTGCTGTCTGGTCTTGAAATAAGAGTTCAGGCTCTATAATGTTCAATCGAATTGACGGAGGCACAGCTTCCTGCAAAATGTTGTCGCTCTCTTTTTCAGAAGTTGTTCCTTTTATACGTGCATCGCTAAAAGGTAGGAAACGAGGCACAGTCTCAGCTTCAGAGTCAGCGATTCCCTCCAGGACCCACCGGTCGTACGGAAGAGGCTGTGGGACCCTCTTACAATGATTGCAGTGGACCCAATGTTTCTTTCCTTCTACTCGAACGGCAGATCTTGTCGAGAGAAGAACTAGATGAGGGCCGGTCCACCGGGGCTGATCATTCTTTGTTCGCTGGAAATTTTTAACCAGCACCCAGGATCCAGGTTCGATCGGATGCCCTGAGCTTCAGAGGCCTGAGGTAGAGTGTTGTGGACCTGTTGGTGTAAAACACGCAATTTAGCTGTCAATTCATACAGATAATCAAGCAGTACAGGGTGCTCTATTTCACTAAACCTGGTGGGCCTTGGTACTCCCCATATGTTGGCCGGGCGGCCGAACACAATTTCATAGGGACTAAGTCCCACTCTAGAGTGAACAGTCATTCTCGTTGATAAGAGTGCCAAGGGCAGAGCGTCAGGCCATTTAAGACCTGTGCTTGCTTGAATCTTGGCCAGTTTCAGTTTCAACGTGCCAGTATAGCACTCTACTAGTCCAGCTGATTGGGGGTGATTTGCAGCATGAAACTTTTGCTGTATGCCTAGCCCCTCACACACTTTCTTCATCACTCGACCCACAAATTCACTCCCATTATCACTCCAAACCATTCTAGGCATTCAGAATCTAGGGAAGAATTCTTTGACAAGGGCTTTGGCTGTGGACAAAGCAGTATTGTCCTTCAGGGGGTATGCTTCGACCCATCTTGAAAAGGCACAAACAACAACGAGTACATATTTCAAATTGTTGCATCTTTCCATGTGGATGAAATCTAGCTGCAAAACCTCCAACGGATACGTTGGAGGCGCAAAATGACCAGCTGGAGTTGGAGTTCCCCTACCAGGATTGTATTTCAGGCATACCATACAATTTTTGACCACATTCTCTGCACACTTAGGGATTCCAGTATTTTGCCATATTGGAGCCAACAACTTACAAATCCCTTTCACGCTGATATGAGCCATTCCATGAGCCATTGTCACCACTGCAAGCACATACGCATCGGGTAACAACCATCTCTGATGCTCTGACAATTCAATCCAACAACTGTTCGCATCCAATTTACCCTTACTTTCTCTCCATTCATTCAACTCTTTCTCCGTGGCTTCAGCTTGAATGGACTTCACACTCTCAATCGTATCTTCGCACATACCAACATCACCAATCCATCTCGCAGGGCCTGCAACATACATTCGACTCATTACATTCCTAGCAGTTTCTTTCGCGACTTCATCTGCAAACGCATTTCCACGACCAACATCATCCGTAACCTTTTTGTGCGCACTGCATCTTACAATTGCAACCTGTAACAGCAAGGTCAGTGACTCGAGAAGCTCATTCACCAACTGACCATGCTGGATCTTAGCACCATGTGACGTCAGGAACCCACGTTCTTTCCACAATCGTCCAAAACTGTGTGCCACACCAAATGCGTATTGGCTGTCCGTGTACATGTTCACTCGTTTTCCTTTCGCCAACACACATGCTCTTGTAAGTGCAATCAACTCTGCCGCTTGCGCTGAATTGTGGGGAATACGTGCAGCTTCGACAATAGTATGCAAAGTCGTCACAGCATATGCTGCAGTCGTATCACCATTCGGCAACTTGAAACACGAACCATCAACCCACAAAGTACATCACACTCTGGAAGAGGAGTGTCTCTAAGGTCTATCCTCCCTTTCGTCTCTTCCTCTGTTCTCAGAAAACAGTCATGCTGATCTTCACTATCATCATCTGTCTCAGCTAAAATCGGCAACAATGTGGCTGGGTTTAGTGTATTACACCTCTTTCTGTGCACATGACTTGCCAACAGTGTCAGCTCATACCCTGACAATCGAGCACTAGTTAAGTGCTGTGTCTTTGTTTTATTTAACAGAATGTCCACTGCATGCGGAACCATTACAATCAGCATATTATTCATTACTAATCCAGCAGACTGTTGAATAGAGACTGCTGCTGCCGCAGTGGCTCTCAAACAACTTGGCAACGCCTTAGCTACCGGATCTAAAGTCGCCGAAAAATACGCGCATGGACGCTGTTTGTCCCCAAAAGACTGTGTCAGAACTGACAATGCACAACCTTCTTTCTCATGGACGTACAATGTAAAGGGCTTACTGCAGTCGGGGGTACCCAACACAGGAGCCAAACACAATGCATCACGCAATTCGGAAAAACTTTTCTAACACTCTTCAGACCACGGAATGGGATTTGGTGTATCTTTACAAGCTAATGCCACCAAGGGTTTGGCCAATAAGGAAAAATTTGGTATCCATTGTCTGCAATATGATGAAATGCCCAAGAAAGCACGCACTTCTCTCTGTGTCCTTGGGACCCTCAATTTTGCAATTGCCTGAATTCTTTCTGGGGTCAATTTCCTTCCCTCCTTTGATAAGAGGTGACCTATGTAGGTCACTTCTTGTCGACAATATTGCAACTTTGAAAGAGAGACTTTGTGGCGCAAATCACACAAATGACGCAACAACGACAATGTGGCTTCCTTACAAATTTCCTCAGAATCTGCAGGTATTAACAAATCATCGACGTACTGAATAAGGGTAGCGAAGTCAGGTAAAACAATCGTATCAAGCTGTGTTTTTAAAGCCTGACTGAATATTGATGGACTTTCACAGTAGCCCTGAGGAGCGCGTTTGAAGCGGAAACTTCGGCCTCCTAAATTGAAGCCAAAAATATCCCTGCTCTCCTCGGCAATCGGGATGCTGAAGAAAGCATTCTTCAAGTCAATCACTGAGAACCAAGTGGCTGAAGCTGGAATCATAGTCAATAGGGCAGTAATATCAGGGACAATGGGAAACTGCAGCACAACAATCTTATTGACCTCCCTAAGATCAATCACAAATCTGTAAACAGGCGGCAGAACAGGACTATTATAAATGTTGCGTCTTGTCTCTTCAATTACACCTTTCTCAATCAAATCATAAATAATCGCTAACAACGCCTTTTCACCTTCAGTAGAGATCTTGTATTGGGGAATGCGCGGCATTCTAACATTGGCTTTCAGTGTCACAACTTATGGCGCTATTTCCAAGAGACCCACATCATTGGAGCCAGTAGCCCAAAGAATATCCGGGAGAGAAGACAATTCTGTTGGAAGTGTATCCTTCGACAAATACATTGGAGAAACCACTTTCTTACCTAGTGTAAGTTGTACTCCCGAAGGAGAACAGTACAAAGTCGCATATAATCTTTTCAACAAATCTAGTCCCAACAAGTTTTCACCACAACCTGTTATAAGAATAAGGGGTGGTTCAAATTCACAAGGTCCAACAGAAAGGGACATAGGACTAGAAATCGGGTTCCAAACCGGGGCACCAGAAAAACCTACTGAAACATTCATTTCGCCAGACAAAGGTGTGCCAGGGAGTTTTGTGTGCATAATAGAACTCTTTGTAGCACCAGTATCCAACAGAAAAGGCTCTGACACACCTGATGTAATCACCTCAACATAAGGCCCACTCTGATCTACTGGAACTGAAAAAACTCCCTCTCTTTGTCTATGGCTCACCTAGCAATCATCACCTTCCATATACCCATCTTCTGTATAATAGTCATCAGCATAGTTTGAGCCGTCCTAGTAAACGCGTTATTCTGCTGGTCGAAACTATTCATGGAATTCTGAGGCGGGAAGGAACGAACGTTCTGGGGGAAACTTCCACGTCCCCTACCTCTAGGAGCCTGTTGAACGCCTCGACCTCCCGCACCAGAAGCCCCATTCGTATGCTGTAACAAAACCGGACAATTACTCTTGAAATGACCCTCTTCCCTACAATACGCACACTGATTGGGTCCACACGGTAAACGTTGCTGAGAAGACTCATTTCTTTGCGAGTTCCTCGAATATTGCTGAGGTTGCTGATAGTCGCGCTGACTATTATTACGAGGTGGATAAGCTTGCTGTAGAAGGACTTTAGTTTTCAATTCCTTAGTCTTTTTATCCGCTTTCTCTAACTCATCTTTACGCCTATTCTCATAGTACTGGGCCGTGGCTAAAATCTGCGCTGATGTGGAAACGGCCCAAGCACTCTCAGAATCCTTCAACTTATTACATAATTCGGGAAGCAAATTATGTACAAATTTGTCAACAAACAATCTCTGGCCACCCTCCGTAGTCATATCCTGACCACTATGATCTACAAAAGTCTCCTCGAACCTCGTCAGACACAGTCTCATCTTTCTTTTGTTTGCATGCTGACAACTTGTCCCAATTAACACGCATTTCGGGCATCATAGTCTTCATATACGTAATAATCCTACCATGAAGTTCTGCTACGAAGGGCTCAGGTTTAGCACCACCAACTTGTCTAGCATCAGCAGCGGCAATATTTGCCCATGTGTCGCCTAACTCTTGATCATGATCCGTATGACGAATCTTTCCCCATAAAGGCTGTGGTACGACATTTCCAAACAACAAGTCTACATCGGCTAAATTCATGATACAGGAGCCTGCAGGATTTTTACGGGGATCAGGCAATGTCTGCTTAAGAGCCAGAACTTGGGCTCACTTCCATGGGACATGGACCCACACACGCTGAAAATGTGGCAGAATGGCTGGAACAACATTGGCTTTCCCTTCCCTCCAAACTGGGGGGACCTCTCTCATGGGATATTGCCCTGCCTTTTTCTTAACCTCCGACTCAAACAACAACTGGGAAACACCCTCACTCCTAAACGACAATAACGTCGCAACTGCTTTTTCAACATCAGAACCCAGAATTGTGCCCTTCGCAAACTCGAACCGCACACGATACAACTCAGACATATTGTGTTCCGAATTATCTTCCTCCAATTCCTCACAAAGAAAAACACACATTTTCTCAAAAACGTATCTCTGCTTCGATGCTTCCCACTGATGGAAGATATCCATGATAGAATCTAAATCATATCGCACCGGGTCTGTAACCCATTTATGTGCCAAACGATCCAATATCTCTTTCTCTCTAGAGTCAGGCAATTGACTGCGTGCCTGTCTACGCTCTGTAGCAGGGGACATATTCAGTTGTCCCAACCAAGGAGAAAAGAAACCAGAAACGGCAGCAGTCATTCGCTGTCTAGCAGAGGGAGAAGATTAGAGAATAAGGGAAGACGGAGAAGAATCCAGAGTCGAAGCAAGAGGAGCATTAGGAACAGACGGAGAAGTAGCAGGCAAAGGCAAAGTTGGCGGCCCCTGAGGAGGCTGTGCCAAAGGAACAGCAACCAACGGAAGAGGAGCTGGTTGTGGAGGAATGACAGGAGGCACAACATTCGGAGGTTGTACAGCCACGACTGGTGGCGGAGGAGCCGTAGCATTCTGTGCATAAGGGGGTGGTGAACTCAGGAGATGTGACATTAACAAATCTTTCTCGAGATCGTTCCTTGCTTCCTGTTCTTTAGTTGGCAAGGCTGGGTAGCATCTATCTACCGCTAACTTCTTTACTCGTTTCATCTGTTCACTTTCTTGTTCTTCTTCATTATCCCTAAATGCAACAGCAGCTTGTACCATTGACATACCTCGTTCTTGTTTATTTTTCTTTGCTAATTTCATTTCTTTCTGTTTGGCTTCTTTGTGCCATAGGCGGAAAGAGTCAAACATTGCCGGCCGGGCTTTCTTCTTAAAAGGTTTAACCTCTAGATTATCCAGGATTTCTGTGTCAAAGCTACCATATTGGGGCCATTTTAAAACACCATCCTTTCTGGTGTATCGGACCCATACTTCATTATATGTGATAGGGCCTACGCCATGCTTCACATAGAGCTCATATGTTGGAGTTCCAATCGGAGGAACCGGACACGAGTCCTCCAATCGGGATTCCCTATTACAACCAAGACAAAACAAATTTCCAAGTCTGCTAAGACCAGGCATCTTTGCTCTCTAGTCTAGCCCCAAACTTCAAAGGATTATCGAATACGATAGTCTCGTGAATACACGAGTCCTTCGGCTTTGGCACTTGCAAGTTCCAAATCAAAGCGTTCCCGAGGGATACCAAACTAAGAACCAAACGAAGGAATGGGAGACGCTCCACTTATACTTAACTGAAGTATCGATGATCGATGATGTCACCAGAAGACTCGTCTATCGTTTTGCTCTACCAATCATCAAGGGTCCAAAACAGGGCGATAGTCAGGGCAGCAGTCCTTCGTAGCCGTCGGGACGCGGGGAACCTCGCAGCAAAGACCTTCGGACCATGTCGACATACAGGGGTCGCTGAAGTGGTTGGCCGTCCTCCGGAATTTTCACACGAAGCTCCTCACGAACCTCTGGCTTGGACGGGTACCGCTGATACTGCCCCACATTGGGCGCCAACTGAGGTACCGGGTTTTTAGGGACCTGGCGGTGCCAGGGATAACATCCAAAGACCTCGAGTCCTTCCTGTTTCAGACTACAGAAACACAGAGTCTTCTAGGTGAAGTCAAGGATCGTATTTATTGGCTGCAACCAGTAACTGGTATCCTAGAAGTACAACGGCATGTATGTTCTCAGGAGACTGGTCGTTTTTACAGAACCAGCCTTCTCTTTTTATACAAAATATTAAGCTTCAGGCAAGAATTCCTTGTTTTACAGTTGGTCATACAAATATTTTTACTACAAAGAAAAAGCAGAGTCATGATGACAAGCCCACATTTCAGTTTGTCCAGTTCATGATAGATTACCCGGCAAGGCCCAGAACTTTCATCAGATAACGACAGACCCCTAATAAAATCGGGCACCTCCTCCTTGTAAAACAGGTCATAAAGAAGAAACAGGGACAGGTGTGTGTGAGATTAAGCATAGCTTGTGTGCGATGTACGGTTTATGACATGTTGTGCCTTGATACTAATCTTGCTCGGCCACTGGGAGAGGAACTGCCCGAACTGGTTTGGCTTGAGGCAGTGGAGTCAGCTCGCCCAGGTCACAAAGGAGTCAGCAGAGGTGAACGTGTCCTTTCAGATCGAATTCGGCCTTAGTTATTTGGCTATGTAAGGGCAATCACAAAATGGCTGCCGCTCACAAAATGGAACCCGAGGGTTCAAGACGAAAACTACGATTTCAGGGTGATTTCGTCACTTGATCATGACGCAAATGCTTAGGTATAGTATCTCAGTCATTACCCGTTTGCCAATACCAAAATCGTCATGATACGATGATATTTATGACACGAGTGCAGAGCTTCGGTACCACAGGAGAGCAGGGTCCAGAATTTTCAGTACCACAGTGTACCACAAATATATGTCAGCCACTCAGCTCATTTGCAGTGGCACATGACCCTTTGACGCTGCACTTCCTACATGATGAACAATGCTAAATTAATAACCAAGTTTGGTGTTTGCTTGTATTAGACTCAACTAGGCCTTGGAATGGACACATACACATGTTATGACTGCAATGTGTTTGCACCAGAGTTGTGGAGATCTCATGTCTATCCAAAATGCCACATACCTGTACATCTGCTGATCACACTTACCTACAAGCCAGCTCCTCTCCGGTAGTAGTTGTGACTTGTGACATCAGCAGCAATATGGTACTTTTACAGAGTAGGAAGGCCTCATGTGCAGATCTTAGGAACCGGAAACAGACGTTTGTGATGTACAACTGCAGTCAGAAGGCAATTTGCACGGTGATAGAATGGAAGAGCTTTCTGTTCTGGTAGACTTGCTCCTTGTCATGTGGTGGTACTAAGGCAATATGGGTGCCATCAATAGATCCATATAATGTGGCTCCATCTTCTTTTTCAAAATGAATATTACATAAAAAAGCAAGATTGTCAGCAGCAATGGGACCTGATAAAATTCCTATTAAGGCCCTAAAAACAACTTTAAAGAGTAGAGCATGATTCTAGCTCACCTTTTCTCCTACATATTTGGAACAGGGGAAATCCCAAAGTCCTGGAAGGGGAACATCGTAATTACAATCCACAAGAAGGGCTCCAGGCTGCTGCCCTGCAATTATTGGTTCCATTCCGGTTAATCAAGCCCAGTTTAGATCAAAACACTTGGATATAGACAATATTGCAGTACTGCAAACAATAATGGAAAAATACATCATCAATAAGTCACAGGTAGTGTATGCTGTCTTTGTTGACTTTACTACTGCATTTGACTGGGTAGACAGAGATAAGCCTTGAAAAAACTCCAAAAAATGGGAATCCCAGATAATCTCCTACATTTAATAATATCATTGTACTCTGGGACATGGTGTCAAGTCCAAATGAGGAGGGAGAATGGTCACACCCAGCCAATACCTACACCTAACAGCCTGAGGCAAGGGTGCCTCCTAGCTCCCTTACTGTTCTCTTTATACCTCAGTGAAGTGCCGGAAAGATTCAATCATGTTAATAATTTCCCACCTAAAATTGCAGCTTATAAAATTCATTCTATGATGTACGCAGACGATGTAGTAATCATGGATCTGACTCCATTTGGTCTTCAAAGAAATCTGCAGGCACTCACTAAATCTACAGAAGAAAACTATTTAATACCTAACGTCACTAAAACAAAAATCGTCCCATTTACAGGAAGGAAGAGTTACGTCAAATACAACTGGTCTTTAGGGGGAAAACCGCTGGAAATTGTTAAAGAATATACATATCTTGGGAGAATCTTTTCTTAATCTTTGCAAAATCTGCCCCACTTGCAAAACATGGGACGAAAAGCCGATGTCCACCTAGGGGCTCTCCAACGGGCAATGACACTTCTTTTCTCTTCTACAAGTATATAGCTCAAAGATTCCCTCGGTATTATCACATGCAATAGAATATATTCCCATCAATGGAAACAACATGACCTGAAAGAAGAGAAAGTCCTCCGGAAACTGACCAAGACGTCGCAAGCTGTGCCAGTACAAGCTCTTTGTCTCGAATTATCATTAGTCAGCTCTTTTGCAAGAGGGTCATTAACATAATAAGATGGGCATACAATTTTGTTAATGCGGCTCAAGGAACTCTACGATCCTGGCTAAAAATTGAGACATTTGAGCAAGAATCAACGAAGTATGTATTCTGTCGAAACATATCTATCGCTTTTAAATTATCAAATGTTACTCTTGACATGTTGAAATCTTGAACACCAGCACATCTGAAACTTTTTTAAAACATCTAACACCAAGGTTAAGCATTGATCTTGATATCCAACATTGTTCTGAACTATCAATGTGCAAACAATATGCGGAAACTATTGTATTTAAGAAAACGCAACAGTATACATTTTTTAACTGAAATCACAGAGTCAGGGGAAGTATTATATTACTCCGTCTTGTGATACTGCCTCTGAAATCATTTGTTTGTAAGTGATATCCAAAAGAAAAAGGGTCTAATCTCTGTGATTTATGTAAATGCGGGGTGCAAGATTTAGAACACGTATTATTTGTTTACCTAAACGAGACTGTTGTAGAAGCTAGAAAGAGATTTTTAAAACCAATCAGAACAAATTGCAAAATTAACTCTGTTCAGAATTTGATTTCTCTCTACAAGGCACCACCTAAAGAATTTGTGTGTATTGATATGTATACATTTTTAAAATAATTTTTAAATTTGTATTAGAACAACAATTTTATTACCAAAATGTAATTTTAATCGACAAGTATTTATTGTTCTCAGGTGAGAACTAAATCAAATAAACTTGAACTTAAAAATAATACAAAGCCTACAGGAAAAAATAAAAAAAATAAAAGAACACCACACACAAATGACTAGTTATAGAGTCTCTACACCCATTTAACATAACATAAAGCCAAGATGCCAAAAAATAAGTAACCAGAGATCGCAAACAAAAACTTTATTTATTCATAGTTACAGCCAAGGATTGACAAAGTCCTGGTCTTGGCAAGCTGGAGCGATGGCCAATGTGTTTTGTACCTGCAAGCATATGTCACAAAAATAAAAAAATAAAACGTCCCCATCTAAACATGGCTATCACCTGCTTGTAATACACATTTTAAATGTAAAAATAATTCTGACATCATATATAATTTAAATAGAGGAGTACAAGTGTCTTGTGACAGTCAGGTGTACCTAGAACAGGTATAGAATCCTTTTTTAGTTTTCCTTAGTTTTTTTATGCTTTTCTTTAGAGGTTCATCTCATAGCACATTATGATTCCTATTGACTCAAATAAGAGGTAGTTTTAGCTATTAATTTATGTAGGCTGAAGGCATAGTTTAAATGCACAAAACAGAGTTGTAAAAAAACTAAAAAAAAAAAATCTAATTATATGTGGGATATGGCCAACGTCACAGTGGCTAAATCCTCACGTCTGGGGAACTGGGTGTTACTGCGCATGTGTCTCAAAAGTGCTGATAGTACCTGAATGAACATAGTTTGTGACATTCCACCTGAAATAGCCACAGTGAATTGAAATGAGCCTGTGGCCAAAAAATGCAAAACAGAAATGAGTTTAACAAGTGCTGGAAATGATGTAGGATAATTGAGGCGAGGTAAGAGGTCAGCCTCCAACAGATGACATATATCCAGGATACATTGATGATTCAAATGGAACTTCTGGATAATATGTCACTCATCCATAGTACCTATGTGAGAAATAACACAAAAATGTATATTGGTCACAGCGTGCAGAGTAACCTATGTGAAGAGTAAGGCGAAAGTCATGTGTCTGCACATGAATGCTTCATGAGGCACTACACATTTTATATCATCAATGTCAAATTGTAAACATCCACCATTTATCCTCAAGATGGTCTTCACAGGTCTGTTATAGACCTTTGCAGATCATCAATTCAGAACAGGTAAATTGCAGGGTAGCATAACTTTCCATGTGACATAACCCAACTGCAGTGTACAGTGTACCACGTACATTTCAACTTTGTGCATAGTAATGCACTACACTATAGAGGTTTTGTACTGGACATGACATGGGAATTGGCCCCTCTCTTTACTCTAGAGGAGCTGTATGCCCTGATGGATGAGGTCCTTCCCCTGTACCCTGCTTGACCTTGCCAGATAGGTCGCTCCCCCCACTGCAGCTCCACCTGCCTTTGCCTTCTGTTGCCCTTGTGTGCCTTTATTTCTTCTTCTGTGCCCCGCTGCCCGTTTTACCTTCTCCACCCCATGCCCCCTGTTGTCCCTGCTCCTCCTGCTCCTGCTGCGGCATCCCCTGTGGCCCGCCCCCTCCGTGCCTGTTTGCTGCCCCCTGCCACCTGCCTCCCGCCTCCCAGCTGCTTCTCCCTCCCACCTCCCCTCAAATGCGCCTGGACAACGCACAGCGGCAGAACCCATGGCCCCCACACCAGCCATGAAGACCGCATCTGATACGACGCCAGCACTCTCAATGCTCTCAACCCAGGACGGACCCTCCCCTGCTGCAGGGCCACCCCGAAGCACAACCACGGTTCCTTCGCCTTTTTGAACTGCAGCTTCTCCTGCATCAAAGTCGCTGAGACACCCACCAAGACAGAACACAACCAGCTCCGATGCATCCTGATCAACACCCACTCCGCAAGCAAACACACCGTCGAGCTCTGGGACCTACTCGACACCGCATCACCAGACATCGCCTTCATGACCGAGACCTGGATGAACGAAGCCTCCTCTCCAGACATCTCCATAGCCATCCCCGATGGATACAAGATCGCTCACAGAGACCGCATCAATGGAGTCAGAGGAGAACCCCAATCGTTCACAAGAAGATCATCAGGGTCTCTACAAACACCGACGACACTCTCAGCACCGCCGAACACATGCACTTCCAGATCCACACAGACCCCAAGACCACCCTAAGAGGCACCCTGGTCTACAGACCAACCGGACCCCGACCACAATTCTGCAACGCCATCGCCGACTTCATCAGCACGCATGCACTGACCTCCACCAACTTCATCCTCTCGGAGACCTGAACTTCCATCTGGAGAACAATGACAGCAACTCCTCCACCCTGATAGACAACCTAGGACTGGAACAGCTAGTCACGGTGCCGACCCACATCGCCGTACACAGGCTCAACGCCATCTTCTCCTCAATCCCCCACGTCTCCGTCAGCCATGTCTCTGAACCCACCTGGACTGCATCCATTTTACCTTCAGGAAACCTGTCACACATCACCGCACCATACAGACCCCCTGTCGCTCCTGGGGCAAAATCACCAAAGCACAAATACAGACAAACCTCCCACTCAACCCACCTACCAACCCCTCCAACCCCGACAATGG
Source organism: Lissotriton vulgaris (assembly GCF_964263255.1). Taxonomy (NCBI): domain Eukaryota; kingdom Metazoa; phylum Chordata; class Amphibia; order Caudata; family Salamandridae; genus Lissotriton; species Lissotriton vulgaris. Next base: position 2,073,153,750 of record NC_141685.1, on the reverse strand, counting down.
TGCGCGGTCCCTCAGGCGATGGTTGGACGACTGCACCAACACCTTAGCCCCGCTGAAAAAGCAAACCCTGAAAGACACTAGCAAGAGAGCTAACTGGTTCACCCAGGAACTCCTAGCATCAAAGCGCACCTGTCGGAGAACATGTGGCACAGGGACAAGCTGCCGGGCAGCCGTGCAGCCCACAAAGACGCCACCCGCAACCACCACCACCTCATCAGGACCGCCAAAAGGACCTCCTTCAAAGACTGCCTCGACAACAACGCACACAACAGCAAGGAGCTCTGCAACGTCATGAAGGAACTCTCTAACAACAGCTCCAACGCCAACGACATCCCGCCGTCGCAAGCCCTGTGCGACTCCCTCACCACCTTCTTTCACCGCAAGATTGCCAACATCCACGACAGCTTCAACCCCCGGATGACCCTAACAGGCTCCAACACGCCGGACCCAACAAACCCCACTGACCACGACCCCCTGACAACCTGGGCCAACGTGAGCATCGAAGACACAATCAAAACCATGGGCACAATCCACTCCGGCTCGCCGTCTGACCCTCTTCCGAACCACATCTTCAACAAAGCCGGCAGCTCCATCACACCCCACCTGCGCAACATAATCAATCTCTCCTTCAAGACCGCGACCTTCCCTGAGAGCTGGAAGCATGTTGAGATCAATGTCCTACTGAAAAAACCCAAGGCGGACCCAAGCGAGCTCAAAAACTTCCGGCCCATCTCCCTGCTTCCGTTCCCAGCTTAGGTCATCGAGAGGATAGTCAACACCCAGCTCACCCGCTACATCGAAGACAACAACATCCTGGACCCCTCCCAGTCAGGATTCCGCAGCAATCATAGCACCGATACCGCCCTCATTGCCACCACAGACGACATCAGGATCCTACTGTACAACGGCGAGACGGCGGCCCTCATCCCTCTGGACCTCTTGCCGCCTTCGACACCATCTGCCACCGCACACTACACACATGACTCCATGACGCAGGGATCCGAGACAAGGCCCTGAACTGGACCTCCTCCTTCCTCTCCGGCACAACCCAGAGAGTCTGCCTCCCCCATTCCGATCCGATGCCTCAGAGATCATCTGCAGCTTCCTGCAAGGATCCTCCCTCAGCCCGACGCTGTTTAACGTCTACATGGCGCCTCTCGCATGCATCGCCCGACATCACAACCTCAACATAATCTCCTACACCGACGACATACAACTGATCCTTTCCCTCACCAAGGACCCCCTCACCTCCAAATCCAACCTCCACCAGGGAATGAAGTCCGTCGCCGATTGGATGGAGCCTAGCCACCTTAAGCCGAAAACAGACAAGATGGAGATCCTCATCGTTGGGCCCAACCCCTCAGCATGGGATGACTCCTGGTGGCCCGTATCGCAGACGACACCCCCGCACCTACCAGTCATTCCCGCAACCTGGGAGTAATCTTCGACTGGAAACTCACCCTGACCAAACAAGTCATCGCTGTCTCCTCCACCTGCTTCAACACCTTCTGTATGCTCCGCAAGATCTACAGATGGATCCCGACAGACACAAGAAAAACAGTCACCCCGGCCCTAGTCAGCAGCAGACTCGACTACGGAAATGCCCTCTACGCCGGAGCCACAACCAAGCTCATCAATAGACTGTAAAGAATCCAGAATGCCTCTGCACGCCTGATACTCGACGTCCCACGCAGCGACTACATCAAAACTTCCCTACGGAACCTGCACTGGCTCCTCGTTGGCAAAAGAATCTCCTTCAATCTCCTGATCCAAGCACACGAGACACTCCACAATTCCGGCCCAGCTTATCTCAACAGTTGACTCTCCTTTTACATACCCAACAGGAATCTCCGCTCCGCAGACCTCTCCCTGGCCACCGTCCCACGCATCCGTAGAACCACAAGCGGAGGCAGAACCTTCTCCCTCTCGCCGCCAAGACCTGGAACACCTTCCACCTCAACCCATGACAAACCGAAGACCTTCTAACCTTCAGGAGATGACTCAAGACCTGGCAGTTCGACCAGTAGCAACAGCACCCACCACACTCCCTACCCTCAGCACCTTGAAACCCTTGCAGGTAAGTAGTGCGCTTTACAAATTATTTGATTGATTGATTGATTGATTGATTGATTGATTGATTATGCCAAGCTCTATACCTCACCAGGGGAACAGGTAAGTTTAACTCCATTTGACTGCTTCCTTTCTATTTCCAAAGGCTGCAATGTGCCTCTGAGTGTCAGAGTGTAACCATTATATTGATTGTGTACATTGTGTGGTCGCCACATACGGCGCACATGTAATGGATTATGGGGCCCTGGACCTTGTGGAGAGAAGGCCATCTTTACAATGTGTGATTTCCTCTTGTGTTACAGGCATATCTCTATGCAGAGATCAAGTTCATAGTAGCTACAATTAGTTTTCAAATCATGTCATGGCAGATGTGCATTTTTATGTGTAGGTTTTACACCATGAACCATGTCTGTATGCTGTTGAAAGCATTTGAGGATGATGTTACCATGTGTAACGTCCCACTGATCACTCTGCCCCCATTAGAATTTGTAAAACAGTTTTCTGAGAGGTAGCTATACATCATAGACTCTTTTAAAAGTGCCACACAAATGTATGTTCCCATATGAAATGGGCCATAGTTTCACTTTTCTGTATACAATTCTTGGAAGTGTGAGGTTCATATGGGATAGGTAGCCTCGGCCTGCAGAGAGCAAGGCCTGACTGTGGCAGGAGAACTGCTGCACTGAGTAATGTCCCTGTAGACCTGCTTATACATGGATGGTACCAGATAGAGTTATCTGTACCACTAGTAGCCCTGATATCTGTTACATGGATAACAAGAGGCATGGTGCTTGCGATCACATCTGACGTGATACTTCTTTCCATTGACCCACAGTGTCAATGTGTGTCTGCCACTAATAACTGTTCCCTTGCTCACACACTTCTGTTGGCACTTTATTTTCTAATAGTGTTGCATACACTGAGAAGGCCTATTGCACATCTGAAAAATGAACAGTGTAGATAGTGGGTTACTTTTGAATAGATGTAGAAATGTAAATCATCTGCTTGGCTACAATATGCTCTATCAAACTACACATACAATGGTGTGTTGAGTGTTATCCCAGTTACAGTGGCGCATATGGCAAAAGGGGTGTCCTGTGATGGCAGAACAAACAACATAAACTCTTTATGAATTTCTAGGATATTTGTATGAGTATTCCACATGTCTATGCAGCACCCAGAGGTGTAGCTTTGAGTGTCACACATGCCAGCCCTTATCTTGTGAACTTTGTCTTGGGATGCTGTGTACACTATTGTACCTGCCTCTATGGACCACATGCATCATTGCAACGCGCCTGGCATTATAGATATCTGGACAAGTATGCATAGGTAGTTTACCCTTTAGAAGGTCCAACTGGTGTGCTGGGTGTCATGGGACCTCATATCACATTCCATGTAGCATGGGCCCTGACTACATTATGTTAGTGGATTGCCTCAGTCAGTGTAGGTCATGCCCAGGGTTGAGGTTAGTCATCACATATCTAGCAAAGTGTGTATCCATGCTTTAGTTATGCATAGCATGTGACATGGACACATGTTTTGTGTTGACTCTTGATGAATGTTTGTGCTAGGTGTTAAATGAATGTGTATCAGCCATACAGATATCCTTACAGTTCCAGTTACAATCTGTTTCTACATCTTTTGCATCCATGCAGGTCAACGCCCATCATAAGACCATTTGGAGATCCATCGTCTGGAAGGTGTGGATCATGAGGGTCCACAACCGGTGTAGTGCCCTCTGCTGAAAGAGGTGAGAAGACTTGCATCGCTGGATGCTGAAAATCATGGAAGTCCAGCTGGGGAAATCCTCTCAATATGGAAGGGGCATGTGATGAAGGTGGTGTTATATGTTGACTTGTTCAATGTTATCAGAAGATTTGTGGTGGTTAGGTGTGGAAACAAAGTTGTATAAACACAGGTTACATGTCACTTCAGATACACAGAGGTGAAAGAGCCAAGATTTTTGAGGACACAGACGGTCACTGTGATTCCAGGCTTGAGTTATCAGACACAGAGGAATCCAATGACAAGGAGGGTGTAAGGAGCCCCCAGGAGGACATCAGCTCAAGTTCGTTATCTTCGAAGTCATCCTCCAGTGGACATTCCCAAGTGGTCAGCAAAACACACAAGATGATGGACGGAATGTTGCACAATGGCAAAACATTCACTCCCAGTCACAGATCTGGGTTTAATCCATTGATATTTTGCTCACCCAGCCACCCCAGTTCAGACATGGCCATATGCAAATCAGTCTTGACCCTGTGCCTCATGGGAACAGTCCAGACCGAACTGCCAAGCCATGTCTTCACAGATCTGGGTTTAATCCAATTGTTGTGTTTTGCTGTTTCCCCTATTTGGGAAAGGTATGCCCAGACGTGAGTCCCGTGCTCAGCTCACTACACCACTGGAGTGAAGCTATCCTGGCTGAAGACGGCTGATAGCCAGAAACTGGTCCTAGGATGCTTGATTCCGGGCGAGGGAAGACATGGCTTGGCAGTTCGGGCTGGACTGTTCCCATGAGGCACAGGGTCATGGCTGATTTGCATAGGGCCATGTCTGAACTGGGGTGGCTTGGTGAGCAAAATAACATTCCGTCCATCATCTTGTGTGTTTTGCTGTTCACCCTATGTTGGAAGGGTATGCCCAGACGTGGGTCCCGCACTCACTATGCCACTGGAGTCAAGCTATCCTGGCTGAAAACGGACGTGGGTTCTGTGCTCACTACGCCACTGGAGTCAAGCTATCCTGGCTGAAGATGGCTGAAGATGGCTTATAGCCAGAAAACGGTCCTAGGATGCGTTATTCTGGTCCAGGGAAGGCATGGCTTTGAAGTTCAGGCTGGACTGTTCCCATGAGGCACAGGGTCAGGGCTGATTTGCATATGGCCATGTCTGAACTGGGGTGGCTTGGTGAGCAAAATAACGATGGATTAAACCCAGATCTGTGACTGGGGTGAATTGTTTGCCATTGTGCAACATTCTGTCCATCATCTTGTGTGTTTTGCTGTTCACTCTATTTGGGAAGGGTATGCCCAGACGTTGGTCCCTTGCTCACTACGCCACTGGAGTCAAGCTATCCTGGCTGAAGATGGCTGATAGCCAGAAACCTGTCCTAGGATGCTTGATTCCGGCCCAGGGAAGACATGGCTTGGCAGTTCGGGCTGGACTATTCCCATGAGGCACAGGGTCAAGGCTGATTTGCATATAGCCATGTCTGAACTGTAGTGGCTTGGTGAGCAAAATAATGATGGATAAAACCCAGATCTGTGACTGGGGTTAAATGTTTTGCCATTGTGCAACATTCCGTCCATCATCTTGTGTGTTTTGCTGTTCACCCTATGTGGGAAGGGTATGCCCAGACGTGGGTCCTGTGCTCATTACGCCACTGGAGTCAATATATCCTGGCTGAAGACGGCTGATAGCCAGAAACCGGTCCTAGGATGCTTGATTCCCGTCCAGGGAAGACATGGCTTGGCAGTTCGGGCTGGACTATTCCCATGAGGCACAGGGTCAAGGCTGATTTGCATATGGCCATGTCTAAACTGGGTTGGCTGGGTGAGCAAAATAACAATGGATTAAACCCAGATCTGTGACTGGGGGGGTGAATGTTTTGCCATTGTGCAACATTCCGTCATCCAGGAGCAAGGCAACAAGCTGAACCAAGTGGTTGTCTACCTGGAAAGCTTTCACACTGCCATGTTTGCCCTACAGAGATTTTTTCAGGCTCTAGTCTCCCCCCCTGACAGCCCTCTACCCATCCCAACCTTCCACCCCCTCCTGCCCCTTCCCTATCCACATTCTCTATTACCTTTCCTATTCCAAGCCATGCACACCTAAGGACGCACATACTTCAACAGGCACACAAACAAATGCATCCAAGATACTCAAACATTCATGCACACAGTAGGCACTCATTCACGTCACCACCCCCATGACCTCCAGCATACTCCCAAGAACCACAGCACCGCATACAGACCCCATGACAAACACACCCATACTCAGACACCACACCAACATTCTGTGAGACCTCTGCAGACACTTACATACCCACAGACACCACACACAAACCTTCAGAGCCCTCCAGAACACCCATATCCCAAGACAGTGCACCAACAGCAACAGACCCCTCCAAATCTCCCAGCACAACCCATCACTCCCCCCTAAAAACCACAAATGCTCACAATCACATACACAACAGACACCAACACAATACACAGTGCAGACAGCAGATCCACTTCACACTCCCTCTTCCTCCCAACCTGAACTCCATCCTGAACACCCTATCCATTTTCCCTGTGATGATTTCTTGTTTACCCCTGCCCTTAATTCTGTGACACCAGACCCCCTCGTAAAGTCCCAAAACCTCTCCCACACCCAAACCCATCCTTTCTACCTACCACTCCACCCCTGAAAAACAGCCTCCCCATCCCCATGATCCCGGCCCAAAGAATTGAAAAAAAGAAGAACAAAACCCTACTAAACCTAAACGCCGCCCCAAAGACCCCAAACCCAAGAAGTCCCCTCCCAAGGACAAACCTACCCTCCATAAGCCTCTGCCCCCCCCCCCCAACTTCACTAGTACCATCTTCAAAATGCATGTTATGCCCAATGGATGCCCCTTTGAGAGGAGGTTCCCTGGCAGTGTCAGAAAGGGCAAGTGTGTTTGCACAGCATTGCGCTGTGGCACAGTTTTAAGATATGGACTGGCCATTGGCATTCCTTTGATTTGATGATTTTTTCATCCATTCAATAAGAACTTGCACAGTTTGGAAGGCATTAGTCCTGCCATTACTTTTCTAATTATTTGATGTTATCGTATAGTTAGTGATGTGTGAGTTGAGTTTAAAATATTTCTTGAGTGCACCTACACCGAGCGGTTTCATGGCGCTATAGAGTACTACAGATCCTGAGGGGCAGAAGAAACGGGGGCGCCTAAGGTGCAGTTAGGAAGGGAAGGCTTGGGTGAAAAGGAAGGTTTTGAGTGCCTTGTGAAAAAGAGAATACTGGGTGCAAGATCTCAAGTGATACGGGAAGGAATTCCAAAAAGTGGGATCGATTGTGGCAAATTTGGAGCCGCCCCATTTCTTTCTTCTGAAACGGGGAACTACGAGCAATTGTTGAGTAGAAGAGCGCAGCTCCCTGGAAGGGACATATGAGTGAATTTCGGATGTGATAAAGGCGGGGGCTGACCCAGATCGGGCATTAAAAATAATGCAGCCCAGCTTAAACTGGGCTCGTTCCGGTATAGGGAGCCAGTGCAAGGACTTAAGAAGAGGAGTGACGTGGTGTGATTTGGGTAGATTGAAAACCAGGCGAGCTGCCTGGTTTTGAACCAACTGAAGGCGTCTCGCGATGTACGCAGGCATGCCACTATAAAGGGCATTGCCATAGTCCAGGCGGGAAATAACCATCGCCAGGACTTTGAGTTTGAGTGCAGAGAAAGAGAAAAAGCGAGAGACTTTGTGGATGGTGCGGAGGGAAAGGAACGATGAAGAAACAACTGAACTGACTTGAGAATGGAGAGAGAGTTGGTCATTGAGTTTGAAACCTAGGGTTTTTACAGAGGAAGAAGGGGTGGGGGGAACCAAGGGAAGAGGGCCAGAAGCGAGAGGACCAAGGACTGGAGCAACCACCCGTCAGCACCAACTCCGTTTTGTCGGGGTTTAGCTTCAGGTGGTTGTGGTTCATCCAGTCTTGGATAAACGTCATGACTGAGTGGAAATTAGATATTGACTGGGGGGGGAGAAGAAAGGGAGAAGATAAGCTGGAGGTCATCCGCATAATTATAAACGGAGACCTCCAGCTGTTGAAGGGTAAAAATCAGAGGGGAAATGTATAGATTAAATAGCAGAGGGGAGAGGGAAGATCCCTGGGGTACCCCGCAATGGACTGCCCGGAAATCCGCAGAGTAGTCACCCAATTGCACTGCTTGGGAACGGTTGTGCAGGAAGGAGGACAACCAGACCAAGGCCGAGCCCTCAATTCCCGCCGCTCTGACACGGGAGAGAAGGATGGTATGGTCAACCGTGTCAAAAGTGGCGGAGAGATCAAGGAGGACCAAGGCCTGGGGATGGTTGGTGTCCATGCCCTCTCTGAGATTGTCAAGGATCAAAAGGACTACGGATACTGTGGAGTGAGCGGGGCGGAACCCAGCTTGCCTAGGGGCCAATACATTGTTCGTCTCCACAAAGGTGCTCAGTGTACTGGTTACATGACGTTCCAGTACCTTCACCAGGAATGGTAAGAGTGAAATGGGGCGGTAGTTGATGGACAGCGAGGAGTCAGCACCAGGTTTTTTCAGAATGGGTAGGATAACGGCCGATTTAAGAGAAGGGATGACAATACCCTGTGAAAGGGAGCTATTAAGAAAGGTGAGAGGTATGAGTGTGAGTACAGTTGTGTTTATTCCATCCCTGTTGGCTGATCCAGTTTAACCGGTTTGTAGGATGTGACCTTGGAGCTAAAGATGGAGTTACATGGGACAAGGGGAAATGTTGGATGGATGTCTATGTTGGATGACATCCAAATGGGGCAGACATTGCATTGGATGACATGGGTGCACAGACAAAATATCGACTCCAAAATATCGAATGGACAAAATATCGAGTCAAAAATATCGACAATAATAAAATATCGAGTACAAAAATATTGTTGGTCAAAATATCGAATAAAATAATGTTAAAAAAATATCGAGTACAAAAATATCGACTTTAAAAAATTGACAAGACAAAATATCCATAAATAGTCAAAGTAAAAAATATCAATAATATGTAGAAAAAAGGTTAAAAAAAAAAATGATTAATAGTAATATAAATTATAGTTAATGTTTAGGAGCGGGATGTTTGGTTAATAGGGGATAAGGGTGGGGAGTAATTTAATAATAATTAATTAATTAATATATGTTTGTAAATATTTTTAATAATAATTAATTGGTAATTAATTAATATTAACTAGTTAATTAATTAATATAATTTTGTACTTATTTTAAATTAGTAATTAATTGGTAATTAAATAATATGAATTAGTTAATTACATTAATTAGAGTAATTTATTTATATATATAATTTTTAGTTATTGTTAATGAATTAATTGGGAAAAAATAATATTAATTATTAAATTAAATTAATTACAGCTAATGTGCTAATATATTTACTTTATTGTTATTGTTAATTAATAATTAATTGGTAATTAAATAATATTAATTAATTTTGGGTAAAGGAGTATTTTTAGGGTTCAGGGTCAGTTTTGGGTTTTTGGGTAAAGGGGTATTTTTAGGGTTCAGGGTCAGTTTTGGTTTTTTGGGTAAAGGGGTATTTTTAGGGTTCAGGGTCAGTTTTCAGTTTTTGGGTAAAGGGGTATTTTTAGGGTTCAGGGACAGTTTTCAGTTTTTGGGTAACTGGGTATTTTTAGGGTTCAGGGTCAGTTTTCAGTTTTTGGGTAAAGGGGTATTTTTAGGGTTCAGGGTCAGTTTTCAGTTTTTGGGTAAAGGGGTATTTTTAGGGTTCAGGGTCAGTTTTCAGTTCTTGGGTAAAGGGGTATTTTTTGGGTTCAGGGTCAGTTTTCAGTTTTTAGGTAAAGGGGTATTTTTAGGGTTCAGGGTCAGTTTTGAGTTTTTGGGTAAAGGGGTATTTTTAGGGTTCAGGGTCAGTTTCAGTTCTTGGGTAAAGGGGTATTTTTTGGGTTCAGGGTCAGTTTTCCCTACTGTTGCACCCACTGGAGTGGGAATAGTAATTTTAACCCCTATGCTATCCAACGCTTTCCCTACTGTTGAACCCACTGGAGTTGGAATAGTAATTTTAACCCCTACGCTATCCAATGCTTTCCCTACGCTTGCACTCTTTGGAGTGGGAATAGTATTTTTTACACTTCTGATATCGTACGGTAATATAATAGTATCTTATTTAATTATAGTATGTTACTATATATATATATGTTTTAACAAATAAGATTGTAAAAAATTATTTTTATTATTTTCATTTATTATTTAATTATTATAAGTTAATTTAAGTATTTTAAGTATATTTTAGTAATTAAATTTGAATATTAATTTAATTTAACACTGTTTTTAATAAAGTCGATATTTTTTACAACTATATTATTGTAAACGATATTTTGTACTCGATATTTTTGTACTTACCTGTTTGTAGATACAAACTCGATATTTTGACTGTCGATATTTGGTCCACGATATTTTTGCAAGTCGATATTTTGTCCCTCGATATTATTTCAGTGATCCAATGACATGTTATAAGGTAGGTATTTCAGCTTGGCCTGCCCACTCTGGCCGCTACTATTGTAATTTATGTTGCACTTCTCCCTATGATGTAGTTTAGATATGTGTTTGATGTGTTAAAGTTAGATATATGTGTATCCAAACTTAGCGGGTGCCAACATGTCACACCTTTGTGGAGGACTGCATGGACATGTGCTCATTTTGCACTGTTTATCATACAACAAATTCATCTAGATATGTCCCACATGCTGTTAGTGCTGTGTTAGCTTTCATATGTTGCCCATACCCATTTCCTACACATGCATGGCTCTTAGTTCTGCTATTGGTTGTCCCTGATATGCTTCACTTCCCAGGTGCAATGCACATGGAGTTCCCCGTGATGGAGGCTTAGCTATCTTGCAGAAATTGCTGTTAGAATGGTTTTTACACTGATATGTAATCCCATTGATTTTCATTGCCTTTTCATGTGGGTGACATGTGAGAGTCCAATATAGAGTTGTAGCAGGAAAGGTGTGTTTCACTTTAATCACAAATCCCATTTATATATATTTCTTTGACATCAAGACAGGACCTGGTATGTGTGCAATGTGAGTGTGTCACATTCACTATAGCATCTTGGTTGGAGTTGGAATGACAGGACCTCATTGTATTTGTAGTCACTTCGATGTCACTTTAGCAACACTTTGGAAATAGTAACCTGCTTTACTAGTGCAGAGCAGTTATAACATAGCAGACAAGTGAGAGGGGGCAAAAGGAGTCTAGCATCGTGGTCAGAGTTACAATCACAAGGCCTCATGGTTGTTGTAGTCACTTCAATGTCACGTTAGCGACACTCAAGAAATGGCAATATGCATGACTAGTGTAGATCAGTTGTAACATAGCAGACCAGTGAGAAGTGGCAAAATGAGTATAGCATCTTGGTCAGAGGTACAATCACAAGGCCTAAAGGTAGTTGTAGTCACTCCAATGTCACTTTCACAACACTTGAGAAATGGCAAGCTGCATGACTGGAGAAGATCAGTAGTAACATAGGAGATAAGTTAGAAAGTGCAAAAGATGTGTGACAGACATTTATAGATGTGATATTGTTAAGGAGGTGCTACTGTGGAGCATACAATAATGCACACATCACTATACCTGTAGATAACTTGCAAACATATGTCAATTGTTGTACAGTGTGCCTGTGCAGTACCAATGTTTTGGCCTGGGAGGTATTCCCACAGATCTATTTTTGATGAATTGTTATGATACAATCCCAGACAGTGTCCTTGTATATGTGCTAATTACTTGGGGATCCCAAATCCTGTGCGTGGTCCATGGAGGGGCATTGTTTTGCAGAGGAGTCTATGACAACAGGTTGTTGTATGACTTACTGCCGATTTCGTCCATGACAGAGTGGGTTTTGAACATAGTTAAGCAGGTAGAGCAGCAGCAGGACATGTCTGATGGGCTCCATGATGGTGGAAGACAAGTAGAGATGAGTAGAGGTGAGTTTCGTCCTTATATCCCTCCCTTTCCGCTGTCTCAGATGTGGTAGTTGGACTGCCATGGGCGTGCCAGCTGTAAAGCAACTCGTAATTGGGTGTGTGGTTTTACTGCTGGTCTGAGTCTTCCACAGCCTTATTGACCTGTTCCGTGGCCTCCACAATCGGAGTTGGCTGATGGTGTCAGCGGTTCAGCAGAGGTCTTCACAAAGCCAATCCACCCAACTCTTAATTCTGTAGTCGGACCATCAAGCTCACTGCAGTCAGACTACTACCGCTAGTATGGTGGTTTTGGAACGACCAAACTCATATAAAGGATATTAGTCTCTTTTGGGAGCTTAGAATCCTTCATCGGGGCAAGCTTGAAGGCTGCATCTGATGATGAGTTCCACAGGGCCACCAGGTACCTTCTCACTGAGTGCCTGCTGAAACATAATGGTGCTGTTAAGAACATCTAAGTCGGAGTAGCCTGTTTCTTTAGGTTTGTGAAGTCATGCCTTAGCTGGTTGGCTTTGATGGTTTGACCCACGCTTCCAGAAATGTGGAAACCCAAATAATTTCTAAGTCCCAACTTTTCAGAGTTGTTAGGAGAAGTCCGGTTAAACACAGCCAAGAGCCCCATGACTTGGGAAATAGCTCTTGGGGGTTAAGACTCACTCCAGCAGAGGCTACAAGAAAGATCTATTTCAGGTTCAATTGCAACTAGTAAGCTGGGTAATTCAGAAAAAAAGGTATTTTGCAGCTTGTTGTGTCCCTGTAGCCACACAGGATGCCACCCAGTTGACCGTTGAAGTTCACTTCTTAGTGCTGGGTTCTAGTGGGAGCAGGTTCAGTTCTTCAGGCCTCATCACAAGTCCCACACAACAGGTGCAGTCCTTCATTAGTTTTTCCATAAGTTCAGAGAGTATTCTGGAAAGGGGGTCTTATGGTTTCATATTTATGGTTGGCATTGCAAATGGGTGGGGCTGACTCCTGACTTCTTCCTAACCAAAGGGGTAAAGGTTCCCCGTGGCAATTCAATCTACTTTTTTCAGTACTTCCTGTTTGCCCTACTTTAAACAATCCCACTGTGCATCCTACTCCCAAAAACCCAAATTGGGCATCTTTCCTTGTGCAGAGCTTTTGTGCCCATCCAGAGGTATGGCCAAGGAACTCAAACTATCACTCAATCAATTTCTTAATAAGTAGATTTGTAGAGCATTTGTTCTCACCTGTGAGGTTATCCATGTGCTGGGAAGGACAGTGCCCTCTTCTTTTGTCACTCAAAACCAGTTCTGGGAATCGTTCAATCCCAATGGGTTTGGTGCCAGCCTGGCTTGTGGAACATTGGTTTGACTTCTCAGAACCCGCCTTACATTTAATCACGTAGGGGCAGACCCCTTTACAAGGTATTAAAGTCCCTGAGTCCACCAAATCTGAATTTTCTGCATGTGGAAAAAAACATCTACCCATGCCCAGGCCATTGTTCTTGCACTGTGAGCTATTTTCACATCTCATTAAGTTAAGGTACAGCTGCTGGTGAGCTAATGCACAATAGCCACCAGAAGGTAAGCCAGGGAAAAGGTTCCCTTTTAAAAGTTACTGTTCCTTTATATTTATTAAGAATTTAAAGTCACCATTGAATTTAAGATATTAAAATAGTGGTTTAACTCAGGTATCCCAAATTCTAGGTAGCAGAATTGGGGCCTCATTTATGAGGTTTTGTTGTAGGGCAGCACTGTAAGGAATCTTGCTGCGCTGCCCCACATCAAAAGAAAAGGGCAGGAATGTGCTGTATCTATGTGATATGGTTCATACCTGTCCTTTTCCCCAGTGCTGGCGCACAATTGACTGCTGTGTGCCACTGCAGGCATCCTTGCACCATGGTGTAAGGGTGCCGTCTTTGTGGGGCTGATTGATTTACCCAGGAAGGGATACCTTCCTGCCCAAAATCATTACATTCAGGCCAATTCCTTTTTCTATGTGTGCTGCAGAATGCAGCACACATAGAAAAAGGAAAGCACAAGGAGAAATTAAAATGTTTCTCCTTGTTGCGCCTCCCTAATGCCACCCCTGGGGTGGCATTAGGTTTTGACGCATCTCCAGGTTTACGATTTTTTGTAAATCTGGGAATGTGTCTGGTTCCATGGGTGTTGCCTGGGAACACCCACAGCAATACCCATGGAATGCCCCTTCCATGCAGTTTTGTGCGTGCAAGGGGCACATATTTATAGGGGCATGAAAATGCATGCATTGTAGCATTAGGGGTCCTTTATAAGTATGCTACGGCACATTGCGCCACCGGAACATCAAAAAAGTGATGTTCTGGCAGTGCAAAAGTGCTGGTAGGATGAGGCCCATAGTATTTGAATCTGTATTCTACTTTCACCTGTAGGACAGCCAGAACTTTCCACAGTGTGAATGACACATGGAGCAATTTCACTGGAGGGACATGGTAACATGAAATGTCGACATGATACACGTTTAAATACCACACACCCTTCCTAGTAGGCTTCAAGGCATATACAGTAGTGGCTTTAAAAGTGAGGGCTTTTTCCATTCAAAAATGTTTATTTTGATGGGTGTCACTGCAGGATTAAACTGCACCAGTTAGGCTACTCTAATAGCCCTGAAGCCATGTTTTCCTGTGTCACACTAGTGGAGGGCACAATAAGTGCAGAAGCACGCAGGTGGCATTTAACTTTTCATGTCATGGGTGTAGTTTCTGCAATATATACCATTACCTTACTGGATAGTAATATGCCTATCAAGTTTCAGCTAATTTCTATATGTTTAGGGGTCAGATCGCATGCGCTGGGCACAGGGCGGCAGTGATCCAGTGTACAGAGTTTAAAATCCAGCAATACAACAGCACAAAATGAGGGGAACCAATCAGAAAATGGCGTTTTCTCACAATAGTGAAAAAATATGTTTTTATGCCAGTATACATTTAATTGAGGCAGGCTTTATAAAATTTGAGGAAACATGTCAAAAGGGTGGGTTGCCTAAGAGTGAAGATGTGGAAAACAATCGTGTAAGAAGGCTAGCTATTGTGTAGTCACGATTAGAAGACTGCAACATTTATAGACAAAAGAATTATAGCTCTGCATCAGGTCTATCCTGTTGGTTTGATGGGACCATGGTTTACTAAATATGCTTACTGTGCTAGGTGATGATCACTATTCAGTAGAACATGCCATGCGTGGTACTTACAGTAATTTTTCTTCACTCTCACAGAGGCTTCAAGTGTTCATGCTTATCTGTAAATGAAACGCACTGAAAATAACGAAGTAACTCCTCTGTTTTCTCTCACATCAGGCAGAGCCTCCTCAGTGCTTGTAATGTGGCACCTGCCCTCTTAAACTAATGTAGTTCCCAAAACATTTGCTAACATTGTTGTATGCAGACACCAAGGCCTGTTTGGGATACAATGCCAGATGTTTCAAGGCTATATAGAAAACAATAATTACCTTCCTATCTCTCCTCGCACAATTATATAAACAATTCTACAAACTATCACTGCCGAACACTTTCATTAGGTTTTGCTTTCCCAGGACGAGTTTCTCATGCTGATTTGTTTAATGCGATACTTAACTTTACTGTAAATAGTTGTGCATGACATTAGTTGTCGTTTTCACAGCTACACTATTTGAAGCTGAGGTCCCAAGTAGCTTAAAGCCTCGTTTAGCGACCTGCACATTTTCTTTATGCAAGCTTTGAGATATATATACTAATAACTTACATGTTATCAAAAGACTCACATATAGAATAATGTATACGTGGCTAATTAAATCCGCCAATTGTTCCACATGATGACGGGATGGATGACAGTATTTACGGATGGGCAGTAAACGTGTTTTGTAGAGCGCTGTTAAAGCAAAAAAAAGTTCAACGAAAATTCAAAAGTATACACAAAGTAGGTAAGGGCATTGATAGAAAACAAATGTGATATTTGAGTGTTGAGATCAGCTGGTTAAACTTACATCGGCAATAGATTATGAATACATTAAAGTTAGCAATATTTTTTATTCTTAAAGGGTACTTTTTCTAGTATATACACTAGCTTTCCATATATGTTGAACAAACTCAATGTCTTTCCAATGCGGTCAGATCTGTGGTCCCTGCACATTCAAATTATGCAGTGGGAACAGGCCATTTTCAAAGTCCGGGTACTGAAATGCCTAACGCACAACATGTCAGCCATTGGCGTCCATACAACTGCCCAGTAGTTGACATTTGGAAATTTTTGAAACACAGGAACAGGAAAAGAAAATTCTGAAAATAATGTAACAATATTTGCAAACGTTAAAGTCAACACGGTGATTTTTGATTAAAGCTTGGATAAGATAAAAGTCTATCCCAAAGTAAAATGGACTAGGTTTAACAATGGGATTTTTTTACAGAAACTAACATTTAAAATGATTTAAATCAACATTATTGAAATAATAAATATCTCGTGTCACTTGCAGAAAGTGAGGAAATTTTCACATAACAAGGCAAATTGAGTGTACATATATTATTTCTTGGGGATTCTGACTAGTGTGGAGTTTCCTAAATCGAGAAAGAGGCTAGAACGGAGAATACCCAGAGATCCTAGTGATTATTTCTTCACTTCCAAATGAATGTCATGCTTCATTACAAGGTGTGCTCCTTGTCGGGATTACCAATCTCCTTTTGGGGAGCAGTTCTCAGATGATGACTACCTCCCGGAAGATGCAACACTCTTCCAGCAACTCTTCCAGAAATTACAGTTGGGGCAGTAAATATAGCTGTTGAGGAGCACCTGAACCATTGATGTACGGGTATCCAATTACGTCATTTTCGGAACACCCAGAGATCTTGCGCCCTGGCTTTCAGATGCCCCCACACCCACTGCAACATTTTTTCCAACAACCCTTTGCCTAACTTATTAGACAGAGTTTGGGGCAGTGGGAGAAGAGGTGGGAACAAACAAGTCAAGTCAAGTCATAAAATTTGTATAGCGCACTACATACCCAGAGGGTTTCAAGGCGCTTAGGAAGGGGAGGAGGATTATTTGTCAAATATCCACGTTTTAAGCTGCTTTCTGAACGCTAGGTGATTCTGGGTGAGGCGAAGGTAAGCGGGGAGTGAGTTCCATGTTTTGGCAGCCAGGTATGAAAAGGATCTGCCTCCCATGGTGGTCTTGTTGATGCGAGGTACAGTGGCGAAGGCTTGGCTGGAAGAGCGAAGTTGGCGGGAGGGGGTGTAGAAGGACAGTCGAGAGTTGAGGCAATCTGGTCCGATGTCGTAGAGTGATTTGTGTGCGTGGGTAAGCAGTCGGAAAGTGATCCTCTTATTGACGGGTAGCCAGTGGAGGTCTTTAAGGTGACCAGAGATGTATTCGTTGCGTGGGATGTCTAATATGAGCCTGGCTGAGGCGTTTTGGATTCGTTGTAGTTTCTTCTGGAGTTTAGAGGTGGTACCTGCGTAGAGGGTGTTTCCGTAGTCCAGTCGGCTCGTGACTAGAGCGTGGGTGACTGTTTTCCTTGTTTCGGAGGGGATCCAGCGAAATGTTTTTCTGAGCATGCGAAGAATGTTAAAGCAAAATAAACTAGTCGTCAACCTTTCTAATAGGACCCTAACTGAACATTATCAACCAATCAGGGGGATTAAAGTGAGCTACTCACCTGTGAGGGTCTCAAGACGCTGGTAGGGGGGGGGGTTGCAGCTCCGATTCAGCCGGAGAGCCAGGTCATGAGGCTCTTACTGAAGGTTTGCAGAGGAGGGGAGCGTCTAATGATGACTGGGTGCTTGTTCAAGGCTTTGGCTATGATTTAGGAGAAGGCTCTTTCACCCGCTCTGGTTCTGCGGATGCACAAGGATTCTGCCAGGGCGAGGTCAGAGGAGCGGAGGTTCCTTTTGGGTATGAGTAAGGAGACTCTTTCGTTGAGGTCTTTGGGTCTGGTATTGTGGAGGGATTTGTAGGCATGGGTGAGTAGCTTGAACGTTACTCTCTTCTTGACAGGAAGCCAGTGGAGGTCTCACAGGTGTTGGGTGATGTGCTCATGCCATGGGATGCTGAGGACGAGTCTGGCCACGGTGTTCTTATTGGTCTGGAGTTTGTGTAGCTGGGATTTGTTGATTCCAGGGTAGAGGGCATTTCCGTAGTCCAATCGGCCTGTTTTGAGTGTGTGGGTGACAGTCTTTCTGGCTTTGGGTTGATCCACTTGAAGGTCTTGTGGAGGACGCAGAAGGTGTTACAGGAGGTGTAGGCAATGGCGTCGATCTGTCGGGTCATGGTGATGGCGGAGTCAAGTATGATGCCCAGGTTCCGGATATGGTCCAAGGGGCTGGGGGGGCACCAAGGGAGGAGGGCCACCAGGAGTTGCCCCAGGCAGAGGGGGAGGGTCAGAGGACTGGTGGTTTCAAGGTCCTTCGTGAGGGAGAGAATGAGCTGGGTGTCGGCGGCATAGGATACAATGCTGAGCCCATGCTGTATGAGGATGGCGGTAAGGGGGCCAATTAGATGCTGAAGAGCATGGGACTGAGCGATGATCCTTATGGTACTCTGCAGTTGATCACAGTTGGTTCGGAGAGGAAAGACAGGAGTCTGATCCTTAGGGTTCTGCCGGTGAGGAAGGAGGCCTTTATTCAGCATTGTGGAGTCTGGCTGCAAGGGTGTGGTGGGAGTCAGTATTGAAAGCTCCAGAGAGGTCGAGTAGGATAGGGCTGCGGTGTGGTTTTGGTCGAGGAGCGTGCAAATGTCGTCAGCAGCAGCCAGGAGGGCAGTCTCGGTGCTGTGGATGCTGCGGATTCCAGATTGGGAGGAGTCGAGGATGGAGTTTTCTTTAATGAAGTTTGTCAGCTGGGCGTTGACGATCTTCTCTGTGATTTTGGCTCAAAGGGTAAGGGAGAGATAGGTCGGTAGTTCTTCAGGTCCATCGTGCCTGCGGAAAGTTTCTTGAGGAGGGGCTTGACTTCTGCGCATTTCCAGTCATCGGGGAAAGTGTAGGATTCAAAGGTGGAGTTGTTGATGCGTAGAGCTGGGGTGCTATGGCCGCGACAGCTCTGTGGAAGATGTTTGGAGGGCAGGGGTCCATGGGGGCTCCTGAGTGGGTGTTCATCATGGTGGTATCTTGAGTGGTCACCGGTGTCCTGGTGGTGAAGGTGGGTCAGTTGTCATTGCTGAAGGCAATGGTGGTTTGTGGAGTCTGCTCTCTGAGGTTGTCATAGAGGTCTTTGATTTTCAGGCGGAAGTAGGAGCTGAGCTTGTTGCACAGGTCTTGGGAGGGGTTTACATCTGTGGCTTCGCTGTGGGGCATGGTGAGGTTCTAGATGATGTGAAAGAGTTCCTTTGAGTTGCTGGAGATGTTGAGGATTTTGTTACGGATTAAGGAATTCCTTGTGGATATTATGCATTGGTGGCAATCTGTCATGGCGTTCTTGTAGGGGGGTCAGATCGTCTGTGGTTTTGCTGTTTCTCCATTGTTTTTTGAGATGTCTGCAGGAGTGTCTGGCTTCTTGGAGGTCGGTGGTGAACCAGGTGTCCTTGAGGGGGTGTTGTCTGTCAGTGGTGCGGAGGGGTGCAAGCTTGTCAGCGCCGTTGGTAATCCAGTTGAGTCGTTCCTTGGCTGCGTAGTTGGCATCGGTCGAGATGGGGGGGTTGTAGCTGAGGGTGGAGTTGTCAGCGCAGTTGGTAATCCAGTGGTGTAGTTCCTTGGCTGCATAGTTGGCATCGGTTGAGATGGGGGGGTTTGCGGCTGAGGGTGGAGTTGAGGGGCTCCTCTGTGACCTTGCTCCAATTCCTTCGCGGAAGCCAATGGGAGGGTTTGAGAGTGGTGGTGGTGTTGAAAGAGAAGTGTACGCAGTGGTGGTTAGTCCAGAGGGGCTCGTGTGGTGTGGCTGAATTGGATGTTGTTCCCACCTGTGAAGATGTGTTCGAGGGTGTGTCCTGCCTTGTGTATAGGGGTGGTGATGAGCTATTTCAGTCTGATGCTGGTGAGGTTTTCCAGGAGGGCGGTGGAGTTGGGGTCGTTAAGGTTGTCGAGGTGGAAGTTCAGGTGTCCAATGAGCATGTAGTCCATGGAGGTGATGGCGTGGGGTGCGATGAGGTCAGCAATAGAAGTGGTGACTGAAGCACGGGGTCTGTGGGGTTTGGAGGCAAGGGTGTTGGTTCTGGGGCTAAAGAGGTTCTGGGGCTAGTCTGGAACTGGCAGTGAAGGTGTTCGGTGGAAGCGGAGGAGTCGCTTGTGGTGGAGGTGGAGAGTTGTAGGGAGCTCTTGTGTGTGATGGCGAGTCCTCCTCCTGGCCATTTGGGGCTGTCCTTCCTCTGAATCTTGTAGCCATTGGGAATGGTGGTGGTGATGTCAGGGGCAGAGGAGGTGTTGGTCCAGGTGTCCATAAAGAAGGTGATGTCTGGCAAGAGGGTGTCGAGGAGGTCCCATATTTCTATGGCATGTCTGTACAGGGAGCGCACATTGAGGAGGATGCACTTCAGTGCTTTGGTGGTGTTGAAGTCTGGCGTGGGAGCGGCAGCCATGGTGATGCAGTGAAGGTTTGGTGGCAGTGCCTGCAGGAGAACTCACCATGGCGCAGATGGGCTTGCTTTTGGCATGCCTTTGGTGTGCCAGTGGTGTGGCTGCACAGCAACCACCATTAATTAGGGAAGGGGGAGGGAAGCACAGCTGGGAGGCAGGAGTAGGAACCAGCAGGGGTTGTGAGAAATAGAAACGGGCAGAGTAACAGAACAAACAGGAAGAGACAAGGCAAACAAAAATTAAAATACAGAGGGATAATACCTAAAGACAGAAAGCCAGGTACAAAGAAAAAGGGCGAGAGAACGAACGAAAGACAGAAAAAACAGGCACAAAACAGCACAGGAACCAGCAGAAGAGCAAGGCTCTCCCACTGGACCACCAGGTATGAGGAGGGCCTCGAACACCTACCTGCACAGAGCACTGCACAGGGCAGCAGCAATACCATCGGAGCTACCATCGGAGTCATGAGGTGAGAGGTCTTGCTCGCACTCCCTTGCAGCAGTCACCATTAAACGGGAAGGGGGAGGGAAGCCCAGCTGGGAGGCTGGAGTGGGAACCGGCAGGGGCCGCAGGGGCAGCAGTGGTGGGAAAGAGAAAGGGCAGTGTAACAGAACAAACAGAGAGAGACAAAGCAAACAAAAATTAAAATACAGAGGCACAATACCTAAAGACAGAAAACCAGGCACAATGTCAAAGACCGAGAGAACGAACGAAAAACAGGCACAACAGCAAGACCAAAAAACAACAGAAAAAACAGGCACCAGCAGAAGAGCAAGGCTCTCCCACTGGACCACCTGGGATGAAGGGAGCCTTGAACACCTACCCGCACAGACCACTGCGCAGGGCTGCAGCACTGAACAGAGGAGATCAGAGGTCTTGCTCGCCATCCTTGCAGCAGCCACCATTAAATAGGCATGGTGGAGGGAAGTGCAACTGGGAGGCGGGAGTGGGAATCAGCAGGGGGGGGGCGGGTTGTGGCGGCAGCAGCAGCGGGAAAGGGAAACAGGCAGAGTAACAGAACAAACACAGAGAGAGAAGGCAAACACAAATAAAAATACAGAGGCACAATACCTAAGGAGAGAAAACCAGGCACAATAACAAAGACAGAGAGAATGAAAAACGGGCACAGTAGCAAGAAAGAAAAATGACAGAAAAAAACAGTCATAAAACAGCAGTGGAACCAGCAGAAGATCAAGGCTCTCCGACTGGACCACCAGGGATGAGGAGGGCCTCGGACACCTACCTGCACAGAGCACTGCGCAGGGCAGCGGCACTGCCAGCAGAGCTGCAGGGAGAGAGAGCAGGTCTCTGACCAGGAGGTCAGAGCTTTTTATCCTACTTCCTTACAGCACCCACCTTTAAATAGGGAAGGGGAAGTGGGAACCGGCAAGGGGCAGCAGCGGCAGGAAAGGGAAACGGGCAGAGTAACAGAACAAACAGAGAGAGACAAGGCAATTAAAAAATAAAAATACAAAGGCACAATACTTATGGACATAAAATCAGGCACAATGACAAAGACAGAGATAACGAATGAAAAACAGGCACAATAGCAAGTCAGAAAAACGGCAGATAAAACAGGCACAAAAACAGCAGTGTAACCAGCAGAAGATAAAGGCTCTCCCACTGGACCACCAGGGATGAGGCTCAGGCAGGAGCCTGCGGGTGGAGGAGGGCCTCAAACACCTACCTGTACAGAGGACTGCACAGGGCCGCAGCACTATAAGCGGAGCTCCAGGTAGAGAGAGCAGGTCTCTGACCAGGAGGTCAGAGGTCTTGCTCCTGAAGATGAAGATGAGGTCCTACACAAAGGTCTGGGATTTGTATCAGCTCCACATGAATCCTATTCCAGTTGAGAAGTGAACTCCACCAGTTCTTTAAAAAAATTAGCCAAAGGGCATTCTTTCAAGGCCATCTCTGATCATGAGGTCACCAGATTACGTAATCTGTCTAAATTTCCACCAACCATGGCAATTACTCTGAGTGAAGTTCTTATCTTTGAGAAAGGCAGGTCAAAAGAAGTGGCATAGGTGCGGCCTCCTCAACCCTATTACAACGTCATCCAAACAATGAATAGTTGTTAGGACCCTCATAGAAGAACCCAGACTTGCCACCAAACCAGCCAATAAGGGCGGAGCTATGGTCATCATAAACAGAACAGACTATGACCAGGAATGCCTATGACAATTGCCGGATAGAAGACATTACCTTCCATTTGAATCTGACCCTACTGAAAAACTGACATCAAGGATTCAGTCAATGGCGACAGCTGCCGAGGCCCAGGATTGGACTACCAGACATAAAGCAGACTTCATGGTGAACCTATTCCCACTGACACCATACTTTTATGTTTTACCCGAAATGCACAAGGGGTTCCTCCCGCCTCCAGAGAGACCTATCATTTCAGGGATAGGCTCCCTTTTGGAGCCACTGAGCAAGTTCTATAACCACTACCTACAGTCACTGGTTGTGAAGATATCATCCTTCCTGAAAGATGCAAGGGATGTGTTGAACCTGAAGGCAGATACTGAACTCCAACAGGATATAGACTTCTTTGTTACATTTGATATGGAGGCCCCGTACACCAACATGCCTCAAGATGCCACCATTGAAGTCATGGATATCAGCCTCCGAGCACATATCTGGACTTCAGCCATTCCCATTGATTTAATCATCTAACAAGCCACCATCGCACTGAAAAATAATGTTTTCAAATTTAAAAACCAACTCTACTTCCAGATACATGGGATGTCTATGGGGAGCACATTTGCCGCCAGCCTGGCCTGTTTGCATAGGGCAAGCCTTGAAGGAGAGCATATCTTCACAGACAGAAATCCCTGCAAGGCAAACATCCTATCATAGTGACAGTGCATAAATGACATCTTCTGGAAAGGTAACACTGCTGTGTGCCAATAATTTTGCCTTTGGATTAATTTCCTAAACCTATTTCTGACTCAGATAAAGAATTACCGTCTCTGGACCTACTGATCTCCATCAATGAAGGGACCCTATCCACCAACACATTCAAGACAGACACAGAATGCAACAGTCTACTTTTGTTTGACAGCTATCACCCCAAAGCCCTGCAGGAAAACCTACCATATGGACAGTTCCTCCACCTTTGCAGGAATTGTAGCACCTTCCAGAACTATAAGACTTCTTGCGGAAGAGATGTGGGGCAGTGGCCAGGGTACCTGACTCCGGACCACGGGGTTCACGGTTTGATCCTGGTGCTGACGACAGGTTAGCCCAGCACCATGTGGCTCTGGGCAATAGCTTGCTTAATCTTCCTGACGGCCCCCAGCGCCAGGACACCTCTCCAGAGGTAGCTGTGCATTTTACAAATGCTGGTATTTCATATAATATCAAGGCCAAATCTTTGAGCAGTTATCGTGCCTCCCAAAAATATCCCTCAAGAACCAGGCCAAAAAGAGAGCACGGAATACCCACTGTGAAGCAGTGCTCGAGACCAACACCCGACCTATGGAGGATGTTCTAAACTTTGTGACCACCTTTACCCCTAATTCCAACCACACACAATGCCTCATCATGAATCACTGGGCTATTTTACTCTCGGGGTTCCTGGAAATCCCCAAATTGCGCTTCACCTTTAAGCATTCCCAGAATTGGAAAGACCTTCTGGCACACACTAGGCCCAGAACCACACCCATACCGAAGCAGAATTCCCTTCGGAATCTACCTCCTGTCATTACCCATGTGGTTCTTGTGGAGTATGCCGCTTGACGTAATGTACCAACAAATTCAACTGGGCCAGGGGCAGATTTGGAAACAAAGGACTCACAGTAACTGTAATACCAAGAAGTGTGTCTATCTTATAACCTGCCCTGTGACCTAAACTATGTGGGAATGACCACTAGATCAGTAAAAACTAGGATGATGGAACACTGCAGTAATATTCACTGCAAACTCAGCACCACTAAAATGTCTGCCCATTTCTGCAATTCCAACCATACACCAGATGATCTGAGGTGGATTATTTTGGAGGCCAACCACTTATTATGTAGTACAACACTCTTTAGAAGAGAGCAACAATGGTTGTTCTGCATCTTCACCAATACCAAGGGTCTAAATTATGATATACCATGATGAGAAGTATAACCATTTGCAGATAAACACCATATTTCATGGGTAATACCTATCACAGAGTAGATATGTGCTGTTAGGCTACTGCCCTATTCACATTAATTTATGATCCCCTTTTTTCAACATCTCATGTTGGCAAATACCAATTTATCTCCATTAAGTATCTCTCAGTTATTGTACACACATCCTTTATGTTGTATTGGCCCATGGAAAGGGGATAGCTCACACAACAACCTATAATAAAACATCACTCACCACCAGGATGATTGGTCTGGTTAATCAACCCTTAAAACAATATACTTATGTTTGGGAGTTGCCACATGCGTGGACCTTGGTCCCATCCGGCGCCTGATGTCCCCTGTTTGTGCCACACGTACTGGTGGGCCTCCTCACCCAGACTTTGCATTCCTTATGCAGTGCTGTTACATATATGAGCACTACATAATGGTCACATTGCAAATCCCTGAATTGAAAAAACATTCATAGGCTCTGGTCCTTTCCAGAGCTGCTAACAACACGCCCCCTACGGGGACTACGTTTGATTTTGTAGTGGTACAATATTTAGTTCAATATGGCTGCCAAAGTAGTTTTTTTGAGGGACCCACAGACAACACAACATTCCTCCATGCATGCCTAACCAGGTTCCAGTTACATTAGTGGACTTGGGCCATTAACAGGCCACAGCTGTTTCGAGGAACCTCCCACAACTATGCAACTGTATATTCCAAGCCTTTATGTACCAGACCCTGGTCCGACAAACAACTTGCATCATACATCCTAACGACACTCAACCTTTCCAACATGATGACCACATTGATACTTCTATACCCATAAACCAACTAACACTTTTAGGCATGCATGAACCGGTTCCCTGTCATGCCAGATGATTGGCTTTAGGAAGCACCACCCACCTAGTACAGGACAGTGACAGCTGGGGTAATTACTAACAAACACCTGATCATGATTATGGGGGATGGTTGAGTTTTAAATACCGCTCACTAACCTTCTTGCATTCCTTTTCCAGGCTTGCAGAGGTGGGGTAGGTCACTGGTGCTGTCCCGACAGGACCATGTGAATAAAATGTCTACTCTAAACTTTCAGCGGGTAACTTTTCTCTGTACCTCCAGAGGACGTTTTACTACTTAATGCTCAAACCTCTTAACTGTGTTTTAACAGTCTTTTAGCAGCAGTGCGCTACCTTCTTCTTTTGACCTAAAGGGCCTTACAGGTTGATTCAAAAGTGTTAGATCCCTACTCTCATCTATGGAGACTTCACTCCCCTAAATCTGTCTGTGTCATTTGTTGTACGTCTCAATTGCACGTTGCTTGTTTTTAACACGTTTTCACTTGCCTTTTCTGCTATATGTATGAACACCCTCCACTTTGCAGCGACTTTTAAGCGCCCTTTTTAAATCATGTGTATGTCTACCATGAGGAGACTTGAGCAATCAGTGTGTTACATGAGAAGCGCCGATAATCATATGTTATAAAAACTGTTTTTATAAAGTCTGTCTATGTTTTATGTAGGCAGGAAATTCATATAATATGGAATATTCCTGAAGGGTAGTATCTGGCACTACTCACCACTCCCTAGGTATGGGGTAGGGATCTTCTAGATCCTGAAGAAAAGCCAAGGATTCGGTGGGACCAATAGGTGTGAAACATGTCGACCTGACCACACATACAAGTTAAGGCTATCTTGGTCCATTGAATCCTTAATACAGCTCCTTCTCAATGTTTTTAACTCTGCCAAGGGAACCATCACAATAAAACTAGTCCAGTATCTGACGATTTTAATACATTTTACACTTTATTTTGCACAAACTCAATGCTGCACATAGTTACTTTTTGTGTTATGTAGCATGTGTATGTTATTGTGTTAATGCTCTGTTGATTACTTTAGATAAACACTAAATTGTGCAATGGCAAAGCTTTTGTTCTGTAAAGCTATTAGGGCATGTAAGTGAAACTTACAGAAAAAACAACATTTAAAGAGTGATACGACTGTTCTAATTGATAAATGTGGCTTCATGCTCATAATTCAATTCATTGAGTGTTGTAATTGGGTTCTGCCCATTTAGTACACATGGATTTTTTTTGCTTTTTCTGATCGCCTGGCTTTGGACTTCATAATGTGGAAAGTCTCACTAGAAATGTCTCACTCACAGTCATCACATGGTATACACACTTCACATGTATACAGCCAGGGTCTGCCTTTTAAGTTAACTCTGCACCGATGCATCAGGACTAAGGGGCACTTGGCTGCTTACACAAGTGCACATATGTGAGGGCTGCGAGTGTGAGACTATGGTTGTGTGAAACCTTGTAACTGCGCACAGTTAGCCTGGACCCGAGGGGACTCTGCAGAGTTAGATAGGGGCCTGGGGTTGGCCTTATTATAGTAGTGGGCACTCATAGGTAAAGTCAGTATGATTTACTGGTTTTTTTGCAGTGACCCTTTATTAACCCCTTAACTGCTGCCGTCGGCCAACGGTCGTCACGAGCACTACCTCCCCAGTGCTGCGCACGACCGTTGGCCGACGGGCCAGCATTCGTTCTTCGCACGTTCAGCACTGGACGCTGAACGTTCGAAGCTCTGATGAGGTTAAATACAAAGGGGGAAATCAACTTTAGCGACCAGAAAGTCCAGCGAGTAATGAATCTGGGCTGAAGTATGTGCATCCAGTTTCACAGCGCAGGTGCCAAGATCATACATGTACATTGTATGAGTCGTTCAGAATTTTCAGGATCAGAGACCATGACTTTTGTTACACTACTGGGCCAAGTAAACATATTGCTCCCCAACAGAGAGGATAAAATTCTCCCCACATACAAAGAGTAATTAACAGTTCTTCTCTCAGCTCCTGAGGAGGAAGGGGTGGAGAATAATATCTGCATCTGTTAATTAGCTGCCCCAATGTACCATGACTGGGACAACCCAGCCCCACTGAACAAAGGATGTAGCCCGGACAACAGAAGCCAACATAGGAGGGGGATACTCTTTCTGGTTTTAGGGGGAAAGACGCTGTCAGTGATCTCAGCAAGGGAAGGAGCCGACGCCCCCAGGGGAGATGTTACCAGTGACTTCAGGACAACAACTTGAACTATTCCAACATGGTGTGCCGGAGGGTTCAGTCAGGTTGGAGAGGTGATGTGGCACCCAAGGATTGGCCACCCTGCTTGGATTCTGCACCTTTCTACTCCCACTTAAAACCTCTAGCACAAGGGAGAGAGAGTTGCTTTTTAATGGATCCGGACAGCGGCAACAGCTATGGAAAACTGGAAGGATAAGCCACCTGATCACCTAAAGAGCTAAGGAGTCTGTCCACAATTGACCCCATGACCAGTGGTTCTTTACAAGGGGCACTGAGTCAATCAATCAATCAATCAATCAGCCTTGTATAGATCTGCTTGTCTCCCGGGGGTCTTCAGGCGCTGATGGGATGTGTGAGCCTCGGTCGAAGAGCGAGATCTTGAGCTGCTTCAAGTCCTTAAGAGAAGGGGCAGTACAAAGGTCATTGCAGGTAGGAAATAGAGCGGCCTCCACAGCAGCTGTGGCAGGGCATGTGCGCCAAGGTGAGGGTGGAGGATCGGAGATGCAGAAGGTGGGGCCAGCTGGGAGGTCTGTAGGTGAGGACTTCTCTGATGGTGGTGTTGGCATCAGGTCCGATCTGGAAGTTGATATGTTCCATCATGATGGGTGTGGTGTCATCAGAGGTAGTGCAGTTGAGGGAGTCCTTGTGGATAACGGCGATGCCTCTGCTGAGCTGGTCTGGGCAGTCATGGTGGATCATCTTGTATCCAGAGGGGAGTTGCCATGGTGATGTCAGGTGCTGAGGTGGGGCGGGGGTGAGACACGTTTCTGTTTTGAACATGACGCTGGGGCGAGGGTGGTTTTGGTGTCCCAGATTTCTGTGGCATGCTTACAGATTAATCTGACATTGAGTAGAGTGAGTTGAAGCTGAGGCATGTGGCTGGGTGTCTGCTGGGTGGTGGTCATGGAGGGACCCATGTCGCACGAGAAGCAGCAGTGGGTGCAGGTGAAGGGCCCTCAGTGGAGCGTTTTGTGGTGATGTGGCAGTTGGTAGAGGGGGATTTTTTTCTGAGGTTGCAGATCTCTTCGGAGGAGTATTGGAGGCAGGCTGTAGGTACAGGGGTCCTAGCGCTGTACATGGTACAGGCTTGCCTTTGGCCTACCAGTGGTGCTTCTGCATGGCCGCCGCTGTGGCCTCCATTAGGTAGCCCTTGGAGGTAGGCGGGTCACTCCGGTAAGGCAAGCAGGAACCTTCTCATGAGCTACCAGAGTTTCACCACAGTTGTTCCCAAATCAGGGTATGAGTAGGAGCGTCAGCTTATAGTCACATTTTCATCAAGCATATGACGCTACCTCCAGCCACTCATTGCCCTCCGATGTAGGATCTCGGCATAAATTGATTGATTTCTTCCTCACCATGCCACCCTAGTTTAGACAGAGCCATATGTAAATCAGTCTTGACCCTGCTCACAATGGGAACAATCCAGCCCTCAACTGCCAAATCAGTTCTTGTCGTGACAGGGACGAAGCATCCTAGGACCGTTTTTAGGGTTTCACCCCTGATCAGCCAGGACAGCTTAAATCCAGTGGCATGGCGAGCATGTGACCAATATCTGGGCAACCCTGTCCCACTTAGGGTGACAAATGCAGGAAGAACCATTGATGGACAGAATGCTGAATAATGTCAAACACTCACCCCCAGTACAGAGATCTGGGATCGGTTTTAGGGAATCACCAGATATCAGCAGTTTGTGTGGACTATTCCCATCCCATGGGGAGCAGGGTCAAGACTGATTTTCATATCACTGGGTCCAAACCAAACTGGAATGGCAAACTTTTCTTCTTTTTGTGTTTGTCACCCGACGTGGTATGCCCAGATATGGGTCCCATGCTTGCGGTGCCATTGGAGTCAAGCTAGCCTGGTTGATGAGGGTAGATACCCTGAAACCAATCTCAGGATGCTCGTTTTTGGCCTGGGAAGGATCTTGCCTGGCAGTTCAGGCTGAACTGTTCCCATGGAGTCCAGAGTCATGACTGAGTTACATATGACTGGGTCCAAACTGCAATGGCATAGTGAGCACAAAATTATGGATTTTTGCCCAGATCTCTTTACTGGGGACAAATGTTTGACATTGTTCAACCTTCTGTTCATCAATTGTTCTTTTCGCATTTGTCACCTTGAGTGGAACGGGTATACCCAGAGATGGACCCTGTGCTTGCCATGCCACTGGAGTCAAGCAATCCTTTCAGATAAGGGCACTACCCCGAAACCCATCTGAGTCCGAGGAGGACCTTGCCTGGCAGTTCGTTCTGGACTGTTCCCATGGGGAGCAGGGTCAAGACTGATTTGAATATGGCTGGGTCAAAACTGGAGTGGCATGGTGATAAACAATAGATGTAGGCTCAGATCTCTGTACTGGAGATGAATGTTTGACATTGTTCAGAATTCTGTCCATCAATTGCTCTTTTCCCAAGGGGGGAGGGGCAGTTACCTTTGCAATACCTGCACATCCAATGTTTGCCTTTGAGACATTTTACTAAAGAGTGGAGGTCAAGCATAATGATGCTGCTCAGGGCAGTTTCAGGAATATACAGTGTTAGACTTGTGGACACATTATAGGGCTTACCAGGGTGTGGTAATCCCTTTACGTTACCAGGGACAGCAGAAATTGCCTGCAGGTCAATTGCTACATATGCACATAAAATTTCCATTTGGGACCCTTGAGCAATGAAGGGGCTATGAAGCCAGTTATGGCTGACTAAACTCTTATTCCATGCCCCAATAACTTAATACATGCTGAAGTGGTAAGGGAGTTATATTACACAGTCACATTATAGAGACGCCTTGTACACTTCGGACAATGTATGTTAAGATCTAGACCTGCTGTTGCAGCAGGACCTGTCGCTCCCACACAGATACAAACTATAAGCCTGCAGTCTATTAACGCTATCATTGGAAAAGTGTCAAAAAAGCAAGATGAAATGACTTTCTGTATAGCTTGTAAGGCAAATTAAAAGCAGTGTATCCATATACAACCCCCCAAGACAAACATAGAATACTGGCTATGTGTCTTCCTCTTGGGATAGCGCCTTCCATAGAGGAGTGTAACATTTGTGAAAGAATCTTTGCATGTATTTATACTAGTAGGCATGGTACGCTTTCAGTGGCAGTTTTCCTTGATGTACGTAACAGGTATAAAAGGCACATGGAGCCGCACCAGCTTTTGTACTTTAGAATGAAGTTAATGGGGAACTTCTCTACAGTATCCTCTGTTATCCTAAGCAATATCAAGGAGAGGCTTTAGTTCTGGCAATATGTTATAAACTGGAAGGGGTTCCAGTTCAAGACTTTGTAAACAGGAAATAACAAAAAGTTTATACCTCTGTATGTAAGGATTCTTTGGGTACTCAACTCATGAAGCCTCATTTAAAACCTAAAAATTACACCAATGTTTCTGTTAAAGAGAAATTTGAATGGGAGAAAAGAAAAAAACAGAAAGATAAAAGATGGAATGGATGATCCACTTCTCAGAAATTAGGGAGGGGTATTTATAACTTAATATGACTGCGAAAAAAGGTAAAATCTTAAACGATATCAGTATTCTGATAGCTGCTCTCCACTTTCTTTTCAGGACACTGACAGTAAAAGAGCAGAAAGAGGGTGCCAATCGAAGTACTGCAGAAAAGAGAAGTAGGGTAGGAAGAGTGATGTAGACTGACATCCCTGTAAAGGGGGAAGAGAAAGGACTAAACTCTAAAACTCCAGTAAAGAAGAAGAAAGTAGCAAGACTTTCTAAGAAACATGCAGATCTAACTGTGAGTCCTTCTGTGAAACAGGACGAGGGTGAGAGCAATCATAGACAGCATCACAAAAGTCTTGATAGTACATTAAATGCTTAAGAGGTTTCTGGATGAGAATCCAACTGATGACTTTATGCAGAAACATTTCTTCAATATGAAAAGGAGGGTGCTCCGACTTAAGTCACTTTATCCATTGAGTCTTACCAAAGCATATTCTATACAAATGAACCATTTCCACCTGCAGAAGGAAAAAAATGGAATCTCTCCACAGCCTGCATATCAGTACAGGGTGTAGTAAAGGAGGGTGAATTCATCCCACAGTGCACCCACACTAAAATGTTAGATCACAGTACTGCACAACATGCAGTATTACATGACGTATTACTTGGATTGGAAAAGGCAGACTCTTCAGTTCCTACACTAATCATGCTAGATTCGTCCATCTGCACGCTAGGTTACAATGCTTATTTGCCGTATTGGTGACTGAATAGATTCAAGGATTAAAGGGAAACCTATAAAAAACAGCTTTGGGGAAAAGTAGCTTTCTCACAGGATAAGCTTCCACTGGTCCATGTGAAACACACTTTGGGCCATCAGCATGATGACATGCATGCTAAAGGGAACTGTGCAGCCAACCTAGCAGTCAAGCCTGCAATTCAAACTGTGAAGGTAGAAGTTGTAGCCAGATCTCATAGAAAGATGGTCACAGATATTTTAACAGCCAGAACTACAACCAAGCAAGTAGCGAAACCTCCTGAAGACTTTCCTCCCAAATACCCCTTCACCCTTAATTCAGATAACATTCCTTAAGTCACAGTATTAGGTGTGGGAGACAGAATGATACCTAAGACTCTGTCTTGATTCAATTTATTAAAGAAACCCATTAGGGTTTGGCATTTGCTCATGCAGGAATAAATGCAACCCTAGCAATGCTACAGCAATGCTGATGGAGCCTAGTCAAAAGAGCCTTGGCAACTTCACCTTCCAAGTGATTTATTAGGATCACATTGGTCTCCTCCAGTCAGCTAATGGATATAAGTACATATTGATGGCAATTGATTTATGTTCTCTAGTCCTATGGTTTTGGCTAAAGAGAAATGGCAGCTCTTTGCAGTAGCAAAAGATTTGCAGTGCCTAGTGGCAATTGGGGCAGTTTATCAATTTCTTTAAGATAATGGTCTTGTGCTCACCTCTAAGGCATACAAGGATTAAAAGCCTATTCTGGGAGTTTGTCTCAAATTCAGCAACCCTTTCAAAGCTAATTTGAACTGCGTTGTAGAGTGTGCCAATTTCATAATTAAACACACTTTGACTGCTTGGTTGGTAAGTTCAGGTCTTAGTTGGTACCATCACCGCTATAGACATCAGGCCCCCTGCCCTGGGCACCGCACCCAAGCCAACGGACCACGCACGCAACCTGGGCTTCATCCTGGACTCCTCCCTCACGAGGATCAAGCAAGTCAACGCCCTCTTGTCATCCTGCTTCAACACCCTGCGAATGCTCCGAAAGATCTTCCGATGGATCCCCACCGAAACCATGAAGACGGTCACCCAGGCCCTCATCACCAGCCGTCTGGATTACGGGAACACCCTCTACGCTGGAACCACAGCCAAACTCCAGAAAAGACTCCAGCACATTCAGAACGCCTCAGCACGACTCATCCTGGACATCCCTCGCCACAGCCACATCTCTGCCCACCTGAAAGACCTGCACTGGCTCTCCGTCGACAAGAGGATCATGTTCAGACTCCTCACCCACGCACACAAGGCTCTCCACAACACGGGCCCGAAGTACCTCAACAGCTGCCTCACATTCTACACACCCACCCGCCAGCTTCGATCCGCCAGCCTCGCCCTCGCCTCTGTCCCACAAATCCGCAAATCCACCATCGGAGGAAGATCCTTCTCCTACCTGGCAGCCAAGACATGGAACTCCCTCCCCACTCACCTATGGCTGACCCTGGACCATCTCTCCTTCAGGAAGCAACTCGGACATGGCTGTTCGAGCAGTAGCGACCCCCCCCCCCCCCCCCCCACACCCCTCAGCGCCTTGAGACCCTAACGGGTGAGTAGTGCGCTATACAAATTCTGTTGATTGATTGATTGATTGACTGCTGCAGGTGGATAGGTTGCCAAAGTTGGGGTCCAGGTTTGAGAAACAATCCACAACAAGCAAGGTGTAAAACCATTCTACAGACCACTCATCACAGTTTGTGGCTAAAGGCAATATAACTGTTATTCTGCCTCCTTTGCCTGGCTCAAGGAGAAAGAGACAGGTGCCTATTGACCATGTTAATAAATATTATATGAGCAGTCCTCTGCAGCCAACTGCTGCAGACACCAAGAAGGATTCAAAGTAGTGCTGTTGTAGTTTAGCAGCTATTAGGTTAAGCATTAGCAGAAGACATCATGTATTTAGAGACTATCTTGTACGTTGTGTGGAATCCATTTTGTATTTCTGGCAGCCATTTTGTTTGCCATGTGCTCACCATGTGCTCTGTCCTACCTTCCTGTTAATTGCTCTTGAAATCTGCCTAGAGACGAGATATATTTAGCCTCTTCTGCTTCGCACATGGTCAGTTGAGCTTACAGCTGTCCCCAACTTGTAACTGTCAGGATGTGTCCACCAGAATTAGCTAACTGTCAGCCCCTCCCACTTGTTGCCGGCAAACTTTCTGTATGACCTTATATGTATTCAAAACCAGCATTCTGTACTTGTACCGCCTTCATTTGAGCCCCTGTGTGGGTATAAAAGGACCAAGCTCCTTCCAGTCAGTGTGCTACTTCATATATTGCCAAAGGCTGTTGTGTGAATGTAGTTCCACCTCATGAGGTTAAATAAACTCTGTCTTTTTTATTCCAGCTTCTGTGCCAACTTCTTTCTATTGGTCTGAGGACTCTGTGCAGAGAAGGGAGAACCCCTAGCACTGATAGGCCTTGCTGAGGCTCACCGCCACAAATTGGCGCTTCCAACGCGGGTTTCATTGGCGACTCGGGTGCCCGAAGGACTGGTCGAGACGAAGGATTGGAATCTCGCTTTTGGACGCGATCGCTGCCTGAGGAGACCCGAGTCTTGGCACCCACAGCGTTTTTCCTTTCGTTCTGATCTGACTATCCAGGTGGCGCCGGTCCTCGACTGAGATCTCTTCTGTTGATTCGTCATGCAGTGACCATTTGGTCGATTTGAGAACTTGGCAGTAGGAACCTGGACACCATTTGATTTGTAAGAGCCGTTCTGCAGCATTTGCTGTTGGTTTGATGCCTTTGATTAGTAAGGTAGTTTAGTACCACTTACTGCGGCTTTGTTTGTACGATTGGCCAATATTGAAATCTGTTTGACAATTATATATGTATTGCAATTCATATATGCAGGTAATGAGGAGATTTTTCTCTTTTTAACTTTGTTTGAACTGCGCAACGTACGGAGAGTACCTTAAGCGCTACTTTGATTGTAATACTGCATATTTTGCACTATTTTTGGCATGCCTGTTTCCAGCACACTTCGTTGGATGTGTTGCTTTTGTAGTGGTACCAATTTGAGACTTGACGAAGCACTACCGCCCCCCCACCCCTGAAGGGCACACCTACTAGGGACATGTATGTTAAGTATGGTATTTCTTCCATAATGTACAGCACGTTATGGAATAAATACACTTGTAAAGATCCTGAGTTGCGCTGGCCTATGAATGGGTCATTTGATTTACGAAAGATTCAGTATGTGGAGCAACAAATGTTTAAGCGAAAGGCTAGGCAAGACATGTTTGACTGTGTGCAAATGTGGGGGAAAGAAGTGCGTGAGTGAATGAAGCGTGAGCAAGCCTTGATTGAAAAAGAACAGTGAAAGAGTATTCATGCGAAAGCATTAGAAATGAAAAAAAAGAAATTAAAGAGAGGGAAGATAGGGAGCGTCAGTTACAGGTAAATGGCCAATACTCTGTTTGTCGACCTCTTTATCATATTTTTAATAAACCCCAAGATGATTCTCTCTTATTAGATCGTTGTCCACATCCGTACACTCTTCCTACTGCTCCTTATGAGTCAGATGAGGACTCTCCTACAGACCAGGACAAAGCTCGAGAAACTCGTTCAATGTTATCTGCTGGGCGTGCATCTGACATTAGATCTGCTACACGTAAAGCTGTTCGTAGTACTGCCACTGCTTCTGAACGTTTAGATAGTATAAAAGATTGGCAGGAAAGGGAGCAAATATATTTTACCGATACATTTGCCGCAGAGGTTATTGAACGATTTAGGAAACATTCGGTAGAAATGGAGCCCAATGATGTAGCAGCTGATTGTAAACAATTACGTGACGGTCTTTTTGTCTTTTCCCAGGTGCCTGACACGATCAGACGCTTGGTTATAGTGTGTATTGACGCAGCCCATTTGCGAGAGGAGAAAAAGGCAGCAGATGCAGCTGCACAAACATCCCACGTCAGCATGGCACAAACTTCTACTCTTGTAACTGATAAGAATGTTGTAATTAATGTGAAACTCATGCGGGAAGCCGCAACTTTATATGTTCCTCCTAAGGAAACGGGCACAAATGATGATAAGACTTCTGTAGATGCTAAAGGGTATTTTATTTATAATTGGGTTTACACTCCTTGGAATAGAGCAGATGTTATGGCCCTTAAAAATGCATTGCCTGATCCACGAAAAATGCAGCAGCCTTTTATGAGGAAGTTGAGGGTGCAATTAGTTCTTGTACTATGACTTGCCTGATATTGATTTGTTTTTTGGACTAATAATACCGCCTGATATGTGGAGAACTGTGCGTAAAGTTGATGAGTGTGCGACATTTGGAGCATTATGGAAAGATTAAGAGCAGTTAGATGAAGACCATGAACCTGCACAGAAACCGCGTTAGTTAATTTTAAATCTTCCGGCAGCTGCATTAGTTAAGCTAAAGACGATTATTCCCCCTAAAAAGATAGATTGGACAGTATTAGCTTTGTGTAAGCAAAAGGCAGATGAATAAGTTTCAGATTTCTTTACACGCTTTAAAGAAGCATTCCACTATTTTAGTGGCCAGTAATTGACAGATGACACAGGTAGGCATCTGTTTGTCGATAAATATGTCGCAAACCTCTTGCCAGGAATAGGTAGTCGCCTAAAGGCCATTGAGAGTTCATGGACTACCTCTTCTCTGGTTTCTCTCATAACCTTGGCTCAGTATTATGAGCGACAAAGAATTAGAAGCTAAAAGTAATGAGGATAAAAAGTCTAAAGAGTTAAAAACAAAGGTTATATTAGCTCGAGCTTATGGACCACCTTCTAGAGGTAATTATAGAGGCGGACGTGGATCTTATGGTTCGTCTTTTCCTTCTTATACTCGTTCGAATTTATCTGTTGACCAGTGTGCATGTGTTGACCAGATTGTCAGACTTCCACAGCTCAACTCAGAACCCACAGGGATCAGCTGCGAAGTGCCTCAGGGATCCTCCCTGAACCCCACCCTCTTCAGATATACATGGCCCCACTAGTAGCCATTGTCAGAAGCCATGGACTCAACCTCATGGCCTATGCTGACATTACCCAGCTGATTCTCTCCCTCACAGACAGACTCACAGCCATCAAGAACAACTTCCACAGCCGGATGAAGGCAGTTGCCATCATGAATGATGGCAACTGCTTCAAGCTTAACTCAGACAAGATGGAAGTCCTCTTCCTGGGCTCCACCCCCTCCACCTGGAATGACTCTTGGTGGCCTGCAGCGCTCCCAACCCCCTACACCCACGGACCACGAATGAAACTTTGGCATCATACTGGACTCCTTACTCTCAATGAACCCCCAAATCAATGTTGTTTCATCCTCCTGCTTCCACACGCTAGACGTACTTCATAAGATCTTCAAATGGATTCACACTAAGTCCAGGAAAATGGTCACAGTAGACTTGACTATGGTAACACACTCTACACCGGCAACCAGAAACCCCCCCCAAAAAAATGCAGAATGTCCAAAACACCATCAAACAAACTCATCCTGAACTTCTCAAACAGCAACCACATCACCGGCCACCTGCGAGACCTACAGTGGCTACCTATCAACAAAATATTCACCTTCAAGCTCCTCAAGCACACCTACAAAGCCCTCCACAACACCAAACCTGCATATCTTAAACACCACCTTTCATTCTACATCCCACCGGACATTTCGGCTCTGCTCAATTGGCTCTGGTCACCATCCCACAGATCTGCAAGACCATGGCTGAAGAAAGATCCTTCCTGCTACCTCACTGGAAAGACCTGGAACACCCTGCCTCTGCACTGCAAGCAATCACCATTGATGCCACAATCAAGGATGGACCTTAAGACCTGGCTCTTCAACTATACCGCAGAACCCTCCCCACCACACTTAGCGCCTTGAGACCCTCACAGGGGAATATTCGCCCTTTATAAGATTCTTGATTGATTGAATGAGTGCATTCCAGTACTTTGCCGCTAATGTGCCAAGGGAGAAGCCTTCCCTGCAAAAGTGCTGAAATCGAGGTGGCTGAATGCGAAGATCATTTAAGTATCTGACATTGTGAATGTTAATGTAAGGCTTCACGAGCTGCTGCACATAGAGAGGGTCTTACTTATGGAATGCTTGGTATGTTAGGATAAAGGTTTTGAATCCATTTCTACCAGGTACTGGAAACCAAAGGAGATTTCCGAGATGTAAGGAAATGGGACAGTGGCATGGTAAATTAGGAATTGCATGAGTCTGGAAAAGATATGAGCATGGACTACTACATTTCGAGCATATGTGGGAATCATTGACAGTATTTTTCTGAGAGCCTTTAAAAGTGGAGCGACTTGCTGCAACTATAGCCTTTTAAAAACATATCCCAGGCCTGCCAGTGCAGCATTTAGTGCAGTTTTAAACTGCCATTTCAACTTCGCAAAATAAACCTTTTGTCGGGTTTAAACCTAAATTTTGAATACTTATATGTCACCCCTAAGGTAGGCCCTAACGGCTCATATAGCATGGTCCATAGTATTGAAAATGTAGGGCATGTGTGTTTGAGTTATGCACGTCTTGACACTGAAAAACTCTTGAAATCATGTTTCACTGTTGTAAGACTATCTGATTACACTTGACAAGTGAAAACTTCAGCTTGGGACCCGAAAGTCATATGCTGTTGACACTAAACTGAATTGTAATTTAATCCTCTTTAATTGTAAAGTCAGTTTTTTGCTACTAATCCGAAAATGACACTTTTAGAAAGTTGGCATTTTTTTACCTAAATCAACTGCATCTTTTTGCAGGTGTTCAGGGTCACATGACAGTAAATGGCTCGCTGTAGTGTTTTGTATATTCCTTTTAGATACAGGGACAAAAGGGCCTTGGTTGTGGTGCATGGTGTTGCTCGCTATGTCCTGGCGGGTTGTACTCTGTCACCCTGCACTTCAAATGATAGCCTCAGATCTTGTCCACTTCTTCCTGACTTCAAAGGGCTGCCTGCTCTCCACTCGAAAATACAGCTCACACCCACCTAGGCCTGCCTGCATTTTGTCACACTAGACAGTTCTGAACCAAACCCAGGAAAGGGAAATGGTTAGATAAAAGGGGCATCACCCACGCACAGACTGGCACTTACCATAAAAGTGGCACCTTGAGAACCTCTCATCATAACACTCCTGGACCTATGAAAGAACCAGAAGATGCTCTCCCCTGCAATTCGAAGTAGAAAGATTAGACTTGCTTGTCTTGCAACCATGCTCTCCAGAAGTGACTCCAAGGGTCAGTTGGCCGACCTCCTGTTTGTTCTGCAGGGACACTACAGGGTTCAAAAGGCCTTCCCTGTAGTTGCCAAGCTGACCTGCTGCTCCTGGACCTGCCTGAGACCTGCTGCAGGTCTCTGCTGGAGTGAATCATGATACCAAAGAGTTGCCTCCCAGGTCCTGGACCCCTGGCAGGCATCAGAGCGTACTCCTCGTGAAGAAAAGGGGAAGATACAGAAGTTTTCAGCACCTCGTGAACACAAAATAACCTCTTTGTTCTGAGAATAGACTGCCAACAGGAAGCTCGAGTAGGACCTGATCTTCATGGCAACAGAGAATGTCCATGATGACCACCAGTACAAAGCTCCAGTGAGACCTTCTCTTACCGCTGTTAGTGACAGCCCTTGTCCACTGCTACAGTGAATTTCCAGCAATGAATCGATCTTTGCACTACAATAGGGCCATCTGTGAAACCCAACCTACTCTTTTCGCCGACAATCTCCTCTTCACAGCTGCCGTCAACTCGAACAGCACTCTTGGGAACTTGAGAAGGTAACTATTCAGTAGGATTAACCTGGTCCTTGTATCCGACCCATGCTCCAAGATCCTCAGCCTAAGCTTGTGACTCTCCCCTGGTTCAGCAGGACCAGATAACCGTTAGTGGAGCTTTGTGCTTTACAGTGCTATTTTCACCCTAAAATGTTAAAACTCTTATCTCTGATTGTATTGATTGGATTTTTATTGTTTTTATGTCATTTTATTTTATTGAAATGCACTCCATTTTCTAAATTCCTTTGGGATTTTCTGATGTTGGGTTTTCACTTAATTACTGTTTGAGAGCTGCATAAATACTTTATATATTGTCTCTAATTTAAGTCTGAGTACTTTTGGCCCAAATTACTTGAGATTTAAGCACAGGTCAGTGATTTTTGTGGTTCACCCTGACAAGGATTATCAGTAGAATTTGAGATGGGTTCCTACCCACCTCAACTAATTTTCCAATTTCTTACAGTGGCACTAAAAGAAATATAACTGGGCACGGGTCCACCCGGCCCTACCCAGTGATGCCACTTATACAGGTAGCTGAACAAATCACAATAAACAACTTGGATTATTGTAGCCTCATAAGTCTTCTTTAGGGAAGTCTAGTGACCAAAGAACAGCTGTTTCTCTACAGCCTGCCTCTAAATGCTTCTGGGAGGAAATAGGACAAACTGACCCAAATTAGGGCAAGACATCCAAGGGTTCCCAGCCTGTGAAGATGGAAAATGTTTGTGATGCAAACTATACTCAAGTTCATAGAGGAGTAGTTACCCCAAGTGCAAATGATGACAAAACCATATCAGTTTTCCTGAAGGATATTGTAGTTTGGCAGTTTAGTGGAGACAAAGATCAGATGAATGTAGTTGGGGTATTACTTCAGAGGCAGCACTTTGTCATGTTGTGTTATGAGCTTTAGTGATGTCTTTACATTGCAAGCCATGAAAGCAAATCTTAAGACACAATTAGCTGACCTCACAAAAAAATGAATGTAATGGAAAGCATGCAGATAGTCACATAAAATAAATAGCAAATTTTCTGGAAAATGCAATGGTGTTCATCTGCAACACCAAATTTCAAAGTAGAATTGAAGCAAATTATCTTGGTTAAGGAAGTCACTTATGGAGCTACTCCCCCATATATAGTCGCTAACCTGCTTAATGTTATGTATGTTATAGCAGTTTATAACTTTTATAAACAACAAGGGCCCCAATAGCGTCAGCGAGGGACCTTGGGGAGCTTATTATACAGAGACCACAACGGTCCCAAGCAAGGAGACAAAAAATAGTAGGAAATAAATATAGACCCAGTCAGTTCTATATTGGTGATGACATGTCCAGACGGACAGAGGTCTTCAAAGTTTATACTTAATTAGGAGTTTTAGCACAACGTAATAACCTTCAACATTTCACTGGTGTGGGGCACAAGCCTGTACCCAAACACAACAATACATAGACACAGACACAACAGGACAGGGCTTACAAGGCAAGAGCAGCAGTTTCTGTAGAAATCCAGTCATACAGAAAAATTCAGTAGGTACCATTACATAGCATTGCATAGAAATTCATTACACAAGTATATGGTACTTAGGTCGACGGCGTTTCGGACCCACTACTAAATACCGGGGACCATCATCAGGTCAAAACAATAATTGCCTTTCAATATAAGCCTCTTTTGCCACAGAACGTGTAGCAAGAAACAGTTCGGGGTCAGTAGGGCCAAGGTCTGGAGAGGATTGCCAGGGACTCAGTCAATGGGAACGATTGAGAAAATAATTTTCTTATGGTTTCGGGACCATAGGGCAGGAGCAAGCGCAGTGCTTCAGTTCCAATTGGTACCGCACTCCGGATGATGCCGGTGAGCGCCGAGTCGCGCTGGGGTCATGGAGCCAGGAAGGCCTTGGCCCTACTGACCCCGAAATGTAATGGTACCTACTGAGTTAGTCTAACCACGCGTGTTTGCGGAAACGTCATTGAGTGGCACCGTTACCGACTCAGGCACCGTCCTGTCCGAATTTCTCTACATATCCAGTCCAATGATGTGGACATATTGTGCGCTATCAGGCGCCAATTCAAATTTATAAGTCCACGCCCTCTACGTATTTAAAAGCATCACGCCTCGGAAATTTCTTGAATTGGGCTACCTGTAAGTCATTTACATTTTTTATCATGCTTGGTGAGAAAACAAGTTAACATTCAGATGTCCCCCATTGTCCTGTCCTGATGAGACCCACATTCCCATGGGTCGAAACGCCGTGAACGTCACAAGGAATTGAACCAATAATTAGTGCCTAGGATTATACATAGACACTACGATTTATTTATTATTAACATTTTGGTCATTTTCCTTTCTACTTGTTATGTTATGAGAAACTTTTGTGTATGTAATCAATATATGTTGTTTATGTATTTAATGTTTTTGGTTTCACATGTACACTTGGGACACTGTGCACCTTTTCTCTTTTTGTGTTCACATGATTATGTGACAAGCTGTATATAACTGTACAACTTTGTGATTAGTGTCTTTGTTCATAAACAATATTAGGTACTTTCTCAAATTGATGGTGCAGCCTTTTTTGACATCCCTGATAGCCCTTTTCGTGCGATTTGAATTGCTATTTAGCTATATAGTTAATGATATATTTCGAGTACTAGTCCACAGGAGCCGTTGTTTTTTGATGCAAGTAGAGGCAGGATTTAGCAGAGAGTGGAAGCAGATAAACGATGCAAATTGGGGAAGCCCGACAAGCTTGACAAGCCTGGACTCGCAGCAGGAGCGAGGGGTGACCAAGGGAAGGAGGAGGCGCTCTCCAGAAGGAGAAAAGTTTTTCTCTGTAAATGAAGGTTCAGACTATTCCCACACAAGTAGTCAGGAAGGGGGCAGCACCACCGATCTCTCAACAAACTTGGATGATAATGTCAGCAGTGGCTCCAACGGTAAAAGCACGCAAGAGAAAAGAAGATCAGTAGAAAGGCGGGAAAGAGGAGGTTCCGCAACCAGATCAAACAAAAAGTTATTATAGGACTATTCTGGCACTTCTTGCATGTATCAAGAAAATAATCAAGGAGAGGGGGCTGCAGGAGGAGTGAATAAGGGGGACCCATCGCAGCAAGCAACATTGGACATAATGTTTAACACACTGAAGCAGATGCACGCGGAGGCTAGGTTAGAAAGCCAGAGAGCTAGACAAGACACGAAAAAAATACAAGTAGCCATAAGGAAAATGAACAAAAAATACGAAGAAGTTGAGGAAAGAGTGGGCCAAGTGGAGGAAAGGACTGGCAGACTCAAGGACGAGGTTACAGACTGGCAGACATTTAAAATGGAGCAGGGGAAGGTTGTTGAAGACTTAGAGTGGAAGATCGAAGATTTTGAAAATCGTCAGAGACGAAATAATGTGAGACTGCTTGGACTGGAAGAGGGGGTTGGGGGGCAGGACGCAAGAGGGTATGTGATTAAGCTGCTGAAAGGTACTTTCCCAGAGGCTCAGTGGCAATGGGAGACAGAGATTCAGAGGGCGCACAGATTCCCACTGTCACTTAA
The DNA here is from genome assembly GCF_964263255.1 of Lissotriton vulgaris. Classification (NCBI taxonomy): domain Eukaryota; kingdom Metazoa; phylum Chordata; class Amphibia; order Caudata; family Salamandridae; genus Lissotriton; species Lissotriton vulgaris. The sequence continues at coordinate 2,073,110,758 of NC_141685.1, read as the reverse complement.
GAAGAAACGGGGGGGAACCCAGGACACTCTGCCCAGGGCAATGCTAGTGTTCCTAGGGAATTTCTTGGCAAGACAGGAAATAATGGAGAGAGCCAGGCCAGATGCTAAAAAAACATATGAGGGAGTCACCTTCTTCGCAAGACCTGACTACTGTCACATGACTGTCGAAAGAAGGTGGAAACTCAGGCAACTAATTACTCCCTTCCAGCGGCAGGGCTCAGAAACTTACCTTATGTTCCCAGCAAAATTAAAAGTTATCACTGGGGGACACACCAGAATGTTTTTCTCAGAGATTAAGGCAGGAGAATTCCTAGCGGAGCTCACTGAGAACCATAGGTGGAAAAACAACAGAGGAAGAGAGCTGGCCACTGCACAATAATGGCCATAATGGCAAACGAGGGAATCATCATGGTTAATACACAGGATAATCAGTAACATGTGAGGGAAATGGTAGGAGAGGGAAGCGACACTACAACCGATAGCAGTCACATATAGGTCATGTGTGACCTATTTGTCTGTAGTAGGGAGGAGAGGGTTGTCAGGGGGAGGGGGGTGGAGGGGGGGAATGGGGGGTTGGTGATGGATGGTTGGTAATTACAGCACATGAGAAGAGGACATATAGATACCTTTTGGCACTAGTCACATTAGGAGAGGGGAGGACTAATTGGACATAGGCAAGGAAAATTTTAGCAAGTATAGATGGCATTAAGATTGCCTCTATTAATAAGAGCAAATTTCTGCTGGAACAATTGGGGTTTGAGGTCCTTGCACACACACAGCAAGGTTTGAAGACAAGAGGGGTTGCTATAATAGCTAAGAGGGGTGTGATGAAGGTTAAGAGGAGGAAAGAAGATCAATGGGGAAGATGGGTAATGATAGAAGGAAAAACAGGGGCTGGCTGCTGCACTATTGCCTCTGTATATGGCTCAAATGATGACGAGCCTGATGTGTTTGATTTTTTGGATATGGAACTACCTTTGTGGCCAGAGCCTGTAATCTGTTGCGGGGATTTCAACATAAATGGACTTGCAGGTTTGGGTATGACGGAAGGGGGGGGTGTACAGGGGTCGGAAGAAGAGAACATGTAAGGCCATCTGCAATTTAGCACAACATAATGCACTGGTGGATGTGTGGACACATAATAACCCGTTGGGTACGGGCAGCACCTTCTACTCTGCGCCGCATTGGATGTTGGCCAGACGAGACTATTTTCTGATCTCAAACTCCTTGGTAGGCTGTAGCCAGATTGAAAGGCTTTACCGCGTACTATCAGACCACAATCCGCTTGTGTTAACTATTCCTCAGGCTAACAAGGGGGATGGAATGGTTTATACTTGGACTTTTGAGAGAGGGTTATTAAGGGAAGAAGACTATATCAATATGATGCTGGTTTGGATTGGGCAGTTTTGGGAGAGTAATAGAGGAACGGCTTCTGCGGGAATGGTCTGGGATGCGTTCAAGGCCGGCGTCCGGGAAGAAACTCTAAGGTACACGCTTCCGAGGGCTAAAAATAAGAAATCTGCTAAGAATAAAAGGCTTAGCGATTTGGCAGAGCTAGAAGATCATTTAATCCTCACCATCACCAACCAAGACCCAATAGAGGAGATTTTACTAAGGATAGAGCTAAATAAAGCAGAGGCTAGTGAAAGTATGGCAAGAAAAGCGGCAGGCAACTACTTGGCTAAAAAGGACAAATGCTACGAATATAATGAGAGAGTAGGCCACCTCCTAGCAGTTCGGATTAGACAGAATATGGCAGCGGGGGAATAAAGGAAGTTAATGGCATGGGAGGGGTTGTGAATAAGATAGAGGAGGTGCGGGAAGTTTTTAGGAAATTTTACGCAGCCCTATATGATCACGTCCCTATTAATATAGACTCCAAAATCGCGGAATACCTGGCAGGCATACCACATGTAGAGCTAAATGGAGAGTGAAAAGAGGCATTAGAGCTACCGTTGACTCTGCAGGAGACACAAAATGCAGTACTTAATCTCCCCTCAGGGAAAGCCACAGGGCTCGATCAAATCCCGGCTGAATTCTACAAAACCTTCTGGGGCATATTGGGGAGGGATATGCTTGAGACTTTAAGACAAGCACAGTTAAGGAACTCTGTTCCACATTCCTGGGCAGGGGCAGACATCATAGTAAATCTTAAAAAGAACAAACCACCGCTGGAGCCTGGGTCCTATAGACCAATCACGATAATTGTATTGTATTGTATTGTATATTGGATTTATATAGCGCTTATCACCCAGGGGTCTCTAAGCGCTTGCCTTGGGAACGCGTCCTGGCTTTTCCCTGTGAGATAGCCCTTACAGGTCATCCCCAAGGTGAAAGCCAGGTATCCCGCTGCGGGGGGTCGTTGTGGAGATTAAGCAAGCTTAATGCCCAGAGTTGCAGAGTGTGAACCCATGATTAGGTCAGGCACCGAAGCGAGAATTATCGAGTCCGTGGACATTTGAGCTCAAGACCCTGCCGAGTCAGGAATTGAACCCTGGTCCCGGGTCTGACCTCTGCTTTAGGGTCTGCCTGCTCTAACCAGTGAGCCACACTTCTCCACTAATGAATGCAGATGCTAAAATCTTTTCCAAAACATTGGCACAGAGGCTAAGCAAGGTAATCGAGAGCTTAGTTAGTACCTCACAGCACGGATTTATTCTGGGGAAAGGGACCACGCAGCACACAAGACAAATGATTACTATTTTAGATGCTGTGGGAACTGCAGGAGACCCTGTTGTGGCCGTATTCTTGGATGCGGAGAAGGCTTTCAGCAGGGTCTCCTGGGGCTACTTGTGGAAGGTTTTGGAATGGTTTGGCCTTAGATCAGGGTATATTAAAGCTATACAGGCTTTATATGCAGACCCGACCGCAAGAGTAAGGATCAATAGAGGCTATACACCTGAAGTACGGATAAGGCGCGGAACAAGGCAGGGCTGCCCAGCCTCCCACCTCTTGTTTGCGTTGTATCTGGACCCTATCCTACGGAGACTGGAGGAAAACACTAACATCCTTCCGGTTAAGCTGCATGGAAGGGAGCATAAAATATTCACGTATGCGGATGACGTAGCTATCATCACATTGAACCCAGGGAAAGCAATGACAGAAATTGAGCAGGAAGCAACAAACTTTGGTGCAGTGTCAGGATATTTGATAAACAAGGGGAAGACACAGGTAGTGCAAAATAATTTTGTAACATATCAGGATGACAGAGTGGTGACCGAAGCAGTATACTTAGGAATAAAGGTTACAGCTGATTTAGACAGATGGGTAGGGTTAAATATGGGGCCCTTGCTTCTAAAAGTAAAAGAAAACATGGAAAGGATCCATAATTTACACCTAACTCTGATGGGCCGCATGAACGTGATTAAGATGGTAACATTCCCGAAATTCCTATACCTTTTCAGAGCTATCCCATTGCTTTTTGATCATTCATGGTTTAATAAATTGGAAGCAATACTGAATAGGTTTATCTGGGCACAGGGGAAGACGAGGAGAGCTTATTGTTATCTTACGCTACCCAGGGAGACGGGGGATGGAGGGCCCCAGATTTTAGGCTCTATTATTGGGCAGCAGCCTTGCAGAATTTTCAGGGGCTGATAGGGGGTGGAGGAGTTATGCCAATTGACGGCAGACTCGGTTTTACTAATGTAAATATTGCACTATTGGGTGAGGAGGCTGAGAACGGGTTTTTAAACACAATTGATTTCAGTTATTTTAAACATACACGATTCAAGACTCTAAGAGCGGCATATAAGATCTGTATAGAGATTACAAAAAAACTTGGGTTAGGCAGGTACAATAATTACACACGGCTCTACACGAATCTTTCACTACCAGGAGACATCTTTAGGGACACGGTCATGAGGGATTGGGATAATAAGGGGGTCAGGAAGATTGGAAACCTTTTGGATAGCCAGGGGGGCATGTTACAGTTTCGTGAACTACAAATGAAGTTTAAGTTCGAAGGCAATAGCTTCTTTAAGTATCTACAAGTAAGAAGTTTCTTCGCACAAAAGCAGGGTGGCCCATTAGGATTTGGTCAGACTCAAGTAATGGAGTATATAGAACGATCTAATCACTGCACAATCAGGCAGCTTTATGCAGATCTTACAACAATCAAAAGTGACGATAGGGGAAAATATGCTTCAAAGTGGATAGAGAAAGTTGGCACACACTTAGAAGGCTTCCAGGCATCTCTGGATTTGGGCGCGCTGTTCTTTGTTCAGCGACACTGCAATCGCAGTACTACAAGACGATTTACTCATTGTACCACACTCCGGCTAGAATCGCTCAATGGGGCCGAACCTCAGGAATAACTTGTCCACGCTGCGATGTTAACGATGCAGATATTGTTCATATGTTTGCACAGTGCCCACAACTGTATTCTTTAAAGGTTGCTATTGAGAAATTTATGGAGGACTCTTTAAGGATCAAGATTAAATTCACAGATGAAGTAATCATCTTGGGGGTGGCAGAAGGGGTAGAGGGCCTACCGATGGAGTTTGTGTTTATATCAGCTGCGGTTTATTGTATTTGCATAGCAAGGACTTGGCTGGACAGGGCTCCGCCATCGTTTCAAATCAGGATCGCAAGCCTAATCTCTACTTATAATCTGGAGGAAGCAATCTACGATAGGAAGGGCCGAAGAGCTAAACCATGAGGGGTGAAGATCTGGCTACCTATATTTAACTGGAAAAATGTCAGCCTGGGGGAGGGGCATGGGGAGGTATCTCTCACAGCCGGTTGAAAAACACAAATGATTATACATGCGCGTACTTGCTTTTCATTTATATCTGCCTCCTCTTCCGCTCTGTTTTGTTTTTCTATTTCCTCTTATTTCTTTCTTTTCTCTCTTCTTCCTTTTTTGTCCACCTCAATTTATATTTTTTATGTGACATGGTATAATATTGGTATAATTGATTATCAAGTCTGCTGTAACACTAATTGGATTTTGTGGAAAAATATAAACCTTTAATAAAGAATTTTAAAAAAAGAGACTGTGGTGGTGCAGAACTAATGGTACCAAGATAAACACAAACCAAGGAACCAAGTGCAGCTCTAACAAATACTATGTGCACAACCAATAACACAACCCCCCGCCCCCAACAACTTTTTCTTGGTATCTAACAAAATATTAGCTGTTGTTTCTTGGTTGCTTCAGTCAGATCTATGGCAAGGGTTTTATAAACCGATGAAAAAGAGAGACTAATATTTCAAGAAACTGATTAATTCCTGTACAAAAGACCTTAAAACTACCTTAAGGTTCATGTTTAATAACCAAACCGATCTTCCTGTTTCCTGTTTCCTGTTTAGTAAGAAACACACTAATGGGTGCCTTAGACAAATATCTCACTGAAGAGCTTAAGGAAAAAAAGTGCCAACCAGAGAGGGTAATGTTGTTATACTTCTTATGGAATTGCACTTGGGCCCAGAAGCCTTACTTGATGGACTGGATAACCTCAGTCAGCTTTATACCACCTACCAATAGCTTAGTCTGTGACTCATCCTGTTCTGGTGAAAACTGTTTTAAATGATAGGTATGATGAACATCATCTTGCTGCCTTGTTACTTCCTTCTGCTCAGAAATATAATTATTGATAACATGAACCAGCTATCTCCTTACATTGAGGACCTTGCGGCGTTGGTTATTTGTAATGACATTGAATGCCAGCACGTTTCATGACTTTTTGCTGCTCTCAAAAATCTTAATTTCCTGGGCATGTTCTGGTTTTGCAATTTTGGTGTGTTATTATGTCTATTGAGTTGATGTACCTGATATATTATTGTGGTTTGTTGTGCAGAGCTAGTGGTCTTCTTATGCTTTTGCAAGAGTTCCTCTAACTTTTGTGGAAGTTTTGCTTTCTGCTGATACACCTTCCTCTGTAGGCTGTCCGTTGAATAATGAGAGACTCTCATTTTTTTATTTAGATCTGTAGAAATCTGAACAAATTCTTTAACTTGAGAATGTTAATAAAGTCTGAAATCCTCTCACTTGTACAGAGTAGGTGCTAATAGAAAAGCATCTTTGAAATGATCAGAAGCTAATAAACTTTTATCTCCGGAGTATTTATGCTTTATTTGTAATACATTATTTGGACATTGCATAATGCTTTAGATGAAGATACATATATGAATAAAAAATACCATTTGGATATGGAAAATAAATATTTCCAGGCCTCGTGTAGTAGTGTTCCTACTAAAAAGAGTGCTTGAATTACACAGATCATGCACAATATGGGATGCCTGAATTGGCTATGGACAAATACTATGGCTGTAGGCCCCATTGGGTCATTTGGAAAAGTTATCTCAGATGCCTTAGGTCTGATCTGTGTATTAATAAAAGTTACGGCATAGGCAGGAAACTTGAACGATCTATTGTTATGTTACGCTATGCAGATTTGTAGAGGGCACTGTCACCTGGAAAGGTATACTGGCATTGAGCAGTAGTGAGTCTCGCCACGCTTACTGCCTAGTGGGACTGCTTGAAAAGCCAGATCTTCAGCTTCTTGTGGAATTTAAGAAGTGAGGAGAATCCTTTTATTGGTAGTTGCAGGTCATTCCACATTTCAGGAGCGATGTAGAAGAAGGCTCGACCACCGGATCTGGTTTCCATTATGCGATAGTAACAAGTAGAAGTCCGGATAAGTGGAGGTGCCTAAAATGTTTGGGAAAGCAGGTGCAATTATTTCAGTGGCCTAGGCCAGTGTTGTGTAATGCCTTAAAGGTGTAGGTGAGGATTTGGAAATGCCCTTGGTTGTGAATGGGAGCCAGTGGAGCTCCCTCAGGTTTGGTGTGATATAAGTGTGTCATGGAAGGTTGAGGGAGATTCTGGATATCGAGTTCTAAATGGCCTGCAGCAATCTCATGATTTTTGTGTTGGTCCAGACAATAGTGGGTGTTCCCATATCCAGCTCGCTTATGACCAGGGCGGGCATGACAGTTTTCCAGGTACTTATTGGGAGACATTTGAAAATGTTCCCCAGCATCTTCAAGGTACAGAAACATGAGGTGGTGACGCATTGACCTGGGTGTTCATGTCAAGGGGAAGATGTTGATTTCATCAGAAAGGATGATGCTGGCTAGTGGGAAGAGGGTCGGGCTCATTTGGATACTTGCAGAACTTTGAAGATGAGTTTGTGGGCATCCAAGGTTAGCAGAGCCAGACTGACTGACTGGGTCCTGGAGGAGGATGGGGTGGGAGACTGTCAAATGTTGCAGAGAGGCCCAGGAGGATAAGGGATCTGTGTCTCCTCCATCCATAGTCATGCAGATGTCATCTGTGGCAGTGACAGGGGCAGTTCCTGTACTGTAGTTGGGTTTGAAACCAGACTCAGTGGTGTTAAGGAGTTTGTGGTCATGGAGGTATTCGGCAAGGTGTCTTGTAGTTGGCGAGTGTTGAAGGGTATAAAGAAGACTACTTCAGTAAAGAGAGGACAGTTGCATGTTTTGAAGCATCTGGAAGCTCACAGGAGATTGAGGCCTTCAGAATGGATGTGATCATGGCACTGATTGATTGCAGTCCTCTGGAATAGGTGGGGTGGGGGCAGTGGTCAGGTGGGACCCCTTAGTGGATGCACTTCATGATGTTGGTGCCATGTGATTAACATCAGTCATTGGATAAGATTGGGAGACGTTTGGAGAGGTCTGTTGGGTCCGGTTGTGCGTTGAAGGTGTCCTAAATGGTGGTGAATATTTTGCTGAAGAAGTAAAACAGATTGTTGTAGAAGTCCTGTGAGGGGGTGATTGAGTTGTATGCTGCCAGTGGTGAAGTAAATCTTTCACATTGTTGAGGATTTCTTTGCTCCTGTTGGTGCGGGCATCAATGCATCAATGCGGTCCTCCATAGCTGTGCATTTGTTGCTCTGAATACTTTGGTTGTAACCTCATAGAGAAGATTTGAATGTGCTCCTGTCTGAATTGTCCTGACTCCTTCAGTTATTTGCAGTCTGAGTTCATCCATGTACCATGTGACTGGATGTCTGGATTCCCCGGGCTTCCCTCCTCCTCTCCATGGAAGTTTCTGGGAAAACTGCACATGCATATGTGCCTGCTCGTTTCTCTTGATAAATGCGTTTGAGAGACCATAGGCAAGTCCGGGGATGCTGCAGGCAAGGTAAGTGGTTTAAATTTACTTTAAAGTAATTTTATTTCATTATCAATTTTTAATAGGGGCATGCGAGGAGGGGGCTGTCCAACTCTGCTCCACCGTAGAATGTGTGGAGATTTGCCGACTCTGAGTAATGAGGATGTCACACTAGGCCTGCTGCTGATGGGCTGCTGACAGACTGCCCCCTTATGTGTCTCCTGTCCTTTGTTGACTCTTCCACACAGGACTGTCACTTCCCCTTAAGCGCAAAGCAGTGCCTGGAAATTCTCAACCAGCCGACGACATTCAGTGCTCCTATCAGCGTTTGGTATCCGGGAGGAGCAGCCAATTTAAACACCCAGGAAGGGAGGGGAATCGTTGATGTGGACTCAGGAAGTAAACATTCCAGAGAAGACCAGAACACGTACTGGAAGACCATGGACGAGGGAGGAGAATCGACTGTCGCCCTTTTTGATGCTGACGGGAAGAGAACGCACAAGACCCTACAGAGAAAACCAAAAGAACCACGAGGAAGGGAGCCAGACAACATCCGGTACTGCCGACAAGCCTGCTACGCTCCTGGAGGAGAGTGGCTTCCCGAGGTACGTGCTCGCGTAGGGGGATGGTTCACGAGAAGGGGAGCAACTGCAAGCATTCCTCTGTGTAGCCGTGGGGAGGAGGGAGGGTCGTAAAGGCTGCACCACTCGCGATAGTGAACACGATCACTCGGTGATAGTTGTGGTGTTTGTCCCTCACTCCCTCTTCTAAAAAAAACAATAGAGGACTAAGCTTAGTGGTGATACTTTTCTTTTTTTTTTATCTGTGCTACCTACGGTTTCCCCATTGCCTGGATCCTGAGAGTGAAAGAGCAGGAAGAAGGAAAAGCAGAACCAATCACAGGATACACCCTTACGTCTGATGATAAGACGGAAAGAGACTCATATTGTTAACTCTGATACCTGTGTTATTTTGGAATCTTGAAATA